>NC_135546.1:9587362-10210487 GCF_045843805.1 Urocitellus parryii
ATGGCCTGTCTCGGAGATCCCCTCTCCTCCAGCCACTGCTGCTGCCTGAAATGGGAAATCGCCCAGCTTCTGCAGGGTGGCAGTTAAAGTGGACGATAGTCCATTCAAAACATCCCGCAGACGCACTGTCCGAGAGCCGGGCTGTACCGAAGTCCACCAGATGGCAGATTTTGCTTTAGATAGTGTTATGTTTTAGATGAAGCCACGGTGAGGTCAGTGCGTGTATTGGTGCAGAGAGCAGTGAGGGAAGTTCTGTGGGCTTGGGGTACACGTGGTGTTGACGGTGTCACTGGAGCCACCGAGGAACTCCTCACGTAGTAGAGAGATGAGGCAGTAACCCAGGGCCATTTATAACAAATGGGCAGACCTGTCCTGTGGGAGTTGCCAAGCTGGAGGGGTGACTTCCAGCTGGTGTCACCAAGGAAAGAGGGCATTTAGCTTCGGTCGTGAAGGAGACTGGGCAACGGGGGCCTGTGATAGTCAGCCTTCCGTTACTGCGACTCAGACCCAAGAGAACCCTGTTATGAAGAGGAAAGGTTTATTGGAGCTCACCATTTTGAAGGTTTCAGGCCACGATCAGTTGGCCCTTTTGCTTTTGGGTCTGTGGCAAGGCAGCGCCAGGTGGTGGGAGCTTATGGCAGAGCTGAGGAACTTGCAGATAGATGCGCCATCAGCACACATGCTGTCACCTGGACTCGTCCACACAGCGTGATTGTAAGGTCCATTGAGGTGTCCTGAGTATCAATAATCCAGTCCCTCCCCCCCAAAAAAAAACCTGTTGTGTGCTTCGTCTGGGACACCTTGGCACCTGGCTTCTGGTCCACACAGCCATTCGCTGTGCACAGTGGGTTAGAATCCATGTTGAGGATTTCCAAGGTCTCTCAGTAATTCAAAGAAGATGCCAACGCTCAGATTTTATTTGGAGTGCCTGCCTACTGTCTTTTGGACCTGGAATATTCCCAGGCTTGGTGCTGTTGAGAGGTGGGGAGGACTTCAGATCACTGGAGACGTGCCCTCAAAGGAGATGATGGAACTGTGGTCTCTTGCATTTCTTTTTTTCCCCCATTCCCAGCCAGGAGATGAACAGGTGTCCTCCAGCATGTGTTCCCACCATGATAGGGACAGGTTCAAAATCAAAGGGTTCAACCAGTCAAGGACTGAAACCTCCAAAACTGTGACCCCAAATAAACCTTTTCTCTTCATAACATGATTATCTCAGATACCTGTTGTAGTAATGGAAAACTGACTCACACGCTATCTCAGTCTCTTTTCAGCTGATACAACAGGTGGCCACAGACTGAGTAATTTATAAAGAAATTTATTCCTCATAGTTCCAAAGGCTGTGAATTGCAAGAATCTGGTGCAGGTATGGCAAAAGCCATAACTTAGCAGAACAGCAAGCAAGCCTGTGTGAGAGAGAGAATCTTGGACCTGACTCATTATTTTTTCTTTTATAGTTGTAGATGGACAGCATGTGTTTGTTTATTTTTTATGTAGTGCTGAGGATCGAACCCAGTGCCTCACACATGCTATGCAAGTGCTCAGCCACTGAACTACAGCCTCAGCCAATGACTCATTCTTTTTATTGGGAATCTATTCCTGAGATAACAGCATGGTATTAGTCCATTCATGTGGATGGAGATGTCACGACCTATCACTTTTTAAAGGTTCTATCTTTTTTTATTATTATTTTTTAGTTGTAATTAGACACAATACTTTTATTTTATATATTTATTTTACGTGGTGCTGAGGATTGAACCCAGGGCCTTGCGCGTGCTAGGTGAGCGCTCTCCTACTGAGCTACAACCCCAGCCCAGGGTTCTACCTCTTCATACCATCACACTGTCAACCAGACTTCAACAAGAATCTTGGAGGGAACATTCCAACCATAATAATGACCTTATTGGGGAGCATGTGGGTGGGCTCTTTGAAGGGCCACAGGTTAAGCTCAGAAAGAATACCATCTCTTTGGACCTGCCATTTTTTTTTTTAAAGAGGAATTTAAAGAGCTCTAGATTTTAGCTCCTAAGTTGAGAACACCTTCCTGGCATTCATCAAATATATGTGAGTGTTGGAGTCTTCCACCTAAGGTGATAGTCTGTGGACTGTTGAGGAATTTCAGGGAGATCCCGCTGTGAAGCGTGGTGTCTTGGAATGTACAGTCAATGAGGGTGGACATCATTAACTATTCCTTGGAAGGACATCAAGATTGGGTCCTAAGAGCTTAGTCTTGTGGTTGTCCCTCTAAGATTGATTTGCTTTCCAAGAATGAGCCCGGTAGACCTCGCTGGCCTCAGAGCTCAGGAATGGAGGGATGAAGATCCGAGTACCACTTCATTTCCTAACTGTGGCCTAGAGCACTTGGAACCACGTCATGATTTTTGTGGTCCTCAGGGAAAGCAGTGCAGTGTTACAAGTTGTATTTGTTCCTGGAAGAGAACTTGATCAAAGGTAACTTTAGCAAACACAGTCTCTGGTTGATTGCCGGAAAAGTCATTCACAGGAAGAGTGGCCTAGGAACATCATGGATGTCAGTCTTATCCACCAACTGGACTTACTTTGAAGACCTTTCTTCTTCTTCTTGTCTTTGAAAACCTGGATTTTCCAGATGTTCCACCTCACGTTCTTACAGTGCATAGGGGTATTTTGTTATTGCATATTATGTTTAATTTTCAGAGGAATTATACTAATTTTACATTTTCAAGTGTATTTTAATTTATACGTATAGGCTTCCTTAGTTTCTAGAAGCTAACTTTTTGGTAGTAAGAATTGATCCCAAGGCCATGCTAAGCTAGGGGCTGCCACTGAGTTATACCCCAAACCCTAGAATATTTTTTAAAGTTAATGATGGAGAAAATTCTCTTGTGGTGTTGGTGGTTGCATGTTTGGATGGAAGAAGTTGACTTTCATAAGTTGATTTTTAAGATAGGTGCCAAAATAAAGGAGTGCAAAAATGTTCTTTTGTGGCAATTTATGTTGGGACAATTGAATTTCCACAAAGAAATAAAAAAACTTTTGTGATTCCAGGGATTCTGTCAAGAAAGGCATGATGCAACTCCCAGGAGGGGAGAAAATATTTGTAAATCAGTTTTTTGATGAGGGACTAGTATTCAGAATATATAGAGAGTTCTCATCATTCAACAATAAAAAGACAAATAACTCAGTTTTAAAGTAGGGAAAGGTGTGAATTAATATTTCTTCAAAGAATTTCTATAGATGATCAATAAAGGTCCATTAACAACTAAAAAACAAACAAACAATGAGAAATCACTAGAGTAGCTGTAATAAAAAAGACAAGACTAATAATAAGTATTGATGAGGATGTAGAGAAATACATTGCTGGTGGGATGGTAAAATAATACAACAACTTTGTAAAACATATTGACAGTTGGTCAAAAAGTCAAACATACAGTATCCCTACAACCCAGCACTTCCTCTCCTAGGTGTATACCCAAGAGAACAAAAAACTTATATATGCATAAAAACTCATTTGAATGTTTATAGCAGCAAACTGATAATTGGATAAACAAAATGTGGTATAGCAACATAATGGAATATTATTCTGTGTTGAAAAGGAGTGAGGTACTACTGATACATGCTATAACAAGGATGAACTGTGCAAACATTACGCCTAGTGAAAGCAGCCCATTGCAAAAGGCTACGTATTTCATGATTCCATTTACATGAAATGCTCAGAATCTATAGAGGCAGAAAGTAGATTACTAGTTGCTAGAGTCTGAGGGGAGGGGAGAAAGACTAATAATAAGCATAGGGTTTGGGGGTGGTAATGCAGACATTCTGGAACTGGATTGTAGTCACAGTGGTACCAACTATGCATTTTCTAAAAACTGCTAACTTACGCTCTGAGTTTTGTTGAAGGTGAAGGAAATTTCAATGAAAATGGCTACATGTAAAACGTTCATGTTTACTGGTCACACAACATGTTCAGCAAGACATAAAAAAATAAAGGATCAACTTTTTGCTACAAAACAAGTAAAAGGAGAGGTCAAAGGGAGAGAAATAGGGCATGGCCCGCTTTTCGGATATCAGTTTTTGAGTGCACCTGAGGCTATATTTTAGGGTGGCCGTACATTCACTTAACAAAGGTCATGGAAGGCCAAGGTGCCGGCGAGGCCTCGAGGGACACAGTGATGAACAAGCCCCAGGATCTGGGCTTTTGGAGTTGAGGAGGAAGAAGCCCCAGGACACTGTGGGTGATGCCTCTGTGGATCCTCGGAGAGACATGAGCCGAGAAGGAAGTTCCAAGTGGGTTTCTAGGAGAGATGCTTGTGTGTCTCCTGCATTTGGGGACAGGTTTATGACAAAAGCTAACCGGCCGTGTTGACAAGCAGAGCAAACTTGGCGTCAACGGGCCTGAGCAGGGAATCCACGATTTCTCCACTGACCACATGGGGGCCATGTGAACCAGCTGGTGTGGGGGTCGCCGTGGATGGAGGTGGTGCGCTCTTGGGGTGTGGGAACTTCAGGGCTGAGGAGGGACTGGCTGCCACCACCAGAGCATATGTCTTTCCCCTGCATAGTGCAGAGAAGGGACCTCTGGCAATGCTGGGCCAGTCTCCAAGATGCCTGTTTAAGTGCCAGTGAGAGCAGGTGGATCCTGGGAGTCTTTGGATGGGATGCCCTGCTAAAGGCACACTCTTCGCTGAAGTGTTCTAGCTGAATTTTCCCATGAGGGAACCCTGGACGAACCCAAACGAGAAGCGTTCTATTAAAATAAAATAAAATCCAGGAATAGGGGAGAAAACCTTCCCAACCAAATGCATTTTAAAGCAACAGCAAAGGATGGAAGGCAAAGATGATTTCTCACAGTGTCACCTAAGTCTTTTGTGGTTTACAGACCCATTATGTAGACAGAGTGCTGTGCTCTTCAAAAATGTCACAGCCATAAAAGACAGAAAACTGCTGTGGAAAGATCACAACTAAATGTAGTACTATCCGAGGTTGGATCCTAACCCGGGGGTGGAGAAGAGCTCTAGAAAGGACACTATGGGGTCAAATGACAAATTAGGAATATGAACCATAAACAAGATCATATTATGCCATCAATGTTCCATGGGCTGAAGTTGGTAAGTGTGGCCAGGTCCTAGAATATGCATGTTCTTACCAAATGGACACTGAAA
The DNA here is from genome assembly GCF_045843805.1 of Urocitellus parryii. Taxonomy (NCBI): domain Eukaryota; kingdom Metazoa; phylum Chordata; class Mammalia; order Rodentia; family Sciuridae; genus Urocitellus; species Urocitellus parryii. The sequence goes on from NC_135546.1 coordinate 9,592,504, forward strand.
TAAGAACATGATATATACACCTTGCTTTCAGATGGCTCAAGAAATTATTTTGTGTGTGTGTAGTAGAAATATTTGAAAATTGGGAATGGAACCATCATTTGACCCAGCCATCCCTCTCCTCGGTCTATACCCAAAGGACTTAAAAACAGCATACTACAGGGACACAGCCACATCAATGTTTATAGCAGCACAATTCACAATAGCTAAATTGTGGAACCAACTTAGATGGCTTCAATAGATGAATCGATTAAAAAAAGTGACATATATACACAATGGAATATTACTCAGCAATAAAAGAGAATAAAATCATGGCATTTGCAGGTAAATGGATGGAGTTAGAGAAGATAATGCCAAGTAAAGTTAGCTAATCCCCCAAAACTAAATGCTGAATGTTTTCTCTGATATAAGGAGGCTGATTCATAGTAGGGTAGGGAGGGGGAGCATGGGAGGAATAGATGAATTCTAGATAGGGCAGAGGGGTGGGAGGGAAAGGGAGGGGGCATGGGGTAATTAATGATGGTGGAATGTGATGGACATCATTATCTAAAGTACAGATGTGAAGACAGGAATTGGTGTGAATATACTTTGTATACAGCCAGAGATATGAAAACTTGTGCTCTATCTGTAATAAGAATTGCAATGCATTCCACTGCTGTCATATATAAATTTGAAAAAAAGAATATCTATGACAAAGCAAGTGGGTAAGAACTGTGACTCAGGGCATGGGGCCATCCAAATACTGTTAGTCTCCTAGCTTTTATATAAGTTTCCAATCATTTCCAAATAAAAACCCGAGAAAGAGTGCCCACGAGTGAAGAAGTCAGCTTGGAGCCTCCGTCCTCGAGGCCGGGAGCGTGGGGCCAGCTTGCTCCTGCAGCCTGTCCTGCTCTGCTTGTGGTCACTTCTCTCATCCTCTGCATCCTCTCAGTTGGGACCAAAAAGTGCAGGTGGCCCCAAGGAGAGGGGCGGGTATGGGGCAGACAGGAGAGGAGGGGTGGGGACAGAACCTCAGGTGGAGACGGTGCTGGCGGCTCTGGTCTCTCCGGGGTCTGGGTACTTGTAGTTTCTGCCTTGCTCTTTGCAGTTACTCCTGTGACCAGAGGCTTGACCCACTTTTCTTTGTTCTTTTATCCAGGAACAGGGGAAAGAACTTTCCCCGCTGAGTATGTTTTACAGTAACAGGGGAAGGTGGGAGACAGATGTTTTGTCACTGTGTCACCTAAGCAGTCTTGGATGGTTGACAGACCCATTATGTGGACACATTCTAAGGCGCTCCTAGCATAAAGGCACTTGAGGTGCTGGGGGGAGAAACGGTGGGCACTGTGGGGTGGGGCCAGGGGGTAGAGGGCAGGTCAGCCTTCCCTGGGGGGCTGAGCTTTGAGGTGAACTTAGTGCAGGATAGATGGAGCGTGTCCTCGGTGGGTGTGACAGCGACGCTGGCCGAGGGTTGGCATGGAGTATGATTTCTGGCACAGGAGGAGGACAGCTTGGTAAAGGACCAGAAGAGTGCTGTTATGGCCTATTTGTGAGCCGTGTGACTTTGGAAGAGCCAAGTAGGGGATTCATGGGGGTCGGGGCATTTTAAAGAAATGGAACTGGAGACGTGGATGAGTCAAATGAAGACCCTTGTGTTCCTGACTGAATTTCTTCTGACAGTGGACAGTAGTTAATATTTGACCCATTGTGTCACTTTGTGTCCCACTCCTGATACACTTTTTTTTTTTAATTGGTGTTTTATGGTTATGCATGACAGTGGGACTTACTGTTACATATTCTTGCATGCACACAATGTAACCATAGAACTTGGCCGGCCAAATCTCTTCCCTAGCACCACCCCCCCTCCCCTCCTCCTCTCACCTGGTCCCTTTCCCCTACTGATCTCCCTTTGATTTTGATTAGACACCCCCCCCCCCGGCTTACTTTGCATTTTTCTCTCTAGCTTTCACATATGAGAGAAAATGTACCACCCCGACTTTCTGAGTTTGGCTTATTTTGCTTAACACAATGGTCTCAAGTTCCCACCATTTTCCTGCAAATGACATACTTTCATTTTTCTTTATGATTATATAATACTCCATTGCGGTATGCATACCACATTTTCTTTATCTGTGGATAGACCCCTGGGCTGGTTCCATCATGTGGCTATTGTGAAATGGTGCTGCTGTGAACATGTCGCTTCTATGTCTGGACAGCTTGGGGGTACACTGCAATGGCTGGCAGTGACATGTGTCTGTTAGAGCCTTGCTACCCAAGTTGAACCCTAGACTAGAGGTTTTGGTATTACCTGGAACCGGCTGGAAATGTAGAATCTCAGGCGTCTCCCAGGCCTTCTGAATCAGCCTGCATTTTAACAAGATCCTCAAATGATCTGTCATTTGAGAAGTGCTGTTTTTAGAATTGAGTTATCCTGTAGGTGACTGTTTCTCAGAGCAGCGTGGTTAGAGGGTACCTGCACTAGAGACACCTAGACGACTTGTTAAAAATGAGGATTTCCTAGGGCCATTCTTGACACCCAGACATCTGTATTTTGGTAAAATCTCCTGCAAATTATGATCATCGACTCCCAGGACTGAGCTTGGCGGCTGTGATATGGAATCGTGAAGAAGTGGTTTCTAATTGAAATCACCGGGAAAGGTCATGGGGCCCTTGTTCATGTCCCCCCAGCCTCCAGATAAGTGCATTAGGATCTCGGAGGGAGGGGCTGCAGCATGGTATTTGGTTAAGGACTCCCCCATGTGACTGTCAGGAGCAGACAGGATCGAAAGTCACAGCCCTGCAGGATTTTAGGAAGTCAGTTTTGAAGGGATAATTTCAGCCATCAGGTAGAATCCTGAGGATAGCCAGCAAAGACCTTTTGAGACAAGATTTAAAAGCAGCTACGTGCACTTTGCCACTCTTTTTTGTTTCTCAGTGGGGTTTTCTCATCTTTTTTTTTTTTTTGGCATTGATTCACAAAATGAATGGGGAAGAAGATTTAATCCTGTGATTCTGAAAGGGGATGATTTTAGCCTCCAGAGGACATTTGGCAAAATCCGCAGTGACTCTGGATTGTTAACTGGAGGTGGGGCACTACAGACCACTTACCTGGGAAGCCCGAGGATGCTGCTCAGCATCTCATAGTTGCTCTTGTGTTGCTTTATGAAGATACCTGAGGCTGGGTAACTTATAAAGTAAGAGGTTTATTTGGTTCATGATTCTTGTTCCTGAAGGGTCAGGGCTGCTTGCAGAAGGGAATTAGGAAGTGAGAGGCTGGGGAGAAGCTATAACCACCTTCTCCAGCAGGAATGTACCCGTCCTGTCCTTCCAGACAATATGGATCCATTCATGAGCTTGGAGCCCCATAACCCCATCACCTCCCATTAAGCCCCACCCGTTAAAGGTTCTGCCACCTCAGCACCCCCACACCGGGGCCGAGTTTCTGATACACAGACCTTTAGGGGACAAACTGTATCATATATCACATGATAGCAGTATCCTACAGTGTATGGGGGCAGTTCTTCACAGCCAAGAATTACAGATGATGCTGAGGATGTAAATGTCAGCATTGGGACATCTTGTGCTAATCCAAGCACCTCGTGGAGGGTGGGAATCATTCCTGAAGTGCCTTCCTGGAGAATCTTGAGGATAATGAGCCACTATTAGGAATGTGAATGCAAAGTATCTTTCAGGTAGGCGTTCTGGGGAGAGAAAAGTCTTGACAGTCATTCTTTTTTGGCAGATGCATTGACTTAGAAAGGCAGTTTGGTGGTGGGCTGTGTTTGCAAGGATAAAAATAAAGTGTAAGCAAATGAAACATAGGTCATGAAATAAATTAAGAAAGTGACTTTTCTCTTTTTTTTTTTTTTGAGATATATACATGATGTCTTGGAGTGGTTCCTGATTTAAAAAAATTAGTCCCTTTTTTTGTTGTTGTTGTTGCATTTAGGGTTGGTAAAGGCTCTATTTGTGATGAATCTGTTCCATTGAGGGGAGGATTAAGATGTAGAAATGTCAAAAATATGTGAGGGAATGTCTCTGGTCACACCTGGCAGGGGCTGGCTGGGAAATGCTGGGATGGCGGGGAAGGAACGAGGTGCTCAAGGTTGGGTCACCAGGACTTTAGTGGAGCAGGAACCAGAGGAACAGAGGAAAACGGGTGGGCAGTGTCTTCCTGTGGTCCTTTGTGTTTGTGGAGAAATGGGTCCAAACCAGCAATGGCAGCTCAGCCCAGCCGCCTTGTTGCCTTGACCTGCACGTGAAGAACTGGAGGGAAAGGTGATGCTGTGGTCCAACAGCGTGCATGGTGCAGGTGTGGGAGGAACGAGGACCTGCAGGTGGGTCGGACCCCACCTTTCCATTTCTAGACAGGGCTGCCACGTGGAAGAGGAAGTTCATTCTTCAGCGCTGTGCTGGCTACCATACAACCCGTTTCTCTGACCTCTCATCCTTTGTATAGTGCCTATTTCTCTTCCTGCCCTGTCCAATGGCTTGTCCAGTAGATCTTGCAAAGCTCACGTCAACAGTCTCCCACATCTCCACGTGAGGTGGGTTAGGTGCGCCTCTGGGCTCAAACACCCTGGGCTTACCAGTTAGCCCCTCTGTCCCCCTGTGATTGTTGGACACCAGGTTTCACTGACTCTGTCTCCCCAGCACGTGGGCACTCGATCCGTGTTTGTAGAATGAGGGAGAAATCAAAATTCTTTCAAGGGAAGCAGCCCCCTTTCCTTGGTGTAGTGGGACTTGCTGATGGGAAAGCGCTCTTCCAGGAGGGTCTCCAGATGTCCAAGCCTGGCAGCTTATGCAGCCCTCATCCTGCCTCCTGCTCCAGGCCTCCCAAGTGCACTTGTGTGGAAGGGACCTATCCCCAGAGGTTCTCAGGGCTGTGAGATTTGAAATAGTGAGGGCAGTGGACAGGGGCTGTCATGTGCCTTAAACTCTGAGAGGTACTGGGGATGTGCTGACCACTCTTTGGATCCTCAGCACCTTCCACACAGCAAGAGTTTTCAACCCAAGGCCACAGTAGTGTTCGCTGTGTGCAGGTCTGACGTACAGCCAGGCGTCTCCTCTGACTTTCCCTGCATTCCTGTCTGTCAGACTCTTACAGGACAGATCCACCCAGCCCAGTTCTCTTTCCTAGAATATGCGAGTTTTCAAGTGGAAGGCCACCCCTCCCCCACTTGGTGTTAAATCAGGACTCAAAGAAAAAATAAACTTTAATCAGCTTTGAACGAACTCAGTGAATACGTTTTGCTTAGTTTTTGTAAAAAACTAAAAAAGGAAAGAAATTATACTCAAAAGTAAATTTCAGAGGTGATTTTTAAGACATGCTATTATGCAAACATTTAAGCCCCTAGGCAGGTTGGAGAGGATGGTAATGTAATGAATCTACATGTTCTTATGCCCACCTTTGACAATAACCTGCCTGTGCTTGTGTTGATTTTTCTATATCCCCCCCCCCTAATTATTTTGAAGCAGATATCAGAATATCATTTCGTTGAGGATTACCTTTTCCAGCCATTGCCTTTAAAGTATAAAGCTGTTTGCAAAGAACAGGGAATCTGCAGAAAGCCCCCTCGGGCACAGTCCCTCTGGGCACTAGCAGTTGGGCCAGTGTCCTGTGATGGAGGCCATGGGGGGACTGGCTGATGAACCCCCACCCCAAACCCTGTTAGAACGGAGTATGCTTTTCTAGTGATGGAAATCGGACCCTCTTAACCTTTTCCACAAAGGGAAAGATTGGTTTTTCATTGTCAGCAAAATCCTGCTTCTTTTCATGAGAACATAAAAGGTATTTCATTTCCTCTCTGATTAAGGTATTTCACACATGTGTGCGTGCATGCCTACTTATATGTTACTGCGAGTAACAGCTGCGGCGTGTTACTCGATGGAATTTTATATTTGTAGATTGCACCGTAAGACCCCTGCCCAGGTGGAGAACATTTCCAGTTCCCCAGAAAGCACTTCTCAAGAATTCCAACCTCATCCCTGAACAAAGGGCACCACTCTTTGGATGCCATCAATGAGTTTTGCCTCTTCTTGAAACTTCTAAAAGTGGATTCATTGAGTACAAATGGACTCTTTGTTTGCTTTGGCATCTTTCACTCAAATAATATCGGTGATATTTACTCGTGTCTTGTGAAACCATCTTTGTTTTCGGAGGCAGCGGTTTCCAGTGGTGCAGTGCCACATGAATCTGCTGCTTGTTTACCCATTCGGTCACTGCAGCCGTATTTATTGAGTGTTTCCTCTGCGCTGAGATCTATTTGAAGGGCTTTAAGGGAAGTAGTTAATTTAGTCTTCTAAGTTAATGAGTGAGTTGGCCATTGTGATTATTCCCTTTATGGGCAAGAACCTAAAACTTTGATTCAATAATTGTCCCTGAAATCATACAGCTGACACACGTCAGAGCTGGTTTAGACCTGTCGGCTGGTTCCAGGCCAGCATACGCTTTACCACCTGCCCATCTGGGTCTCTCCGTTGCATGGTGTAGAACGTGAGCTTGCACATCCTTGGTTGGATCCTAGGGACCTGCAGACCCAAGGAGCGATCTGTCCTTTGGAGGGAGACACACACAGAAAGGTCCGGCTGCCCAGGCCAGGTTGTTCAGGCTGCGGCTGGAACCTGTGTGTGCAGATTCCCTGTCTCATCTTTTTGGCATTCTTTTTGGTGATGGTAAAAGCCTTTGTTTATTTCCATTGCCAGCGGAGTCAAATAGGGCCAAATATTTTCTCTCTCTCTGCAGATTGCCCTAGGGTTTTTTTTTTTTAGGGGTGGGGGGGGGGACCGGGGATTGAATTTGGGGGTACTTGACCACTAAGTCACACCCCCAGCCCTTTTAATGTTTTATTTAGAGACAGGATCTCACTGTGTTGCTTAGGGCCTCCCTAAGTTGCTGAATCTGGCTTTGAACTTGCAATCCTCCTGCCTCATCCTCCCGAGCTGCTGAGATTACAGGCATGTGCCACCATGCCTGGCTTTCCTAGGATTTTTTTATTTCAAATAGTAGCAACTAACAGAAGCCCCAAAAGGAAACTGTGGCAGGATATTGGGTAACTCAGTAGGGAGGCTGGGAGCCAGGCCCTAGTGCTGAGGGTGGTGGTGTTGTGCAGCCAGGTGAATGCTTAGGAACCCTTTGAAAGGGGTGCTATCCTGCTCTCAGTGACCTCTGAGCCCTCCAGATGCTACTACCCTCACTGCCCCTGGCCATGTCACCCCGTGTCCACAGGTGGTCTCTCACTGGCCCTGGAACTCTGTAGCTATCTCTGCAGGCACAGAGGCCCGGGAGGAAAGTCTGATTGTCCCAGTGTAAGCGGTGTCTATGTTTAGGCTGTTGGTTGGAAGCCACTTCTGGCCCCTGCTGTTTCCTACAGCAGAAAGGGGAGCTGCCTTGCCAGCTGATCGGTGGCTGGGCTAGAGCCGATCCTTGTTCCATAATCCTTGCAAATTGGTAAATCAAAATGTAATTGCCTGAGCCAGAGGAGGTCGGAAAGGAAGTCGCTGCCCACGTTTCCAGTTCATAAGTGCCTGTGAGCCATGGTCCCATACAGGAAAGGTGATAACCGTGGGTGTTGTCAGCTTGGGGATTCTATTCAGAGAAAGCCTTCACTCCTCTCAAGTGGAAAAAGATTACTGCATCGCCTTTTGTCTCTTAAAAACAATGTTTATGTTTTTTGCAGAAGGTAATGGAAGGTTTCTTTGGCAATCCCAATCGGTAAATGTCACTTAACTTCAAAAAGCTTTTGTCACGTCTTGGAAACAGGGTTAGGGTGCCGTACAGACACAGGAGGGGGTGACAGGCTTCCGCTCACTGCGACTGGAGTGGAACGCTTGCTCTGGAGGCGCCTGTTGAAGTAGGGGTGGGTTCTCCCCTCGCTCACTGCCACTTCAGACTGCCCTTCCCCTGGCGCCTTTATCCACATGTCCACTTCCCCCTGTGCAATGAGCACCCCGAGCACAGAAGGGCAAGAGAGTAGGCAAGTCCTGACCTTGTGAGACTGAGAGTGGTTGAGACAGTTCAAGCATGGATTATCTCACTATGTCCCGTTCATTGGTTTGGAGGGAGTGAATCACCTGAGTGGGGAAGGATGCCCCTGTTTCTCGATGTTGAATGTCAGTCATGTCGTCTTCTGTAATTTTTGTTCCATCAACTCTGTCCTTTTCAAAATAGGCAAGCTGTGAACAATCAGCACTGAAATGCTTCATATTTATAGCTTACATATACTTAACATATACTATATGTATGTAATACAGATATATGATACATTATTTATACATGTAACACATCATGTATAAATATGTAACTGTAAAACATTTACACGTTATATATCATAAATGTGTAATCATATTACATTTAATATATATTACATATATATTATATATATACCAATTAAGTGTAATATCTTACATTTATATTATATTACAACATATTTATATGTATCAGTTATGATATTATAATAATATATATTATAATTTGTATGTACACAAATTAAATGTAATATGTATTAAGTATATAACAGCATATTTATAAACATATTTGTAAATTAAATGTTATATATCTATACACTATAGACTACAGATACATATGTAAATATATACACATAATTCATATATGTAAATTATATATTGTGCATGTATTATAGTAATATACAAATTATACATATGATTATATATTATATGCTATGTATAATGTGTAAATATATAACCAAAATTTAGTCATGTTTATATATTATATATAATACACATTATGTTTATATTATTTTAATGTGTGTTTATATTTCCCTTGATCTCTTTCTATATAAAACTGAATTTATATGTGCTGACTGTAAAATTTTTAAATAGTGGCAGCTTGTTGATTTTTTTTTTTAATATTTTTTAGTCGTAGATGGACACAAGACCTTTATTTTATTCATCTGTTTTGTGTGGTGGTGAGGATCGAACCCAGGGCTCACACATAGCAGACCAGTGCTCCACCACTGAGCCTCTGTTGATTCCTTTTTGGTCATGTGATGTTTCAAAGAGTTGAAATTCTGGAGAGAGGACACTGTTGGAGGGCTTCCACTCCCGTGGTGGGTGGGTCAGGAGGTGGGTGGTGAGAGAAGGAACGGTGTGGTCGCCCTGAAGGAGGGACGTTTGACGGTGGCCGAGGCTGGCTGGGCACAGAGATGCACTTCGTGTACCCTGGTGGGGTCCTGGGATTGATGGTCAGGGATGCTGTGTGAATGCAGCTGTCACCTGATGTCCTATCCAGGGCAGTTAGAGCCGGGTGCCTCCTTGCTGCTCTCTTTCCCACTCTATGCTCCTGCACGGGGTGTGCGAGCCCGAGGCCTGTGGAAGAATTTCTTAGGAATGTGTGCCCAGTAGCAGAATTCATGGCGTGGTACATCCGAGGCCATGTATCTTCCTTCTCTGACTCGAGCCAGCTTGCTCTCCACAGCGGCTGCCCCACATCTGTGTACCCATCAACAGTCTTCTCTGTTCTGAGACTTGGATCTCAGTCCATTTGTGCTGCTGCAGCACAGTGTCACAGACTGGGTGACTCTGTTCATAATGAACAGAAGCGTATGTATTGACTGACAGTTCTGGAGGCTGGAAGTGTCTGTTGAGGACCCGACCTTTGCTGCCAAGATGGCACCTTGAGCATGGCACCCCAAAGGGGAGGCGCTGTTCCCCACATGGCAGGACAGTCCGTGATCAAGAGCCCACTTGCCAACCCCTTTTATTTGGGCATTAAATCCATCCTCATGGCCTCATCACTTTCCAAGGGCCCCAGGTTTCAAGGCCATTCTATTGTCGGTGGTTGTGAGTTTTGTAGGAGTCGGACAATTAGAGGGTAGCGTCTGTCGTCACAAAGTAATGTCTCAGTAAAAACTGAAGAACAGGCGAGTACCAGAAGGCAGTTTAAAAATTTAAATATTGTCAATGAGACATGCACATCCTTTAAAAAGTCTAGAGAATGGGTGTACATTTACTAGGTACCAGGTTTGCTCTTGGGGTGATGAAAGTATTTTGGAAGTTGACAGAGGTGATGGTCACACGACATTGCAAATGTGTTAAATGGTTGATTTTATGTAACATGAGAGTCACCCCCAAAAGGTCAAAAACCGGCAAAATACAGAATAAAAGTAACAGGCCTATGCCCCACCCCTCACCCCTTCCCACTTCCCAGGATCAGCACTTTGAATATTTTAACATTCCTTCTAGCATTTACCACTATAGTTCTAGATGAGGAGTGTCCCTGGATGTCTGTAGATTAATCTATTTTAAATATCATTTGTCGGTTTACTATTATTATAGATGAGCTTGGCTCTGGGACTCTGTCTCCTCTTCACCCTCCCTTTTTTTTTTTCTCGCACTAAACTAATACTCAGTCTTCATATTTTTATGACTATGTAAATACGGTTCACCATTGAGCACGGGATTTTAATATGCAACTCTCCCCTGGAGTGAATAATAATCTTATTTTACTTTCTTTGCATAGCGTGTTTGCAGCATTTGCTGAGTCTTCTCTCTAAAAGCCTTAGTATATTTTCCATGTGGCACCAGATCCCATGACCTGCCCCCCTTACCGTGGTCCTCTGTCCCTGAAGACTTTTCTACCTGTGCTCCAGGTTGTGGCATCGAGAGGCCCTGCCCAGCATCATTGTAGGACTTCCCTCAATTGTGACATTGGTGACCAGAATTTAGCCTCCTGTCTCTGCCGCAGAGCAGGAATAGGCCAGGGCCACTTCTTTGATGACCAAAGGACTGAAGAAATGTCTTCTCTATGTTTGGTGGAGGGTGGCCTTTAGCTGCTTCCTGACTGCAGACTCGACTTGATTCTTCTCCCACACGAGGTCACTCGTTGAACACATCTCAGAATTCCAAGTGGAGAATTAACTTCATTCAGTTCTGGGGAGTTAGTGGGGTTTTTGTTTTGTTTTGTTTTTTCCTACCTAGGAGGGTCATCTCCTCTGGTTCCAGGAAATTTTCTTGTATTTTTCTTTAATTTCTACTCTCAAACTTGTGATCCTCCTGCCTCAGCCTCCTGATCTTTTTGGGGGCGGAGAGTACCCAGAGTACTTAACTGGGGAGTACCAAGGGTCCTTAACTGCTGAGCCAAACCCTCCGTCCTTTTTATTTTATATTTTGAGATAGAGCCTTGCTAATTGCTGAGGCTGGCTTTGAACTTGCGATCCCCCTGCCTCAGCCTCCCGAGTCGCTGGGATCACGGGTGTGCACAACTGTGCCTGGCCCCCTGGCACCTTTTCATACCCGGCTGTTCTGTGTTTTCGGCCTGTCTCTGGATGGTTGGCCTGGTCCTCAGTCAGCATGAATGTTTCATGAGCAGCGCCAACTGAGCAGAGCCAAAATGAAATGATTGGCTTCTGTCGCTCTCCCCCAGCCCTGCTCCTCCCCAGCCTTCCCTTTCTTGCTGGGCGCCGTCAGCGATGAGAAAGCTCCCTTGGAAACATGAGCCAGAGCAAGTCCGTCCTTTGCTTAGGATCCTTGAGTGGCGTCCCTCTGCTTTGAATGACTCAGATGGCTTCCCAGGCCTGTGCACCCTGCGTGAGGCTTTATCCATCTGCTTCTGCAGCCACAGCTTTCCCTCGTTATCCTCCAGCCCCAATTTTCTATTCTTTTGCCGCTGTCAGGTTTTTTTTCTGCCCAGCCCAGGGCCTTTGCATTTGCTGTTCTCTCTACCTGGAAGGCTTTGCCCCCAGGTTTTCCTCCAGGCGGACTCCTCCTTGCCATCCTTCAGCTCTGCATTCAGTCTCAGATGCCTCCCCTAGTACCCCTGCTGCAGGCTGCCTCCACCCCAGGCATACTGTGTCCAGAGATGGTTCTTGCTTCTGCAGAACTTTGAACCTGCCCCAATTCAGCTCGTCTATTGGACTCGCATGTGTGTCACTAGGATTGTGTTAAGAAGTTTGTGCGATGGGTTCAGTGTTCTACCTTGAGCATCCAGGACTGAGCTTGCACACACGAGGCATTTTGATAATCAGAAACCAAATCTGTGAAGAGAATCCTGGAAGCTGAGAGCCAGAACTGGCTCCAGAGGACCTGTCTGCCATTGCTTCAGGGGCCCCAGGGATCACGAGTTCAGCACCTTGGTTGGGTTCCTGCTGTCTGCCTAACCCCTGAGACCCTGGCCCCAGGAACCTGGGCTCAGGAGTGCAGAGTAGTAGAGATAGAGAGGATGGCGTGGAGATGCAGGGTTCACCCTGGGCAGCCTTCATTCTCTGAGAGATTCAGACCTGGACGCTTCTCAAGGGCTGCTCACATTCTGTGACCTTGCCTCCTTCTGTTCCACCCCAGGGGGCTCGAGGCACACTGTGGCTCCTCTTGCTCTCATCTGCTACTCACTGTACACACCAGTCCCTATTTGATAGTTAACTCCTTTCTCGGCAGCTAGGAGAGTTCTAGAATGCAACTTTCACCATGGCAGATTGCCTGTGGCCCCTCTATTCAGCTGAATTCTATCTGCTCACTGAATGCGGCATACGCTAAAGCTTCAGAACATTCCAAAGTAGTTTCTTGAAAGCTAAGTTTAGTTTATTCCTCAAAGGCCCAAAAATAACACCTGTCACATAAGATTTCCTTTGTGGCATTTTTTTGGGATGAGACCAAACCACAGTGTGCACACTTGCACACATACATGTACGCGTTCACCTTCTTCCACAAAGATATTATATGTAGACTTCTGGATTTCCTCTATTTGTGCATTTCTATATCTAGTGCACTATTAGGACCCAGCCAAACTTTTAATTTTGCCCCGTTGTACCATCCAAATAGCAAAGGGCAACATGGAGCCGCTGAATTGCAGAATTTCGGAAGGTTACTTTAACATTACATTTGAATTGCTTAATTTAATTTTCACTTTGAATCTGTTGCTAAGCAACCAGGAAGACAGGGCAAAATCAGCAAGGCTAATTTGGTTCTGTTACTAGTATGTTAGCATCTCTTATATTTACATAGACAGTTGGTTGTAAATACACTTTAGCCAATGCAGGTCTCTGTTCTGTTCAAGGAAAATAGTTGGTTCTGAAGCTATAGCGAGGCTTTGTTTGGATTGACGGTGCTTTCAATCTACTCGCTCACCTTAAGGGATCGAGGAGTTACCTGAAGTTCTGCACTTGTATTGTCACCCGTTGTTAAGCAAGGGGCCCAGCTTGGGAGTGACGTGCACAGTTGGAAAGTAGTGCTTCCCGGACCATGTTCCCCTCACCCTTGTAGATCTAGCCTGCCTGTTCCCCAAATCCACTTAAGTCGATTTTTTTTCCTTGTTGGAATGCAGAGCAGTTAGCTATCAGTCTGAGAATAGGTTAGAAGGGGAAAAATAGGTCATTGTATTCTCCATTTCTTACTATTGATGAAGATTGACATCGTTAGCTCCATTTGGTCCACAAGGTAAGCTATATGTCAAATGACAGGGCTGGCGACATCTTTTAAACAAAGACATCTAGTTATTAAAGAAGTTATCCCGGTCCAGTCCAGATGACACCCTGGGCCCTGTGTCAGAGATGGGGCGTTCTGGCCAGTGGTCTCATGGTTTGTGGTTATTCTGGACGTTCATTCTCATCGGGTTGGTAGAAAAATCTCTGTAGTCAAGTTGCCACTGAGACATTAAATGACCATGACCTGTGGTTTTCAGAAGAGACGGAGGGAGCAGCCCGTCTTTTAAACTGTTTTTTTTTTCTGCCATATCCTTTGTTTTCCCAAGAACTAGCCAGTATCTTTCATATGCATTGAAAATTACTTGGAGTAGATGGATCAGATTTCTGATAAAGATGAATATCAGCTTTCCTATATTTTATGACTGCCCTGACTAGGTGGAGATCCTGAGTTGATGAAGGAGATAATAGCCATAGAGGAAGTACCTTTTGCTGCTACAGTTAGGTGCTGTTTCACTGTTTTCCTGAATACTATTGAGAATTTGGTCCTGGAGCACGTGGTTAACAGTTCATTGATCATGACTGGAAGGAGGAGCCATCTGGAGTAGAAGGAAAGTCTTAGTGTTGACGAACTTGACAGCAAATGAATTTCTCTAATTCTGAGATATTTACTTGGCTGGAACAATAGCTAGGTATTAACCTGTGAAAGGTCCTCAAGGGCAATCTTTCATAATGAGCAGAGAAGTCCTGTGGGTAGTTCTGACCTGTTTTCAAGGTGCAGTTTTTCCAAATCTGAGTATTTGCTTGAAATTTATTAATTTTACTCTACAAATACTTAACCATTCAAAAACCCAGGATGTCAAAATGTAAGCTCTTCAGGAGGCAAGTGTCAATTTTGGATATTAATTTTCTCGGGAAATTATTTCTGGACGTATTTTCATTGTGCTTTGTTTTATTCTGTGCTGGGATTGAGCCAGAGCCTCATGTGTGCTGAGCATTGCTGGACCACTGGGCTAAACCCCCAACCCACTGTTTTTTTTTTTTGTTTTTTTAAAATCTCCATCCCAGATTTGGGTGAACATAGTCCTCAACTCTGTGTATGTGTGTGTGAGTGTGTGTATGTACTTTTAAAGCTACATATCCATATTATTGCACTAGTATATTGTACACATTATAAAACTAGTGAGGCAGAGTGGGGTTCACCATGGTGATTTGCAAGACCGCATGCCTATTGATACTTCACACACATGCTATAGGAAGGATAGAGTTCGTCATTAAAGACAGGGTCTTAAATGGTGATTTTTAATTTCTGGATGACTTCTATTCAGATCTGATTAGATCATCATTATTTTTACCTTTTGAGTGGCTGCAGAAAACTGGGCTCAGTTCTGCTTTTTCTTATTTCTTGGGCTTGTACCCCTCCTATCTTTGATGTTTTACTGTTTTAAAAAAATATATTTTTTAGTTGTCAATGGACCTTTATTTTATCAATTTGTATGCATTGCTGAGGATGGAACCCAGGGTCTCACGCATGCTAGGCAAGCACTTTACCACTGAGCCACCACCCCAGCCCTGATGTTTCGCTTTCTTCACATAAATCTTTGGAAGCCACTGGTCCGTGTTGGCTGTGCTACCTAAGACACTGTACAAAGTCACATGAGCCCAGGCACCCTGAGCAGAAGCACAAAAGGATATTGATAATGAGGGTCAGCAAGGGCACACTCTGTCTCAAGGGAGGGAGGTGTTTTCGCTCTGCACCCCAGGGGTCCTCTTAACCTGACACTCTGCCCCAGGAGGCCTAGGCCAAGTGAAGCTGTTACTGTTGCATCCTTTAAACTCTAGGGGCACCAAAGAGACTGGTTTGTGCAGTGAGAATTGGCTGTCCTTCTGTTTTTCCACTAAGAAGTGAAGCAGATGGGGGGGGCGGTTATTAAGAACACTGGATTTGGACATGGAGCCCAGCTGTGCCAGTGGCTCTGTGACAAGGGATGATTGACTTCCTCTCTGTGAACCTCAGTTTCCTAATCTGTGACCTCACACTGTGGTGGTGAGAATTTAAAAGAGAGCTATGTGGAGGGGTTTTTCAGCATTCCTGAAGAGCAGCATAGGTGATGATACCCTACGTCAGTGCAGGTGGGAAGCCTGGGTCCTTGGGTCGCCTCTGGGCCTCCATGGTAACCATTGCCCTTTGTCACTTTGCTCCTAGACTGCCTCTTCAAGCTGTGTCCTATGAATCGCTACTCGGCCCAGAAGCAGTTCTGGAAAGCCGCCAAGCCAGGGGCCAACAGCACAACCGACGCAGTGCTGCTGAACAAACTGCACGTAGGTATCGGGATGGCCGCGGGCCACTGTGGACTATGGTCGATGGTGACCTTGACTGGTCCCTGGGTGGTGCCCGAGTACAAGGGCTGGCACCTGGCTCAACCTTCCTCTCCAGCTGCTGGCTTTCTTATGTTCCTTTGTTAAAGGGGTACGAGGGAGAGGACCCCGAGGAGAGGCTCATTGTAGCCCTCTTGAGATGTCTGGGAGCCACTCTGGCCCCAGCCATCCCCTTTCACGGGCAGCTTTGGGCACTAGAATGGCTACCAGCACAAGATCATGAATGCGATCTTAAGCAAGTCTCACAGCTATTTTCCAACTCTGTTCCTTACCTGTAAACTGGGGATGATGGTAATATATGCCTCAGGAGGATGACCTGAGGATTATAGGAAAAGTGACATAAAAGGCACATGAATGATGCTTACTAAACTTTGACTTTTATCATTATATTTATCCAATTTGTCACCTAAGCAATGTGCTATGCCACTGCTGATGGGCTGTGTGACTACAGCAAGTTTCTGTACCTCTCTGAGCCTGTTTCTCTTGACATGATTTCTTTAGTACCTGGCGCTCAGAAGGTAATCTGTGTGGAAGTTCTAGATGTTTAGAAGGCGGGTCGGATGGACATCCATTATTGTGGTGTTGAAATTGCCACCCAGCTCCTGCTTGTCATCTGTCATCATGTTCTTCTCCACGTCCCTGTGGTCTTCCTAATGTGCTTCATTCCCTGGTTGTCCATCCCTGCCAAGGAAGTAACCAGCATGCGGCATTTTGCTTGTTGCTGTATGTCCCTTGTGCCTACAGCATAGTAACGCATAGTAGGCCTTCAAATAGGTGAGTGAATAGAGGTGATGGGCTTCACTAGAGTAGCCGTGAGCACCAAGGACCTTGCCAGGTCCCCCAGGTCCGCCTGCCCTGTTTGTGACTTGATAGGACAGTGGCCTAGCCAGCGGCGTTCACTAAGGTAGGGGCTGGGTGGAGGTTTGTCCTCTTCATTCAGCACCTGCTGTCTCACGAGGCGGTCATACAGGAGGGGTGAGAGCCCAGGTTCCTAGGCTCAGTAAGCTGAAGCCCCTGCCTGAGGACATGCGTTGCACCAAAAATAAGTGCACACTTCTTGTGATTTGCAAGACCACATGCCCAGACCCTGCTTGACCCTCCAAAGCTTCTGAACTGCCTTCCAGCCAGACTTGATTGATTTGAACCCAGGGATGCTGAACCACTGAGCCCCATCCCCAGGCCCTTTTACTTTTTTAAGTTTTGAGACACAGCCTTGCTAAGTTGCTTAGGGCCTTATTGAGTTGCTGACAGATGAGATTTAGTTCATTTTTTTTTTCTTTCTTTGAACACCCCAGGATTATACCAGTCTCTTGACCTTTGCACCCACAGTGTGTCCTGTTGGGAGAAATCGTCTCCTGGCTTCTCTTGAGCAGGGACCTTGCATCGTTCCTGACTCACTGTGCCTCTCATCTTGGCAAGCCACCCCCGCCAGTCTAAGATCTGTCCTGCCTGTTTTCCTCACTGTTTATACCATCCCCAGCGCTGATCATAGGCTGTAGTTATATTTAGTCATTTTTTAATTATCGGTCACTCATTAGAACAGCAGCTCTACAAGGTCGGGGGCATTGTCTGTCTTGTGCACGGTCACTTCCCTGTTTGTGACTTGATAGGACAGTGCCTGGCGCGTAGTCAGAGCTTTGGAAACAGTTGTTGAGTGGGTGAGCACTGTGCTGGGTGCTGGTGACAGAATAGTGACAGTCTCAGCCCTCTGGGAGCTCCTTAGAGAAGAAGGGGTCAAGGGGTGTGCTGCGGGTGTAGCTCTGTGGTACAGCACCAGCCGAGGAGGCACCAGACCCCGGGCCCCAGCCCCAAAGTGGGGAAATCAGGTAATGACAGTGTGACAGAGGCCATTCTGCAGGGCAGACCACCCGAGGGAGGGAAAGCACACAGAAAGGATACCACAGTCTGGCTTTGCTGGATGAGGAGGTGCAGTTCAGTGGTCAGGGAGGGCTTCCTAGGGGGACAGGGAAGGGACTCGTGAACCTGAGCTTGAGATGACTGTGGGAGTGAGAGGGGAGAAGACGACACAGGGGGTGAGACCCAGGAGACTGGACACTGCTCTGAACGCTTCAAGAACAGCATCATCCTTATAGCAGTGATGGTATTTCCTGGACTTAATTTCCACACGCCCATTGCTCCCTATTCACAGCAAATAGATAACTTTCTGAATCTGTGATACAGTTCATAATGCTAAACTTTAAAAAGTCAGTTATAGAGGACAAATAAAAGGAAAAGAATAAATTGCATAAAAATTTGGATACCTAATGCTCAGGACAACGATTCTAGAAGACATGAGGGAATCTGGCCCTGCGTCTATTTCTGCACGCTGCAAGTACCCAGTCCTAGTTATGCAGAAAGCATGTTACCTGTGTTGTGATTTTTCCAAAAGGGCCAGCAGCTCTCAGAAGCACTACGAAGAATGCAAAGTGACATTTTCCTTTGTCCAATAGTACTTGCCCTTTTGTAAAATCTATTAACAGTGTTAATCAAACCACACAAGATTTTATCTTTGTGTAAAGTGGAGTGAGGTGCTAGATTAAGACGGTCACAGACACCTTTTAACTTAAGTGAATGTCCAGCCAGCTCTGCACTTAAACGGCATGAGTGGCAATTCCTTGGATAGATCTGAGCCTCGGCTGGCCTCTGATGGCGGGCAGCGTGCCTGGCTTCTGTTGTAGGAGTAGCATCCTTCTCCTCTTGGAGTCCTTGTCCCCGTGCAGAATCCCCCTGAAGTCTATGCTGGGAATGTGGGTAGGGAAGGGTCCTTGCATGTCACTTAGGAGAGAGCTGTTGGGTGTGGGGGGTGTCTCTGTAGAAGGTCTGCATGTCTTGAGCGTTTGCTTCTCTAAAGATCGTTCTGTTCCACGAGGTCTCCTTCGTGTACCTCTCTTTCTCTCCTACACTTTTTCAACAGGGGGTGCAGATTCGTGTCCCTTTTGGCCAATCAGGAGACCAGCGGGGAGAAAGGGGGTTGGATGGCAGTGTTGCCCACGGAGGGAGCCTGTGTGCGGGTCTAGAGGGGGCAGTTCTCTCTCCCTGCGGTGACTGTGTGGGAACCAGGAGAGAGCCACACACTGTCTTCTGCTTTTTCAAGAGAAGATAAGAATCCATGCTTTTACGTGTAAGACCTCCATTTAGAAAACATGTTGGCAGCTGATTCAATTAAAGCTGAAAATGTGCACTCAACACCAATCCCAAAATGGCTCAGGCCGAATGGGATGGTGGAGTCTCATTTGCCACCGGTGATCTTTTTTTTTAATATACTTTAGTTGTAGGTGGACACAATACCTTTATTTTATTTATTTATTTTTATGGGGTGCTGAGGATTGAACCCAGTGCTTCACATAATGCTAGGCAAATGCTCTACCACTGAGCCCCAGCCTGTCATCTTCAGGCTGTGTTTTATCAGTAATTCCTTTTGATGTTCCTTTTCTGCCAGTGGATCGTGAAATAAGTAGTAAAGGTAGGGAACAAAACCCATCTGGTCCTTCAGGTGATCAGGAACTTTGAGAGAGTGTTGAGGATCTTCCAGGCTGTTTGTATCTTGAAGTCAAAGAAGACCACGTCTTCCCCCGACTGAGGGTTACCCGTGTGACTTTTCCAGGCCCTGCGTGTTGGTCTGTGCTGGACTTTGTGTAGGTCCCTGGAACTGCCCTCCTGTTGTCTGAAAGTCATTATGTTTTGGTACAGTCATTAAAAGGGCTGTGTTTGGGGGCAGCCACTTGCCTTCGGCCTTCATTTTTATTTCTGTCCATTGCTGTGCAGTATCCCAGTCAGAGGTCAGATTATTTTAAATTAATGCCATTTAAGGAATTGGTTGTCTAGACCACTTGACTTCCTTTTGACCAGGAAAAGCAGCACCAACAGCCCTTTGAAGGAGAATGACATCTAGTGGCTGGTCCCAGCATTTGCTCCCTCTGCAGAAAGAACTGGATGTTGAGTCTTTGGGTCATGATTTCCCGGAAGACTCTTGGGAAAATGAGCTTCCCAGGCCCTTGCATCACCGAATTCCTCCTGAAGCAGGAGCTCCCTAAAGCCGTCCACCTGTCCCCAAGAAACAGGCACCTACGTTATTTGGATTAGGACAAATGATCACTTAGATTAAGCCGTACCTTTGTTAAGGAGAATCAGAGGACTGACAGATCTTCACTGTCTTTTAAAGCTTGGTTGTTTATTATTTTCAGGAGCCTGGATTCATTATCACATGACGTGATCAGAGCTCGATGACCTTAACTAACCTTTCCTCAGTGTTCCAGTGACCTTTCTATGGTGATTCAGTAATGGTTTCTGTGTTTCTAAAATAAACTAGCAGGTGACTATGATGGGGTTGACCTTGATGATGTTCAGGGAACACAGGTGGTGGATAGTGTGGCAGAAACCCTAGCATGGACTGTTCTCTTCCTTCCCCATGAAAAAAGAGCCCCCCTCCCCCCACCTGTGTGAAAGGAAGGGAGTCCCGGGGATTCCTGTTGTCAGGATTTTTTAAAGACTGAAAAGGTAAAAAAAAAAAAAATAATAATAATCCAGGTTATTCACCACAGACACACAACCAAGATGTTTTTAGCTTTTAAACACATGAGTACTGCAGGAGAAGAATTGCAAAGTAGGTATGAGTAGAAGGAAAGAAACTTAATTGATAGGATCTATAAATCTCATTCCTTGGTCAGGTGCTATGGTGCACACCTGTAATCCCAGCAGCTCAAGAGGCTGAGGCAGGAGGATTACAAGTTCAAAGCCAGCTTCAGCTACTTAGTGAGGTCCTAAGCAACTTAGTGAGAATCTGCCTCAAAATTTAAAAAAAATTAAAAAGGGTTAGGGATGTGGCTCAGTGATTAAGTGCCCCCTCGGTTCAATCCCCAGCATGCCCCCTGCCCCTAAAAAAGACAAAACTCCTTAGTGATAACCTTGATTTTTATTTTGGTATGTGCCCTGCTTGCCCACAGGGAGATTTTTATATAGTTAATAGAAACATATTTTTTAACTTTGCTTTAACTCGTTTCTTTCACTCTGACATGGATAAACAGGAATCTGTATCTACCCTCCCACCCCAGTACTGGGGATGGAATCCAGGGTCTCACATATCCAGGCAAGTGCTTACTGGACTACATTGTCAGCTATCCATCTATTTATTAATTTAATTCAGTTTTGAGGCAGGGTCTTCCTAAGTCGCCCAAGCTGGCCTTGAATGTGAGATCTTCCTACCCCACTAGCTGGGATTGCAGGTGTACACTACCAAACCTGGTTATATCCTTATTTTTAATAGCTACATGATTATTCCATTGTGTGGCATGATTATAGTTTTGAATAACTAGTCCTTGTGACAGGGTAGGAAGTGACATTCAGGATCCTGACAATTTTTGCCACTTTGGGGAAAAAAAAATGTGCACATGCCAGGTTATGTAAGCAGGAGAAACTCCTAGAAGTAGAATTGGTAGGTCAAAATTAGACCCACTGAAGGGTCGCATTGGTCAGTATTGCTGGACTCCCCTTTAGAAGGGTAGTGTCAGTCTTTGGCAGTGTGGGTCAGCATGTGGAATACGTTTATGCGGTATAACACAGCATGTGTTCCTTCCAAAGAACCAGCCTTCACCGGTGAATGCATTTGATGTTTATGTATTTAGCAAAAGGAGAATTACAGATTTTTCTCCCTAAACAAAGGGCTAGGAAAAGTGAATTCTTAGAATGGTCCAAAAGTTGAATGCCTTTAGCGTTTCTTCAGTAGTGACATGTAGACCTGGTTGCCACTAAAGTTGTTCATAGAGATGAAGAGAGTCGTAATTTTTATTGTAACAGAGAGCCTTAACTGAATTTTAGATGCCACATTTGAGAATATCTCTGTTGAAGAGAAGTCCTTCTCCAATTTTGTTTGATTTTTCTGTTTATTTTCTATGTGTTTTTAGACAACTGCACTTGCTCCATAAAGCTGCTGTCTTTAATATTACACAGGCACCTTTCTAATGCTTATTTGACATTTTTAAGTTATAGTAGTGTTCAATGAGTTGCTACTTTTACATCTAGTCTAATAGGTAGGAACTTTTACATCTAGTCTAATAGGTAGGAACTTATTGTATATTAAACTGTCTTAAATTGAGATCTTTGGAAATTTCTTAAGAGTAAGGGGAATGTCCACAAGAATTTTTTTCCCTTAAATAATTTGAGTCCAAGAAATGCTACTTATGAATTCTCTAGCTGATGCAATGGTTGATACGCACCTGTAATCCCAGCGATTTAGGAGGCTGAGGCAGGAGGATTGAAAGTTCAAGGCCAGCCTCAGCAATTTAGTGAGACTCTAAGCAACTTAGGGAGACCCTGTCTTGAAATAAAACATAAAAAGGGCTGGGGATGTGGCCCAGTGGTTAAGAGCCCTTCCAGGGTGATGTTTGGAACAGAGGAAGATCCTTATTTGCTTCTTGAAAAATGTTAGGTTTAGTTACACAGAATCCATTGATTTTATTTTTCTTCCTTTGACTTTTTTTCCCCCTCTTGAGTTTCCAGTCAGTGCTTGCTGAGAACCACTCGGCAGAAAGTACAAATTACTCTGTGTACAGTACAAACTCCCATTCCAAATGGATCCACTCCAGTGTTTTGTTTGGAAAACGGCCTCAGAATCTGTGGGTATTGTGAAGCTCTCTGGAAGGAATGAAGCCCAGGCAGGAAAATAGGGAGGAGAGAGAGTTTATGAAGAGGAAGGAGAGAGGGCAGAACTGTGGCCCCGGGCAATGCCACGTGGGTCTGCCCTGGTATTGTTTCTGGACCTGTCTTGAACCCAGTGGCTCCGTTGAGTTGGGGTGACCCCCACACACATGGGCAGATCATTTCCTTCCTGGGGTAAGGTTCTGTAGGGGGTCTGGATTGCCTCCTGACCTACCACTTTTCTCAAAAGATGTGCCTTTCTAAAAACACGTACCCCTCAGGTGGAGCTAGAGCAGATGCTGAAATTGAAGGGAACGGGAAGATCCCTGACCCAGCTGACTTGAAATTTTGATCATCAGAACATTCTTAGTTTTAGAACTTTGTACATCATGATAATAGTGCAAAGTCATTGAAGGGGATAGAAGGAGGGCCCAGTGTAGACGGTTTCTTTGCCCAGTTCATGTGAGGTCTGGGTTCTGTCTCCAGCATGGCCCCATTTATTTAATGAATAAAATATTACAAATGCCTATGATGTCCCTGGCAGGCACTGTCTCAAAGCCTAGTGTGGATTCCCATTTTCTGATGACTACACCGAGTGAGATTAAGTGACCAGGGCAGAAGGACACAGGTGGCACAGAGGAACCCATGACGAAGTCCAGAAGGGCAAAATGAAGACAGGTTTCCTGGGAGAGGGACCCACTGACCTCCACAGCCCCCAGGGAAGGGGAGAGTATTTGGAAGGTTCCTGAAGCACACTGTGGTCATCAGGGTTTCCTTCCATACAGATCCATCCTGACCCCACCCCATTATTTGACTTCTCTGACATTCAGTTCAGGGTTGAGAGTTGGGGATGGGGACAGCAGTATGCTAACTGCCTGGGCCTAACTATTCCTCTTTCAGCATCACTGTAAAATGACAGCAGTGCCCTCAGAGTGGCCCAGGAAAATGCACAAGAGACAACTGTTCAGGATGCAGGCCCTGGCAGTGTTCTAGAACACTCTATTCAGCCTGAGCACATTTCCTTGCGTGCCAGTGTTGGACTGGTCCTGTCTCCCAGCCTCACTGTAACAGCACAGATTTGGAATGAACCCAGTTGTGAATTTGAGAATTCTCTCAGCCACTTCATAAATGGGTGATTCTAAAAATATTTCAGCAAAATTTCTATTGTCCTCAGTAGAGAAAACGGTTTAACAAACCGAACGCTGGCTGTGGAACGTGGACCACACTGCTTATACTCTCTGTGTCTCGTTTCTTTTTTTAAGTTGTTGATAGGACTTTATTTTTATTTTATGTGGTGCTGAGAATCAAACCCAGGGCCTCACATTTGCTAGGCAAGTGCTCTACCCCTGAGTCACAACCCAGCCCTTCTGTCTCTCTTTGCTTTTTCTCTCTTTTGTCTCTCTCTCTCTCTCTTTTTGTGCTATAAGGCTCAAATTCTGAAACTTGTATCTACCAAGTCCACATTCTACTAAACAACCCTGGTGACTTATTATTATCATTTTTTTTTTTGTAAATTGTGGTAATGATCTCCCCTCAAAAAACTACTACATAAGTTGCCTAGATTATAATTAATGTCCGACAAGACTAGCCAGCAGTCCACGTGCAATGTGAGGTGTAGGTATCATTTTTATTATCATGTTACAAAAGAAGGAAGCAGGCTCACAGATGTTAAATAACTAATTCAAGGTCACAAAACCACAAACTACCCCCAAACCCAGCATTCAAATCCAGTTTTATTTTACTCTAGAACTTTTAAAGAGGACTTTTGCCAATCACAAAAGGGTGCTCCAGTGCTGTTACCCTCACTCTTTTCTTTAAAAAACACAAACTTTGAAGAAGTCTTTCCCTAAGCAAATGTCCATGCATTCCATCAAGAAAAAGCTCATTTTAAAGAAGTCAGAGAGACCAACAGGGCCGAGGCGTGGTGGAGGCTCCTTTGCCACAGCCTGGGGCGCACTGAGGGGTTTGCCTGTGTGGTTCTTGTGTTGCGGGCATGGGTTCAGTGTTGCAGAGGAGCAGAACCCACAGATGCCTCTTTGTGACCATCTTTCTCCCCCTGCCCCGCACAGCATGCCGCGGACTTGGAAAAGAAACAGAACGAGACAGAAAACAGGAAGTTGCTGGGGACCGTGATCCAGTATGGCAACGTGATCCAGGTAGGTCAAGTGTGATCTTCTCTTCTGGAGGTGATGCATGACAAAGAATGACACTGAGAAAGTAAACACACGGAATAGAATTTGGACACTCTGCCTGTGCAGAAGGACTCCACGGATGGAGTCAGGCAGTTTGTTGCAAAAGCCTAGTGTTGGTTACCAGTGATGCACTCTTGGGCTTTGTAGCTGGCCATCTCTCCATCTGCTTTGGCTACCTCCACCTGATAATTTAAGATCGGTCCAGATAGTTCAAATGGGAACCTTCCTACCTGAAAAGGAGCCTGTCACAGTTTTGCTGAACTTTCAGGAGCTTGGAAGTTCTTTCTCTTTGGTTTCCCTGTAACTTCTATCTTTTGTTCAAGAGTTGTTTGCCCAGAGATGATAATATGACCAATTCTGAGCCTTCCAAATTTTTAAAGTCTGAAGCATTTATCATTTTGATGCATTTTATATTAATGAAAAATATTAGATCATTCCTAAATCGTACAGGTTGGAAGCTTTACTTGACTTATCTCTGCTCTTCAATTCGTCACCAGGATAAAACATAAGCCAGGAAACAGCTTTTGCAGGTCTGGCTCAGAAAATCCATCTGAGTGGATCCTAGTCTTGCAGAAGAGAATGTGAGGAATCCCAATGCCTGGGGACCTTCTCCCTTTATCCATTTAGCACATCATTTTGACCCAGGCACAAAGAATAGTGATTACCAACTTTGGAATACTTGGCCCCTTAGGTTTCCTTCATTATTTCCCTTTTTGAAAGATTTTGCTTACCCTGAACCTTACTTGTTACAAAGGAATTCCTTCCCATTCTTATTGCTAATAGTGCTACTCAGGAGAGTGGGAAAAGTAGTTAAAAAGAAAACCCCAGACTTAAAAGGAACTTGTCATAGTTAAATGGGTTATTTAGATGAGGCTTTCTGGAATAGTGAAAGTAGCTCCCAAAATCTGTTTGGAGGTTAAGTCCTGTTGGTCCCACTCCTCTTTAAGTTCCATCTGATTGAGAATGGCCACAGGGGTCACTTGGCCCTGGAATTCAACATGAGCTCTCTTGCTGAGCAAAGCCAGTGTCCTGAGACTCACGGCTCAGGGTCCCTGGTTTGTTTAGACTGGAGATCATGGCTTGAACTGAGAATGAAAGAGGCATACAGGGACCAAGCACCTAATCTCCTAAATGCATCTCAGTGAAAGATCTGTGAGATTTTGGGCAAGAAATCTTGCTATATTTCACCTTGCTCTCCAACAAAATGGAAATGGTAATGGTATCCGCTTCCTTGGATACTTGAGAGGAGCCTGTCGGAGAGTGAGCCTGAGACTTAGCAACTAATGCTTTTTATTACTGCCCCCAAATCTGCAGCTGGGGATCCACCTCTTGGTGATACTGGTTTGTCCTCTTCATGGGGATCAGAGGCCACTCACCTGAGCAGTGAGGATTTGGAAGGACATTGTCTCCCTGTGTTTATCTTGGCCAGAGGTTGTCTGGGGCTCAGACAAGCTTGTCACCCTCCCTTGACGACCCTGTTAGAATATCTGGGGACATCCTGGGAGTGCCCTGGCAGTGGTTTCTGTTAGCAGGTGAACGGGGTATGGGAGTTGGCATTGGAATTCCAGGGGGTCCTGCCATTTGTTTAGGAACTGGGCAATCCTTGTCCCCCTCCATTGTTTCTCTGGACTCATGACTTGAGAAGCCATGGTCAGCTCTTCCTGGTCTAGACCAGCTTGTAGGCGAGCTGTCTCCCACTTCATCTCTAGTCTTTCCATCCCTTCTCGTCGCCATCCTCCAAGACTCAAGTGTTGGAGACTACGAGGTGGAAGTCCATGGTTACCATGTTCTTCCATGTGAAGTGACAGTCCCCTAATGGGGTTACCCTTTAAAGGACCTTGTTTCTTGTGCTCAGAATTGTCCTGATTAGCTCCACGTTGGTGGCAGGGCATACTCGGACTGCAGTTCGTCAGCTCCTTTGCACAGGGTAAGGCTGCTCCCCTCCAACAGCTGGCCGGTGACAGTACCTTTGACCTGAGCAGAATCCATATTGTCTAAGGCCGTGCAGAGAAAGAAAACAAATTTTTTCTTCTATTTTTCCCTCTGCTCCCTTTGCTATTCCTTCTTTTCGCATCATCCCCAGCCTCCGGTACTTTGTGGGCCTTGTGCTTCACAAGCCACTCAGTGGTTGAATGAACATCTGATGCATATTTTATACATCTGAGAAAGAAATGTCAGGGAATTCAGAGGTGGGCTGACACTCCTGGTTTTCTCTTGTTGGGTTTTTAGCTCCTGCATTTGAAGAGTAATAAATACCTCACTGTGAACAAGAGGCTTCCAGCTCTGCTGGAAAAGAACGCCATGAGGGTGACCTTGGACGAAGCTGGGAACGAGGGGTCCTGGTTTTACATTCAGCCCTTCTACAAGCTGCGGTCCATTGGAGACAGCGTAAGTGTCGCACGCTCCAGGCCTGGACACCAGGCCTCTCGCCATCCCTGGGTACGGGACTCAACTCAGAGAACTTTAAAGTTGGAACCAGAGAAGTTGGAATCACTATGGAAACGAGTGTTTGGGAAACAAGGAAATGTGAGGAGAATGTGACCTAAATACAGTCGCTATGTTTTTCCTCCTGGGCCTCTGAAACACTCCTACGGAGAGTCCATTACCTCATTCATGTTACCACGAAAACAGCCACCCCGTGTTAACATCCTGGGGAGGATCCCCGTCATTCCAGATCCATCAGCAGGATAGCAATGTCTGTTTTGGAAATAAACCTAGTAAGGAAGGAGCATGGAGAAGAAATGACAGCAGTGGGGAAGGAGAGTGGACTTGAAGTTTCCGTGTGGATTAGCAGCCAGGTGTTCCGCCGACATGGTTGGTCCTGAGCTGGCCCCAGTCCTGAGGTCTCTACAGAATAGGAAGCCACAGGAGCCTCTTTTCAGGGCTGCTTAGAATAGTCCCAATATTTGTTAGCTAAATTAGTGAGCCATTACGTGGGCACACACTTAACAATGAATATGTTTGAAAGCTATCAGCTGTATTCTTGACCTTGTTAAGGTTCTAAAATAGTTGCATTTTTGCTAAAAAGAAATTTGTGCCTTAAACAGCATGAAGTGTTCTCAAAATACTGAACTAGCCTTAATCTAAAACTAGGTTTCAACATTTTTTTTAATACTGCCATTTCAGTTTATAAGCTGTAAGCAGTTTAAGAGTGTGTGTGTGTGTGTGTGTGTGTGTGTGTGTTATAAGATAGAGGAAAGCATTCCCTCACCGTTGGTGTACAGTGAATATTGAACCCAGACTGGGAATAGGAGAAAAAAATAATATCTAGGCTTCACCACAAGTGATGGTTTTATTAAATATTTGTTTATTCTTCTGGAGAAAATTTAGGAATGCATGATTCCCAAAAGTATCGCACCAAAAATAGATGGGGTTTAAGTCTAAGGAAATCATCTCCTCCACTCCCTTTTCTTCCACCCCTACAATGAAAAACAAATGTGCCTTGTTCTGAATTTCATTTTCATCCAGTTCTTTGCTTTCCTATTCTTTAATCCATTTAGCTGTGACTTAGCTGAGAAGATGACTCGAATAGTTATACTATTGGAAAAGTCCTTCTCATACGGCAGGTCATAACCTATTCCTAAGCTGCGGAATCAATTTAGTGGCATGTAACAATAATTTTGGGAAGTAGGATACAATGGAAAATACCAGAGTGTGATACCCATGAAGGCAAATATTGTTTTAGGAATAACTTTTGCTTCACACACACATACACGCACTAGAGTGTGTGTTGCTGTATATGTAAATGAGTCATACTAGGAAATCTATTGCAGTCACCAAAGTATGAAGGTCATTGCTTTAGAAACACGTAAGTATGGTTTTGATGTTTGCAAAGGAAAAGACTTAGTAGCCTACTTTTCCTAAAATTTAGTCAAGCACTTATTTTTGTATACATACCTTAACTGAATGGAATGGAGATAGGAGATTTTTCTTGCGGCTCTGGACCAACTTGCACTATAATACTGTATAAGTATTGACAGTCCTGTACCAGAATTCAGCCTTAGCCTCTGGGCATGACCCCACCCCACCCCCTGCCCAGAGCCAGGTTTTAAAGCTGCCCGTCTGGCCACTCTCAGACCAGACCAGCTTTCAGTCTATAGTCCAGATCCATCCTGTAAAAACCTGTTGCTCCTTCCTTTCCAGGTGGTCATAGGTGACAAGGTTGTTCTGAACCCTGTCAATGCTGGCCAGCCCCTGCATGCCAGCAGCCATCAGCTGGTGGACAACCCTGGCTGCAATGAGGTAAGGGAAACCAAGTCACGGCTTTTGGGAAGCGGCAGGCCTTCCTGGGGCTAGAGCTTGTGCATGCTGAAAGGGACTTCAAGCTCTGTGACATCCTGCAGGTGAAGAACCTGAGGTCCAAAGTCAGAGCTGCCACACTAGGTGTGCATGTCTCTGCAGTGAGTGGGGCGGGTAGTTCACCCTAGTGCCCAGCCTTCCCCTTGGACGTACCATTTCCTCATCTGTTCATCTTGAGAGGGCTTCTGTTGCCAGTATTAGAAAGGATATCTCTTTCTAATTTGCTTCTCTAAAGAAGAGGGTGCCTTTTTCTAATTCCTAAGAAGGGTCCATTATAACACATGAGTGGCCCTGCAAGGCTGTCTTGCCTCTAAATTGACAGGTACAGGACACAGGACAGTAACTAGTTGGTGACATGAGTATCTGTTTAATGGATAAGAACTCAGGCTCTGGGGTGGGACAGATAGGGATTCAAATCTCAAGTCTGTCATTCCCTGGCCCTGGTAGTGTGTATTAGTTACCCCACTCAAGGTTTCCCTGTCTCTGAAATGGGTGTGATGGGTGTACCTGCTCTTTAGGGTATTGCTGAGTGTTAAATGACATAGTGTTCGTATGCAGCTGAGTGCACAAGTAATGGCCCTTCTGATAATGATGGTCATTAACATTTTCATCTGTATACACTGGATTCATTTCTTGGCTTTGTGGCTCATTCTATTTGATCAGTCTTTGTTTTTGTTTGGCCTTTACTTTTTTGGCTACAGAATGAGAGACTTGGAAGAAAAGGAAAAGATCATTGCAGGAGGGGTGGGGGGAAGTTTTTCCCTCATTTTACTGTACCTTGCACATGTGGGAGAAAACATCCAAGCCTTGATTTTTAAGTCTGGCTTATTTCACTTACCATGGTGTTCCTTTGGTCTTATTGAGAGCATACGTGGGGTTGGGTGCAGATGAGCCGTTTATGATGAAATACTTCTCACTGGCCAGTTGACTCTGCCGGTGCTGGGTTCTTGATATGGTTAAGTCTGTAGGGGTTTGGGGCTGAGGCACACCCTTGATTCTGGAATGTTGGGGCTGTGTAACACATCGTGGTGAGGAGTGTGATAACTAATCTGTTTTCTAGGTCAATTCCGTCAACTGCAACACAAGCTGGAAAATAGTCCTTTTCATGAAATGGAGTGACAACAAAGATGACATTTTAAAGGGGGTGAGTTTTCCCTGAGCCCAGGAGAAGCACCAGACCTCTCTTTGGGCAAGATGAAATTAACGACTACAGAGTGTGCTCCCCAAGTCATCACAAGGAACATTTTCAAAAGTGTACCCAAGGATCATGATTTAGTGAAACCAAAGGTTCTTACTTAAAAAAAAAAAAAGAAAAGGAAAAAAAGAAAGAAAAAGGGGGTTAGTTTGGTGCTTTATGGGCTTGGCAGCTTTTTGATACTTGGTTTTTCTTGGGGTAGCAAGGCCATTTTCTTTTTAAACCATCTTCCTTAATTCTTTTTTCTTCTCTTTTCAGTGCATGATAGTTATGCATAATATTCGGGTTCATTTTGACAAAGCAGCACGTGCAGGGAGTTTCATGGACTTCATTTCTGTTTCCAGTAGCCACCCCCTTTCCCTCCTTACCTCCGTCCCCTTATGGTCCTTCCTCGACCTTGCAGGTCTCCTTTCCCCTGTTCCTCTGTGTGTTTTCGATTGGGGCTGTAGAGGTGTACATAAGCATTGAACTCACTGTGCTACATATAGGAATCCACAAAGCTGAATTGATTTGTTCCTTATTTCCTGCCTTTCCCATCCCTCTTCCTCTGATCTTCTCCTCCTACTCCACTGATATCCTCCCTGTATCTTTACGATATCCAACCTCCCCCCAAGTTGTTCCCTCACTGTACTGTAGCTTGCACACATGAGAGAAAACACCCAACCCTTGATTTTTAAGTCTGACTTATTTCACTGACCATGGTGTTGTCCAGTGCCATCCTCCACCAGCCAGTGCCATGATTACATCCTCCTCCTGGCTGAGTCCAACTCCACTGTGTAAATCTGCCGCGTTTTCTGGATCCATTCATCTGTGGACAGGCTTCTGGACTGTTCCTTCACTTGGCAACTGTGGCTTGTGCTGCTGTGAACACTGACGCGGGTGAAGGCCTGTAGTATGCAGATTTTCATTCCTCCTTGTGTTGACTTTTAGGGTGATGTGGTGAGGCTGTTCCACGCTGAGCAAGAGAAGTTTCTCACCTGTGATGAGCACAGGAAGAAGCAGCACGTCTTCCTGAGGACCACAGGCCGGCAGTCAGCCACATCTGCCACCAGTTCAAAAGCCCTGTGGGAAGTGGAGGTAAGGAGTGGAATGGGAAGACAGGAGAAAGGACATGGGGGCTCATAGGACTTAACCCCATATGGTTGTAAATCACACCCAGGTCCTCAAACCTACCTCATCCCAAAAGCGGGTTGGGATGTTCTAGCAAAAGAAGTGCAACCTGACCTAGCAGTGAGGTACTGTGTGTCCTTGTGTGGAAACAGTGTATCCACTTGGGAAGGATTCAGACAGACTGGGAATACTCTTTGTCTGGGTCATAGAATCATGTCTTCTATTTCTTTTCCTTTCCCTTGCTCATTTATCTGCCACCACAAGCCTTAGCCAAATGTCCACCTGATAGGTGATTCCCCATTGGCAAAGGAGCAGACAAGCACTCAGGTACCTGGAGCGCACAGCAGGATGGTCAGGGTGATGGTCAGCAGATGGTCAGGGTAGTAGGAGGCTCATTCCCTGTGCTCTGGAGGTTTCAATAACTGAGGAGGAACCTCGTGTTTGCCAAGCAAGAACTCTACCGCTGAGCCACAACCCCAGCCCCACAGATAGTGTTTTTAAAGTTCAACCATATTGTCTCGTGTATCCACACTTCATTTCTTGCCAAATAACATTCTCTTGTGTGGATATACCACTTTTTATCCTTTTATCGTGTGGCTGCGTTTGGATCATTGTTGTGGTGAAGAGGGAGGCTGTGAAGGATCCTATATAAGATTTTGGGTGTGCATGTTTCCAGGCCTTTGGGAGAGGAATCATGGGTGATGTGTAAATGCGTGTTGGAGGAGCCCCAAAAGGTCTACGCCATGTTATTCTCCCAGGAGGAGTGTATCTCAGTTGCAATTTCTACATGTGGCCTTGAATTCAGAAGGATATTTTTGTTGGGTATAGAATTCTGGTTGAATAGTTTTTTCTTTCTCTACTTCCAAGATTTTGATCCATTAGCTTTCAGCTTCCATTGTTTTTGATGTGAACTCAGTGATTTTTAAGATCTTCATTCCTAATATGTAGTCTCTTTCCCTTCCCTTTCTCATCAGTTACTTATAGATTTTTTTTAAATTTCTGTTTTTCATGAATAGGGTTCATGATCTGACTTGGGATGTCATACATGTCATACATGTTTCATACATGTGTCATACATGCCATACATGTTTCTCTTGCTGGAGTCCCTTAATTTTCCTAAATCTGTGGGTATGTCACAATTTTCCTAAATCTGTGGGTATTTCACAATTTTCCTAAATCTGTGGGTATGTCACAAAATGGGCAAACTTGAGGTCATGATTTCTCAAATATTTTTCCTGCCCCCACCAATCCACTCAGACATAAACCCAGACATAAATTATATCATTTGATATTATCTGATTGAGTTTATGGGTCATGTTTTCCTGATTGTTTGTCCAGTACTTTGTGATTCTTTGTTGAACATGGTACCACTGTTTTATTGGGTGTCTGGAATCTGTTGTTCCTTTAAAGAGTCTAGAGAGTTTTGTTTGACAGTCAAGTCACCGTGGTGGATCAGTATGGTGTTTTGGAGGATCATTTTCATGCTATATTAGGTCAGAACAGTGCAGCCTTTATCCTGGGACTGGATTAGCCCTATGACTAAAGGGGACCCTTTTGCTGTCTCCATTAGTGCTCCAGGTGGTCCATAGAATCTCTCTGCCTTGGCTTTCTGAATGAGGAGACTTCCAATTGCATGAGTTCTGGGACTTTGGAGCTTTGCATTTTCTTATCATTCTGACTTTTTGTGGTTCTGGGCATTAAACCCAGGGGCTGGCACATGTTTTTGATTTGGCCTCGTGGGGTCTTGTCTTGCAAATACACTGTTGGATACTCAGCCCACAACTCAAAGGAGGCCTCTCTGCACATTTCTGGGGCTCATTCTGGATGTAACTCCATATTCTTCAGAGCTCTACCCCACAAATTCCAGCTGCCTCAGTTTCTCTAAACGCCACTTCATCTCCTCAACTCCATGAACCTGGGGCGCTCAGCTTGAATTCCCCAGTGAGAAAACCAGAGACATCCTAGAGCTTGCATTGTTTGTGCCTCTATTCTCAGAAATCACATGTGTGTCACCTGTTGTCCGACAGGTTGTTTCGTACATTTTACCCAGATATTTGGGCATGGGATGTAGCTCAGTGGTAACACACTTGCCTAGCATGCATGGTACTCTGGGTTCGATCCCCAGTATGGGGTGGGGTGGGGTGGGGGAATCTGAGACGATTTGCCCAGTTTTCTACTTCTGAATGGAGATTTTCACTACTTCGTGTGGTATCTAATTGTCACAGTGCCACCTGTCGATGCTGATTGTTGTATTGTGGCTAGAAACTGAAGTTACACGTATTTTCTCAATCAATTGGCCCAGACAGAGATTTGTGTTTCTGAGCACAGGCCTGACTGTGTGTTCTGGCACAGGAGGATATGTAGATTGCTTTGAAAGTTCCCCATGAAAATCCTTTTTATCAGCTGTGTGTTTTGTGGATGAGTTTCAGAATCTTTTATTTCATGAGCATTGAGGTAAAGAATCTGAAATCCATTGAAGCTTTTACCCCAAACACTGCATGTTAACTGGGAGACTTTACACCTTCTCTGGAAAAGTATCATTTTAATACTTTCAGGTGTTTGAATTTGAATGTTACATGTGACACTTGCAGTAGGTTTGTTGGAAGATACTGATACTTTTTTTTTCCAACTTGAAAATGCCCCTTTCTGAACTCAACTTGTGATGTCTCAGATCGCACCATCTTGGTGTGAGCTGGCATTTCTCCGACTCACTGATCTTTTCTAACACTCTCAGGTAGTCCAACATGACCCGTGCCGAGGTGGAGCCGGGTACTGGAACAGCCTCTTCCGCTTCAAGCACCTGGCCACAGGGCACTACCTAGCAGCGGAGGTAAGTGGCAGCCCTCGGTTGTTCGCTTTGAAGCTGAGGCATCCGATTGACGTTCCCGACTCACCTAGTAGATGGAGGCTCCGGGTTCTGCTCGGTCAACTTGCTTTTCTGCATCCTTCTGCCTCATTTCCCTAGAAGAAAAGATATAAAACTGACTCACACGTTTAAGAACTTGGCAGGGGTTTTGATCAAGATGTGGGAAGAAAGCAAGTTAGAGAATAAGGCTCTTCTGTGTTTGGACGATGATCTTTGTATTTGCCCTGGGATATTTCCCTGTCCTCACATCTCATCTGTCAGCCCCACTCCTGTCCTGAGACTAAGTCATAGTGGAAACGTGGTATATAAAGTCAGAAGCATTAAAATGCATCAAGAAATGGACAGTTTTAGGAAAAAATTCTGATTATTCAGAGCCTTAGTGAAATAGAATGTCAGAAATCAGAGAAATTAACTTGACCTTACGTGTCTATAAAGGGCCTCTGATGAAAGGACAGGAGGAATTTGCCTTATAATTTTTATATTAAATGAAGGAGCTGTCCTACTGCATGGCAGATGTTGAATCTGTCTTTGGTCCTGCTGGATCATGTATGATGCAAATTCATGTCAGATTCTACTTGTGCCTCAAATGACCCCTCCTGTTACCTGGTCCACCCAGCAGGACTGCCCAGAGGTTTCCCGGTGTGCATAAGGGTGTTAGTATTGCTTGTGTGGCTGACCACCCCCCACCCCACCGCTCACCCCTCACCCCCCCGGAATGGGGACTCTAACCTGTGACTCCCTGGAGCACCAGAGACTGGAATGGACCAGTGATTTCAAAATATTTAACCAAAGATCAAGAAGGCTAAGTTGAAATTCATAATGGAGCCTCAGGGAGTTACAGACACAGCTAATCCATTGTGAGAAACTTTGATTACCTGGTTTGCTGAAGATCAATGGTGTTTGCTTTATATGTCTTGAGGTGAATGTAGCTCTTCTTAGAGACCTCCTTTTTCTTTTTAACTAACAATCAGCGGGACTCTCAGGGACCGCGTATTGATCTTTTACTCACCGCAGGCTTCTGCCTGTTGCTTTGCCAGTGACCTGGTGGTGTGTTCCTTGTGTGTACTCAACAGCGTCCTCTGGTGGCTGGTGGATTGTTCGTGTGTGTCGCACCTGTGTGGCATGTGGTGGTGTTGTGGCATGCTGGTTTCGTGGATAGAGGGGGGACAGCTGCTCAGCTGTCCCAGGATGGCTGCAGGAGTGGAATTCTCCTGCAGATGGGTCCCAGTCCTTGTGAAAGCCGGAATGGATGTTTTAATATCCTCATGATTCTTTTTCATCAGGTAGACCCTGACTTTGAGGAAGAGTGCCTGGAGTTTCAGCCCTCAGTAAGTATGGGAAAGAGCCTTCTTGTGTCCGTGCGGTAGGGTGAGGCCAAATGATCTGAAACCCCATTTCAGAAGCTACCAGGGTGGCCATGGAGCACTGGGAAAGGGGAAAGAGGGTCTCATTCTGTGCTTCTCTTAAAGGAAATCATGTCCTCTTATGTCCCAATTCGTCCAAGGGATTGCTGGGCTGTGTGCTCAGTCCAGTGTCCCACTTCTTAGGCTGGAGAAACACGTGGCATCTTTTGGAGTCCTCCTAGGCTGGAGATGGTGCTGTGGCAAGCAGTTGTCTTACTGCTGTAAACCTCAATCTGTGACTATTTTTCAAGAAATGAGGCTAAATGGATAGTAGAAGTAGCCCATGAGGCCTGGCGGGCATTGTGTCTGAGGGATAATTGTCTGACCCCCTGTCCTGCTTTGTACATGGTCAGGAAAAGGCTTCAGGGTATAACATGATTTACAGTGTGATTTGGAATAGCAACAGGAGATGGAGTTTTCTCTGAAGACCATCATCTGCCAGGTCATGCTGATACGTAGGCGCGTGGGGTCCAGGAGTCCATGGTCACGGCTGAAGAAGGCAGTGGCAGTGTTTTATGGTATAAAATAGTTCTCTCGTGGAGTGCTTGGTTCTGGTCTGGGATTGAAAAACAACAAAACAAAACCAACAGTGGCTGCTCATGTGACGTTCTGTGCATCTGGTAGATGTGGTAGGTGATCTTGGGGGTGTTTCTTTTTCTAGAAAAATTTTGGTGAACATCGAAAGGACTTTAAAATACTCATGAAGGGAGTAGAGGTGGAGTGGGAACTGTGAATTCTGCACTAACGGCTTACCTTCTAGTTGTATTCGGGTGGGAGATTGGCTCTGAAGGAAGTTCAAGAGCTGTCTCTCAGGGCCTCTGCTTGTCAATACATGGTCTTGCTGGGGCTTCTGTTCCTTTTCCTGCTGCATGGTGGAGCCCCCGGGGTTCCCCTTGCTGCTTTTTGTCCTCGTCACCCTCACGTTGGAGGCATTTGGAAAGCTCACCTTGCACGGTTGCTGTGGCTTGGAAAGCACTGACTTCATCCAGCTTTCTGGCGCCATGTGAGGAAACCCATCCTAAAAGCCCTCAGCAGGTTTTGGGACACGTGGGCACTATGGGGCAGCTTGGCCTGACAGGGCTTTCTTTTTCGTATGTCATTTCCACTTCTATCTAGCACCTTCTTAATGTCAAAAGCAGGGACTGTCTCTCTCAACTTGTATGTGGTGCCATCAGGTAATACGGAGTGTCACCTCTGAGATTAGGCAAGCCTTGGCTTCCTGCAGTGGGCGCTGCTATCCTAGTGACCCCTGGGTGCTGAGGGGAGAAGGACTGCCCTCCTGGGCTCTTAGTGTTCAAGGGGGGACAGGTATTTCTGGTGCAGGAAGAAGTGCCTAGCAATGACAAGCAGGGAGCAGGGGAGTAAGACAGACCTGAGTTTAAATACCAGTCCCACCACTTAGAAGCTGTGCCCCCTTAAACCAGATACTTTCCCTCCCTGAGCCTCAATTCTTTGCTCTCTACAAGGACATTTTAAAAAGCTGTATGAGATTATTAGCATTTTTAGTACCTTCACATCCACCAGGTTATGTTCAGAGGCATGGAGGGGGTTAGGACAGGTCTTAAGATGTTCATCTGACAGAGGAGGAAGCTGCTGTTTTGAGTTATCCCGACTCTTCCTGCATTTCCGGGTTCAGCAGTCTTTCTATGTCTCATGCTTCTCTGTGCCAGGGAGGTGGGACGAGCTGCAGGGTGGGGTACAGGTCGGAACTGCATTTCTAGCTAGTCTGAGACGGCTCAGGCTGCGGTCCCATGGGCAGGAGTGTAAGAGGGCCTTACCTGCTCCCCTCAGACCAGTGCCACACCTTCTTCTGCATCTGTGGGCAGGGCTTTAGTTTGGGGAGGATCCTGCACCCTGAACCCTCTTCTTGGCTTGGAAACTTAGAGGGAAAAGCTAGGGTTGTATAGTCGGACGAGGAAGCATCTCACTCTCCTCTGCTCCTTCTCGTCCCCTAGGCTGGCCTCCCCTGCCTCTGGTTTTTCGCTTCAAACAACACCTCAGCTTTCTTAGGCTCATTCTGAATTCAGTAGCACCCCCAGGCCACTTACTTGCTCCCAGGGGGAGGAAAAGGGCACCAAGGCTTCTTCTGCTCTTTTTGCACAAGCACTCTCTCCCCACTAGGTGGCAGGCGCTGACTGCACCTGCAGTGTGAGCTTGTGGAATTTCCACACACGCCAATAGAATTCCATACACATTTTCCTGGAGGGCTGCTGCAGGTGTCTGAGATGCCACCAGCCGCTTGGAGCCGAACCCTGTGTCTCAAACCATAAAATCGGGTCTGACTTGATTTTGAAGGTGGTGTGTGGAGTGATTGACAGGTGATGGCAGTGAGGAGAGAACAGAGGCCCCAGGTCCTTTATTCTGAGCTAAGGGTGCAGAGGTGGCCTAGCCATATTCCAGCTGTTAATTCAGCGTAGAAAGAATAAAGGAGCTTGGGTTCCTTTAGGAAGAGGTGTAGTTTACTAGAGGGCAAAGCAGGAGGGAGGAAAGGAACAGAGGTTGGGGGTATTTTGTTTGTTTGTTTTTGAGAAGGGGTCTGGCTATGTTGCCCAGCCTGGCCTCGAGCTTCTGGGCACATGGGCTCTTCCTGTCTTGGCTTGCTAAGCAGCTGGGGCCTCAGGTGCACCTGCGGGTAGTCACCAGGCCTGTCTACCCTACAGAAGAACTTTTTGATTCTAACGGACAGAAATCAGGGCTGCTAATGAAAGGAATAAGCAGGCTACTGCCTGTGCTCCTGGGTCTCAGGCCGGTTGAGTTCAACTCTCTCACGCCCTCCCCTTTGCCTTTAATTGACTGGTTTTCTCGATTCTCTTGTCTTCTTGGTCCCCTTCCTCTGAGTGGGAAGGAGATGTCGCTTCAGCCTGAGAGAAGCAAACTACTGCTGGGGGGAATGTGGTTTTCCCAGTAGATATGGGTGGATGTTGTCATCTTGCAGGGATGCCGGGCATTAAAATGGTCCCATGCACAGTCACCGTGCTGAGGGGGAGCTTGCAAAGCTCACATAGAGCAGGTGCCCACGCTGAGCTCGCTCTTTCCATGTCCTTGGGCCCATGGGCTCCGTTTTCCCAGGGAAGCTTTCGTCATTGCTCCTCAGCCTGCCCATTAGGGATTTTCTTCCACCTCAGCCACAGTTCAGTGTACTAAGAAAGCCCTTTCTCCCTGCACGGCCATCAGCAGTCCCAGCAGTCCCCCAGTTAATTGCACATAGTATTTTTCAGGGCTCGTGACATCATATGTATATAATTTTTGGTTGTGATTAAGCCACACTGGGATTGCTGCTTATGAACACTTGGATTCAGGTTTCATTGTATTTTCTCTCCTGGGAAGCAGCTGTTCTGTATAGTTGGGAGACACCTGTCACTATAGATCAGCAACTGTGAATGACTAAATCCACCAGATAGTTTCCTCAAAGTGCATTCCCTGTCCCCAGCTGCTGCAGGTGGGCAGCTCTCTCAAGATCTTTACCTCCCTCTTTCCATGGAGATTATTGTCGCCCCCTTCACGTGAATGTCTTTATTGCAATGCGACGAGGTAGAGAGCCAGTGTTCTCCTCTCAGGTGGCCGATGATCACCTTTCAGGACTGCTCTGAACCTGGTCCTCCTGCCGGCTGCCACCGTTCCATTCACTGTGTCCCTCCTGCTCCCGTGGACCCAGGAATGGTTATGGTGAGGGCTTTGGCATACGCAGGTCTTCATTGGATGACTTTGACCCACAGGTGGACCCCGATCAGGACGCCTCCCGAAGCAGGTTGCGGAATGCCCAGGAAAAGATGGTCTACTCCCTGGTCTCTGTGCCTGAAGGCAATGACATCTCCTCCATTTTTGAGCTCGACCCCACCACGCTCCGTGGAGGTGACAGCCTTGTCCCAAGGTATGATTTAAGTGTTGCTTAATCAAACAAGAGGATGGGGGGGTGGGCGGGGTCAAGGCAACCGGGCCATGCTTCTTGGAATCCAAATCCTAATGGCCTTTTCTTTAAGCCTTTATAAAGGATTCGGACTGGCCGCCCCAACAGGGCACCTGATTTTCAAATGGTCAGCAGTGGTAAGTTCTCCATGGCTGGATAAGTTTATCATCTGTAGGTAACAAGCCAGACCTTAACCCTTAGTGGCACATTATTGCCTAAGTTCCTCTCTCCCTCCTTCCCCATACCTGGGCCACCTCTTGATCAACTGAATAAAAACTTGAAATTTTAGAAGACAAACTACTAAAATTCACTCTGTGTGTCGTTAAGTTTTACCCAAAGTAGTGAGAAGTTAGATCAGCATTCTTAGAATCTTCGATTTAACTCTTGTTTTTGTTGCCTAAGAATGCATTTTTTATTAGGTTTCTTACTAGGGCATTTTAACTAGGTATAATAGCAGGTCTCATTGTGACCCGTTCATACTTGTGTGTAACATAATTTGTTCCGTTTCATGCCTGAATACTCCCCTTTTCTTCCCCCCACCCTGCCCCCTTCCTCTCCTCTCCTGGTCTCCCTCCTAGTTATTTATTTTTAATTGGTGCATTATAATTACACATAAAGTGGGATTCATTATGATACATTCATGCATGCACATGGCACAGTTTGTTGAGAATGCATTTTTAAATAACTGGACTATAGATGGGACAAAAG
Source organism: Urocitellus parryii (assembly GCF_045843805.1). Classification (NCBI taxonomy): domain Eukaryota; kingdom Metazoa; phylum Chordata; class Mammalia; order Rodentia; family Sciuridae; genus Urocitellus; species Urocitellus parryii. Next base: position 9,632,545 of record NC_135546.1, read on the forward strand.
CCTATTCTTAAGGTGAACAGCAATATTATTACTCGTAGCTAACATTTATTGAACACTAACTACATGGCTGACACAATGCTGAGTATATAACTTACATAATTTTGTCACTGCAAGAAATTCTGCCAGATGTAGTGTCCACACTTTATCTATAAAGCAACTTGTTGCACATCAGAGAGTCTCATAGGAGAACCCAGATCTTACATGTCTATGGCAGGGTTGTGGGGGCAGCCCCTCTAAGTCTTCAGCACAAGATTGGTGGGTGGGAATGTCCCTGGTGCTGGTGGGCTCTACGTCGGGCTCTCTCACTGAGTAGTTCTTGGTGTTTCCTTCCTCATGGATGCATTGTAGGTCTCCTGCTCAAGGAAGCTAACAACCACAGCTTGGGTGGCATCAAGATTCAGCTTGTTGTAGGTTTGATTTGCATTTCTCTGATGTTGATGATGTCTATCATCTTTCCATGTTTTTGGCTACTGGTCCGTCTTCTTTGAAGAAATATCTGTTTGGATCTTTTGCTTTTTTTTTTTTTTTTTTTGGAGTGGGGGCAGGTGCTGGGGATTGAACTCTCAGGAGCACTCCACCACTGAGCCCCATCCCCAGCCCTATTTTGTATTTTATTTAGAGACAGGGTCTCACCAAGTGGCTTAGCACCTCGCTGTTGCTGAGGCTGGCTTTGAACCTTCGATCCTCCTGCCTCAGCCCCCTGAGCTGCTGGGATTATAGGTGTGCACCACCGTGCCCGGCCCTTTGCTGTTCTTTTATATTTAACAACTTCAAGTTTTATGTCTTTATCATTGAGTGATAGGCATTCTTTATTCAGCTGCAAACACCTCATCAGATAAATGACTTGCAAATATTTTCTTCCCATTTGTCTTTTTATTTCCCTGATGCACGAGAGTTATAAATTTTGTAGAAGTCCAATGTATCTGTTTTACTGAGCTCATGGTTTTGTTTTTGATACAAGCTCTCAAAAATCGATGGTAGCGTTTTCTTGTAACAGTTTTGCAGTTTTCATTCTTTGCACGTAGGTCTTTGATTCATTTTGAGGTCCTTTGAAGTGTCTTGGATGTAGGGTTTATTGCTTTTCAAAAGCTTCCTTTCTCATTGATGGCCTCCTTGTCACACCTGGATGGGTATTGGTCTGGAGAACCCACCTGCATTTCAGTTTAAGTGACTTTCTACATGTATCTTCAGTTCTGAAAGTTCTTTAAGGAGTTTTTCTTAGCATCTCAGAAGACAGGACAAAGATGTTCTTATTTTTTGCTAAATGTGGAAGTTTGTGAGGGCAGAGAACAGAAGGGTATGTGTTCCATGGGAACCTTCTTCAGGGGTTCCCTTGGCGCAGGCAATGGGAGATCGGTTGGCCTGTCCCCCTGGGGGCTGGAAATCCCCCTGACGGGGAGAGCACGAGTGTCTGTATCAGCTGACTAAGCAGTCTTGGCTGGTTGGTGTCCCTAGCCTCTGTGTTCCCTCCATTCTTTTCTGTCTGTTGGCCGACTTTCTTTGTAGACAGATGTCCTTAGACTGATTCTGGACTCAGAAGCCAAGGAAGGCTTGTGTTCAGCCCTGCAGGGGAAGCATCTGGCTCGGTCCACTCGTCTGTTCACCTGTGGTCTTGGACTGGGTCTTGGCTTTTACATTTTTTCCTTCATTCTTGCCCTTGGCCTCCTACTTCAGAGCCAGAGGAGAACAAGGCCTCTTATTCATAGATTCTAAGAAAGACCTTTAGAAGGAATATATTTATTTCTCTCCATTTTAAAGTCATGCTAAATTTTGCTTGAGGATCAGAAAGTATCAGGTTAAATGCATGAACATATGAGAGCTGTTAGTGGGAAGAACATTTTGGTGGCAGTCACTGATTGAAAGAATCCTCTGAGCCAAAGTGAGAGGGTTAATGGCCAACCCTGGATATACTAAGCAAGATAATAAAATTGCAGCATGCATAAATCAGATGCATTCATGAGAGCATCTGCTTGGGCTTTTTTGTCCTGCCTCTCTTTCATATTTTTTAAAATATTCATTTGTTATTGTACTTGGACATAATACCTTTATCTTAATGTGGTGCTGAGGATTGAACCCAGGGCCTCAGTGCTCTGCTGCTGAGCCACAACCCCACCCCTCTTTCCTGGTTTTTGAGTTAAGGATTGGGAATGAGATTTTAGATTTTAAAAGAATCAATAGCATGCCCTTTGGGTCTTCAATGAAATCTGATCTAGAACTGTGTAGAATGTTACCAGCTAAAAGCTAAGCGCTGTTCTTTGGTTTTGTCTTGAAAATAAAGAAAATGAATTCAAGTCACTCAGAACAACAACAAAACATAAATAAATGCTGATCTCTTTGTTAAACATCTCGTTCCTGTCGTTGAATTTATATTCATGCTCATCAGAGTAAATGCCACCCTGGTTTGCTCCTTCTGGCTTGGCTTGCAGGGTTTGGGGCAGCTCTGATGGCAGGCAGAGGGTGTACACAGGTGTATGTCTGGTTTATCTGCTCCCCTGTCCCATGAATGTAGCTTGTCATTGTTCTAAACTCCTCTGGGTATAAATGATTTCCATTCTCCCTCTGTGCCCCTGTCCCAGCTCCAGCTGGTACAGAGAACTTTGTGCTTCTCTGGGTCCTCTCAGTGCCTCTGTCCAGTCCTCTAACTTCTAATCACTTGGTGTGTATTCACCTTGTCTCCCTAAGGGGATGATGATAGGCTCTTGAAGTGCAAGAATTATGTCATATTTTTTCTGCTACATCTTCAGAAGAAAAGCATGGTAAACTTGATTCACACTCGTTGTAGGAACAACAGCAGCAGTTTTGTAAACCCTGTGGAGAACAGAGAAGCAAGTAAAAATTACGTACAACTCAATCATTCAGAATTTATGACTTAAAATTTTGGTTCAGGTAGTTTTAGTGAGGTTCCTGGGCACACAGAGATGATTGTGATTTATCATAAGCTATTTTTTACTTTTGGGGGGATACTAGGAGTTGAACCCAGGGTGACACTCCCTGCCATTTTAATTTTATTTTTTTGAGACAATCTTGCGAAGTTGCTGAGACTGGACTCTGACTTGCAATCCTCCTGTCTCAGCCTCCAAGGATTATAGGCATGCACCACTGTACCCAACACTTTTAACATTTTTTTTAACTTATAAATAACATGTTTTGAACATGTTTCCAAGTAAATAATCATCAATGATCATATTTTAAATAACTGTGTAGTATTCTCTTGCTGTACTATAATTAAATCCTCCATTCCTGAGGCATGAGATTGTTTATAGATTTGTGCTATGATACATAATGCTTTGTTGAACATCTTTGGGCCACATTTTACACCTTAGCTATTATCTCTTAAGGAAGACATGTAAAATTGCCATTGTTAGATGAAAGGACAGGTACATGTTACACAAAGAGCCAGACTCTTCCCCAGTTTTACCTGGTTATACTCTCACCAACTCACCAACAGTGCACAGGAATGGGGTGTGGCTCAGTGGTAGAGCTCATGCTTAGCATGTGTGAGGCCCTGGGTTTCACCCCGAGCACCAAACAACAAAAATATACAAGAGAACTTATTTCCCTAAGCTCTTTTTGATACTAACTTTTATCTGTCTTTAAGATCTTTGAAATGTGATGGAATAAAATGGTATGTTGTCTTAATTTGAGAAAATTATATACTGCAAACGTTTAATGTAGAACTTCCTTGTTTATCTGTCATTTCTATTTTACTTTTGAATTACTGGTTTGTGTCCTTGTCCCATTTACATCAGGTTTTTCTTATTGATTTGTAGGAATTCTTTATATGTGTGGATTAGTTAATTACCTTTCTATGTTATGTGTTATCTTTCTTTGTTCAAAATATACACACGCATGCGCGCGCGCACACACACACAGCCTTCTACAGAAGATGTAAAATTTATCCTTCTTTTAAAAATTTAGAGACTTCATACTTTATTACACACTTCAGAAAGCTTTCCTTCCCAAGATTAGCAAATAGTACTCATAATTTTCTTCCAGGAGTTTTGTGATTTCATTTCTTTCTTTATTGGCGTATAAGGAAATCTTGGTTATTGCCTCTTGTGACAAGCACTAATAGATACTGAGTAAGAACTTCTTGCTGCTCTGTCTCATGTTCCATTTTTACTGAGATGTTTATTCACAGGGTACAATCTTACATTTAGAAATATAGACCATTACGGTAACCCTAGAGTCCTTATGAATTATTTTCTCTTGTAAGTACTTCAGACTGTGCGTGACTTGGACCAGAGCCAGGGACTCCTGAGTCCCTACTGTGCGGTATGCAGGGAGAAAACCTGGGTGTCCCTTTCTCTCTTCAGAGAATGTATTCTAGACCCAGGGCTGTGGAGTAAACCTAACTCTTCTTGTCCCTAACCCTTCTCTTTTATTATCCTTTAGGAACTCCTATGTCCGGCTCAGACACCTGTGCACAAATACCTGGGTCCACAGCACAAACATTCCCATTGACAAGGAGGAGGAAAAGCCCGTGATGCTGAAGGTGAGTCCTGTGCTCAGCTGCCTCCCCTCTGCCCCGTGCTCCCTCCTGAAAGGGCTCCTTTGAGCACAGATGGAAATACGGAGCTGTGAAGTGGGCTCTTTTTTTTTTTTTTTTTTTTTTAAGCTTTAACAAAAGCATGATTATAGCCAAACTTGAATATGATGAAAGAATTTTCTCTAAAGGACCTGGATGAAGCAAAGTAAGGGCTTTTGAAATAACTAGAATCTTTTATTGACTTATTTGTTGGTTGATGGCTCCAGCCCCAGCAGTTGAACAATTGTCTGTAACTCATGTCTGTCTGAATGATAATTTTGGCGAGGAGAATGTTTGCTGTGGCTTGAGGTACCTCAGATATCCAGTTAATTTTCCCCAATATTTATTTTTTCTTTATCTCTCTATGTATTTAATTTCATGCTTTTGTTTCTCAAAACTTCTCCCAGTCTCTTATTCCCTCTCCCCGCTTCTCCTACCCCACAGCCTCCAGGTTCATACAGCATAAACACACTTGTCTTTAAAACATGGAAGCATGGTCTAACATAACTTTTTTGGGGGGTGGCGGTGATGGGGAAGGTGACTGGATTCTTTTTTCTTCTATTTGAGTCTTTTCAGCTTTCTAGAAAAGTTGAAAGAATGGCACAGTTGTCTATCATTATGGTACTCTGTAATTGGTATTAAAATCACCCACCATTTGTATTTTCTGTCTTTTTTTTCTGTAATAATAAACATTTTTCTCTTTAATTTCAAGAATCTCATAGGCTTCCTTTGACAAGTGAAGCTGTAAACTGATAATAGTGCCCCTTTCCTACCTGAGTGATCCCTATGATACGAGCTTTTAGAGACAGCTATTAGCCATTTGAAGTGCATCCTTCAAGATGTGTTCCTGAATTTTATTTAATTGCAAGATAGCTCCAAGTTGCTTGGATTGCGCGATACCGGCTCGATGAGTTATCCACTTAATGCCTTACCTTCTCCACCCAAGATTGTCCCACAAAGACCATCTTGACTTTCAGATTGGCACCTCTCCCGTGAAGGAGGACAAGGAGGCGTTTGCCATAGTCCCAGTTTCTCCTGCTGAAGTTCGGGACCTGGACTTTGCCAACGACGCCAGCAAGGTGCTGGGTTCCATTGCTGGGAAGCTGGAGAAGGGCACCATCACCCAGAATGAGCGCAGGTGAGGGCCCCTGCGTATCCCCACCCCTGTGGATCCCAGAAATCCCCTGGGGAGTGAGAGGATGGAGTCTTCAAATAGCCATGTCTGCGATGGCGGCTCTGAGTGTCCCTGGGTGGCTTCCATTTGTGATTCCCAGGAATAGGTCATTTTGCATTTGGTTTCTTGAGAGCTTCCACAGTTGTGAAGAGCTCCCTCCTCCCACTCTTTCTCCGCCCCCTCCCTCCATCCTGGGATTACTTTACTAAATGTCAGGGGTTACTCTCATGGCTGATATTTTGTGAAGGTGGTCCTCTTATGGAAAACACTGCCTGGTTTAGGTGTCAGTCATTCGAGTAAGTGGACCTGGCTGTGAATTTTTTTTAAATATTTTTTTTTTAGTTGTGGACACAATACCTTTATTTTATTTATGTTTCTATGTGGTGCTAAGGACCGAATCTAGTGCTTTACAAGTGTTAGGCAAATGCTTTACCAGTGAGCCACCACCCCAGCCCTTGGTTGTGGATTTTAAGAAAACTGGAAAGAAGGGTCCTTTCCTGTCCAGGGGGTTGAGGGAGGCCCAGGAGAAGCTTCCATCCTTTTAGAGGGTGAACACTGTCTCTCCTGGCCTCTTTCCTCCTAAGGTCTGTAACCAAGCTGCTGGAGGACTTGGTCTACTTTGTCACTGGTGGAACCAACTCTGGCCAAGATGTGCTTGAAGTGGTCTTCTCCAAGCCCAACAGAGAACGGCAGAAGCTGATGAGAGAACAGAATATTCTGAAGCAGGTGGGTGAGCTGTGGTGTAGCGGGGATTAGCTGTCTGCTTTCCATAGAGTTATCGGTGGTTGCAGGAAATACGGAGATGGAATCAACTTAAACATACTGGTGTAAGGACAAATTTGAGGTAGGAAAGTCCTGAATCCAGGATAGAATAAATATGTAGAAATACATACCAGTTCTCTAAGTGGTTGGAGTCTTGTCTCGGGTGTTGCTGGCTTACAGTGCCAAAAGAGAAATGCACTAGTTGCAAGCCCCAAAGTTCTTCCTGGGAACTAGGCATTTGGAAGTCCTTTTCCTTTGGGTCTGTGATAGACAAAATTCATGTTTAAACAAGGATTTTCAATCCAAGAATAAATTATATCCAGCAGGTTCAAGTGTTGAGTAGACAAATTAGACATCTGGCTTACTGCCAACACTCAGTTCCACAACAGCAGTTCCTTGAGGGGCCAAGGCAGTGTGATTCAGTGGCAGGAGATTTCAGCGATCTCTACGTAGGCCACCGGGCTTCCAGATGGACAGTTATCTGCTCTCTTCCCTCTAGCACCCTTGTGATGCAGGGATTATTTTTTGCATTTTACTGATGAGAAGACAGAATCTTACTTTGACCATGATCTGTACTGCTAAGAAGTATCTACCTAGATCAAATTAAGAATAAAGAAAGACGATGTTCACCTCCATCGCGTTGAGTACAATTATGGAGGCATCCAAATGAAGCATCTTTGAAAAAATGCTCTGAGGTTTTATAAGATGGAATCTATTTATAGCCTGAACTGTGAGGGGGTTTATTAATTACATCTCATCTGGAATTCTGATTGGTGCAGTAAAGGTCAACCTGTCTTATAAGAAAGGGACCAGACAGAGTCTCAGGAAGCAAGGGCAATGGCGTCACAGATGGTTACAAAGGCTAGTGAGTTTCCCAGAAGGTACAGGTCAGCTGTTTCCCAAGATCAGCATGTACCTGGGTGGAGACCTGCAGACACCTGGGTTCAGAAGCCGTCCTGGAGGTGCGTCTGAAATCTATATGGGCAGCCTCTGCCCTTCACTTCCTTGCTCTCAGCAGTGTCCTCTCATGCCTGTGAGGACCGGGAAGGGATGCTGACTGAGCCCCTGATGTCAGTTGATGGACTGAATGCAGGTCTCAGGCTGTTGACTTGCTGGGGTGGGAAAGCTCTCTGATGGGATGGATGCAGGTGTCCCGAGGTAGTATCTCTTCCAGACGGAGGGCTTGCTCCTGCCAAGCATCCAGTGAGCAGTCTATATTCTTGATTTTCACACGCAGATCTTCAAGCTGCTGCAGGCCCCATTCACAGACTGTGGGGATGGCCCCATGCTTCGCCTGGAGGAACTGGGGGACCAGCGGCATGCTCCTTTCAGACACATCTGCCGGCTCTGCTACCGGGTCCTGCGACATTCGCAGCAAGACTACAGAAAGAACCAGGTGGGGGTCAAGGGTGGTGGGAAGTGACTGTCTCCCCCCTTGAGTTCATGTGCCTTGCTCAGCAGCACAGGTAGTTTGCAAGCCTGGGGAGAAGATGTATTATAGAATCCTTAAGAAAGACACTGGGGAAACATCATATGGTGCCACCAAAATAGGTCCAATTACGAAAATGAAAAGAATAAGAAATTAAAAAAAAATTAAGAGGTACCAGAAATTCCCCTTTCAGTGAGATTTTTTGATTTTGAAACTGATAGGACATTTATGGTATTTTTTTTTATGGCATATTCCCTTCCCTGAAGGGTGAGTGGTAAAGTAATTATGTTATAAGTACAGTGGAATCTTAACTTTTTACTGCCTTCTAGATCCTGTATCTCTGTTAATAACTTGTTTTAGTTTGGTTCCAGCTCATGTTCTATGATATCCTAAGCTATTAACTATAACTACAACCATGTGTGTGTGTGTGTGTGTGTGTGTGTGTGTGTGTGTGTGTTTGTTTTTGTATCTATGCACACATAATACAATATATTCTCCCTATGAAATAAATGGGGTAACTTCTTGGAGTGGCATTCCAAAAAACACTGAGATCCAATGAAACTGAGAACTCTGTGGCTACGTCATTGGTTCTGTACCAGGGGTCATTGTGAGCCCAAGAAGCAGCTGGCATGCCTGGAGACACTTTTGACAGTTACAGCTGGGGAGTGTTACTGTCATCCAGTTGGTAGAGGTCAGGATGGTATACGATATTCAGGACAGCCCTCTGCAGTAACAAGTTATCTCACCCCAGATGTTGATAGTGCTGAGATTAAAGCCTGGTGCAGTGACAGATGCCTGTAATCCCAGTGATTTGGGAGCTGAGGCAAGAGGATAGTGAATTCAGGTCAGCCTCCAACACTTTGCAAGACCCTGTCTCAAAACTAAACACAAGGTGTAGCTCAGTGGTAAAGATCCTTGGGGTTCAATCCCCAGTACCGAAACCAGAATAATAGCAGTAGTAATAATAATAATACTGAGATTAAGAAAGCCTGCTCTGTGTACAATACTATAGATGGAGATCTTACTCTGCTCCTCTCTCATTCTTGGGAGGAGGATTCTGCAGGCCCCATCGTGTCTGCCAGGACATGTTGCTTGTTTGCGAGGAAACTAAACCAGTCCCTCTTGGTGCTGCTGAAGTGGATGTCTTTCCTTAGTGGTTTATGGATCTTGTGCAAGTTGGCAGAGCTGTATCTCTGAAGGCCAGTGAATTCCCAAACATGTACTCTTATTGAGTATATGTGGCCCATGGCCACCATGTTAATCCTGAATTGCCCCCAAGATGTAAGAACTAATAAAAAATAGAGCCAGTTTGAAGAGTCACTTGAACTTGGAGCATGCAATCTTTTTTATTGTAATTTTTTAATTGGAAAACAAATACACAACTTGGAATGGATTCGAGGCAAATTATACCATAGCAAACAGTCTTTTTTGGGCAGGGAGCTGTTTTTGAATAAAAGCAAACAACTATTTGCAACAGGTTCCTTGAGTTCACAGATATTTTTTATGGAATGTGATATGTGAGCCCAAAGAAAGAAGGCCAAAGATGGGCTTGTTTATTTATTAATAGGAAGTAGCCTATTAATATGATCAATTGGCTTAGATATTCCCAACTTTCTTCTATTCATTGACTTTAAAAATGAATTTCTTGCCAGACGTGGTTGCACACACCTGTAATCCCAGTGGCTCAGGAGACTAAAGCAGGAGGATTGCAAGTTCAAAGCCAGCCTCAGCAATTTAGGGAGGGCCTAAGCAACTCAGTGAGACCTGTATCAAAATGAAAAATATGAAAGAGCTGGGGATGTTGGCTCAGTGGTTAAGTACCCCTGGGTTCAATCCCTGGTACCATAAAAATAATAATTATTATCTCCACCCTCCCTCCCCATGTAAGCAAAATATGGTAACACGATTCCAAATGTCTAGATAGGCTTTGTCGGTGTTAATTCAACAGCACACAGAGGAACAAGGCACAGTTAAGTCCTGTTGAATTAGTACTAAACACAGAACTGAATAATAACTTTTGACCTTATGGAAAAATAAGTCATCTGATTAAAATTTATACCATATACTTCAAAAATCCACATGTAAATACAAGGAGTTTTGATTAATGATATCTGTGGGGCAGGTTTAGTAAAATAAGGGGTACCAGGGAGTTGGCAGCTGTTGCCCCAGGACAGAAAGCTGTGGAAGGTGGCCCCTGGGATCTGCCTGCTAAGGGGTACTTCTCTTCTGGGGGTGCTGCTGCTGTCCTGTTACATGGGAGCCACACTGTCGATCATTCTGCTGACCTTTCTTTTCTGCCCCTTACAGGAGTACATAGCCAAGCAGTTCGGCTTCATGCAGAAGCAGATCGGCTATGATGTACTGGCCGAGGACACCATTACTGCCCTGCTCCACAATAACCGGAAACTCCTGGAGAAGCACATCACAGCGGCCGAGATAGACACATTTGTCAGTCTGGTGCGAAAGAACAGGGAGCCCAGGTGAGGTGCTAGCGGGGTGGATGGGGAGGTGTCTGGGCATCTCAGGTATGGGTTGGTGCTCTTACCGGGCTCACTGTCCTGGGGGCTGCCAGTGGCAGGTTTTAGTTAGGCAGGTCTCAGGTGGCTGTGGATGATTGGCAGGGATGCAGTAGTGGATGAGGTACCAGGTGGGATCCTAGCTCCCAACATCTTTCCCTGTTGGAGGACTGTGGCTTTCCTCCCCAGTTTTAATTCCCTCACCTGCTCAACAGGTAGTTATGAAAATCAGACACAAGTAACTATTCGTGAAGAGAGGTTAGCCTGTAATGGATGCAGAGTAAACTGTAATTACAGTTGGCCACTCATTTCCTTTTTGGCACCCCATGAATACCAGGCAGATCCCACCCCCAGGATATCATCGGTAAGTCTTTTGCAGACGCAGCCATTGCTGCTGTTACGAGTGCCCCCACTGGAGAGCTGCTTAGGGCTGCTAGAGGACATGACTGCACCCATAAAAACAACCCGCATCTCACAGGGCTGCTGGGGGCCAGGAAGGGAGCCCAGGAGGCACTTCCCGTACCCACAGGATGGAGCTCTGGAATTAAACCTCCTTTTCTGTAGATAGGAAAACTGAAGTATAATGAGGTTAAGTGATTTCTCCAAATGACTGTCCCTATCAGCACAGTGAGTCAGCACCCCGGCCAGGCTTCCCAGAGCCCAGCCCAACCACTCAGGCTCTCACCACCTCTTCCTGACGTGGACTCTTTCTCCTGCTTTCCCCCTCCTCATTTTGGCCTGATCGGCTCTTCCTTGGCCATAATCACTGCCATCTCTCTTCTTTGACTCCTTTGTTCCTTCATCCGGGGTTCTGGTGGTGCCGTGGTCACAGGCACCCTGGCCTCCGTGTGGGAACTACCCACCTGAGGAGGAATCAACCCCTCCCGCCAAGCCTCTGCTCTCTCTCCAGTCCTGTTTTCCGTCTCTGGTTAGGTTCCTGGATTACCTCTCTGACCTCTGCGTGTCCATGAACAAATCCATCCCAGTGACCCAGGAGCTGATTTGCAAAGCTGTGCTGAATCCCACCAACGCCGACATCCTGATTGAGACCAAGTGAGTCGGAGCTGGGGCTTAGGGTCAAGTGGAGGAAGGGGTGTGTGGGTGGACGGGGAGGCTCCGTGGAGGTTTGTGCCCCTTCATTTCTTGAGTCAGTCTGAGTCAGGCTGGCTGCCTTTCACTCTTCACTTTGCAGCTCTTCTCGGGGGGGGGGGGAGGGGGGGGCATTTGAGTTTGTGGGGTGGCCTCTCTGCAGATTTCGAAGCGTCCTGGCTTAAACATCATGTAAGCTCATTGGGGAGCACTAGACAGATGCTAGTTTAATTTTAAGAGGTGAAAATTCTTGAAGTGGGATGAGCAATTAAAAATTTTAAAGGATATCATTAATATTCAGTGTAAACATGAAATCAGTATTGAGAAGAGTTTTAAATGATCACTATTCACAAGTGTTCATTGGTCCATAGATGTTCTGGGTATGGCAGTAGTTTGTCTTAGGAAGAAAGCAGGCTTTTTTTTTTTTTTTTTTTTTTTTTTTTGGTGTTTTTCCTATATTTTACCAAGCAGTTTTTCTGGTAAGTATATGCAATAGCGTGGATAGTCTTTTATTTATTTATGGTACCAGGGATTGAACTCAGGCATTTAAACTCTGAGCTATACCTTCAACCCTCCCTTTGTTTTTTTTTTTTCTTTTAAAATTTGAGACAGGGTCTTGCTAAGTGACTTAGGGCCTTACTAAGTTTCTCAGGCTAGCCTCTAACTTGCAATCCTCCTGTCTCAGCCTCCTGAGTCTCTGGGATTACAGGCATGCAGCACTGTGCCCAGCATGGGTAGTCTTAAAAACTGTATATTTTTTGTTTCTTATGCATAACTTATCATGGGGCTTGGATTAATGCAGTTTTTTAGCTTCTCTGGGGCTGGGTAATTCTTTGTGGTGGGGGATTTCCAGTGTGTCGTGGGATGTTTAGCAGTGTTCCTGACTTCTACCCATTAGATGTCAGAACAACCCCTCTCTTTCAGTGTGACAACCCAGATAGTCTCCAGACATTTACAGGGGTCCACTGGAGAAGCAGAACCAGCTAGTTGAGAAAGAGGTAGAGGTTCTACTCCATGTGGCTCTGCTGGAGGGAGGATAAAATACGAAGCTGCTTCATGTGTGTAATGGAGCTGGATTTCAAAGAATTTCAGAAATAACGCCTTCCCCTTCTCCCCATCTCTAGGCTGGTTCTCTCTCGTTTTGAATTCGAAGGCGTCTCCACCGGGGAAAATGCTCTGGAGGCCGGGGAGGACGAGGAGGAGGTGTGGCTGTTCTGGAGAGACAGCAACAAAGAGATTCGCAGTAAGAGCGTCAGGGAGTTGGCGCAGGATGCCAAGGAAGGGCAGAAGGAGGATCGCGATGTCCTCAGCTACTACAGGTGTGAGGGAGATGTGGGGGGCTCGGCTGGAATATGCTGCTTGCTTGTTGGTTGCTCCAGGGAGTCACCAGGCTGCTCGCTCTGGGAGATCGCCCAGCAGAAAGACAGAGGTGGTGTTTTCAATTTAAGAGCATAAGCTGGGCCTGGTGACACACCCTGATAGCCCAGCAGCTTGGGAGGCTGAGGCAGGAGGATCACAAGTTCAAAACTAGCCTCAGCAACTTAGGGCCTTGCTAAGTTGCTTAGAGCCTTGCTATCTATATATAAAACACAACAGAGCTGGGGATGTGGCTCAGTGGTTAAGTGTCCCTAGGTTCAGTCCCTGGTACAAAAAAAAAAAAAAAAAAAAATTTGCAAGCATATGATCTCCTGAATATGTAATTCATTGATAGCGGGGCATGCTGGGGTCACAAGTAGGAGGAAGGACTGCGAGGGCCTGTCAGGGCCTGGGATCACCCTTCATCACCATTTATCAGTGAAGGCTGCGTGTATTGTGGTAGTTAAGCGTCAATCTGTGTGGGTTTAGATCCTGACCTATATTCTTACTAGTTTTCTGACATTGACCAAGATTGACTTCATCCTCCAGTTTCTGTATCTGCAGAATAGTGGTGATTGTACCCATCTTTTGGAATGATTACAGACCGAGCTAGACAATGACCCCATGTGTGCACATATCTCTGCATTACTACATCTGTTTGTACACCTCTGTGCGAGTACGGAATGAAAACTGTGAACATTCCTTCTCCTGAATCTGAAATTGAAATCGGAAACTTCAAACCCCGACATGACGCTCAAAAGGTTTCAGATTTCGGAGTCTCTCAGACTTTCAGATCAGTATAGACTGCAGGTCTTCCCAAGTCTAGAAAACTCCAAGGCCTGAAACTCTGCTCCTGAGCATTTCCAACAAGGGATGCGTGACCTTTGCTTCCAAAATTTTAACAACACTGCGGGGTCTGTTCTAGCCGTCACCCTTCCTGTGATCATAATACCCCCTACTCTCGTCATTCCTGGGATGTTTCCTGTTGGTACATGCCCACTGCCACCAGTCTCCACCTCTGTGTCATCTCCCCAGCTCTGAGGATGTCACCCCGCCCCCAGCTCTGAAGCTTCTCGCCCTGCCTCCTGAGAGGAAAGGAAGGAAACAGGAGGGAAGTAACTCAGTAGATACTTCTAAGAGGAAGAGAGAAGAAAGTAGTGCTTCTAGTATTTTTCTAATAAAATAAATAAAACTTAGCAGTTAAAATGTCTTTTCTTACCTCAAGCGTTCCAGTTTCTTCCCTCCCATTGTACATGATATTCATCCCTTCAATTTCTACTACATCCGTATGCCCCATAAATCACATAGTTTTCCCTTATTAAAATTTCATACAAATTATACCCTACACCAGATACCCTTCTAAAACTGGCCTTGATCATTCAATATTGTTTCTGAAATGTATCTGTGTTAATAGAGGCAGACAGTTTAATTTTGAGTTAGGTGGTATTCTCTTTTATTAATGTACCATCCAAGAGAACCATGGAAGGCCTAGCCATGTTCCTCTGATTATTTTATAAAACATTTCAGGGTAAAATGGAATCAAGTTACGACATGATTGCCCTAGCACGGCTGGACTCGTGAGATGGTTGGCTGTCTCCCCTGGCTTTCTGGCGTAGCATGAACTTTGTTTTATTACAGGAGCCAAAGTTGGGTGTAGAAGAGTCACATGGGGGTGTGGGTGTAAGTTCAGATGGCCAAATGTGTCCCCAGGGAAACAGGGCCTGCCTGGATACCTAGAGTGCCAACCCGATGCCCCTTTTCTTTCCTCAGGTATCAGTTGAACCTCTTTGCTAGGATGTGTCTGGACCGCCAGTACCTGGCCATCAACGAGATATCAGGCCAGCTGGATGTGGACCTCATCCTGCGCTGCATGTCTGACGAGAACTTGCCCTACGACCTGCGAGCCTCCTTCTGCCGTCTCATGCTCCACATGCACGTGGACAGAGACCCCCAGGAGCAAGTCACTCCCGTGAAATACGCCCGCCTCTGGTCCGAGATCCCCTCGGAGATCGCCATTGATGAGTGAGTCTGGCTCCTTCTTGTGGAGACCCCAAAACCTCGTGTTTATAATGTTCGGTGCAGCAGTAGCTAAGCCACGTGTGATTTCTACTGAATCATGGAAGAAAGATGAAGTTTTTATTTATCTATTTTTTGACATTGTTCAATTTAAAGTGAAATCATTTGCTTGGCAAATATTATTTCATTCCTTAAAGTAAGAGATGGCCAGGCACAAAGCTATATGCCTATAAATCCCAGCAGTTCAGGAGCCTGACGAAGGAGGATCTCAAGTTCAAGGCCAGCCTCAGCAACTTAGCAGATCTAAGCAACTTCGTGAAACCCTGTCTCAAAAAATAAAAAGGGCTGGGGATGTGGCTCAGTGGTTAAGTGTCCCTGAGTTCAGTCCCCTGAAAGAGATGGCATGATTGTGTTTTATACCTTTCATATATCTCTAATAATCTCTACATTTGAATGTGTACTGTGTGCCAAGATCAAGGAATATTAGTGAAGAAGCTGGACACCTTATTTCTATGCTAGTGGGGAGGATGGGAGAATAAGGTCAGTGACTGATGTGTATGTGGTGACGTGCTGAGGAGGAAGAGGAGAACCAGGGTGCAGGGATACAAAGTGTCAGGGACGTTGACTTTGGGGCTGAGCGGCCTGGGCACAGCGTGACACGGTGTTCCCTTCCCCTGTCCCTCCTTGCAGCTATGACAGTAGTGGAGCATCCCGAGATGAAATCAAGGAGAGGTTTGCTCAGACCATGGAGTTTGTGGAGGAGTATTTACGGGACGTGGTTTGCCAGAGGTTTCCATTTTCTGATAAGGAGAAGAATAAGCTTACGTTTGAGGTAACGCACGATGTGACCTGTGTGTTTTAGTTCCTTTTTCAGTGGTTTTACGGCAACGGGGCAGATATAAAATATGTTAGTAAGTGGTGATTTTTGTCACGATGCTCTGATTGGTGTCATCAAAAAGAATTTCCACTCAGTTTTGTTCCAGCCTAAAACAGAACCAACACCAGTCACGTGGCTCAAGGAGGCTCTTGGAAGAAACGCAGGAAGACAATTGGGTCATGTAAAATGACAGAATGTGACGTGCGCTCTGTATTCGTGTTAAAAGTGTCAGGGAGAAACACACTGTGCTTGGGATCTGCCATAGATTAATCCTTTGAGGAACATAAAACCTTATTACCTTTAACTTAAAATGTCTCTGGGACCACTTCCGCCTTTTGGGGTTGTATTTCTGAGGATTGCAGTGGTGGTATTTGGGTCCATGTCGGTATTACTTGGTTTGCTCAGTGTTAGCCTGGGGCAGCTGCACACACTCGGTGACTAGGACAATTTTATTAACTAGTCATCAGAGCAAATGAGCAGATTTGCAGGATTCTGTTTCTCATTTACTCATTAACAGAGACTGTAAGGGAAATACCTGCCTTCTCTTACATGAGGAAGGTCAGGTCTCTCGGCTATTACTAACTAGTCGACCTCAGGTGGAGCAGGAGGGTGCTGTTCCTCTAACGCCACCTTCTTTCGCCCACGGTAGGTTGTCAACTTAGCCAGGAACCTCATATACTTTGGTTTCTACAACTTCTCTGACCTCCTGCGGCTGACCAAGATCCTCCTCGCCATCTTGGACTGTGTGCACGTGACGACCATTTTCCCCATCAGCAAGATGGCGAAAGGAGAAGAGAATAAAGGTAACGATGATGTGGAGAAGCTGAAGAGTGAGTATCTGATGGTGCCCGTACATCTGAGATGCCCTCCCAGCCTTCCCTGTCCCTGTCACATCCTGCCTCGCCTTGTGACATCACGTCCTTCCCCCCTCCATTCCTTCCGCTCTTCATCATGAACATTCTCAAATGTTAAAAAAAGTCCCAGGGACCGTTGTGTGAATTCCCACACCCCTGGCGTCGAGTCTCATGATTAGTGTTTTGGGATCTCTCCTGTGCATTCACCTGTGGGAGCCTGTGTCCACTTTGTGGAACCATTGGAAAGTCACCTGGCATTTTCAGTGTTTAGTTCTCAAAAACATGTGTGTCCTCGTTTGTTTGTGATGTTCTTGGACCCTGGATGATAATAGTTATGCATGAAACATGATCCAGGCTTGTGTCTTGGTATCTGTTTCCACTTTGTGAATAGGAAAACCCCCCTTATATGCTTATTTCTTCCTCGGTTGTAGGAAGAAACATAGCACAGAGTCGGTCTCATTTTTCAACTGGTTTTCTGTATGTGTCTCCTGCTCTTTGTTAAGCCCTGTGCTGTAGCCATTTTGCATGCATAATAATGCTATTCTGTTGTTGAGCTCTTATTCTGCTTTAAGGATTGGGGTGTAGCTTAGGGATAGAATTCCTAGTTTGCACTAGGTCCTGGGTTTGATTCTCAGCACCACACACACACACACACACACACACACACACACACAAATATTTCTCGTTTATATGTGAGAAAACTGAGGGATGATATGACGTCCCCATGATCAAGCTGCCTTTGAGAGCAGTGCCAGGTTTTGTGCCTGGTTGGTGCTGAGATCTTAAGTACTTTGCACATTAACAAGCATATATGTTGCTGAGGAATAAAACCTGGGTGTGAATTCATATCACCCACGGGGGCTAACAAAACCCAAGTTCTTTCCACTGTTCTCAGAAGTCTTCAGCTTTGGGGTAGGCACCCACCTTTTCGGGTTCCTGGGGTCCCGAGAGTGTTTTGGAAGGGGCCAGGTTAAAGGACCTGTTCAGAGCGCCCCTGCCCCTTGCCAGGTGCTCAGGGAACTCTGCAGAGGTCTGACCCAGGTCTGTCCTGGCCCTTCCCAGGCAGTAACGTGATGAGGTCCATCCATGGAGTCGGGGAACTGATGACCCAGGTGGTGCTCCGGGGAGGTGGCTTTTTGCCCATGACCCCCATGGCCGCTGCCCCTGAAGGCAACGTGAAGCAGGCGGAGCCGGAGAAGGAGGACATCATGGTGATGGACACCAAGTTGAAGATCATCGAGATCCTGCAGGTATGGGAGGAGGGGCGGGAAGGTGCTCCCAGAGGCACTGTTTGCATCTGCCCTCTGCTCTGACGGAGTCCAAGGCGTTCTGAGAAGAAATGGGAAAGTCTCTTAGCTCAGCTCTCCCTTTGCTGTGGAGCTGACTCCTCGATTCCTTCACTGCCATCTCCTGCCCCTGCCCAGCACAGCCTTGTCCCTCCAGCCACACCGGGACTTGCTGGAGTCCCCTTAGCTTCCCAAGGACACTGCCTCCCTGTCTCTGCCTGTTCTGTCCCCTTGCCTTGGAATTCACTGATCCTCCTGCTCCCGGCTCCTGAGCTCCCTGTCAGGGATCCTAAATCCGTTCGGGGTTCCACTGATTTTGCGAACTTTCCTCTTTTCCTTATTCCCGCCATTTTTCTTGTATTCATTCATTCATTTGAAAAATATTTGAGCCCAAGCCAGTGCCAAGTCCCTTTAAGCACTGGGAATCCTAACAATGAACCAAGTAGATTAAATTTCTGCTCCTAAGGAGCTCATTTGGATAGCAAGTGTAGGCATATATATATATTTTTAAAAATCAGTGCTCAGATGTTAAAATACAAAGGAGGTTCGGGGTGATATTCAGAATTGTGGGTAGCTGGGCTTTGGGGGACATTGTTTTTGATGGCATTATCAGAGAAGGCTTCTCTAGTGAGATGTCACTATCAGAGACTTCAATGAAATGAGGAGCTGCCCTTGCAGATATCCAGGAAGAGTCTCAAGACAAAGAGCAAATTCAAAGATCCTGAAGTGGGGGCAAGTTGGGGAACAGGTTGTTCAGGGACAGACGGGAGAGGGTGGCTCAGGTGGACGGAATGCCCGAAACGCTTTTGGATGTTATGAGTTCAACAGTGAGCAACTCAGGATGGCTTCTGTGTGTCTGCTCTAACCCGAACCTGCTCAGAGTCTTACCATTTGGAAGATGACTTTGTTCAGGAATGAAAATCGCCTACAAGGAGCGGAAAGGGGGAGCACAGGCGCAGGGGTTTCAAGCTGTAGTGAAGCCAAGAGGGTCACAAACCCAGGACAGACCCTCCCCTGTGCACAGAGTCTCCGGCTTTTGCCTCTTCAAGGACCGTGCTCTTGGAATGGTTCCCGGCCTTTGTCAACAAGTTCTCCCTCATTCTGTGATGATTTCCATGTGCCATGCAAACTTGCTACAGTGTCATAACTTAAAAAAGATTACAGCAAAAATGAAATCCTTCTGTTACCAGCAGTTGCTCCTTGCCCATCTTCCTCCCTCTCTGTGAGTCTTTACAGCCAGCTCACCCACAAGAGTTCAGTGTGTTCACTCCTCCTGTCAGCCGCCCGGGTACCCCGTAACCCATTCATGCCGACACCTACAAGTTACCATCGTAGTGAGTTTTGAGGCTCTGGGAAGATACCAAGTGGGATGTACAGAAGTTGTTTGGAAACTTAGACAGGGAGTCGGGAGGCAGGCCAAACAGCCCTGAAATGGGGTTAGGTTGCCAAGAGGGCTACCCAGAAACAAAGACAGTACGGAAGGAAGAACGTGAGCTCCTTCAGCAGAGCCAGGTGGCTGGTCTTTCTTTTTGACCTGAGCAGCCATCCTGGGAAACGCATCCTACGTCTGCTGGCGTAGAGGGAATTCAGGACGTCAAAAAAAAGGAGTCCAGGGATCTGTTCCCCAAATCAGGGGAAACAGCCAGAAACATGTTCAAAATATACACTCAGTAGTAAAAAGAAAACTGCTGTCAGGGCTCCAAAGCAGCCAACTTTACTCTCCCCTGTGTTTGGCCCAGAGCTGGCGGTTAGCAGTGGCTGAGAAGTCCTGCTTCACGGGGCGGAGCAGGGAGAGGTTGATGTAGCTGAGTGAGTTGCCGGATGCCGAAGCGCCCTAGAAACTAAGGTGATGTGGCCCCACTTGGTAGGTCCCGTGGAAGTTCTGCTGTTGTTAACGTGACTTGAAATCTAAGCCAAGTATTTGCCTCACTTAGTGCTTAAGGGAATTGGTGCAGCTAATGCTGGGCCCTGCCCGAGCACAATGGCTTGGCGAGGGGCTGAAGGTGGCATGTTCATATAACCAACCTGTTTCCGTTTCCTCTTCCATCTTTAGTTCATTTTGAATGTGAGGTTGGATTATAGGATCTCCTGCCTCCTGTGTATATTTAAGCGCGAGTTTGATGAAAGCAACTCCCAGACCTCGGAAACATCCTCCGGAAACAGCAGCCAAGAAGGGCCCAGTAATGTGCCAGGTTGGTGATCCCAGAGTGGGGTTTTGGCCATAGAATGGGACCTGGGAAAACTAGAGATGCAAATGGTGTCTTCTAGAAAGGAGTGTACAGTGGGAGTGTTTTTGAGGACAACTGTACTTCAGAGACATGTACCTGAGACTGATTCTTTTGGGGCAGGACAAATAATGGAAAGACCCCACATGGCTTCACTGAAGGATCTTATCTCCTCCTGTCTCGGGGACTTGAGACAGCAGAGGTTTTGGTGTTGTCCCCATAAAACAGAATGATGAAAAAATAAATTTCCCAAGAAATGTCAGTGTCATGAGCAGTTTTACTCATGTTGGAAGTTTTTTCCTGCCCAGGAAGTAGTGGAGACAGGTTAGGCAGAAGGTTGTGGTAGGAAAAAATCCCCTGCTAATCCCACGCTTCCTTGGGTGAGGTCACCACACTCCCCTTCAGCACGAAGAGAAGTGGCAGCAGTGAGGCTCTAGAGGGTGTCCCCTGGGTTAGCGTGGCCCCCTACCTGGGCAGTGGGTGATTCCGGAAGATGTGGGTTAGCCCCGCAGCTTTGCCCTGCTCACCTTTTGAGAGGTTCACCAGCCATGCACGTGTCTCAAGTTACGTTCTCTAACTTTTCAGGGGCTCTTGACTTTGAACACATCGAGGAGCAAGCGGAGGGCATCTTTGGAGGAAGGAAAGTGCACTTTCAGTTGCTGTGTCATAGGTGGGACCGGGAGGTGCAAGGCCACTCTTCTCCAGCTCCAAACGGCTTGTCCTCGGCCACATTAGTAGCTTCTTAATCTCTGGGCTCTGCCTGCTTTGCTGATCTCTGTGTTCTTAGTTCTCACATCACTGTGAGGTGGCCCGTGCGTGTTTCTTGCCCAGGACAGAAAGGATTTAAGGAGGTGTCCCCCCAAGTGCATACATCACAAGATCATGTTTAAATGAGAAAATTATGTTTAAGTGAGAAAATAGAAGCAAAAGAAACAGGGGACTCAAAACAGAGCTTCCAAACACACAAGCTTCTTCACTGGTGGGCCGTGGTGTTAGCAATGCAGCAAAGAAACAGTCTGTCTGTTCCTTGTTCCTGTTGTTGAATCCCTCCTAAAATATCACAGTACTCAGTTTTGAATGAAAATATTATTATTGTTGTTGTAAACGAATACACCTGCCAGCTTAGAATTTAGCATAAATACCCCATTCCATCATTCTTATAGTAACCCACACTGGGGGGATTCTTTGTTGATGCGTAATGGCCTCCTCCCAAAGCCTTGAGGATTCAAAAGCTTAGAGTTTCGTGTGGCTCAGGGTTTAAAAAAAAAAAAAAGTTTGACAGTTAAACAGCCTACTGTCCCCTCCCCTCATGGAATAGTTGAAGGTGAAGTAAGTTTTTAACACTGAAGGAGCTAAGTCCTGTGAAATGGGATAGAGGGTTAGAAACCCGTCCAGGCCGGGTATGAGTGAGGCCCCCGAGGCTCACTGGGCCTCTCCTCTCCTGTGTGCTCTTGCAGTGAGGAGAACACCCCACTGGACCTGGACGATCATGGCGGCCGGACCTTCCTCCGCGTCCTGCTCCACCTGACCATGCACGACTACCCGCCCCTGGTGTCCGGGGCCCTGCAGCTCCTCTTTCGGCACTTCAGTCAGAGGCAGGAGGTCCTCCAGGCCTTCAAGCAGGTAGCTCACGTGGCCAGCGGGTGTGTGGTGTGTGACTAGTGGACTGTGTCCATTAAGGCCCGTGCCGCTGACGCACTGCACTCCTCAAGGTTCAACTGCTGGTCACCAGCCAGGATGTGGACAACTACAAACAGATCAAACAAGACCTGGATCAGTTGCGGTCCATCGTGGAAAAGTCTGAGCTCTGGGTTTACAAAGGGCAAGGCCCCGACGAGACCATGGATGGTGTGTCTGGTGAAAACGAACATAAGAAAACCGAGGTGAGAGAAGCACAGGTTAGGGCACCGGGCAGGTGGATGGGCCTCTCAAAGCAAGGACACTCCCTGTTGTCCTTAGATACAAATTCAGATTATAGCTGGGCTTCATTTGCAAAAGTTTTCCTTGTTAAGACACCAGGGTGGCAACTATTCTTCTAGGAAAAAAAGGTACAAAATCAAAGGTGACCTGCGTCTCTAGGCCACCCGGGGCCATGTAGGAGAGACCCGGATGTGGAGGGAATTAGCGCCATACTTCTCTTCCTGACGCCCCAGGAATAAACCTATTCTGCAGCCAAGGCCTGGCATCCTCTTCCTGTTGAGTGTAGATGTCTTAGGGGCAGACCCACCATGGCTGTTGGACAATAGCACAGAACTCCTGTTCTTTGATGAAAGGTGGTGCTCACCCTAGCAATCCCACACTTGCCTGAGAGCTGTGCAAACCACAGTTGTGTTCCTTTTGGTCCCTAGGAGGGGAATAAGTCAGAAAAGCAAGAAAGCACCAGCAGCTACAACTACAGAGTGGTGAAAGAGGTAAGCCCTTGGCCTTCTCCCTTCTTTAATCCCCCAAAATAAAGTGCCTCTCACTGCTAGACAAGCCCTCTACCTCTGAGCCACGACCCCAGCCCCAGGAAGTTCTCTTTGACATGTGGGTGCTAACACAATAAGTGGGGAGGAGGCGAGAACAGACGTTTACTGGATTAGACAGAGGGGAAGGAAGAGGGATGGGAATAGGGACGACAGTAGAATGAATGGACTTAACTTTCTTGTGTTCATACGTGAATACTCGAGCAGTGAAGCTCCACTCCACATCACGTTCCACCCCAGAATGGGAAGTTATCTGCCATGTGTGTATAATATGTCAAAATTCACTCTACTGTCAGGCTACTAAAAAGAACAAAATAAATTATTCTCTAGGGAGCTCTAGTTAGTGGTGGTCCAGTGGAAGGCAGGAACGCCTGCACTTTCTTTTTCATGTAAAATTTAGCAGGAAGAAAGTAGAGCTCACGGGTTGAATGCTTTCAGCATCTGAATTTGAACATGCCCTGCCATTTCTTGTGTGGTCCGTTTCTCGCCTCTCAGAGGTGCAGCCTTTTCATAGGCACCCCGTGTTCCTGAAACTTTGCAGTCAGATACAGGATTAGCTGGTGTGATTGTCAGGTGTGTGTCTCCACACCATGGTACACACCAGTGACAGCCACAGCTCTTTGGAAATCTTTGCATGAGGTGGTTCAGAGTTGGCAGGTTGGGGCCTTTGTGTTTTCGCACCCCAGAGCAAACTCTTCCCCCTTCTCGGCTGTTGAGGCCTGCTCGTAGGATTGGCAGTGCTCTCTCTGAAACTGTCCCGCTTGCTCTTGAAGCCATAATTGGCTAATTCTGGAAGGCACATTCTTGATCTTGCATAGGTTTGGTTTAATGTAATTGACAGGGACGCTGCATACAGTGTGGTGTGGGTTTGCCCTGGTATTTTTTTGGGGGGAGGGGGGTGGCAGGGGACAGGAGTGGTACCAGGGATTGAACTCGGGGGCACTCGACCACTGAGCCACATCCCCATCCTTATTTTGTATTTTATTTAGAGACAGGGTCTCACTGAGTTGCTTGGCGCCTCACTTTTTTGCTGAGGCTGACTTTAAACTCAGGATCCTCCTGTCTGAGCCTCCAGAGCCTCTGGGATTGCAGGCGTGCGCCACCATGCCTGGCTATTTGAGGTTTTTAATGTATTGTGGTCCCTTCCGCCTGCCTGCCCTGTGGTCTTTTTCTGATTTCTGAGGTGCTTTTTCTGATTTTCTGAGGTGCTTCTTTTCTCCCAGATTCTGATCCGGCTCAGCAAGCTCTGTGTGCAGGAGAGTGCCTCTGTGAAGAAGAGTAGGAAGCAGCAGCAGAGGCTGCTGCGGAACATGGGCGCCCACGCCGTGGTGCTGGAGCTGCTGCAGATCCCCTACGAGAAGGTGAACAGGCCCCTGGCTCGGGGCTGTGCTCCCAGGGGGATTCCTCTAGCCCTTCAGATGGAAATCCTCCGTGGAAACCCATGCAGCTCATGGGTTGTTGTGACTATAAGGCAGTTTTAGGTAGCTTGTATGAAACAGACCAGCTGCACCATTTTTAAGATTCTCTGATGGAAGAAGAGTCCATTTATTCTGATTCCCAAGCCACATTGCATAGATGTGTGTCTATCAGGGGTCAACCCTACACCTTCAATGGCCTGGGCCTCCGTGGTTTCATTTACAATACTGCGGCAGCAATGTAAGTGTCACAGGTTGCTGAATGCTGGTGGGAACATGGGACTTGCCCATCCTTGACATCTTCTGGGTGCGTGTTTGAGGTGAAGACACTTGGATTGAGGTCTCCTGTTTGGTTGCTGTAGATTGTCCTTGTAGTGGATGGAGGTTGGGTTTAGGGAAGCAGGAGCCTAACTCCTTGGCATCTGGTTCGCTGCTGCTCAGGCCCTTGTGAAAGCATTCACTCCATCCTGCAAGAGCCAGTGGGGCTTCGTGCTGAGCCCATTTGACAGCAGAAACTGAGGCTTGTGCAGGTTCGGAGTCCAAGGGCCACAACTCAGGTGTGTCAAGTTCACCAGTGACTTCAGAGAGGCTGGCTTGCTGGTGAAGAGGCCCCTAAAGAGGGCTCACTGCCCATCGAGTGCTCGCAAGCTCTCTTGAGCTCTCGTGGTCCTGCAGATGAGACACGATGTCATCAGCCCACCTTAGATGAGGAGGTTCAGGGGGATACAGCTACCTATAGCAGGGCCAGCTCTGCTCCACCATGGAGTTGAGCCTGTTGCTGTGTTACATTCCAGAAAGTTCCTGCAGAGAACCCTCCCCCTCAGTCACAGGGACCTTGAGAATAAGCCAGGTCGGTCTCAGCTTTCAACGGCCACAAGTCCAATGTAAGCTCAGTGCCCTAATAGGACAGTGCAGGCTGGAAAGTTTAACTTGCAGTTAATATGGGTCATCTGTCACTCAAAGTCTGGCTGCCAGGAGGACCAGAAGGGTGCTTCTGCCTCCCCGTGTGGGATTTTGCCAACCATAGCTGGGTCTCCTAATATCATTGGTTTCCCTAATGAGCAGTGGACATCTTCAGAACAGCATCAGGCTCCATGCACCCAGATAAGGTTGCAATCTGTGGTTTAAAGGGGTGTATGTGTGTGCGCCTACCTTTTTTCACTTTGGGATGGGCACAGACATCCCTGTGCATGAGTGGTGTACAGGGAGCCCATCAACAAGGAACCCTGTGAGATGTGATGTCTTCAAAGCTTATTTGCCTTAAAAAATCTGAATTCAAGCCCGGGAGGCTCTTTGGTGCCTTGAGCACCTGGAGGTTGCTTTTCAGTGGGCAGAGGCAAGCGTGGTACTATTGAAGGTTCCCGAGGCAGCAGCTCTCTGTCCTAAGCCCTCCGATGTCTTCCAGCTGGAAGGTTTGCCACCTCTCCACTCCCACTGGCAAGGGACAAATGTAACCCCCGCTCCGTCATGCTGGGACTTGTGATTCGGATCCCTTATCATTCTCCTGTTGTTGTTCCATGATCAGAGCTGGTCACTCAGATTCCTTCTGTCACTTGTTCCTGTCCTGTTTTCTCCCAGAGTTATTTTTTTAGACCAGAGGTGACAAAGCCATAAGCATGGGCCACATGCAGCCCACTGTCTGTTTTTGTAGGACGCGTCAGAATGATGGCCATATTTTGGAATTGTTACCTGAGTACTCTCTGTACTTGATTTTGCTCCTGGACCCACTAAGCCTGAAATATTTACTGTCTTGCCCTTTGAGAAAAATTTGGCTGACCCCAATCTAGTCCAGAACCAATGGCAAACATGATGTGCTTTTAGTATCTGTTTTACGATAAGGAAACAGGCCCAGAGAGGTTATGTAACTTGCTCCAGGTCACATAGCAAGGAAGTTGTCAAGCTGGGATAAGAGCTGAAGAGTTGTTTTCCAGGCCTGCATTCTGCACTCCCCACTCTCCTGCCTCTGCGATGGGACGATGGATGTGACATGTCTTGGGGAGACTCTTGGGGGCTGTAGGAATCTGAAGGATGATTTCCACTGAGGGACTCTTTCTGTTTTTGCTCTCTTAAATGTTTTCTAACTTAGAATTGGGCAGAATAACAATTGGTTTTATATAATTGTCTTATTACAGGATATTTAACTTTTTGCAAACTGATGTTTTAAATGCAGGAAATACTTTTGTTATATAGAATGAGAATCCCATCATCTTGTCTATGGAGAGTCACATCATGATGCATGTGCAATGCTCAGGGAAGGTACTGTCCCCATTTTGCAGAGGGGACTGCTAACTCTTGGGTTTAAACAGCATGCCTGAGGTGACAAGGAGGTGTGGCAGGTGCACTTGCTCCCGTTTTTGATGCACCCTGCCCTGTTACCTGCTTCTGGAGAGTAATGTGCCACTGTAGGTTAGGAACTTAAACAGGTGAGCCCAGGAGCTGGGGAGACGAGGGCTCACCAGCTGGGAGGAGGTCGGCCTGGCCTGCTCTCAGCCGTTTTCAGAATCGGGGGTTTAGAAGGCATAGCCATTACTGGGCAGTGAATAAAGTCTTTTCTGATTGTACCCTAAGGCTAGTGGGAGAGAATTTGGCTCATGGATGAGGCTTAGATAAGTGACTGGCTGCCTCTTGGGGCGGACCATGCAGTGCCTCAGCATTTACCCACAGCCGGCCCTCAGCCGGGGCCTGAATTCTACCTTCATGGGAAGTGTTGGTGTGGAAGCTAGTGTCCTGCCTGGCCTGATGATCAGTGCTTTCTGTCTCTGTCCCCACCACAGGCTGAAGATACCAAGATGCAGGAGATAATGAGGCTGGCTCATGAATTTTTGCAGAATTTCTGTGCAGGCAACCAGCAGAATCAAGCATTGCTGCATAAACACATAAACCTGTTCCTCAACCCAGGGGTAAGGCTGGAGGCCCGTCTGCAAAGCTGTTGGGGAGGGGGCTGGAACAGCTTGTCCTTTTGCTGTTGTGACTTCTGGGACTTATAATGCAGTATTCATTCCAAAGGGGAACATTGTGACCAGCTGTCAGGAGGACATAAATATCCCCCATATTTTGAGGATAGGAAAGGGGTGGTGCAGGAGAGGGGAGAAGGGAGGAAACCATAGATGCAGAGGAAGATAGGTTTCTCTGTTTTTCCTAATCATATCTCTTATTGTATCAGACTTAGCAATATGGAAATGCCAAGTCTTACTACCTAGCCAAATGCATAATGTATCTACAAAAAAATCTATATTCCATGTGAGTTTGTTCAATACATATTTAAAGAAATATTAAATATGTGTTACACATTTAAAAATATTTATAACTATATGACATATGTATTACATGTTTTAAATAGTACTTTATCTTGCATTTCCTTTTTTAAATTTAACGCACAATGGCTCCCTTTGCAAATCAACTCTGTACATTTTTCTCATTCTTTTTTCTTTTTAATTTTTAATTTTTTTAATTAGTTATACATGATAGTAGGATGCATTTATGCACTTTGATATATCATACATAGATGGGATGTAATTTCTCATTTTTCGAAGTGTACATGTTGCAGAATCACATTGGTCATGCAGTCACATAGATACATACAGTAATAATGTCTGTTTCCTTCTATCTTTCCTATCCCCACATACCCTCCTCCCTCTCCCCTCCCATCACTTCCCTCTACCTAATCTAAGGTAACTCTGTTCTTCTCTAGTACCCCCCACCTTATTGTAAATTAACATCCACATATTAGAGAAAACATTCAACCTTTAGTTTTTTGAGATTGCCTTATTTTGCTTAGCATCCATTTACTGGCAAATGGCATAATTCCATTCTTATTTTTTCTCATTCTTTTTCATGGCTAAGCAGCATTCCATTAAATGGCTGTAGCTTTTTAAAAACCATTTCTATATTAATGGGTAATGAGGCAATTTATAGTTTTGGGCTTTGTAAATAATACTGTGGAGGACATCTTTGTACATGTACATAAACATAGAAGTTTCCAGAAAAAAAAAAATGATTGCTGGGTTGTAGGATGATAATACTTGTTTGCCTCGTTAAGAAAAAGAAAAGGCAAAAGATGGAAAGATTGAGTGAGTGTGGAGGTGCATTCCTATAATCCCAGTGGCTCAGGAGGCTGAGGCAAGAGGATCACAAGGTCAAAGCCAGCCTCAGCAACTTAGTGAGACTCTATCTAAAAATAAAAAAGAACTGGGCATATATAGTTCAGTGCTTAAGTGCCCCTGAGTTCAATCCCTGGTACCAAAGAAAGAAAAAGAAATAATAAAAAGATTGAAGTCCCTTCCTCACACCAAACATAAAACTCAGCAACTATGTATAAAGGGTCCCAGATAATGCTCCTGAAAGATAGCCTGAGAATATCTCATGACTGTATGATAAGTAAAGTTTTCTTAAACAGTGTGCAAATATCACTGATTATAAAGGAAAATACTAACAAATTGGAGTTTGTTAAAATTTAACTTCTGGTCATCATTCCTAGTGGCAAGCCAGAGAATGGGACAAGATATCACATCGCACATGTTCAACAAAGAATTCATGTGCAGAACATGCATAACCAATTCAAAAAGATCAATGAGGGAAAAAATAGACAACCCACTTGTAAAGACTGACAAAGCTCTCAAACAGGGCCTTGTTAGTAGAGAATGTTGAAATGGCCAATAGATAGGACAGCATGCTCCATATCATGAGTTGAGTCATCAAATGCAAATTTATCTGATGCATCTGTGTGCACTGTAAGAAAAGACTTCAATTTAAAAGTCTGATGATACTGAGCACCCATAGGAATATGGAGTAGCAGTATTGTAGAGCATAGACGGGAAATACCTTTTCCAGAGCCTCTAAAGACAAACATATTCATATCCTGTGACTTGAATTCTACTCTTGGGTATGAACCCAAAACAAATGTGTGGTAGTCAGATCATGGGGTGGGTGTGGAGAAGGCCTGTTTCTGTCGTCCGTTGAGGTGGATGCTCTTGGGTGGTTCATTTTTCTGTGCACTTATCTTAGGAAAAGCTGACTAACCAGGTACGATGGTGCACACCTGTAATCCCATTGACTTGGGAGGCTGAGGCAGGAGGATCATTAGTTCCAAGTCAAAAGCCAACCTCAGCAACTTAGCAAGGCCCTAAGTAACTCAGTGAGACCCTGTCTCCAGAAAAAAAAGGTGGGGGATCTGGGGGTGTGGCTCAGTGGTTAAGTGCCACTGGGTTCAATCCCTCGTACAAAAAAAGAAAAAAAAAATGAAAAAGCACAGGGTGAGACAGTGGAATAGGAAGCCTCCCTGGGGGTCATAGGCCTCCCTCTGACTGTTCTCACTGACCTGTGCCTGCCTCCTCCTGACTGTCCCCCATGCTCTCATCCCTCCCTGCGGCAGATCCTAGAAGCCGTGACCATGCAGCACATCTTCATGAACAACTTCCAGCTCTGCAGTGAGATCAACGAGAGGGTGGTCCAGCATTTCGTCCACTGCATCGAGACCCACGGCCGCAACGTCCAGTACATCAAGTTCCTGCAGACGATCGTCAAGGCTGAAGGGAAATTTATTAAGAAGTGCCAAGACATGGTCATGGCCGAGGTGACGATCACACATTTCTGGGAAGCTCCATCTGTAGGAATGTAAAACGGGTTTGGTCTTCGCTGCATGGTCTGCATCCTTGGCAGGAGTCCTACGGGAGGGTAGCTTGTGATGGTGTGTGTATGGTTTTGTGTCTGGGGCCCCAGCAGGAGTCTGATCCAGGTTTTCATTGCAGTGAAGCTGTTAACTCTAAGGACATTTGACTTGCATTCCTCTGAGAGGGAAAAGGAAGAGGAACAGTGAACCAAGAACGTGGTGCATGGGGCTTTAATGTGGTTAGGGGCCAGGAAGCCAGTGCAGCTTTCCTGCTCACAGATGATGACTTTTATCTACAGTTACCTGAATCATTAGCTTGAATTTTTTCTTTTTGGTACCAGGAGTGCTTAACCACTGAGCCATAGCCCCAGCTCTATTTTTGTATTTTATTTAGAGACAGGGTCTCGCTGAGTTGCTTAGGGCTTCACTAACTTGCTGAGGCTGCCTTTGAACTCATGATCCTCCTGCCTCAGCCTCCTGAACTGCTGGGATGACAGGTGTGTGCCACCACTCCTGGCTATCTCACATCATCCTATCGAACCATGACTGCAGTGTGTTTAATCTTTTCACCTTAGAAAAAAGGTCTGTCCAGAAGGGAATCCTTTAAAATAAAATCTCTGATGATACCGAGTCAACTCGGTAATGCTTGGATTTCTAATCCGTTCTACTTTTGTGATTCCGGTGGCAGCAGAATGGTGGTTAGGAGAGTGGGCTTAGGAGAGGATAGGAAAGCTGGCTGGGGTGCTGTCCCGGCTGCATGATTTGGTCGCGTTACTTGGCACCTCAATGAGCGTTCCCATAAAGTGAATGCACAGCGGTGTTCACTTGAAAGAGTCAGTATGTAGATTAAATGAAATAAAATGACAATAATAGCTAACATCTACTAGAAGCCTGCCATATTCTGGAATAGGCAGTAATCTACTTATTCTACACAACAGCACCCTGAGTTAGAGATTGTATTTGTTCCCATTTTTATTTATGAAGAAACGGAGGCACAGCAAGGTTAGGTAATCCATCTATTTTAGTCAGCTTTTTCGTTGCTGAGACTAAAAGACCTGACAAGAACAATTAGAAGAGGAAAAGTTTATTTGGGGGGCTCAGGGTTTCAGAGGTCTCGATCTATAGATGGCTGACTCCATTCTTTGGGGCCCGAGGTTAGGGCATCATGGTGGAAAGGTGTGGTGGAGGAGAGCAGCTCGGGATGTGGCACCAGGAAGCAGAGAGAAAGACTAAGCTCACAAGATATATTCCCCAAAGTCCCACATCTTACCTAGCCACAAGCACAGGTCAGTTAATCCCTGTTTGTGGATTAAGGCACTGATTAGGTTAAGGCTCTCGCAACCCAGTCATTTGTCCTCTGAACTTTCTTGCCTTGTCTCACACACGAGCTTTTGGGGGACACCTCACATCCAAACCGTCACACCATCTAAGGAGTTTATCTTGATATCTGGCCCATAGAGCATGAAGGTTAGCTGTGGTTAATTAAGTAACATTGACCTTCTTTATTTTGACTCCTGGGATCTTCTGTAACTTGTCTCGTGCTGAGTCGGTGTCTTGTCTTCGATTTATGAAGAACTGTGTCCTGGGGGCACGTTTATGAACAGGAGTCCTCAGGCTCTTTGATGAATGTTGAAAGCATATCTGAATTGGCAGTTCATAATCGGTGTTCTCAGAGATAAGACATTAGATGAAAGACTTGTAAAGATACTTGGTTCAGTAAAACAAGGAGATGAAACATTTAAAACAAAAAAACCGTAGCCTCATTAGGTTTGGGAATACAGGTGCTAGTTTGCAGTCTGTCTTTCTGACTGATGCGTACATGGTGTATAGACCTTCTTGTCCCCTAATATTTTTTTAGGAGCACTGTGGTATTTCTGTATCCTGGGGGTAAAAGGATCATTTAGGAGATTTTTAGTCGGTCAGTTATGTGAATGAATAAAAAATCCAGACGAGTCTAGGAATACAGTTCCCATGGGTTTGGGAAGGTAAAGGCCAACAGAGCATGCCTCTTTCTGGGCACATGGAATCTGGTAAGGCTGCCTGACCCCTGCCCTTTCCACAGCTGGTCAACTCTGGAGAAGATGTGCTCGTGTTCTACAACGACAGAGCCTCCTTCCAGACTCTGATCCAGATGATGCGGTCTGAGCGGGACCGGATGGACGAGAACAGCCCTCTCATGTACCACATCCACCTGGTGGAGCTGCTGGCCGTGTGCACCGAGGGCAAGAACGTGTACACGGAGATCAAGTGCAACTCCCTGCTCCCGCTGGACGACATTGTCCGTGTGGTCACCCACGAGGACTGCATCCCCGAGGTGAGCCAGCCCAGCCCGGCGGGACCTCCCCAGCTGCCTCCACGTGGCACCTGGGGCCATGGTGTGGTGGGCCGTTGGTGGTGTTCAGACCTGCACTCGTTTTGCAGAAGGATACTGTTCTGCTAGGACAGCAGCTTCTTGGGCATGAGGTTGGTGTGATCGGAACATGGGGAAAGTCAGTCTTTTTCTCTGTCCCCTTCCCTGGGGGAGACAGCCTCAGCTCTGTGGAACTAGTTCAACCAGTGTGCAAAGAGGATGTGCCCTGGGCCACCACCTTGCACACGGGTGGGGAGTGGAGTGAGATACAGGTCACATGAGTGTCCCTGAGCTCTGTCCAGGAGGGAATCCTTTAAAATGAAAACTCATGATAGAAATAATGAACGACCATTATGAGAAACTCAGAAACAGCAGGTAATCAGTAAGAAAATCAGAATGACCCAGAATCCCATCCCTTATCACCAGTCACTGTTAAAATTTGAATTTAATCCTCCCAGGCCTCTTTCTTTTTTTTCCCTTTTCACATATATTGGTAACAGAAAAGTGGATCACACTGTATATATCTTCTCCTTGTATATTTGAAAAGATAGATTTTTAGTTTATATTGTAAACTAAAATCATGTGTAGCATATGATGCATACGAGATATTTATACTACTATGTTTTTAGATGTCAAATACATATATGCTTTTATGCAGTGCTGAGGATTGAACCCAGTGCCTCTCATATGCTAGGCAAGTGCTCTACCACTGAGCTACAACCCCAGCCCTGAGATATATAATATTCCTTTAAGAAAACATTCTATCACATTTTTCGTGTTTGCTCTCTTGGGGTGTCCATCTCATAGCTGCTGCTCTAGATTTTCTTCTTTGATTCAAGCATCGCAATCACCTCCCAACCCAGACCACCTCTTCAATGGTACCTTGTCACGAACACACGTTCTTAATGTCTTAATGTTAGTGCATTATAACGATACATGATAAGTGGGTTCATTTTGACATGTTCATCAGTGCACATGATATAATTGACTCCATTTCAATCTCAATGAGAAGTTCTTAATTTTAATGTGGTCAAACTTGCTGCCCTCCTGTGGTCGGGGTGTCTGCATGGGTCTTTACCTAGAGGTCATGAACAACCTCACTTCCTAAAACTTGTGCTTTTGAATTTTATAATCATACACTGGGGGTCTAAGAAAATGGATGGATCCTGTCCCTGGCTCCTCACTTGGAAGCTGATTCCCTCCGTCCCCCAGGACGGTCCCCCAGAGGCGTGTTTCTGCCTGCAGGTTAAAATCGCCTACATTAACTTCCTCAACCACTGCTACGTGGACACGGAGGTAGAGATGAAGGAGATCTACACCAGCAACCACATGTGGAAGCTGTTTGAGAACTTCCTCGTGGACATCTGCAGGGTGAGTCTTTCCGGAACCCAGGAGGCAGGGTGGTGAGCGTGTGTCCCGCTGGCCGCAGCCCTGTGCAGACATTTGTGGGGAAGAGGTGCCTGTGGCTCTTCTCTCACGTCTCCTTCCTTCCTGTCCTTTTAACTGAGTATGGATGTGAGTGGTCAACCTCCGGGAGGACGGGTTGCCCTGCCCCTCACAGCTGGGTTTGTGATGATGGCCTGGGACACATCAAGATGAAGCCCTTTCCTTGATCATCTGTCTGTGCTTGGGGACACCTCCCTGAACTTGAGCCCAGTCTGGTGTTGAGGGTCCCGCAGAGCCTGTCACCTGTCCCTGGCCTTCCTGACCCAGAGGCAGGGTGGACCTCAGGACACTTATGTGGTTTTGACAACGAGCTTAGTATTTATTCTCAATATCTCCCAGTCTGAATCCCACCAGTCCAAGGTTCCTGGGTTTCTTTAAACCAGGCCTTTTAGCTCTTTTGTGAAAGGCCAGTCAGCCTTGTGAGTTGTGTCCGTGTCCTGAGAACCAGGGGGGTGGCTGGTGTTCCAATGAACCTCATTTATACAGATGGCAGCTGGTCCTAGATCTGCGGAGCCCTCCATTAAATTGTTGAGAAACGCTGTAAAACCATTTCTTAACCTGATTCAACAAATGGGTTCTGACACCGCCTCGTGTTAAGATTACAGCATGACCGTCTGAGAATGAAGCTTGATTTTTTTTAATCCATTATTTTAAAATTCTAACCAATGCTATATCTGAAATTATAGGACTAATAAATCCAATAATCAGACATAGTCTCCAGTCCTATAAATGGCTAATCTTACTCTAAGCAGCAAAATTTAAGTAGGCTACAGGGGAAACCTCAGGTGTCTACTCACCCTGAAACCCACGTGGTTGGTGGTGCTGACCTGTGGCACACTGGGTTTTTGTTTTTAATATTTTTTTAGTTTCCAATGAACACAATGCCTTTCCTTTATTTATTTATAGTCATGTGGTGCTGAGAATTGAACCCATGCCTCACACATGCTAGGCAAACCCTCTACGACGGAGCCACAGCCCAGCCCCCAGGGCCCACTGTTTTGAACAGTGAATTTCAGTAAAACTCTAATAAAATGAAACAATATGGTGGGACCAGAGCCCCATGGTGACCCCAGGCGGGAACAGTCTGGCCTACCCTAGCTGAAGGCCTTTCTCAGGAGAGCAGTTCACCTATGGGGGCCATGGAGACTCCGGTGGGTCCCCTGCCGCCTCCTGCTCCTGGGGGTCTTAGGCTCCCTGGGCACAGCTAGGAAGTGACTGACGATGGCCTTGCAGCCCCTTCCCACTCTGAACATTCTGTGATTCTGTGCCCTGCTACCTTCCTTTTCCACTCTGCAGAACTAACTTTGTATTGTTGTGATCTCTTAGAGGGATGAATACCTCTGCCCTTGCCCTTGCCCTTGTCATGAGTGGTCAGTGGGAAAGGCCTGTGGTAGGTCTGGGGTCCACTCTAAGCGCCTGCTCGTCTTTCAGGCCTGCAACAACACAAGCGACAGGAAGCACGCAGACTCCATCCTGGAGAAGTACGTCACGGAGATCGTGATGAGCATCGTGACCACCTTCTTCAGCTCGCCTTTCTCGGACCAGAGCACCACTCTGCAGGTGAGGAGTGCGGGCGAGGGCCGGGTCTGTGCAGGAGCCCCGCAGGGCGGAGGTGATGCAGACGTGGGAGCCTGCAGCTGCCAGTGAGCCACTTGGCAGAGCACTGATCAGAGAGGCACTCCTCTCCCTGAGGGCCAGCGTCACAGGTGCCCTGGGGTAGACAGGGTACCCACCCCTCAGCAGCAGTAGGGACTGGTCCCAGGGCTGGCCGGCCACCCGGATTCCAACACCCATGGCTGCTAAGCCACTTCTGTAGAATGGCACAGCCTTGCACGCACACCTCCCACGGATCCTAACTCATCTCTGCGTTACTCGTAGTACTTACTGCAACGTCAGGGCTGGGAAAGTAGTGGTTACATGGTATTGTAGAGGGAACAATGACAGGAAGATACAGTGGACGTGGGATTGGTGCAGGTGCAATGTTTTCATCCCAGAGTTCCCATCCTCGATGGGGGTAGCCTGCAGAGAGGGAGCCTGTAGTCGGGACTGACGGTACCTGGGAGGTTTCCTTATCCCAAACGGTTCTCTTGGCTGTAGGTTTTGTTGTTGTTGGGGGGTGTTTTTGTTTTTTTTTTTTTTGAACCAGGGGTTAGACCAGGGCCTCCTGCTTGGTGTAGCGCCATTGAGCTCTGTCTCCAGGCCTGGTTATTTTTTGATTTTCCTTAAAACCCCTTTTCCCCTTGTCAGTGCTCCCTTCCCTCCTTCCAGTCTTAGAGAAGAACCTGTTAAATAGCTGCTAGCTTATCACCTCTTTTTAAAACAACACAAACACCTGGAACTCTCCCTGGTAAGCTGGAATGTACATGGAGAGTTACTCCGAAGCATTGTGTGGCTGGAATGAGAAGTTGATGAGCTGCGACAGCAGGGCTGCTGCGTTGCCCAGCTCCCCATGCACTGTTCCCATGGAATTCTTTACCAATGGCGCTTCTTGGATTTGTGCAGTGCACAACCCTGCACCCTTCCACAGTGATTCTCAGTGTTATGTCCCTTGTTAAAGCCTGGAAGAAGGTGATGGGCCACTGTATTAGTCAGCTCCAAGTTACTACAGTGAAATGGTGGAGACAACTGACTTATAAAGAGAAAAGGTTTCTTTAGCTCACAGTTTCAGAGGTTCAAAGACATGGTACTTAGATTAGCTCAGTTTTGGTAAGGATGCTGGGAGAATTTAGGAGCAAAATGAGCTGAACTTGAGCAGCAAGGGCAGAGGGAACTGGAGTCCTACAATCTCTGCCAAGGACAGATCCCGTAATCTAAAGACCTCTCACTAGGCCTCATCTCTCAAAGGTTCCAACCTCTCCAATAGCACCACCTTGTGGACAAAGCCTTCAATTACATTTAGCCCCTACTGGACACTCAACAAATCATAGCAGCAGTCATGCCCTTCTGCATAAGAGGTCAAGTGAGCTGATGCCCCCAGAGTGCCCATGGCTTTTGAGCAATGAGGAGGCAGGTCTTCAGAGCCATCTGTTCATCTCGTCTCTACTCAGATGTCAAAGGGAACCAAGCAGATGTGCAGTAAATGTTGGCTCACTCGAGTGAACTGGTCAGGGGATGCTTCTCTCCAAGTCAGGCTGCCGGGCTCTCATCCCACGTCCAGCACCTGTGGGACCACTCACCTCCTCAGGGTCCTGGCAAGGCTAGGTGGGACAGGGGTGCAGCCCAGCGCCGCTCTCCTTGGGCCCTTGGAGTTCTCAGGAGCAGCCACAAAGCTCAGGGGCTAAAACTAGGGTTCTTGGCCAATTTCCCAGCCTCCCTGTGTTCCTGTCTTGGATGGCTTGAGGTATGGGGGAGATTCTGAATATTTTATTAATGTTCCATTTTCTTGCAATATACCTTTTATTTTATTTTATTTTTTTTAAAGCAGGAGCACCATACCACTGAGCTACGTCCTGAACCTTTTTTTTTTTTTAATTTGAAACAGGATCTCCCTAAAGTTGCTGAGGCTGGCCCCAAACTTGCCACAGCCTCCTGAATTGCTGGGACCACAAGCTTGTGGCACCCCCACACCCAGCACAATGGACTTCCTTTGTCCCCCCTAGCACTTTTCATTGTTTTTCTTTTTCTTTTTTTTAAATAACACATTTATTTTATTTATCTATTTATTTATTTTATGTGGTGCTGAAGGTCGAACCCAGGGCCTCGTGCATTCTAGACACGCACTATACCACTGAGCCACAACCCTAGCCCTCCATTGTTTTTCTTTTAGCTCAGAATTTTCAATGTTTTTTTTTCCTTTGTTATATTCAATTCCAGTGTTTTCTGGAGGGGCTCTGTGAGTCCTCTCCCCCAAAGCAAAGACCAGCAGAGCAGCTCACCATTTATAGTGGCCTTCTCCTTGAAGGCCCAAAGCCTCCTTTGGATGGAGACCAAAATTTACAACCTTTCCATACATTCAGAAAAATCAGTGTCAGGTGGAATAAGTGGATGTCTGGGGTCTTGTACTTTAGAATGAGCACAAATTTATTCCTTCCCAGAGGGATAAATCCTCCTATGCAGTTAAATTCCGAATATTCCTCCCTAGTAAGTAAAGACTACCCATCAGACTTCTCTTGTCTTTATACATTGAAGATATTTTCAGAAATAGAGACTTGTCATTCAGGCTCGATCCCTCTTCTCAGTTTGTTTTTTACCAATTAAAATATATATGTTCTGCTCACAGGATATAATGAGTATAAGTTAACTTTGGAGTTAATTTGCCCCCATCCACTTACTTTATGTATGGGATGAAGCTAAAGCTCAGGGAGATGCAGTCATTGGCCTCAGGTCACACAGCTAGCTGGTAACTGGACAAGTTTTGGGACTTTGATTCCACTGTCCATTTCTGTGGTCAGACTCCGTTAGATGACATCACATTTATCACTGTCTTCAAATGCTTCTCAGTGTTTCTTCTCAGATAGGCACTGTTGGTCAGCTCTCTGTCACTATAATGAAACACCTGAGGTAATTATAAAGAGAAAAGGTTTATTTGGGCTCATTGTCCTGGAAGTTGCAGTGTGTGAGTGGTTGGGCCTGGGGGAGCAGCAGGCCATAGCAGGAGTATGTGGTCCAACAGAACCACCCATCTCATCGCAAGCCAGGGTACAAAAGAGCACGAGGAAAAAGATCAGATTCCCCCAGTCCCCTTCAAGGGAGTGTCCCCAGTGACCTAAGGGCCTCACTAGCCAGCACCACTCTGGGGACCAAGACGTGTGGGCTTTTGGGAGATGTTGGACATCCGCACTAGAGCAGGAACCCTGGGCTTTGGCCCCAGAACCTCCCAATCCTCCTTGGGGCCTAGTAACTCGCTTGAGGCAGCGTCTCTTTCCAGTGAGGTCTTTGGAGACCTCCAAAGAGTCACCCTGTCCCCGTGCCCCCCCCTCCTGTCCTTTCTTGCAGACTCGACAGCCTGTCTTCGTGCAGCTGCTGCAGGGCGTGTTCCGGGTCTACCACTGCAACTGGCTGATGCCCAGCCAGAAGGCCTCCGTGGAGAGCTGCATCCGGGTGCTCTCCGACGTAGGTGAGATGTCTGGGGTGACGGGATCCCGGTGTTCTGGATGTATGTGAGATGTCCGTGTGGACGATGGGGTGATGGGCGTCGCCCACTGCCCTGGGCGCTCCCCGGGCCTTCTAAGGCTGCACATACTGACACTGCAGAGCCTCCCTGAAAAGGTCTCCTGGGTCCTCAGCCTCCCTTTCATCTGCCAGGCCAGCACTTCCTGCAGTGAGAGCCACACCTCCAGAAGTAAGCTAGGTCTTGAGAAAGAGTCCGTGGTCAAGTGTGGGGTGGTTCTTGGCAAGTCTCAGAGCGGGCGGGTTCTTGAAGGCCCCGGGAAGTCCCCCGAGTGTTTAATCCAACAGAAACATTGACCACGTCCTAGCCCTTCTTCCTGGAAAGCACTGATCAGAACCCCAGGAACATCCCTTCTCAGAAGTGACGCTCCTTCCCGCTGGCCCTTCTCTAATAAGTGGCCCTCTGTCCCCTCTCCATTCTCCTGTCACCTTTCATGGGTGGCTTTGAAGGAAGTTAAGAAAAAAGTTAAGAAAATTACTTCTCTTGATGTTATTAGTGGTCCCCTCCTCTCCAGTACTAGGGACAGAACACAGGGCCTCCATATGTGACACAAGCCACACCCCCTTCCCATATATATAAAATCCCAGCAGCTTCAGAGGCTGAAGCAGGAGGATTGCGAGTTCAAAGCCAGCCTCAGCAACTTAGCGAGGCCCTGATCAACTCAGAGAGACCCTGTCTCTAGATAAAATATAAAAAAGGTCTGGGGATGTGGCTCAGTGGTTAAGCAGCCTTGGGTTCAATCCCAAGTACCAAAAAAAAAAAAAAAAAAAAAACCCTCTAATTTCCAACTGATACCCCACATGTTTCTGGGATACAGCGTGACTATTTGAAAGTTGCATAATAAAGTGTGTACTGATCCCGTGGGCAGAATGAAGCTTTCTTTCTGGTAGGAGCTTCAGGTGACCCTCTTCTAGTTAATTTGAGACACACAGTTAACTGTTGTAAGCCGTAGTCACCCTGCTGTGTGCTAGAGCACATTCTAGAACTACTTCCTCCCATCTAACTCTACTTTGGTACCCAGCATCAACCTGTCGCTCCCCTTTCTCCCCTTTGCCGTTGCCAGCCCCTAGTGACCACTGTCTTCCTCCTCCTGTGAGATCTGCTTAAGCACCCAGCCTGCTGTGTACCCATTTCCCACCCTGTAAGAGCCGTGTGCAGGGGGTAAGACTTCCTCTTCTTGAGAAGGATGTCACCTCGGAGTAGCTACTTAGGTCCCTGCAAAGGAGTCTTGGCACTGTTGAGTGCCTGTTCAGCAAGGATAGATCGTGTTTATTAGGACCGTTGCCTGGTTTCTTTTGTTCCCTCATGGTAGGTACTGATGCCTTCTTACTTAAGTGGCAGTGTTTCACAGTAAGAGATGAGGATTTGAAAGTCTAGGTGCTACACGTTCGTGATGAAGCACGGGATTTCTAGCTGAGATGAGTGAATCCTGTGTCCTGTCCTGCTTCTTAATTTTTATATCACTTGTATCTTGCTTCCAAACTTCTCATTTTCTGTATTCAATCATTAGGAAATTCTTGAAAGGCTAATAGTTCTTGCCCTAGGTGGTGTATTTTTTATAAGAATTTAAACAGTTGTTTCTGTGGTTCTTCTTCCAGGATGTTAAAGTTGTTCCTTGGATTAGATGCAGGTAGTAGAGCACCTTCTTTCCTTCTGACATTTGGAAGCCCTGACGACAGGAAATCACTATTTTGATGTTGGAGGTTTCCCTATAGAGCATCCAGGATTGTCCGTCTCGGTTTCCTTTTTTTAAATAAACTTTTAATTTAGGAATATTTTTTAGATTTATAGGAAAGTTGCAGAGATGGTGCAGGGAGCTCCTGTGTACCCTTCACCCAGTTCTCCCAGGGCCAGCACCTCCTGGGGGACATTGGTCTAAACTAAGGAACTGGCACGGCTTTTAGTTGAGCTGTAGACTTGGTTTGGATTTCACCAGTTTTTTCCACGAATGTCCTTTCATGCCAGGGGTGAGTCCTGGCTGCCACCTTGCACACGGTTGTCATTTCTCCAGATCTCCTCTGGTCTGTGGCTGTTCTTGTTCTTTGCTTGTTTCTCATGAACATGGCCGTCTTGCCAACGATGGTTAGTATCCTGAAGAATGTCTCCTGTGGTGATCAATGGATGTTTTTCTCATGATTAGATTGGAGTTTGCTTTTTTGTTGTTGTATCAGGGATTGAATCCAGGGGTGCTTAACCACTGAGCCACGTCCCCAGCCCTTTTTATTTTTTTTCAGACAAGGGTCTTGTTGATTAGATCTCACTAAATTGCTGAGGCTGACCTTAAATTTGCCATCCTCCTGCCTCAGCCTCCTGAGCCTCCGGGATTGTAGGTGTACACCCTTATGCCCAGCATGAAGTTTGTCTCTTTTTTTCCTAGTTGTAGATTGGACACAATCCCTATATTTTATCTCTTTATTTTTATGTGATGCTGAGGATTGAACTCAGTGCCTCACATGAAGCACTCTATCATTGAGCTACCTCAGTCCAAGTTAGTCGTTTTTTTAAGAAGGGAAAAGAAGAGTATCTCAAAAGAGTTTTATGTGTAATCACGAATGCCGCCTGTGTGATATTCATCTCACATCAGCGTTTTGTGGATAGCTGTGTAAAACAACAAACTTGAAAGAGAATCTTTAGAAAAATAATCCACTGGCCAAACGAGTTCCCTGTTTTGATTCTTAAAGTAAAAGAACACGTTAGTGCACTGAAGAAGGCATGTATGGAGGGAACCCATGAATCGGTCAACCCTAACTTGTCCAAACTTGATGACCTGAGATCATTTTAGTGTTCTGAAGAGCTCCCATCCCCAGAACCTTGGGAAGCCCAAACCTAAAAGATAGTGAAGTGGATTCAAGCACAGTGGCATATGCCTGAAATTCCAGCAACTTGGGAGGCTGAGGCAGGAGGATCTCAAGTTCAAAGTCAGTCTCAACAACTCAGTAAGACCCTGTCTCCAAATAAAATATAAAAAAGGGCTGGGGATGTGGTTCAGTGGTTAAGTGCCCCTGGGTTCAACCTCTGGTGCCAAAAGCTGAGTATGTAGCTCAGTGCTGAAGCACCCCTGGGTTCCATCCACAGTGCCACAAAGATGGTGGGGTAGTGTCAGGATGTTCGGTCTTGACCCTCGATACCATGCAAGCTGGCATGTGGTCGGCATGGACAATCTGCCTGACGGGGGATAAGGGGTAAGGCCTTCACAAGTCCTCTCTCCTGTGCAGCCAAGAGCCGGGCCATTGCCATTCCTGTGGACCTGGACAGCCAAGTCAACAACCTCTTCCTGAAGTCACACAACATTGTGCAGAAAACGGCCATGAACTGGCGCCTGTCAGCCCGCAATGCTGCTCGCAGAGACTCTGTTCTGGCAGCTTCCAGAGACTACCGGAATATCATCGAGAGACTGCAGGTAATGCCTAGTGCTGAGGGAAGTGGCGCTTCACCTGGCTGAGGTGTTCCCACATGCTCCTGTGCTTCCTCAAGCCTAGGAGCATCCATGCTCAGGCACAGGGAGACATCCATGAAGTATGTGAAGAGTGACAGGTGGCCATAGATGAGTAGCAGGAACACAGAGCTGCTTAGGAAGCCTACTGCTCCTGATGAGGTCAAGGTCTTCCAAGGTCATACACAGAAGTGCAGCTCTCTCTGTGAACACTGGAGACTCTGCCCTCATGTGCAAGGCATGTTTAATTATGACAAAGGGATGCTCAAAATAAGGGCATCGAAGGTCCATTTTTCCCAACACCCCAGAATATCTAGGCTCTTGAATCAGTGGACAAATGAGTATAGCTGATCCCTGAGGGAAGTTGTAAGAAATGAAACTTCAGAATGAGAACGTGAAAACAGAAGTATTCTTAGAGTCTTTGTTTCTGTCCTCCCTCCATTAAAGCATGGTCTCAGGCAAGTGCCTGGGTTCAGATTCTGGCACCACTGCTCAGAAGTGGTACCACCTTGGGAAAGGTACTTAACTCCCCTGTACTTCCCTTTCCTTATTTGTAAAATAGAATGATGGTAGCCCCTGCCTCCTGGGGGTGATGTGAGCATTAAGAGAGTTGATAGCATGTCCCAGATCTCTACATCTTGTGAAACAAAGAATGATAGTTCCTTTATTCTCTTTGACTGTTACTTCGCTGGGCTAGTCAATCCTCGTATCTTGTTCAAGGTCTTTCATGAGGTTGCAGTCAGGTGGTGGCCATGGCTAGACTCACCCTTAAACCTTGTTCTGTCACGTGTTGATCACTGGATACTGATGGTCAGCTGGGACTTGGGCTAGAGTCTGAAACATCCACATGGAGCCTCCCCATGTGGCCTGGGCTTCCTTACAACATGGCGGCTGGGACCCAAGATGAGCATTTCTGGAAGGAGACGAGAGAAGGCTGATTGTCTTTATCACCTGGCTGTCAGAAAGCACACAGCATTACTTGACCTGTGCTCTCTTGGTCAAAGTAGCCTCAGAGGTCCACTCTGTTTCAAGGAGAGGAAACATGGACCACCATGGAATGAGAGAGATGTCAGCGTCACATGTGAGAACAACATGGAAAACGGGATACCGTGTAGACATCCTTGGAAAATTCAGAACCCATCAAGCTAGTGGAACAGTCCCTGGCACGTCCTGAGCACTCTATTAAGAGCTGCCAATGTAATTATTATTATTACAACTTTTATTACTGCTGCAACTATAATAATAATTACTGTTATTAGGTGAAGTAACTGAGCCTCTGTGAGGTTAGACAGCCAAGTTTGCAGATGCGTCCACCAGCTCCTTGCTGCATACTGGGGATATACAGTGAGGAGAAAACCCAGAAATGATCTTTGTCTCCTAGAGTCTCACGTTTTGGAGAGGAGGCAGACATTAATCAGCTAATTGTGCAGGTAAATGTAAAATGGCAGAGGCACAAATCCTGTGGAGAAGTGAGCAGCTCTTGCAGGGCTCAGATGAGGAGCCGA
Source organism: Urocitellus parryii (assembly GCF_045843805.1). Taxonomy (NCBI): domain Eukaryota; kingdom Metazoa; phylum Chordata; class Mammalia; order Rodentia; family Sciuridae; genus Urocitellus; species Urocitellus parryii. Next base: position 9,675,989 of record NC_135546.1, read on the forward strand.
TCTTGCTTGGGCTGGTTAGGGGTGGGGACAAGGAAGGTTTTGCTGAGGGAATAACTTTTGAACTAGGCCAGAAAACAGTAGGATTTAAAGAACTAGGCAGGCAAACAGCACTTTCGAAGACCATTATACGGAGAAGAATAGGGAGCATCCAGAGATATGAGGGAGGTTGGTGCAGCGGGCGCTCTGGGGACCAGGGAGGCTGGCAGGCTTCACACATCCAACTAAGAATGCCATCCTTAGCTATCATGGTGGCGCACATCTGTAATCCCAGTGGCTTGGGAAGATGAGGCAGGAGGATCACAGGTTCAAAGCCAGCTTCAGCAACATAGTGAGGCCCTAAGCAACTTAATGAGACCCTGTCTCCAAAAAAAAAAAAAAAACCTGGGGGGTGGGAGGTACTGGGAGTGTGGCTCAGTGGTTAAATCCCTGTTACCAAAAAAAAAAAAAAAAATTCTATCCTGTATCATGATAGAACCCGTTCTTGAGCAAAGGTAGCTGGATTCCAAACGGAAATGCTTCCTGACTTCACTATGCTTTTAGAAAGGGGAGGAGTAATAATATATACTGATGACTCTGAATGCACAGAATCTTCTCACTCAGTCTACACCAATTACTGCAGTCAAACATAGCCGTTTCTTGTGCTTTTCTTCAATCTATTATGCATATTCTTGGGATGAAATAGATCACGTATGTAGGTAATACTAGCTAAAAAGCCTTGCTCAGGGGCTTACAGGATCCTCATTCTGCAAATTATTATCCAAGCCTTGCCACGATCCAACAAGAACTTTCAGGATATAAGAACTTTTGCTGGGAAACTGACCCCTTGTACAATTAAGTCTTGTTTAGACACTCTTCCCCTGAGCATCTTCCCCTACCCATCGCTTTGCCGTCTTGGCTGGCCCCTCCTGATTGCCGGATGTCCTGCATTTGACAATGCAATGCAGATCAATTGCTGTGTCAAGTTCAGATTTTGCAAAAGATGCAAGATTTCATGAAATACGTGGATGTCATGAGAAAGAGCTACTTCAGTCCGTCCCATGCCAGTGCCTTAAACAAAGATTTGCCAGACTTAGGGCCAGTAGCTAGTGAAGAAGAGAAAGTTGAGTGCTTCTCAATGGGAAGCTATTAGGGAAAAAGACCCCCAGAGAATGTTGCAAAAATGACCCCTCATTTTGACTGCTATGAAAATCACACAAATTAATAGATATTGCAATCTATTGTCTTCCAGTTCTTACTGGGAAAATTGCCACTCCCTGCCCCATGCCAAAAAAAAAAAAAAATTGATTCATTTGTCTATTCTTTACGTAAACTAAACATTATTGAGTGGTTACAATTATCACCTAATTTTGTTAAATATAAGGTAAATTTCTCTCCATGTGGTTTAATTTTAGTTTCTGAATAAAAGACTTGTCAATTCTTTCTTGGTCCCAGTGGGTCCCCAGTGGAGGTGAATGCCGATTTAAGCAGCTTCTGCCATTGCAAATCTTGTTTAAACACCCCCCTCCACCCCCCACCGATGATCCAGTGTGCTCTGCCCATCTTAGCATGCTTCCAGTTAAGTTCCTAATCAGCGAGCCACAGAACAGGCTTAGCATCTTTTGAAGATGATTTCTCATCTGTTTTTCTATCATTTGCCTTTAAATGGTGTTTGTTGTGTTGGTTTTGCTGCTCTTTCAACTTCTCTCTGTTTTCCTTTCCTGCAGCTGTGTGTTTTGCATTTGAAGACCATCATGCTATCAGGGTACATGTATTTAGCATGTTGATACAGCATGTTCATTCATATGTGTGTTCTCATGTTGATATGACTTGACTGTGTGAGTAATCCATGCTCATTGAAAATACATGACACTGACACTCAATAGAGGAGAATCTGCATCACCTGTAATGCCACCACCCAGAGAAAAGCAGTAGTGATGTTTTCAAAGTAGTCCATATGTATCCTTTAGTTTGGGATTTTGCTTATAAAAATAGCATCATGGTCCATGGTATTGCTTGACCATTTTTACACTTGTATCGTAGACATCTTTCCATACTGTTAATTGCATTTTTGCATCCTATCTTAAAATATGTGGAATGATCCCCCGAGTAGCACAAAACCATCTCAGAGGAAGGGGAGGCGGGGCGTGATTTGTCCGTTCGGCATCTTCTGCATCAGGAGGCAGTGCTTCAGGTGACCATTGCACAGGGTCTGAGCCTGTGAGATAAATGCCACACAGTACTGAAGTCACCCTAACCCAGCCTAGCCTGTGCATTGTGGCTTAGGGCAGCAGTGGGCTCCGGCCCTGCTGCCACCAGCCCTGGCCAGAGCTGGCAACCAAGCCATGCTTCCATTGCAGGACATTGTCTCGGCCCTGGAGGACCGCCTCAGGCCACTGGTACAAGCCGAGCTGTCTGTGCTCGTCGATGTCCTGCACAGGCCCGAGCTGCTTTTCCCAGAGAACACAGATGCCCGACGGAAATGCGAAAGTGGTGGTTTCATTTGCAAGTAAGTGACCCCTTTCTCGGTGGTAGTCAGTGGCCAGAAGTCTGGTGACCAGACTGAGCCTTTGTTCCCGCAGAAGGAGACGCTGTCCTGGTGTTTGACTTTGCAAGGTCATGTGCTAGAGTACTGTTCTGACCTTCCCAGTGTCAGTCCTTCTATTAAATCCTACTTAACTGACAACTTGTTTTTCTTTTTCCTTGTTCTTTCTTTTTTGGTGAGACTCTCCTTTTCATTGCATGCCCATTCATTCGACCTCCAGCAAGTCTCGACAGAGCACCCTCCACGCTCAGCAGCTCAGACGTAAAACAATCACGACTTCTCAGCCTTTACAAATCTCAGGCCCACATGACCTCAGATCTTTTCCTAACAGTTGGGTAGTTCTTAGTTTGTGCCGTGGGGCATAATCTGAAAGATGCAAGTGGTTCCATGACTAGGGAGCTCTGTTTGATGTTTTACCCTGAGTTTGTCTACCTTGGGGGTGGCCCTTGCCTATGAGTTTCTTCCTTTGGAGAACCCCTCAAAGGCTGTGGGTTAGGGAACTTTATCCTGTTGAGCTTATTTTTTTATACCCTGTTGGCATATCCCAGCGGCAGTCCTCAGTGGATAAAAAGCCTCACTTCATGAGTGGACCTCCTGGTTTCTCAGCTGCATATAATCTCTCCATTGTACATGGTCACTTCCTGCCTGCTGAGCCCGTGGGCTGTTAACGGCCAGCAGGTGTCGCTGTTGAGCCACAGTCTGGGTCTCTTCTGGGAGCAGTGACCATGTCCTCAAGTCTGTTTAACTTTAATAAATATTGGTTCTTTAACCGACTAGTTCCATAAGTTTCTTGTAAAGTGTTTTTAACGGAAAGATCGTGTCAGGGTTGTAATCTGTGGTCTTCCCTCATTCAGGTTAATAAAGCATACTAAACAGCTACTAGAAGAAAATGAGGAGAAACTTTGCATTAAAGTCCTACAGACCCTCAGAGAAATGATGACCAAAGATAGAGGCTACGGAGAAAAGGTACCGTGTTTTATTTTCCTGTGAAAAACATGCCTTGCTGTTAAATTGAAGGGATGAGAGTGCTTAGAAATAACCTTAATTCAGGCATTAGAGGAGCTTAATTTTTTTAAGCTGTTTAACCTGTTCCTAAAGGTAGTTGAATCATATGAGTGTCTCCTTAAAAGTCAGATGTGCTGGGCTGGGATGTAGCTCACTAGTAGAGCTTTTGCCTAGGGTGTCTGAAGCCCTGGGTTCCATCCAGAAAGCTTGAATGTACTTGGTTGTCTCTAAAGGGCTACTCGCCATGTAATGTCAGAGGTTTTCCTCATTTAAGTTCCCAGTGAGAAGTACATACCTCTGAGTGTCACAGTCCATGTTCCTGGACTGGGGCTCCAGCTAAGTGCACCTGTGGGGTTGCTTGCTTCTTTCCAGTGAGGGGTTGCACAACCCCTCCAGAGCATGAAGAAACACTGTCCGGTTCTAACTGGAAACTCAGCAGCAGGCAGACGCTTCACCATTTCTGAGTGGGATTGTGAAAGGGACAGTCCCTGTGACCTGCTGCTGCTGAGGATACACAGTGAGCAGGCGTCTGCCGGGATGTCCTCCTCGTCTCCCATGTTGGGCCACATGGGCGTTTCCAACCACACTGTCCCTTCAGTGTCCAACACAGCATCTCAGGCCTGCGCTCCAGTGACACCTGGTTGCCTTGGGAGGTGCAAAGTCTGCTCAATGTCTGCTGGGCCCTTTGGCAGTGGTTGGTGCTTGGTGGCCTTTCAAAATTCCCAGGAACTGATTTTTTTCAGCTCTATGAAGAAGCCTTGATAATTAAATGACAGCCTTCCTTGTCATAATAGGTGGTGCCCACCGGGCCATCCCACATATCAACAACTGCAGGAACCTTGCTTTCTGAGCTCCAGGACTCCTCTCATTCATATTAGAACAGCTTCGGACGAGAGGGTCCTTGGATAAGAAAACATCTGATCCTCTGAGCGCTCAGCCTTCCTCCACTGCCCCCCAATCACAAGGCTTTTAAGTGTTACTCTTAAAGTTTAATATACATAAATTAAAAGGTGAACAAATATTGACTAATTAGAAAACAGTTTTCTATAACTCAGTAGGAATTTTTGGAGGCATCATGCCAGGCAAGAGTTTATAAATATAAATAGAAGCAAAGAACCCTAGTACATTGGAGAAATATGAGAGGGTCTATTCAAACAGCTGTTGCCTAGACACCTAGGCAGGTCTTCCCCCTCCCTCCCTTTTTCCTAGCATTGGGGATTTGAACCCAGGGGTGCTTAACCACTGAGCCACATTCCCAGCTCTTTTTATGTTTTATTTTGAGGCTGGGTCTCACTAAGTTATCGAGGCTGCCCTTGAACTTGCCATCCTCCTGTCTCAGCCTCCTGAGTCGCAGGATTGTGGACATGCATCCCTGTACCCAGCCCCTTAACTCAAGTTTCTTAATATGGTGAAGAAATTCATCACACCCAAGCAGAGAGGCTGGGAGGAGAGAGCTTTCTTTCCAGAGGTTGGGCCTGTCATCCCCCATCACCAAAAGGAAAATCCTATGGATGAGGATGGTCATGAAGCTGAGGAAGGCATTCTGGAAACCTGTGTTTGTCTAGCAGCTCCCAGTACAGAGCTTTGGTGGCTGCAAAATGCCAACCAGCCATTCCCATGAGTGCCACTCTAGAGGGGACTGAGGACACTAAAGCACTCTGCTTCTCCTCCTCTGGTCTTTAGTATTAACTCTGCTCCCCCCAGGCTTTCTGAAGATATTTTTGACACCTTACTAACTGTTCCCGTTGACAGAAGAAGCGTGATCCACAGGGCAGGCCAACTTCGTCAAGGGTGGAAGTCACCCGGAGCCAAAGAACTAACCTTTCCCAAGCAAACCAGTTGGCTCTCGTTGGTGAAATCAAAGAGGTATTCTTTGGCCTGGGAGCTGAGGCGTTTTCCTCCTCCCATCTCAGCTGCCTCCGATGGGCAGCTTGTCCCATGACCGTCACCTTCCTGTAGGTGCCAGGGCTGTTTGGTTTCCCTGCCCTCCCCCTGCACCCAAGGAGCCCAAGCTGAGGGCTAAGACGAGAGTCCACAGTTGCATGAAGTGTCTGTGGTGGGGTCAGGGCTGGAACCCAGGTCTCCAGCCTCCCCAAGGGTCATCCACCGGCATGGACCATGTCATCTGGTCTTTTCTAAGCTGTCATCCTTATAAGTGATGAGGCTTAGGTAGCCTTCCCTCATCTCTACATTTTATTCAACCTTAGGATAGAGTCAGGGTCACACATAAATAATACACTTGAAATCATCATGTATGTTCCTGTTCAAAAACAGTGGTGTGCTTAGATGAGTCTACTTGCCTGGAAACAAAATTAAAAAAGAAGAAGAAGCCATTGAGAACTGTTACCTGTATTAAAAATCGACTAAAATATACCAGAATCCCCGTCAGACTGTGACTACTGTGTGTACCCACCAGTTTGGTAGAGGACGTCTTTAATAACAATGGTAACTTTTATTGGCTTCTTGTTGGGTGCCACAGACTATACTGAGCACGTCTCCTACCTTATCTCAGATCAGCCTCAGTGATAGGTATCATTATTGTTACTATTTTTAAACATGAGTTACAAGATTCCAGTTCAGAGAGATTCGGAAACTTGCCTGGGGTCACACATCCGATAACCAGCAAGACAGGAACTTAAACCCAGACAGACAGGCTGATTCCAGAGACCAGCTCTGCACAACTGGATCCCAACTAAGTGAGCAGACACCATTTGAGTGTTTTAAGTCCACCTACAGGTTTAACATCTAAGTTTTCATCATGTTACATGATAGTGTCAATGGGGCCACTGGACCCAACAGCACCAGGTATAGCAGATCTTAAACACTAGGCTTTAGCTTACTTCTGATCCCTGTGCTGGTGTATTTTTCTCTTACTATAATAAACTACCAGGAGCTGGTGATGTTGTAAAGCAAAGAAGTTTATTTAGCTTCCAGTTTGGAAGACTTAAAGTCTAAGATCAGGCGACCTCATTAATTTGCCCTCTGATAAGGGCCAGATGGGGATTGGCACCAGGTGGAGCCTCTGGGGGAGCCAGAAATCACATTCTGAGCCAGCTTCTTGATGGAGAGGGAACTCACTTTGGCAAGTAACTCAAAATTGTACAAGAAGAACCTTCATTTCTTCCAGGGAGGATTGCCAGTGACGTAAAGGCATCCTGCTAGGTCCTACCACCTCCCGGCATCTCTGTACTGAGGTCCAACCTCCCATGTGTGACCGTTAGGGGGACACATACCCAAACCCTAGCAATCACTTAGGAACAAAAATATCACTAGTTATTAAGACTCTAAAATGCAAATGACCAGAAATGAGTGTTCTCAGAGTGGAATATGAGATAAAGAAATATTAAAAATCATCACTGAAATGATGGTGGAATACATTTTTGTATGATGCTTATAGTAACTGTATAACCTGACTATTCAAAGTAAACTTCCAATTTATTTGAGTTTATCTCAGGACTTTATAAATACTTTGGGGGATTCCTGCTAAACTCTGCTTTTAATCTACAGATTAAAACCAAGTCCATATTTAAGGAACAACCAAATAAAATAAAATTTAAAAACCTCCATGGCTAAGCATCTCTAAAATTTAATTCAAATCTCTAACACACACAAAAAAATCTTCAGGCCCCTGGGCCATGCCGGAAAAGGGGACACGGTTATTTCATGAATTGGCTACCTGTACTTGACTAGGTTTTTATTCAGCTACTGTTGACTTAAATTATTAAAGAGCTCTGGGAAGGAATTTGGAGTCCAGGAATTCGTGTAAAAGGATAGCTCAGAATTTTTTTAAAATTCCATTTTCCCTCCTAGCTGTTTGGTAGTAGAGAGCCAGGATCCCAGGTAAGGCCGGGGTCTCCCTTGCCTGTAATCCTTGTTAATTACCAAAGCTTCTTTGTTCTAGGTGAGTAGAGCATTGACATTTCAAGCCAGTAATCTTTCCGACAGCCACTTCAATTCGCAGAATATACTAAATACAAAATGTGGTAAAATCACATGAGAGTCTTCCCTCTGTCCTGAAACAGGGATCATTGTGATCATTCTCTTGTGAGTCTTTCCTTTCCCTAGTATTTGAGCTAATACGTGCTGTGTTATGGGTGTGACTTGGGTCAGTGCCAACTGTGCTGTCCCCGTCCCTCGGTCATCAGCAGTATTAGCCTAGGACTGCTGGGTCTCATTGTGCTCATCTGCAGGGTGAGCTCCTGACCCCACTGAAACCATGAAATGAGTCTCGGGCAACAACTTCCTTCTAAATTGAGTCAGTCCTACTCTAGACTTCCTCTCTGTTCTTCCTGTCCTCTGCCAAAAGAAGCGTTGCTTGGGGAATTGGCCCTTGTTCCCACCCAGTCCTACCTCGTGTCCCCGTCAGGGAGCGCAGGGCCCTCTGGACCCGTGGCCTAGTGACTTGGGAGGTTTGATACCTGGATGCGAATGAACTGTGGCAGCATCCTGCCTGCTTTGATCTGGATGTTCACAGATGTTGCTGCAAGCTGTGGTCATGTCCACGATGCCCCAGACCCTAAAAACCATCACCATCTCACAGCCCTTTAAGGTGACCCACAAGAATACATTTGCAGAGTCTCTAATGCTTAGCAGGCTATGTTTCTTTTTCTAACCTCTTTCTTTTTCTCCCCTTTTTTTCTTTTCCAGCAAATTTCCATTGATGAGTTGGATAATGCTGAGGTCCTAATTTGGTTGCTTTTTTGTTCTGAATGTCCCATGGTGGCGTTTCCATGACGCTCTTCCAGTTAGCCTGTGCCTTTGTCTTCTGGTCTCCATGTGTCTAAGTACCTGACTCTGTGTAGCGTCCTTTGGGGAGTAAATAGAATCTGTCCTGTCTCTGTGAGCATTTCCCATGAGTTTGTTTGCCATTTGTCACTGAAGATCCCATCTGAGTCTGGACAAAGATTCTCAAAACTCTGATAAGATTCCATTCATTCACCGTCTAGAATCTAAACTGAATTTGTGGTTGACATTGCCATTAACTTATCTCTGAAACTCGATCTTGATATTAGCCTAAGGAACCTTTCTGCCCTGTAAAGCTTCTGATGCAATGAGAATTTAAAAAAAAAAAATAGTTTAAAAGTGGTTTAAACAACAACAACAAAAAGGAGCACTGCTTTCTGGGTGTCTGGTGATAAGTATTGAGTTGGGGGCCCACGTAGACGGCTTCGAGAGGCATTGTGAATTTGGAAGTGGTGGTTAGTCCAGAAATGAGGAATTCCCTGTACCCATGGCTTCCCTTATCTGTACATCCAGAAATTGAGAGGTCACCAAGTGGCTTCTGTAGGGATGTGTCACATTCGTTGCATTTGCCCAAAATTATCTTGGAGACGGAAAAGTGGGGTGGCCATTTTGTGTGGGACTTGGGGGCTCCTTGCATATTGTCTGTCTGTGAATTTTTTCCCCAACATTTCTTGTCATGTTTTTAGGCTGCTGAGTGAATGGTACTGGGAAAAAATTAATTTGAGGACCTAATGTGTGTGATTGAGATTGTTTAATTGATCTGCAAATTGAGCACACTGGAATAGAATTTCATTTGACATATTGTAGTCATTTTTCTGGTCTGTTTTAATGATCTACTTCCTCTTTTGGTAGACTAATTAATACCTTATTTTGAGTGAGAGAGAGCGCTATCAGACAGAACATTGTCTACCATGATATGTATTTTAATTAATTCGCCCTAATGTCAGAGGTATTAAGAAATAGTTCAGATCACCAGTGGAGAGCTGGAATCAGAGACTTAAAATCAAAAACAAGACAAATGGTTGTGAATTTGGTCTGGTTGCTTTGGGAATGGAGCACAGAGAGGCTAAGTGGCAGGTCTCAGCCCACACAGCAAGAAAGTGGCAAACTAGCATGCAGCGGGCTCAGCTCCTGGCAGGTCAGCACAGTGAATCTTTGAAGCACAGAGATCACAGACATGGGCAGGGGAGGAGGCGGTGCCTTCTGGAAAGAACAGAAGGTGAAGAAAAAAGGGATTCAGCGGTTTCCTTAATTTTTTTTAACTACACTGAAAAATACCCTATGCTGATTTCTACGTTGGCAGCCTTCGAAATCTTGTCTCTACCTAACATTGTAAATGCCTCACTGATTTGCATTTTTTCCCCTGAAATATGGAGGATGAGTTTCTCTCTGCTGAAGTACACGTAAAGTCAAGGAAAGAAGCCCTTCCCTGGCGGGTCAGAGTCCGCGGTGTTATTAATACTCTTGTTTTGCACTGTAGTAATGAGTTGTTGTGTTTGCTTGCTCAAGATACGACTTGGTCCTCCTGGCTGGGAGTTTATGGCTTGCTTATGGAAAGATTCCACAGTTGGAGCAGGTGTGTTTATAATTATACTCTAGGAAATAGAATACTGTCTGTTTATAAAAGAAGAATGTTCTGGCAGGCACTGGGATTCTTTGAAAATTCCCTGAGGAGGCAACTGTGGATCCCCTCTGCGTTGTTACCCTGGTAACCGTCAGAGCCCCAGGACACCAGCACCCTGTCCCCAGTCCCTCAGGCTGTTGGGTCTGGCCCTCTAGGCAGAGATGACGGATTGGCCTTTATCATCAATGCTGTTCTGGACACGAACGTGGCTCCTGTGGTTTCTCCCCCCACTGGTCCTTTAGTCGGCGAGTTCTGCTGGAAGCCTGCAGTCACAGCCATGGCTCTGCAGGCGGTTAATGAGAGCTCGGGCTGGGCCAGCGTCGGGGTGGCCACACTGCAGAGCCTGACGTGGGGGACGCCCCGAGGACAGAGGAGGGCCTGCCTGGTACCCCAGCAGCCCTCACTGAGGACAGGCCCTGCCCTTTGATGATAAAGGCCAGGGGGGCATGCCAAGAGAGCCTATAAAAAGGCCCAGTGCCTGCTGCATCCCCGTCCAGGCTCCCGAGAAGACAGGGTGAAGTGGGGACAGAGGCGGGGACTCCGCAAGAAACGTGCATGCGATGGGCCCTTTGCAGCTGTCTTCTAGAATAAAATTCCATCTGACACTGGGAAGAGGAGGGGTTTGGGGTTTGGGTTTTGGTTTCTTGGCAAATAAAGGGGCAGAGTCCCCTCACCCTCTGGCTTGACCTTTCCACTGGGGCCCTGGGGGACAGTGGGGAGAGGGGCTGGGGAAGGAAACTGCTTGCCTTGTGTCCCTTCAGCTCCTCCTCAGGTTTGAGTCTTGATGGATTGTTCTGTGGGCACACGTCTGCGTCGCCATCCCCCAGGCCAAGGTGTACAATGTGTCCACCTCCCCAGAACCACCCCAGCTGATGGTGAAGGCATGCATCTCTAGGACTCAGGTCCTGAGGGCCTGTTACATTTGAGGCAGGTGCTGGAGAACTCAGATACAACAGTGTCCCCAGGGAATGCAGTAGCTGCCACCCTGGAGCCTGCACTTTCATTGGAGAGAGAGACAGTGATACAAATTAGTGTAAAATGACAGCTGTCAGGAGAAATGTCGAAAAAGAGAAGTCTGTGGAACCGTGAGAACATGTGGTCTGGGAACTCCTACGCAGGAGGTCAGGTAGGACGGTAGCCCCAGGAGATGATGGCGGGAGCCACTTTTCTAACCTGTAATGAGAGGCTCAGACTTGAGGCAGAGGTGGCAAGCTCCACCTAGGTATCACCCATGTGTCCTTGGAAAGGTATGGGCAGTTTAGAAAGTGTGGGCTGTCGCTCGGTGCATGTGTCCATTTCTTTGCATTTGAGGTGTCCTCTCCATTGAATCGTGGTCCCTTGGAGCTTCTGGGGACAACTAGCAACTTGGGCTGCCTACTGCACAACAAAAAAGCTAGACTGACGTTCCCAGTTATCCAGAGAGGCGGCCGCCAGCTTCAACTGAGCCCTCAACTTCTGCCGCCCCCAGCTGCTTCTGCAAAGATGCCACTGAACTTGGTCAAACTCGGAGCCGGGAATAAAAAGGAGAGTGCCATAAGAATTGTGAATTTCCACCTTCAGGGGGCGTTCTCATGACGTCCTGCCCTGGTGGAGGTGCCCTACTTTTTTACATCGCTGTGAACTGCTGAGTTGGGCACCTGCCAACACTCGGGTGGCAGTTACATAAGAGCTGCTTTTTTTCCTGGAATTTAGGCTCACTGCTGATGTGTGACCTTCAGCAGTAATTGCCAATAAATGCAGTGAGCTGTTTACTGTCAGACACTGGCAACCACAGAGAAAGCTCACCTCGGAGCGCACAGAAGCGGCCGCAGAGCCCGCACAGGCCTTGTGAGCATGACTTTTTGTCTTAACGCTGAGATTATCCCATCATAACCCAAGTTGTCTCATTTAGTCAAATCAATGCCTTAAAAAAAAAAATACGAACAGCACCATCGAGCTCTGAAACTTGTGTTAGCTAATGTAGGTAGGGGCACGTTATTGGAACAGAGCAACTCATTTTTGTTTCTAAAAGCAAATAGAGTTAAAGAGAATCATGTTAGTAGGTGTGAAGATTTGAAATTGTTCGAGTAAAATGCTAGTTTGGTTCAATTTGCTTTGAAAGCTTTCTGTTCTCTTAATGAAGGGTTTTCAAAGGCTAGTGAAGGGCAGGTCCTGTTAAATCTACCTGCAAACTTATCCACTGTTCTTGATCTCCCTCTCCTGAGGTTGTAAGTGGATAAAAAAGGAGCTGAAGACTTATTCAAGGGTTAGAGGTGGTAAATTTTCTGTGACGTGCTGATATCTGGCCCTGTCGCAGTTAAATTTCTTGACTGTGTCACACTTGGTGCCAGGAGAGTCCATGCAGAGACCTTCCATTTGAAGGAACATTGTAGGAGCCTGGGGACTGTAAAGGGGTTCCTGTGGAGGCCAGCAGAGAACAAAGGGTACCTGCAGACGGTGTTCTGTGCTGGTTTGTGACATACCTGAAATGATGGATGGAAGGACGGACAGGTGAGGGAGGGCAATGTTTTATAAACACCAAGAAATAGTTATTCAGAAAATGTGGGCTCGCTTTCGTTTGAGAATTACAAAGTGCGGTAGAAATGCATCCCTTGATAAAATATTAGGTGTGTTTATATGTTGAAAACAAACGTAGCAGCGTCTTATTGGAACAGATCTGGGTCCTGCTCTGGTACCCTAGTTTGGAGGCCCTGATTACCGAGATGACACTTAGGATTTGGTGACTTGAGGTGCGCCAGTCACTTGGACTGTTTTTTTTTTTTTTCCTATGAAATTAGATTTTGCTGACCTTGTCTGAAAACATGGGGAAGACTTAAAACCCAAGAGCATGAACATGAAGAGGCAGTCGAGGACCATGCCAGGTCTCCAGGGTCAGAGCTGGGCAGGATCAGCTCGGTGCTGATCACTCATAATCTGGGAGATGCCAGGCAGTGCTGGCTTGACTACCGTGGCTGGCTCTGGCACTCCCTGTGGGGACAATACAGGACATAGGAGATTCATACATGCCCATACCCTCAGTCTTCCTTAACATGTTTACTGAAGCCTTTACCTTTCATATAAAAAAGAAAAAAAAAAACCTTTGATAATAAGACTGTGCTGAGAAGTTCAATTAATTTATTAAGTATTACCTTGTACTTTGGGTATTATGTATTATATTCAGGTGTCAGGTGCCTCTGTCTTCTTTGAACATATATAGCTGATCAATGTGCTTCTATTTACCGAAATAACACCTTCCTGCCATAAAAATCACTTTATCCTCAAGGATAGTTCCTCAAAGGCTAAAATCCTCTTAAGAGGAAATCCTGACAGACTGTTGGTTATTTTACCAAAATATAAATTAGGTTTGATCTGGTCTTTCCCATGCCTAGAGCATTTTCTGTTTTAGCAGGTTGTGTTATTTAGGGAACTTGCCTGTTAGATTTTTATGAAGTTTACTGAAAATACACCAAGCGAGACTTCATATTTTAGCTGGAAGGAATCCCAGAGAGTACCTGCCCCCATCTCCTTGAACAGGTAACTAGTGGAAGCCCAGAGATGTTCACTAATGGCACAGGGTCTCACAGATCCAGAGCCGAACCCTGGATGGTCCTCAGTCAGTGGACACCTACCGGTGCTCTTGACTTTTCCATTCAGTGTCCCAAATGAAGCACATTAAAAATTGCCTCCCTGCCTGCCAGGCACAGGGGTGCACACCTGTAATCCCAGCAGCTTGGGAGGCTGAGGCAGGAGGATCCCAAGTTTGAGGCCAGCCTCAGCAACTACATGAGGCCCTAAGCAACTTAGTGTGAGACCTTGTCTCTTAAATAAAATATAAAAAGGGACTGGGGATGTGGCTTAGGGGTTAAACACCCTTGGGTTCAATCCTTGGTATCAAAAAAAAATAATCAAAAAGAAAAGAAAATCACTCTTCTGGTTAGATAATGATTCCTGAGGCTGCAAAGCATCCCCTGCTCTCTCAAACCACTTCATGATGTTTTTAAGGTGGAGGAAAAAAATGCAGTTATTTTTAAATTTAATGTTTATGTTAACAATCAATTAAACTCATTTTAAAGCAAGCCCAACAATCATTTTGGAGGAAATAGAATAAGATCACAATCATTAAAAAAAAATCAGAAGCCCCTACTTTCAGAGTGTTTAGGAAATAAAGAATATATTACCTGTGATCATTGCGAAAGAATTCTAGATGCTTCGTTGGACTAAGAAAGCCCAGGCAAGAGGAGAACTAAAGCAAAGAGGAGCAACACTGTTCCACTTCCAGCTCTTTTATTTAGCTTTGGTTTTGATTGACAGGGGACTAGGCGGGTGAGTCCGTGGAACCCCATCCCTATGGCAGCAGGAGTGTGCTGATGTAATATAGAAGATAATACCGTTTTCTCAAACACACCGACCCTGGCTTTCATTCTGCTTCCTCTTATCAGTTATTTATTTATTTATCTATCTATTTATTTATTTATTATTTTTTTGCAGAAAGCACAAACGTTGGCAGTTTTAATTCTTCACCCTAAAGTGTGAAGAATTGGATTGTGTTGTTATTTGTAGTATTTAGGAAATACTGACCCCAGTATTTTCTTGGTTTCCCTCCAACACTGGTGTCCTGGGTCCCACCCCCTAGCAGGAGGCTGGGTCTTCCAAGGGAGACTCTTCTCCCTGAGACTCCTGAGCTGGGCTCTGGCAGAAAAGGTCTTCTGTGGAGAATTAAGTGAGCAGCTCTCAAGAACATCCGGTTGACTTTGTTGAAGCAATTTTGATACCCTGGTTTCTCTCTCTCTCTCTCTCTCTCTCTCTCTCTCTCTCTCTCTCTCTGCATTTTACCTGTTGAAAAATAAACCAGAAATTCTTAGGTCACGTGACAGTGGTCTTAGATTAAGAGGGTTTTTTGCACCTTGGGGTTGCCCTGAGCTGGAAGATGATGCCAGCGGATTGTGACACTGCAGTTCCTGCTGCTCTCCACACATGCCCTGGCCTGTCCCCTGCAGCCACCTACTGGCCTCTGAGGGCTGCGCTGCACTGCGGGAGGGCTGCCCTGCATTGCGGGAGGGCTGCCGGAGGCCAAGGTCCTGCAGTGAACGTGAGCACCCTGCGCCCTGGCTGCCGTCCAGAGCCCCAGCCTGCACCTTGCTCCAGCCATGCCCCTGGTGCATGGCTTGGGTCTGGGGCAGTCCGTGCACAGTGTGGCAGTCACACCCCACATCAGCTCCCTCCCTGGGCACGTGTCCTTTGGCCAGACTTGTGGCGCTGTCCCAACATGCAGTGGTGGACGTTTTTCTTAGAGCTACCAGATGCTCCTCCGAGGTCACTTGCAGGTCCCTGCCAGCACCTTCTCTCCTCTGTGGGTTAAAAATTGTGATAAGGAGGCAGCGGTGGAAGCGGGGTGGCTGTCTCTGTGGTAAGGCAGGCGAGGGTTCGAGGAACCCAGCCCATGAGGCCCCCAAGGAAAACAGGCAGAGGGGATGGGTGTGCACGAAGTACCCTGGATCCCAGCCTCTCCTCCTTCTCCCAGAGACACTGCAGGGGACTCTCTGTGCCCTGAGCCCGGGCAACACATTCCACCGCATGTAGGTGGGAAAGGGGAGAGGGCAGAGAGCAGAAGCCCTCCACAGACCCCCGTCCCGAGGAGCAGCAGTGCCCACTGTTGCAAGCTCTTGGCCGCCTGTCACCCGCCCATTCCTCTCTTCCATGAGCCACCGTGGGTGTGCACAGTGTGGTTTGCCTTGTTCCCTTTGAGCCTTGATGTGTGTGGTTCTTCTTCAGGGGCCTTTTAAGACTCGTTCCTTCTTGGTCAGCAGTACACATTTTTTAATTTCTCATTTTGAATGTGTTCCCCCTCTCGGGCTGGTCATCTATTCCCGCACAACCACGTTCAGTTGAAAAGAGCAAGTGACCCGAGTGACCGGGGTGGGCCATGCAGCGGGAACACCTCATCTTTGGTCTTCGCCATGTGTCTCGTCCTGCAATGTTGTCTCTGCCCTTCTCTGCGGGCCCGTGAGATGCAGGCGCCCTGACTAACGCACTGCCTTTTCTTCCCAACCAGCTGCCACAAGCTCCGGAATCCGAGAACGCCACAGAGGTGTGTCGCTCACCTGTATTGGTTGTGCCAGCAAATACGGGTGCTTCTGGGTTGTCCTGGCTGCGTGTCTGAATTTCAAGGGGGATGTCTGTCTCCATGGTAGGCGTGGGAGGGAACTGATCATGACTGTGCTGGATGGGACTCTCAGTGTGGAAAGAAAGGCCCCCAGAGATGGACCTTGTGCCAAGTGTCCTCCAGGTGGGGAATGAATGTGCCTCTTGGAAGGTCTTCACACAGAACCGCCTCCGTTGAGGTGTTCCATTGAGAAATTCTGGGACGATGAGATTTTTCTCTTGTCACACAGAATTGACTTTGGACCCTGTACAAAGATGATCTGGTTTTGAAATTCTGGATATTGATTTATAGTCGGAGTCGAAACCACGGAGAAAGTTGTAGTTTCACAACCAACACCTCCTTTCTGTTCTGTCCTTCCTGCCGCCAATGCTGCGCACTAGACGAGGGGCTAGAATGTGTTGAAGTGTGCAAGATCAAAGAGAAGCTCTGGGGGGGCGCGTGTTTACTGGGTATCAGAATTTGCTTTCAGAAACTGAAGATCACAGGAGCTCTAGCTAGAATGAGATGCACTTTGTTGGAAAGTCGCGTAAGGAAGATCTTAAAAATGAAGCACAGACATAGATGGCTGTGTTGAGTGTGAATTGTTCTAATGATCAGTTCATCGTATTCTAATCAGCTCTGCGCTCAGTTTTGATTAGAATACTTATTTGTCTGTTGGGGGCTTGCAGGGAGCTGTGGTCTGTGTGTGCGTCTACCCAGAAGCGTGTGTACTGCATGAACCGTGCCTTAATGCATGCCTGAATCCTGAGGCCTGCCTGATTGAGTCTTGCTTGTCAGCCCCCTTTGGGGTTAATATGATACCTTAGCTTACAGAACTTACATTTTATAACCTCTGCAAAACATAATGCAAAAAAATGATAGCCAAGCCCAGCATGGTGGTGCACGCCTGTAATCTCAGCCACTTGGGAGGCTGAGGCAGAAGGATTGCAAGTTGAAGGCCAGTCTCAATAATTTAGTGAGACCCTGTCTCCAAAAAAAAAAAAAAAAAAAAAGAATCTGGGGATGTGGCTCAGTGGTTAAGCACCTCTGAGGTCAATACCAGTGATAATGATGATGATGACTTTGTTTTCTAGAAAGTCTTATTAAAACATGCAGTAGAGTTGGTTGGGCCTAACATAATTTAGCATTGGTATTGTATTTGAAGAAATGCACAAAGAGGCCTGCTGTCTATCTGACTGTGGCTGTGTATGAGCCTGCTGTGTGTTGGTGAAGATGGTAGTCTCCTCAGTGTGATAATTAAAAAGAAATTTCTGCACACTTAGCAGGAGCTTGAATCAAGTCCACCCCTGAGACAACTGGAAGACCATAAAAGGGTAGGTAGCCACGAGTCCTCTGCGTTGGGAGCTCTTGACTGACCCTTACTGCCCTCTCAGCCATACCCTGAGATTTAAAGTCAGCTTTTGTTGTTGTTACTATGGTTAAAACATTCCTTGGCCCAATTGTGGCCTTTGGTGTAAGTGAAAGTAACTAGCAGTTCTACCTATTATCTACCCAATCAGGGCACTTTAACCAGCCGGGCTCTAAATAAGGACCATGTAAGCTTTTCCTTTCTACTTAGGTGGAGTCTAAACAAGTTTTTTTTTTTTTTTTCCTATAGTAACTGATGATTTTATAGATAACAATAAACACAAAACTACAACAAAGGTAGTTCATAGTGACACTACCCTGCTGTAAATGCCGATGGCTTTTCCTTCAACCATGGGACCACGTGTTCCAATAAACATGGGCACGTTCTCTCTGAGATTATTCTAAGCATGTCGCTTCTGTTCCTGGCTTTCATCATTTACTGTTGCATCTGAGTTTTCTGTTGAAAGTCTTCGAAAGTTAACAGCTGCACACAGGTCCTCAGGTTCATGTGCGGCTTGTAAGGTTTTCATTTGATAAGGAGGCCGAGCAGGCGTGTATCTGAGTGGATTCCTAGGAGGGGACTGTCTTGACCAAAGGGTGGTTCTTTCTTACAGTGCTGACTCCACCCTGCAGAACTATTTTCTAAAAAGTCATCTGTATCTACCGGCACCTGGACCAGCACCAATCTTCATCATATCCATTTTGGGAAGATAATCAGTTTTGTGAGAGCTTTTTCATCTGCCTATGACCATACTAAGATTGGCGTCATATGTCCATGCATCAGTTTTTATTAATGCTTGCCCTGACCCGATGCCATGACCTTTATCCCCATTTCACAGATTAAGAAACTGAGACTCAGATGGGTTCAATACCTTGCCCAAGATCATGGGGTCAGGAAATGAACAGCCACGGTAAAGAATTGGGGGCCTCCGTGTCCCAGAGAGTTCACACCTGCGATAAATGGGCAGCCTGATGCTCACACACTGATGCGCTGGCCAGCCCTACCATATCCCTTTTTGTTCTCTTGCTCTGATGGAGAAACAATCTTTATCGTTCCTCAGACTGTGGCTTGAGAGGAGCTCCGGGAAAGTTTGCATTTTGCAGAATTCAGGGCACAGTCCTGTAGCCCCTCCAGCATCCTGTGTCTCCTGCAGCTCATCAACCAGGGGCACCTTGAACTCTCATAGTTTCCATCCTGGCTGCCACTGATGTCCTATCCTAGGTCTTAGAAGTAGCTGGCAAAGGCACCTAGCTGTCCCTTGAGGTCTAAGCTCTCAGGAGACTGAGTATTGAAAACCCTTGGCATTAGAAACAGATGCCAGTCTCTGTTTGCCAGGTACTTGCTGTGTGCTGTGGAACAAGTTAGTTAACCTCCCTGTGCTTCAGTTTCTTCTGTGCAAAACGGAGGGGATACTAGTCTACATCCCTCTTTGGACGGTCATACAAACTGATCCATAAAGCACTGAGCACAGCGTCTGGCATCCAGTGAAGGAGAATCTATCAGATTGTAGTCAGCCTTGCATTTTGAAATGCTTAGGTTGTCTTGTTCACAGCAGAAGTAGAAAAAGCAAGGTATTTTTAAATTCAGATGCCACCTTAGCACTGACCAGGGTGTGAGAGACTCAGAGCTCACCTGAGAAGACCCATTTTGCGGGAGGCATGTGGCTGGGACCTGGGAACCCAAAAGATGGCTTTCCCTCTTCTTAGTACTTGGCTGTGTGAACTCAGTGGCTTTGTTCCCACACAGTTCACAGTCCCTGGTTTAATTGATAGAAATAAAAACTCAGGGGGGTGGCAGGGTGGCTTTCGTCACTGTCTTATTCCAAATGAAACTCCCTGTAACTTTTCCTTTTTCTAAGTCTTAGGTAACAGTATGTGTGGAATTTCTTAGTGGAGACAAACCCGATATTTGTTTTCATACTGTACATGTAAATTACTGGGGAGGGGAAAAATTAGCTCTAAAAAAACCCCTTTATTTATTTATTTATCCATCCATTTATTTATTTATTTATTTATGGTGCTGAGGCTTGAACCCAGCACCTTGCACGTGCTAGGCAAGCGCTCTACTGTTGAGCCACAACCCCAGCCCCACATTTTTTTTTTTTTAATGCACAATCAAATGCTAAAGCTCTAGAGGTGACACTATTTGGGAAGGCATTTGCCCCTCCTCTGCCATCAGATTTCTTAGCCTGGTAGATTGTGATAAGCTCATTCCTTTTGAGTGATGTTTATCAAGATGATTGGAAGGGCTTTTCTGGGCAGATTTTGATTTTTTCTTAAATTAAACCAATGGCTCAGAAAAAGGAAAACAACCACAGAAATTTTCCTTGAACCTAAGTGTTCACACCAGGGATTTGCATAACTTTTAATAATGATGCTTAGCCATTTTTTTCTCTTCCAAATCTCCTCCTTACCTCCAATTTTCCATCTTTATTCTTTGAGGAAAATAAAAGCATCTCGTTTGTTATTTAAAAAAAAAAAGTAAGTCCCCCTTGCTGGTTTGTTTGGGTTTTTTCCTTCTGTATACATTTAAATTTTGCGTGTGTGCAGAGAGCAGGTGAGATGACTGTGCGCCTGAGACCTTATAATTAAGAGGGGGCAAAGTTTGCGGGGAATGTGCTCCTTTTTTTCTTTGCCCCCCCCCCCCCAATAACGAGAACGTTTCATGATATTCTCTTCTGGGGGAGATGTACCATTTGATGCATTGGTTACCATGGCAACTTCTGGGGCTTTTCTGCTAGAGGAGAGGCTGAATGGTAACGTGCAGTCCCTCCGTAGCTGCAGCCTGGCATCCAGTCCTCATAAACGTGGACTTCCTCTTCGGCGTCCACGTGCTCCTGTCTTCCCCTCCTGCCTGTCGGACTGCATGCCGCTGCCCAAGGTCTTGCTGTTTCCCCTCCTCACTATGTGGAAGGAAGAGAAAAACATCCACCAGGAGGTGGAAACCTAACTGAGTCACTCTGGCCCATGCGTGGCATGGTGGCAGGAGGCGCAGGGCAGGTGCCCAGCAGACTTCATTCATCAGACCATCCGGCCCTGTGGTCTTCCCGACTCTTGCCTCCAGCTGTCATCGAAGCCATCTGCCTCCCAAACAGCCTCTTCAGGGTGCCCGGGGATTCAGCCAGCGACTGGGGAGGGTGTCCGGCCAGCCACCTCTCTCTTGGGAACTTAAAGTCTATTCTTCCTACAAGAACATCAGCTGGATGCCCCGGGATATATTTAAAAGGGGAAATCATTTTCATCTCTGGTATTTAACATGTGGCTGACTTTTTCTTTTCCCCGTTTCTTTCTTTGAATGTTCTTTAAAATCTGCTTCTCTTAGGAAGACCAGCTTTTAAATCCCCCACTTCTCAGTGACCACTTAGGAGAATTTTGTTGTGTTTCTCCTGGTGCCTGAGATGGCAGGCAATACCAGAAAAGGTGTCTCAATATCCAAATGGGGTTTTCTCAGCCATCAAAGAATCTTGTAAGGAAAGCTTTTTCCCCCACCAGGGCAAACAGTTTCTTTTTAATAAAGTGCATAAGATATTACAAGGAACTTCCTCATTGGATCTGGTCTTGGAATTTTGAATTGATAGTACAGATGGGAAATGAGTTTTATGAGCTGTTTCCCTCATTTGCGGCGGGGGGGGGGGAGCTTTGACTTTTAGAAACATACAGGTCAGAATGGAGAAGGGAAAATTGGAATTTATTTTTTTCATTTTCTTCACATTCGTTTAAAACTCAGCATCCCTCTTCCCTGGCTTGTCCCTCACCACACCTGTTTACCTCATTCTTTTTGTCCCTGAGAAAAAATCTTTGATTAGCAACGTGTGAGTGAACCAGGGAGAGGAACCTAGCTGGATGGCCAGGTACTCTAGGTGATTTTGTTAGCCAATAGGGTGGGAGCGTCCTCTGCCCTTTCCTCCCTCCCTGGCCCCACCTCCCCAGACGCCCTCCCTTGGAGTCTCCAGACTCCAAGGTCTTCTTCTCAGAGCTTATTAACAGGTTTCTAAAAATCCGACTGGCTCCTGTTACAGTTGCAGGTCCCTTCTGGAGTGCTCTGGCGTCTCTATTTTAGAGACCTGCTAGATTTCAGCACCTTTCTCTGCTAGACTTCTCACTCACCTCTCTCCATGACACACTGCAGGATCTCCATGCCTTCCTGCTTTGTCCCTGGGGAACAATGCAGAGGAAAGCTACCAAGCCTTTGACTTTCAGAAAGATCCGGAGGTAGAATGGGAGTCCCTGGGGGAAAATGCCTGAAAATCAGAATGATCAGAATATAGGTCCCTGCTAGCTCAGCATCCTAGTATTAATGAAAAAGTCAATCATCTATTTTTTATTAGAGTTATGAGAGTTATTGTCATCCTGGTCCAGTATTCCTTGCATGCTTATATTGTCAAAACTTTTTATGACAAAGAAGTTGAAATATGGAGACTGTTTTGACAAGCCCTGTGGTTAACTCACCTTCACCAAGACGCCAAATCGGATCCACTTACCTTATTTATATTCCTCCTAGTTTCTCCTCCCATATTATTTTAAAGCAAATTCCAGACCACAAAGTCATTTGATGATTATTTTTGATTGACATATTTGACACCTGCCACTAACTTATCCCCTATATTGTTATTTTCTCTTTACCATTTAGCCTATCAACTATCATTGTAAGAAAGGCTTACTTTGGGTTTATGTCATTATACTGACTTATTCTCTCTTACTGTGGTATCTTAGTATTTTCTTGGGACCTTGGTAGGAAGCCCTGTGGTTGGAGTAGCATTTTTATATCAGCATATAGAAGCTGACCTGTAGAATTTTCAGTGTTTTCACATTTTCCATACGTCTTTATTATTGTTATTTGCTCTTCAAAATTAGCATTCTTTATCAATGTGTGATTATCACTTCAGATATGTCATATTCTAGATTGCTGTCCTTTAAAAAATCCATTTTTCTGGAGAAAATATTGAAGTTAACATCAGAGTTTTCAAATGCTTTTATTAATCATTTATTTATGTTCATGGAGTGAAACTGCGCCAATTATACCCAAATACCCCCTTGTTGTTGTTGCTGTTGTTTTCTTTTTTGAGTATTAGTCGTTCAGTTATGCATTAAATCTAGAACCTGATTTCATTATCCTGTTTGAATCAAGGGTGAGGCGCTCAGGCAAATTCTGGTCAACCGTTACTATGGAAACATCAGACCTTCAGGAAGAAGAGAGAGCCTGACCAGCTTTGGCAATGGCCCACTGTCACCAGGAGGACCCAGCAAGCCTGGGGGAGGAGGTAGGCTGCCTACCGTGCTGATGAGTAGCTGCATGTATACTGCTGCTGTTGAACCTAGATGGATTTGTGTTTTCTTAGCAATGTGTTTGGTCTGTGATCTGCAGTCAAACTGAGGTCTAAACCTGTTTCCCTGAAAAATAGCCCTGCCCCGCAATTAAGTATTGATGAAGGCTTTGTCCCTCTTTCCCAAGTGATAGTCCTCTTGGTGATGTTTGAATGACTCAAGAAACTAGATTTTATTGTACATTTCCCTGTGGCCATTAGGACTCATGTTTTCCCATAAAATGAGGAGGATGTTGGCAGCCAGGAAGGTGAAAAGTGCCATGTATTATGTACTTACTGAGTGCCAGGGGCTTTCCCAAGTGCTCTGTATCCTTCGTCTCATTTTGTCTTTCAAGTTGCCCATCATGTGAGGGGTACTGTCTTTATGTCAGTTCAACAGAGGAAATGGAAGCCCGTGAGGGCTCATTTGTAATTTGAACCTGGCATATATAGTTCCAATGCGCGTGCCATGTGCACCCCCAAACTCCTGTGGGAGTTGACAAGATAACTAAGGGTTCCTATTCAAAAGGGCTTAAGAGCAGATCTTTGAAGATGTTCCAAATCAGCGTAAGCACAATCAAAGTGAAAATTTTTAAAAACTTTTATGCCATGCTGGGTCCTACATAGTTTTGAGTTTTGGGGTGATCTGGGAGCTCAGTGCCCAGAGCACCAATGAGAGTTGTCTGATTGCCTGGTGATTGTTAAGTAAGCTTCAGATCCTTGATGGGGCAAGCAAAGCACAGAGATACTTTGTGCTTCAGGTTGAATACATTTATCCTAGCAGCCCCTAGGGAGGGAGTGGGGATTCCTCACCAGCTGGAACTTCAAGTTTATCTGCTCAGTTCCTGGAGCTGTGTGCACTTTGGGAACGATGGGATTCTCTTGGCACATCCCTGAGCTCAGCTTTTCAAACCTTAAAATCCCATGTCGTTCTCATGCACAAGTTTCTTGGGCAACATCTGAAAGTGTTTTCTCTTTACCTTCTATAGTAGGGTCCTTTGACAATAGGTGAGGCCATTGGGAAGCATCATGGGGGAATTCGAGGAGACAGATTCAGCTGTAAGAAGCTGTAGCAGAGAAGATAGTGCAGGCCATTTCCACCTTGTACCTACTGGACAAGCAGTGCAAAGGAAGGGCATTTTACTTGACCTCAGCAGGGAAGGGCTGATGGACAGTTTTCTGCTTCCTGATTCTGATCAACCCCTTTATCCATGTGCACTAACATTTGTGGCATTGCCCATGGTCATACAAGGCATGTTCTTAAATACTTTGCAACCATGCAGAATCCTTTCCAAGGAATGGCACAGGCTCATTTTCTTAGGTGTATCCATTTGGTCTGAAGCTGTATGAAAACGGAGCTTCCAAGTTGCCCATTATGTGATAGGGATGGTCTTTCTGTCAGTTCAGCAGCCCATTCTCCCTGTCCCCAGTGCTTGGCTCCATGGTGAAAGAATGGACCAGATGAGTCTGGGGCTATGGTGGGTTTGGAGAAAGAGGGCTGCAATGATCATTACAGTCATGCTTCCTTAGGAGTGTTTCATAGTGGGTCAGTGTGGTCCATCTCTTAAACCAGTACTTGATAATTCTGCCCCAAGTGATTATATTTTAATGGACTAGTCCTGGCTAGAGGACTTTGAAGGAAATGTCATTTTTCCTTCATCTTATTTACCTGAGTTCAGCACCATCTCTGCCACTTTACTGGAGGATGGGCATCCTTGAGCACCCCACTTCTTCTCTCTGTGTTAGTAAGTAGCACTTCCTTCAGGGGGTGTTGAGAGGGTAAGGAGAGCTCGTTCAGGGAAAGCGTGAGTGTCTGATGTGTCCGGCAGCGTGAGCGTGCAGAAGTGTTCATTCACTACCCTGTCTCGTTTGGTGAGAGCAATGTTCTGTCTTCTCAGGGGGAGGTTCAGGATCCAGCTCCATGAGCAGGGGTGAGATGAGCCTGGCCGAGGTTCAGTGTCACCTTGACAAGGAGGGGGCCTCCAATCTGGTCATCGACCTCATCATGAATGCGTCCAGTGACCGGGTGTTCCATGAAAGCATCCTCCTGGCCATCGCCCTTCTGGAAGGAGGCAACACCACCATCCAGGTAAGAAGGCAGCTGTTGGAACATGTCTGCTGAGCGGGAGGAACATCCTCTGGGGCCTCTTACCTGGGAGGGGCCAGGCCTTGTATGAGGGACCGCCCACGTTGATACCTCGCTTTGAATGTTTCGTCATTTCACTTATCATTCCAAAACATGAGTTTCATTTGAGAACTGAGAAAACACTGAGGGTGTACAAACAAACCTGACCCAGGATTGTTGAATGAACCGTTAAATGAATTTTATTTATAGTTTTCATCCAACAATGGGGATGAGTTCATCACCAGATGACCCAAAGAGTGTTTGGGCTCTGTGTACTATATAGAAGATTTAAATTTTAGCCAAGTGCCTGTAATACCAGCAGATCAGGAGGCTGAGGCAGGAGGATTGCAAGTTGGAAGCCAGCATCTGCAAGTTAGCAAGGCCATAAGCAACTTGGTGAGACCCTGTCTCAAAATAAAACAAAAAGGGCTGGACTGTGACTCAGTGGTTAAACACTGCACTGGTTCAATCCCTAGTACAAAAAAAAAAAGAAGATTTAGTTTTTATATCTGTAGACACTTCAGATGCTGCTTAGTATAGATTTCTCTACCTTTTCACTAAAGTTAAATAAAACTATTTTAAACTAATAGGAACAAATAAGGAAGAACCCGAATAATCAAATATGAGTAGATGAGTTTTTATTAACTGGGTGTGATATTTATTAAAGATTAATGTTTAAAGCTAGAACCTTGGTAGAAGTCATTCAAGAGACAATTTAATGAATTTTAATAACATTGTAAATAATACAACTTTTAAGAAAAAATGGCTTTTTTTTTTTTTTTTTGGAGATATGGGAGTCCCTTGTGTTGCCCAGGCTGGCCCTGAGCTCCTGGGCTCCAGTGATCCTCCTGCCTCAGCCTCCTGAGTGGCTGTGTGTGCCCCACCTCCATGTTGAACTAGAAATGTCATTTAAGGTGGTTCCCTTAAATACTTTTAACATCCTGTTCTGCATGCATCCTTTGTTGGCTCTCTGAACAAGGGTTCACTGGATTCACTGGATGTTTGTGTGTGCGTGTGTGTGTGTGTGTGTGTGTGTGTGTATGTGTATGTGTATATTTGACCAGAGGTATTGTGAGCCTTGAATTGAAATCCAGGGTCTGGGTCACTAGAATCTTGGTTCTTTGTGCAAATCAGAAAAGAGCGTTTCCTCCAGGGGATAGAAGGACCCCAGGCCAGGGCACTGGCACGGCGGGTGTAGCACAGGTGAGCTTTCAGCCTGGCTCACTCTTCAGCCGTGCATAGCTGGCAGTGGTGGCCCTACCTCCTGGCCCTCTGGCCTCCACTTACCCCCATAAGCACTTCAGGATTGGTTATTATGTACCATGCAGGGTTGAGATTAGTGATAATGACAGTCACCTGTGCCAACAACAGAGCCTGCAGCTTATCTTGAGTTGTCATGTGGACACATAACACATTGGGATTGCTTCTCGATTCTGCCACTGAGAATGGCCAGGTCCTCTGTCCTCCTGGTCTTTGGGGTGTCACCCCCCACCAACCTCGTGGTGTTGGGTTCACGTGTTGGAGTGCTGAAAAGCAGCTTGTCTGTGAACCCCATGGTTTTCTGTGCCCAGAGCAGCTGCACTGAGCACCCATTGAGTGTTTCCTGTGTCAGTGTCTCTCTACTGGGGAGTGCAGGGCAGTGGGGTCTTTAGGCCCTGGAACCAGTTGGTCTACGAGAATTTTCTTTAGAGCAAGTGTAAAAAAATTAGGGCAATGTGGGTTTTTCATAGGCCAGCGTGTTGACGGAATGCCAGATCCTTTCATTTTGAGGTTATCTCTCTGCAATGTTCATTTTTCACTCTGGAGTCTTTACATGGATGAAATACTATTGATAGTGGGTGATGATTCCCCCGCCCCCATATTGGGCCAAATAAGAAATCCTAGGTCATTTCCTCCCTTCCCCAATTTCTAAAAAAGCTAATTTGAGAAATTCCAGAGTTCCAGAAGCTATCTCAAGAACTGGAACAGCAAGGATGTGAGAGTGCATATAGACACAGGAAACTGTGGCTGGCACATTATGTAGTGTGAGCCACAGAGTAGGATCGATAGTGTGCATCTAAGAGGTAGCAGCAACACCCGGGTGAGGAGTCCATGGGTCTGCGAGACAGAAACTGGGATTGGAGCTTGCAGCCCAGGGAGATTTGGTCACACTCCATGAAAGACAAGGCCCAGAGAAACCAGGGGACGATGTGCAGGAGAGGGGAAGGGCTGAGGGATGGAGGCTGGAGGTGTGTGCCCTGAAGCCTCCATGGGCCTCGGAGCTGTACCTCAGGAATCCAGCAGCACAGCACAGGTCAGCTCAGGGACCCAGGGTCGAGAAGGAGGCAGTCAGTAATTGCAAACTTAATTTGCCAAGTGGCAGGTGTGTGAGATCAACAGGTATAGAGATCTGATGAGCACTGTGAGGACTCTGGGTAATGAAGTCACACCGGGTGTGGACTTCTTTCTGAATGAGAAGACTTTAACTGCTGTTGTCACACACACACACACACACACACACACACACACACGTAGCTGTGATGAATGGTTAATTTGCTTTGCTATAGCAACCTCTTACTGTCTGTGTGCATTTCATAATAGCATGTTGTAGACCTTAAGTATACACAATAAAATTTATCTATTGAAATTACTTAGTAAGTTAGGGGAGAGGTAATAAGAACCTGAACTCCAGATGAATCTCAGGCCACAGCTCAGGAGAGGGCATTCTCTAGGAGGGACACGAGGGAGCTCCTCGGGTGCTAGAAACACAACCTATGTGTTTGAGTGGCGGTTGCACCAGCGCACCCAGGTTGACATATGGCACGTACATTTGAAGTTGGCGTGCTTCGCTGCACCTAAGTGATACTTCAGAAAACTGTGGTGGAGGAAGAGAGAACCTGGGGCTTCTTGGGACCGATGGGGGAGGGAGGAGGGACAGGGACACTATGATGTTCCCTCCTGAGGTCCAGCCTGGGCACCAGTGGATGTTGACTGAAGTGGCACCTAATGGGAGGCAGGCAGTTGAGTCAGAGGTCCCAGGGTCTCTGGAGGCTGCACATCCCAGGGATGGGTAGGTGCCTGAGACGCCATGGATGAAGGATTCATGGGGCTGAGGGCTGCCAGGGCTGGGGCTGGCTGGGGAGATGAAGTCTGGGATTCCGGTGAGAAGCTGTGTTTTCCACAGTGCACCCCTGATGGCAATGGCGAGGCACACAGAAGCTGGTTTTCCTTCGAGTTCTTTATCTTGTACAGTGATTATGAATATTAGTTCATGTTTTCACACATTCATGACTCACTTGCTTGGGATCCAGATGAAACCCCTCAATGGAGCGGCAGGAGTTCAGCCTCTTGGGAAGTGGAGCTGCCATCCCTCCAGGGAACCGGTGCTCAGGAGTGGGGGGCCTGGGGTGGTGGTCCGCAGGCCCCGGGCCAGGATGGGAGGGCGTGGCTCTGCACCCACTGTGACTTCTGGGGGCCCTGTTCTGACAGAGTGCCTAGTAGGAAAATTTCTTCCAGCCTGGAGTTGACTCTGTGAGCTCCCCTTGGCCCCAGGCTTCTCTTTCTCTGAGAAATTAATGTGGAACTAGGGTTGTGTCTGGGGCCAGTTGAGGACAGGAACCCTGAAGCCCCAGGGAGGGTGATTCACAGTTTCATCTTGCTGGAGCGAAGCTGGTTCAAAGTAGTAAATGAGCAGCTGGGAGGCCAGTCTGGCTTTGGCTCAGCCTGCAACGGTGGCTGTTAATGATTGCTAAAGTGCTGTCATCCATTAAGGGCAGGGCTGCTCCAGCTGAACTCCGTGCACATTATCACTTCCTGTTCTGCATGATGTGATGACGTGCGCAGCCCCAGGAAGGGAAACTGGCCTCTGGTCGGGTGGGCTCCCAGTGTTCCCAGTGACAGGTGACAGAAAGGGCAATCACCAGGAGGCAGGCAGGCAGGATTAGCTCTTGCCTGTCCAAGTGTCATCTGCAAAAGGTGCATATGTCTAGCAAGAAATCCTCCCAGGACCTGGTTTCCCATGGGCAGGAGAAAAAGAGACCAGCTTTCAGATTCAGTTTTGTGTGAGGTTAGGCAATTTATCCCTGGGCATTGGTTCCCATGTCTTTCGAGTATGAGGAATGTGTGGACTTCTGGGTCCCTTGCATGCTTTGAGTCAGGACACTATTCAGCAATCATCAAAATTTCCCCAGGGAGTCTTAGAACCTAGGAGTGAAGCACAGCTGAATCCTTCCTTGGCTTATGGAAATAATTATTTTAAAAAGTGATAATTCAGCAAGTCAGCCACAGTATAGCCATGTGGCAAAATACTATCCAGCAATTAAAAAGGAGCACATTGTTGATAAATGCAGTAATTTGGATGTATCTAAGCAGTATTAGTAGGCTCAGTGAAAGAAGTGACACACAGTGGTTCTAAGAGTGTAGTGAAAAAAGAACAGAACACCACTCACCAGGGTTTGGGGTAAGAGGAGAATTTAGCTATAAAGGAATATCACCAAAAAGTATCTGTCGAGAGAGAACTTGATGTGTGTCTGCCTTTTGATGGGGGGAGGGGGAGCACATAAATCTACACAGGTGTGAGAATTGATATAATCAAAAACCAAAAAGTCAATTATTACCATATGATAGTTTTAGAAATTAAGAAAAGTAAAAGTTTTCTGGGCGTAGTGGCACACCCCTGTAATCCCAGAGGCTCAGGAGGCTCAGGAGGCTGAGGCAGGAGGATTGCAGGTTCAAAGCCAGCCTCAGCAGTTTAGCAAGGCTGTAAGCAATCTCGTGAGACCTTGTCTCAAAATAAAAAGGGCTGGGGATGTGGTTGAATGGCTAGGGGTTCAGTCCCTGGTACCAAAAAAAGAAAAGTAAAAATTTGAGGACGTAATTATAACCAACATTCATTAAGTGCTTATAAAGTGGTAAGAATTAAGTGCAGCTGCGTTGGATAGAGCATCTCATTTGATCCTTACAGTCTCCCTCAGAGGTGGAATCCATGATGATCCCTTTTTATAGATGAGGAAAGCAAAACTCAAAATAATTAAGGAATTTGCCGGCAGTAGATATGAGCAGGAAAAAGCGGAGCTAAGATTTGAACCAAGGCTCTTGACATCCCAGACTCCTCCATCACTCTGTGGCTTCATTCTTCAGCATGATCTGAGCAAGAGTGGCAGGTGCCCTACAAAGGAGGATGGTGTGGCTCCTCCTGGAAGGGTCAGAGCTTGTCACTTCCAGAGACAGAGGCATAGGGGGTGAAGTCCGAGTTGGAGAGTTCAGTAGAGAAGATCAATAGGACTAGTGGCCAGCTTCATTCTGTTGGTGGTTTACCATTTAGGAAGCCCTTGTATTCAAGGCAGCTCATTTGAGTGCCCCTGGGCCACTGTGAGATGTGCTGGGCATGCAGCATCCTCGTGGTTGAGAAGTTAAGGAAGCTTTGACTTAGAGATACTGACTAGATAAGACCCCACCCCAGGGGTCTTAAGCCTCTTTCCTCCCCACCCACCATGTCCATTTTTGTTATCTGAGAAACCACCTCAAAACTTAAGCCATGACAGTGTGATTCCTGTGCTCGGGCTCAGCTGGGCGTTTCTTAGGCTCTGTGTGGCTGGGCCAGGGCTGCCGGGGCTCTATCCAGCTGGAAAGCCAGGGGAGCACTTGGTGCTGTGACTTGATTCTTGGTGTGGTTTGGGCTTCCTAGAGCATGGAAGTCTGGTTCTGAGAGCAGAGCTTCAAGAAACAGGAAGTGGAAGCGCTCAGTCGCTTTAAAGCCCGAGTTTGGCCCGGGTTTGGAATTCCTAGAATGTCACTTCTGCCCCATGCATGGTGTGGTTCAAAGCTGGTGGTGAGTCCCGTTTCAAGGGTGGGGAAGCACACTTGGGCCTCAGGTTGTGAGGGGGACATGCAGAGCAGGAGGGAGGCAATTGGGTCTCCTTGTCACCCTGTGGCAAGGGGGCTGATTGTGACTGAGGGAGCACCCATCATGAGTACCTCAAGCCTCCCAGCACGGTGCTGCAGCTCCAGAGTAGGGGGACACCATCGTCAGGGGAACTGAAGAGTTTGGTTTTCCTTGGAAGTTCATTTCCTCCTTTGCAAAAGTGTTGACTCATCGTCCCCTTTTGGAAGGTGTGTGAAAAATTCAGTCCTGTCTTAAGGGTAAGGTCCCTGGGACACAGCTCTTTAGACATTGTGAATCTCATTGCCCAGAACCTGAAGGATTCAGTTTGTGGGAAACCAAAAATAATGATGAAGCAGGGCTTGCTCAGCCTCCCTGCAGTCTGCTCCCTTCTTCTGAAACCCAGTCATCTCTGCCCTCACCACCCAAAGCCCTGGGATGCCTGGAGGGCAAATGGAGGTGGTTTCCCAGTCTGGCAGAATGGGCCCCTAGGGACAGTGCCTCCAAGGCTTCCAGCATCTTCTCTGCCTGCCCCAGCTTCTCTAATGGAGGGAACATCTGAGGATGGATCTCACCTCTAGACCCTCCTACTTGGTGCCATCCAAGCGGCTCAGGTGTCACACTGAGCCCTCTGCTTGGAGGAGACCTTGGTTTCTCCGGAAACAGGGACACAGTTATCAAGCCGTGGGATGAAGCTCATCTCCCAGCGTGCTTCCTGATTCTTTGTCCCCACTGTGATGCCACCCCCTTCCTGCCAGCCCCCAGAAGAAATATTTCCTTTCTGCTTGATGTTTTGTAGCAAGTGGGAAACTATAAAATAAGCATTTGCTTATGAATTAATTTCTGGCACACACAGGGCTCCGCAAGCCTCACAGCACTTTATATCCGTCCTTCGAGTCCCTGCCAATTTCTCTGTTCCTTCCTCCTAAGATGTTCCCACCAGCACCCGGGGGAAGTTCCCCCTGCTTCCTCTTGCCTGCAGGAGGACAGTGCTGTCCTTACCTGGAACCCAGAGGAGGAGAGTCTGTGGTTGCACATGTGTGGCTTTTTTTTTTTTCTTTTTCAAAGCAAATACAGATGTTGTGAGATGTGTGAGCCAGCCCTGCTGTGGAGGACTTCAGAGCCGACTGAGGGAGTACATATTTTTTTAATTTTTTCTTGGACGACTCGCTTCCGGTTTACAGAAGCTCAGTGAATTTTATGTATCGAGTGGCTGCCCACAGCTCTTTCTCTGCCAAGGTCTAAGCTCCAGACACACCCCAACAGAGTTTTCCTTTCTGCACGTAGGCAACCAGAGATGGAAAATGTGAGAGGCGCTCCTTCAGGAAGCTGGCCTGCAAATTGGGTCCTGGGATAGGGATCCCTGGTTCTCCGGGGCCTTCCCCCAATCACTCTTTTGCTTTCTGAGACTGACTTAAGAAATCAGCCCAAGAGCTGGTATTAGAGATGACATCTCGCACCCCTTCCAAGAGCTACGTCTCGGAGCCCAGCGTGGGAGGGACGCGTGGGTTGGGCTGCCCCTGACCCCACGGAGCAGGGAGACGAGGGTGGAGAGGGTGGTTTGATTTGCCTCTATGGCAGCGGAAGGTCAGCTTGGGAGGAGATTGGCCTTGGTTGGACAGGGCGGTCACCCTGAGGAGGAGGAAAAGATTGGTGTGTGAGCGAGTTACGTAAATGGGTGTTGTTTTTGGCAGGGAAGTCAGAGATGAGTCAGTGTGAGTGGTGTTTTCTAACCTCAGGTTTTATCCATGTGGGAAAGGAGTTGGCCAGCAGGGGAGTCGGCAGCTCTCTTCCCAGCATGCGGGGGTTAGGGAGCTGCTGGCAATGAGGAGGGAGGGAGGCAGCTGGCCGTCTCCTGCAGACTCCCCTGGAGGATGAGCCCCTGCGTGGAAGCCAGGAGGGGTCTGCCCCAGGATGGGTGTGGGGGCCCCACTCGGGGTGCTGGCCCTCCTTTGAGAAATGGTGGCCTGAAGCTTGGGAGTCTGGGGAAAGGACCTCGGCCTCCCAGGCAAGGCCCTCGCCGGCCTGTCCTGCTCTGTCCTGCCAGCCTCGGA
The DNA here is from genome assembly GCF_045843805.1 of Urocitellus parryii. Classification (NCBI taxonomy): domain Eukaryota; kingdom Metazoa; phylum Chordata; class Mammalia; order Rodentia; family Sciuridae; genus Urocitellus; species Urocitellus parryii. The sequence continues at coordinate 9,708,713 of NC_135546.1, forward strand.
TGACCCTGGCTATTCCCAGGACCCCTTTGGAACTCTTTATCCTCTAAAATGAGGGTTAGAAAGACCTGGTCCTCCCATCACAGGGTGATTGAGAAGAGTAATGAAAGAACTTAGGGGTCAACTGAATGGCCCAGGGGACCCTGCAGAGAGGCTGCTACTGGTCTAAGTTCCGTGGAGTGGGAAGGCCAGGTCCCTGCCTCTGCCCCCAGTTTACTCCAGGCCTCTGGGCAGAGTCCTTGACCTCTCCCTGCCTGGTTCTTAGAGAGCAGGCTGGTGGCAGCGCCTACCTCAGGGGGCTCCTGGACCAGTGGACAAGAGATCTCGGAGAGGACTTCCCATGTGCCAACTCCTGCAGCACACCCAAGATCCATGGTGCTTATTTTTTTTATTGATAAGAGATATTTTGTTATTCAGAGGCAGTCTTCATTTTATGACATTTGTTTCTGTCAAAAATCCTACTCTGGCTGGTGTGTTGGCACATGCCTGTAATCCCAGCAGCTCTGGAGGCTGAGGCAGGAGGATCCTGAGTTCAAAGTCAGCCTTAGCAACTTAGTGAGATCTCTAAATAAAATATAACAAAGGGCAGGGGATGTGGATGAGTGGTTAAGTGCCCCTAGGTTCAGTCCCTGGTACCAAAAAAAAAAAAAAAAAAATTCTACTTCTGGTTTTTGTTTTGTGTTGTGAAGTGGCTTATCATCAGTGAGCCTGCAGGATGCTGTCTTTCCTGTTGTTTGTACACTCATTTTCCCTAACTCCATCCCGTTGTCTGTATATTTTAAATGAGTTTGGAGACCCAGAGGGTTGGGAAACTTGGTTGCCTTCAGTACAAGTGGCTTAGACCTGCGTTCCTTCCGGATGAAGCAGAAGGCAGAAGGACAGTGCCCTGGCTTCTCTGTGGTGCCCAGGGCTCCCTGGCCCCGTACCTTCCCTCTGTCCCTCTGGTGTTTTGGACATAAGCACTTTACCATCTTCTCCATCCCCAGGAAACCAGAGGGTCCTTGAACAAGTTCTTTAGGATTATTGGTCTAATCCAGGTCTTGAGATAGAAGCTCCAAATTCCAAAAGTAGTTACCGTTCTTGGGCACGTCAGCCTTGAGCAGCTCAACCCAGCCCTGGTTGTCATGAATGTTGACTCTTGAAGTGTCAGCACACACGCAGTGACTCCTGAACCTACTGACCCTCGGTTTTGCATTTCAAGGAAGGATGTTACTGCAGCAGTGAGCAGCCTGCTTCACCTGGGTTAGAGAAGCGCAGTCCCTTTGTCCCTTGGAGGTGGACAAATTCACCCTTTTTGCATTCATAGAGCAACTAGAAACCTGGTATTATTCTCTTCCTTCGTGAGTGTCAAGCCAACCACATGAGCAGAAGGGGACCTCGATGTACATCTTCCCTGAGGACTGCAGTTGTGGGGGAGGAGGAGATCTTTGGAAGCAGAATTCTAATTCTTCCTGCCTTCCTGGGAAACCTATAATCAGGAAGGAGTTTCTAAGGGGAGATGTCTTCAAAAGAGCCCTCTTGTTTTCTGTGGTCTCCAAAATTTGAATAAGAAGCAGGGAGGGGGGAAAAAAAAGAAAAAAAAAAAAACATCCGCAGTAAACTAAGCTACTAAGCTGGCGTTTCATTTTATGTGCTTGGGTCCACACTGGGTCTAGGTTGCTCACCATGTTTTCTTTTTCTTTCTTTTTTTCTTTAAAGACCACTCAAGTAGCTTTATGGGTGGTGTCCCACATACAATATCTCTATTTTGTCTTATTCATTTTTTATGTGGTGCCGAGCATCAAACCCAGTGCCTCACATGTGCGAGGCAAGCGCTCTACCACTGAGCCCCCGCCCTCTCTTTCTTGTCCTGCAGGTCCAGCAAGAGTTCTGAGCCCCTTCTAACTTTCTCTAATGACTTCTGAGTATGGGACACCTCTTAGGAACTGCCAAGCTGACCCCACTATGTCCTCTCTATCTGTGACATGTCCAGGGATGGGCAGTGGTGGCCCCAGGGCCAGATCCAGCCGGTGACTGAGTTGTATGAAGCTTTATTGGAACATAGCCAGGGCTGGCCCTTGAGGATTATCTGCAGCTGCATTTGTGCCTCAAGGACAGAGTTAGGCAGCTGTGACAGCAACCCTGTGGCTGACGACACCTAAGAGATTTGCCATTTAGTCCTTCAGATCCTGGATTTGCCAGCTCCTGGGTTTGCTGAATTTATTGCCTCCACATTAAGCTGCTTAAGGGAAAGAACTTTTACCCCTCTGGTGTATGGTCTTCCCCATCCCGGAGATGGTGATGACAGGTTTTAGGTAAATATTCTTCAGGAGAGCCATGTCCTCAGTCACTTAGCTAAGTGGGGATTAAGGGAAAGAGAAATCTCTTCTTTTTCTTTTCTTTTTTTTTTGGGGGGGAGGGGGTGGAGTGGGTCAGATGGGATTCATTTTTCAGAGGACAGTGTCCTCCCTAAGGTTGGTCCTCCCTTTCCCTTCACGGTGCCCCCGCCCCTGCTTGCCGCCTTTCCACAGGGATTGGGAGGCAGGCAAGGCGGTCATCCCGTCATCCTCCGGGGAATCATCCTACAAGCAGCTTGAGAGTTGAGATACCTGAGATTCCAGGCTTGTGATATGCGAGCCCTTCCCACTGTCCTACCCAATGCATCTCATTTTAAGGTTAGTCACTTCCTGGTGGCCTCACATTCTATTTCTGAGCCTCCACACAGGTTTTCTCGGTGGTTAACACCAGGCTCCCTGAGGCAAATGCCCTTAAAATATCTGAAACGTGGGAATCTCACCTGCAGCCCTTTTGGCTTTTCTCTGCATACTTCCTTCGTGATCTCATTTTCTCCCAAGCCTTCCAGATAACATTCATGCCAGCAGTTCCCAAAGATCTAGCTCCTGCCCCACCTCTCTGCCACTTTCTTGATTTCTGTTCCAGTCCCTGTTGGTTGTCTCCACCTGTGAATTTTGAAGTTGGCCTGACCCCAGTGTCCCTTCTCCTCAGCTCATTGCCTCTTCTGGTGCCACGTCTCTGTCAGTGGGCCCCGGTCACCCCAGCTAGCTACCTTTCTCTCCAGGAACCAATTCTGTGCCATTCTGCCTTCCGGTGGTGTGACACCCAGCACCCGGTTAGGGCATTCAGGGAGCATCAGCACTGTGAAGTAAATATCATGTCTGAAGTAGCCCAGGCGGGGATGGAAGAGGCAGGATTGGGAACGAGACCCTGTGGCTTCTGAGTGTCCTCTAGACCACCTTGCATATCACTTGCCAGCATAGGGCCATCTGAGTCCTGGGGCTGATGGCCTTTCACCTGGAGACTGAGACAGACTCCCTCAGCTCCACTGCCTCTGGGTGTTTCTCTCTGATCAGTGTTGTCAGTGAGGCCCCCCAGGGACGCCTGACCACCTCATTCCCTAGAGGATGGAATGCATTGCCACCTTGGTGAAATCCATGGCATCCTGCAGGATCTGGCACTGCCTGGGTTCCTGCACTTAATCCCTCCACTCGGTCCTTCCACTGTGTCTGCCTCCTTTCCATCCCAGGCCTGGCCATGCACTGGGGTGCCTCTCTGCATCCCAGTGAGACGTGCTTGCTTCCCCTTTGCCTGGCAGGCTCCCCAAGTCCTGGTTGAAATGTCTCCTTCCCTAAAACTTCCTCCTGACCCCCTGAGGCAGAGGTAATGGTCTCCACCTCTGGACAGTGCTTTTTTTGTTAATTTTTTTTTTCCAACTATAGTAGTGACAGCTTCTCCACTCCGGTTTGATGGTCCAACCACACCAGGCAAAGTCCAAGACTGTCTTCATCTCCAAGTGCCCTGGAGATGTCTCTACAAGTGGTGGCTGAAGGGTGCTCAGCCTGCGTGTGACTGATCAGTGTGCACATTCCTATCCTGTCGCTTCTTCTGGGAACCCAGTGAGATCATATGCAGAAAGCTTGGCTCAGCTTGGTGCTTGACACATAGTCATTGCTTGTGAATAACAGCTCTGGTCACTTTTGGGTTGTGTATCTTCCCTCTCCCACTTACTTACCCAAGACTGTAATTCCTTCTGGAATTATTCCCCATCTGACTTCCCAGCACATGGGCTTTGGTGGGTGCTCCCTGAAGGAGGAGGCAGTCTGACCCTGTGAGGTCAGTGCTACTTTAGCTCTCCTTATCCATCCTGAATGTCAACATGAAGATGTGTCTTAATGCTTGTTACCATTTTGACAGGGGACTTCTTCAGGAGTGGGAGAGAAGTAAGTTAATGTGAGCCCAGGGGAAATAAATACATAATGTCAATTTGGAGAAATACCCTTGCAAGGTCAGAGACACCTCCCTAGGCTCATTTCCTCCTCTTCTTAATCATAATTACAGATCCTAATGATGGGTTCCAGAATCTGAGGAGCCAGGCTAAGAAGTGTTCTCTACCTGAGCTCACGTCCTCTTCTAGGTGGCCTTTTGAGGTTGGTGCTGATCTGACCTATTTTTGCTAAAGAGGATTCAGGACCTGAGAGGTGAAGCTGTTAGCTCAGAATCCCGAGCTAGCCAGTAGCTGCCTCAGGGGTGTTTCCTTCTGGAGCCTGAGGTCTGACCCCTGTTTCCTTATTTTTAAAGACACCACCATTTCTGATGTGGCTTCTTCAAGGACCTTGCTCCTCTTCACCTGGCAAAGTGGCCTCTGAGGCTTCCTGCCTGTGTTCCCCTGAGTGGTGGGCCCTCTGTGGAAGATGCCCATGTGTTGACTTTGTTTATAAACTTGGCTGTGAACGAGAGGAGGAAACCGAAACGCTTTTTCTTTCAGACCAGGTGTCTCTCGTTTGCCACCTAAAAATTATACATGCCGTGCTGGCTGCTTCCCCTCCTGCGAGTTCCGGGTTCTGGGTCTATGAAAGTTAATGAGAAGACTCTCCTGTGTAACTTTCGCTCCGTGGAGATCGAGGGCAGCTCATTTAATGACGGCTCTTGTGAAAAGTTAGATTATATTACCAACGAGTTTTGTTTTTTATTTGCATCTAAAGAAGCATATGTTCATTGGCATAATGTGAGGCTTATCAGATCTCAGCGTTTGCCCGTTTTGCTCAGCGATGCTAAATGTACCAGATTCTCCCCAAATCTGAGCCTTTGCTGGTTGAGGAATATTCACGTTGAGGGAAGGCAAAGGAAGGGCGTACTTCTTGTCTCTATCTTGTGCCCATAACTGTTCGTGGTGCTGGTATGTGCTTTATCTGAGCTACATGGGATGGTCCCAATTTCAGGGGAGGAAACGGAGTCTCAGAAGAGCTTGTGTGTTATCCACGATCATCCAGTTGCAGAGCAGGGATTTGAACACAGGTCTGTCTGGACTGCTTCTCATGCTACACAAGCTTTCATTTGCATGGGTCCCTTGTGAGGACACCAGCCTGTGGTCTGTAGTCACTGTGGTGCCCTGTTGCTGGGGAGCAGTGTCTCTCGTCGTTGAGGGTTTGTGTGGGTTAATAGATCTTCGAGGCAAGTCGGTTCTGCCCAGTTACCAGTGAGTTTTAAAGGTAGTCGTGAACCTCCACAAAGGAAGCAGCTTTCTTTGGTCAGAGGTGAACTTGTCCCTCAGAAAGGCTCTTGATCCATTAGTTCTTGGTTTTCTGGAATCCGTCGTGGACACAGAGGGGTGCACTGCAGATGGCTGCTCAGGCGGCTCTTCTCTTCCCAGTGAGTGGATGCATGTGTCAGTTGTGTGCCTGTGTCATATTTACAAGAGGAAGTATCCCATTTAATTTTATTTTCACACCAAAAGCCCAAGTGTTAAGAGAACATGGTGTTTTAACACTCCCTCGGTTATCAGTTGCAGAGCGGAGGTTGTATATTGTCACATACAGTTTTCAGAGTACATTTCTACATTTGTTACCTGGCAACATTGCTCTGTCGGCACATGAAGACGTAGTGGTTCCTGCCAGATCCTTACTCTTCAGACTGGAGAAGGGAGAACATGTGCTCTCTGCGGGATGCAGAATAGGGGAAGGCACAGGGGCTCAGGCGAGACCTCAGACCAGGGTTTGGGCAGCAAGTATGGCCCCCTGTCCTGTCTGGCAACACATTCCTTGAATTCTGTGTCTGGTTCCTCACACTATAGCAGAGGGTTTGTAATTAGGTAACACTGGATACGTTCTGATTTTTTTTTTTTTTTTGCGGTGCTAGGGATTAAACCCAGGACCTCACACATGAGGCAAGCGCTCTGCCACTGAGTGGCAGCCCTTTTTTGCTGATTCTTTATCTCCTTCAACTAAAAACAACAACAAACCCTAGCTCTGGTCATTGTATGAATCATCTAGACACCTAATACTATAATGGCAGCTCCCTGATATTCTAATTGCTCGTCTCTGATACCCAGTTCCCCGCCTGAGAGCGTGCACTGTTGTGTTTTTTTGGCCACCCACTAGTTCTGATGGGAAAAGACATCCCACAGTAGGAATGACAGTCACACCATGGCTTGCTAAGGTCACAGTCTGAGCTGATTAGAATCCTGCAGAGTCTTTTGGTTCACAGATAGATTTGAATGCTAAAGGGGGCTTCCACATACTTGGGGGTGAGGGGTCAGCATAGCTCCCCTCTCCCATTTGGCCTCGGCCTACCTGCCTAACCCTTGAAGACAGCTGCCTCTGAAATCCTTGGGTGAACGTCTTCCCGGTTGGAGCCACACATCCGAGGACTCACAGAAAGCCAACTGAGACCAACGGCAGCAAATTCTGCAGCACCTGCAAAGTGTCTTAAGGAATGCTCATGAGGGAAGCGTTCCCATGGTAACCGATTCTGAAGCAGTCTGGTGGCATCAACAGGTTAGATAAGGAGTCCATCCTGGGGCTCTGCAGCGTATCTGATGAGTGCAGGCTCCTCTGAAAGGAGGAGGACACAGAGGGAGCCTGACAGGCCTGGAGGGTTTGGCCAGGTTGGACTGGACCTGGGGGCCCTTGGTCTGAGCATTGAGTGCAGCTGTCTTCTGTTTCAGCATCTTGGGGAGCAGACACGTTCAGTCCCCTGGACTCTTACCTGTCCTGGCCTATTAAGGAGGAAAAGACAACTGTTTCTGTCGGGGGCGTATTTAGAAACCCTCAGCTCTGCAGAGCTGGATCTCGGCCTCCTTTACAAAAACCCCAGTGCCATTTTTTTATGGTTTTCTTGGACCCAGGTGCTGAGTTGGTATTCCTTTATTTTCATGAGGAGATGTTCTAAGAGGTGGCCCCAAGATTCCTTACCTTTTTACTTTTTTTTTTGAAGTATACATAGTGGATTTTTTTTTTTTTTTTAATCCAAGGAGGACTCAGCCCTGAGGGTTTCTGACTTGGGCACCCACCCTGAGCTCCTCTAAGCTGGCCATGAGCATCCTGCTGTTGGAACTCTAAGACGATTCCTCAGTGGCTCACAGTCCTCAAGCAGCAGGCCGAGGCAAACTGGAAAGGAAAACCGGGTCATGCCGCATGTTTTCGGTGAGCACAGGAATCAACAAAGAGATGTTATATAACTTCTATTTATATCCTCCTTGCTCACTATCTGCAGGCAGACAAGAGTGGCTGCACAGGGATTTAATGAGCTCTATGGGTTTGCTCACCTTCCTGAGCTGGTACGAACCAGCTTGTTCTCAAATGCGTCAGTAAAGAATCCGGCTGTGGGTGGGCGGCCAGGGTAGGTGGACTGAGTTGTTGCCATGGTATTTTTTAATTCCCCTGTCTCTCAAAAGTCTCACTTCCCCCTTCCCTGACTCCTTCCTCCCCCCCTCCCCTCCTTTTCTTCTCTTTCCTTTCTTTTTAATCCATAAGCTTCCTTGTTTCTTGCACCTACTCATGATTTCTTGGAGCTGCCTCCGGAAACAGAATATTTTTCCCTTTCCCTGTCAAGAGCTCCCCAGTTGTGGAGCTCCAGGACATCACAAGAGTTTGGGGTTTTATTTTCCCCCCTGTAAAGTATATTTTTCCCACCATCCCCTATTTCTTCTTCCTTGATTGTTTAAGGTCACTCACTCCATTAGAGGGGCCTGTCCTGGCCGTCTTCCCTCTCTCCCGTGCTGGATTGCTCTGGAACCAGGTGGATTCCACGGCTCATTCCACTGTGCTTATGCCCTGGAGGAGGAGAGCTGCTGTTTCAGTATGTCCTCCTGTGTGCTCTCGCCTCAGGCAGAGTGACCTCTCCTGTCTCCCCCGGCATAAAATAGAACCACAAGAAAACAAGAGAGTGAGTTTGATAATTCCTGGAGTTTGGGCAACTGTTACCTGAAGGTTGTGAGTTGAAATTACTCAATCCACATTTAAAGGAAAAAAAAAAAGTAGTGGGTGGGCTAGGGGTAGCTCAGTGGTAACACACACTTAGCATGTGCAAGGCCTGAATTTGATCCTGAGCACTGCAAAAAATAAAAAAGAAAAAAGAAGAAGAAAGAATGAAGACAATGACTATTCCATCAGATTCTCCTCAGGAAAGCCAAACGCGCCATCCTATTGAACTTGCAAAACTCTGGCTGCTGGGGACCAGAGAGCCTTCTGAGGAGGCTTCATATTGTCCCACCAGAATAGATTCTGGAATGAAAGATCCTTACAAAAGAACAAGTAGTTCCATGATGACAGACTCAAAGAAAAGAAAACTTAAAAAAATCTGCAAAGCCAAACTCACCCCTGCCTTGCTTAGAGTTTTGCAATCCTCAGCAGAAGCCTGTTGGAATAAAGGCAGGCCGACTTCCCCTTATTAACTTGTGCTACAAACATCTGCATAGAATAGCCCCAGATTCCAGACCATGTAGGTAATTTTTTGCCCTGCTCTGAGTAACTGGAGGGACTTTCCCTTTGGACTTCTTCCAGCAACAGCAGGGTTAAATTATGGTTGCAACTTTTAATTCATTTAATTAATTTATTTTTTTTTTGAAGGGCTGGGATGGAACTCTGGCCTTGTGCATGCTAGGCGAGTGCTCTACCAGTGAGTGACAGCCGGTGGTTTTCTCATTACAAACTACCAGCTGCTTGACTCCTAATATGGGGACACGTCTCCCTCTGAATTCAGGGTTTTCAAAAATTCTATTGCTATTCAAGGAGGATGTGTTTGAGCTGCCCTCACCATCCAGCATTCGAGAAGCATGTTTTTATTAGTCTGCCTGCAGCCCAAGCCCACTACCTGTTCAGTCAGAAGCTTGTAGCTAACCATCCTGGGAGGAAGCCAGGTTCTGAGGTGGGAGGCCCATGGATGATTGTCCTGCCTGCTCCCTTGTTAACGATGTGGGCACTTATGTCAGTGGGGCCACAGTAGTGAACCACTAACTAGGTGGATTAAGGCTCCCCAGCCAGAGTTATGAACAAAAACCTGATAAGCCTCTGAGAGGTGCCAGTACCACATCCGATGCCTTCAGCTGGTCCCTGGTGTGCTGTGTTGTCCCTGTTTAGCAGGACTTTTAGCTTCCACATAGAGGAATCTTCTGGTCACTGAGTTAAACTTCAGCTTCCTGAGACGGAGACGTGAAGCTTGACATTTTTGAAATGGCACCACCCTTAGGATTATTGTTCATTTGCTCATATAGTAAATATTTATTGAGCACCATAGGAGGTAATCTGGTACTTATTGAGCACCGTGGGAGGTGGCTGTGATACAGCTGGGGACTGGCTCCACATGAGGGAGTTCCTCTGGGAGCTTGCTGGGGGGCACAGCAGAGAGCTGGGAATCAGTTCATCGAGTGGATAGCAGGTTGGGAGCCCTCGATGGGCGAGCACACAGGGTTCACTTAGGAAAGTTTCTCTAGGGAGGCTCCTTCTCAGCAGAGCCCTTGCAGATGAGAAGAGCAGAGAGCGTGAGTGTTCTGGACAGCTGGGCTGCCGTGGGTTTGGCACACAGGTGGAGCCGAGGAGGCCAAGGTGGTGGGACATGAAGTGACTGTCAGCCACAGTAATACGCCTGTCATCAGGTGGGAGGCTCAATTAGGTGATCCTGGCCATCCCTGCCAGCCCCGAGTCAGTGCTTCTAAAGGGCACCGGGTTGGCTCAGGCCCGTCACCTGCTGGGATACACACTACCCCTGCCAGGGCCATAGTATACAGAGCAGTGCATACACGGATGAGCGCTGTGTAATTCCATCCTGCACCCCCGTCCGTTTTGCCATCAGCGTGTGTTACTGCCCGATGCCTCTGCAGCCACCAGGCTGTGTCCTGATGGGCTGGTGCGCTGTGAAATGGGCCTTCGGGGCTGGGAGCAGGTTGACAGGGTGACTGCAGGTCCTGGTCAAAGAGGCAGTCATTTCAGCTGATCCTTTTTTGTTGTGAACCAATGTCCTTGCCTCTGGCAGGCCTGGGTGTGTTTATTTTTCTTAGCATTTTATGGTCCAGTGGCCTTGCTGTGCGGTTGGGTGTGTTGAGAGCAGGGAAGGAGTGTGACAGTGTGAACACCTGCCAGGTGTCAGGTGCTAGAGGGGCTCTCACCTGTGCTTTGTCCTTGACTCCTCTAAACAGGCCTCTCCTACGGTCCTGATCCTCCTCCTTCCCCACTGCAGGTGGGAAACTGAAGATGGACGTTAGTCCAGACTCACCCAGTTCTTCAGCCACCCCTTGTGAGGATATAGGGTCTCTGCTTCTAGGAGAGAGGCTTGGTGCTCTCTCAGGCCTGTGACTCTGCACAAATGTAGAAAATGTGTGGGTCAGGATGATTCTTGACCTTGGTGTAGATCTCAAGTCACACTCCCTGGGAACCTTGGAGCTTTGAGGGCAGGAAACATGGATTAGTGCTAATGTGTAATCCCTCGGGTACAGAAAATGGAAATGTGATCTAGAGGATTCGTCCCCCAACTCCTCAGACCCTCCAGCTTCTGCTTCAGTCCTGTTTTTGATGGTTTGGGACACCTCCCCTTCCCGCCCCCACCGTGGGAAAGAACAGGGTCTGGTGGCAGCCAGGCCCCAGTACTGGGCCCTGCTCCCTGCTTCTGGCTCCCCAGCACCCTCCTAGGCTGAGGTGCAGGATGGATTTCTTGGGTGAGGAGGGGCATGTCCAAGCACCACAGGCATTTTTCAGGGATTCATGGTACAGATTGGAGGCCTCATGAGAAGAGGCCTCTGTGTGTCCCCAGAACACCGCCTGTGGCAGGGCTGTGGGCCAGCTGCTGGGGGCCTGAGGGTTTCACCCAAACTGCTAAGAGACTTGCCCGATGGATTGTAGAATCAGCCCTACCCTCTGGCCAGTGACTCCTGCAGCCCCAGACACACAATTCAGATGGTGGTTTATTCTCTTCCCCTCTGGGATGTCCATGGACCAAGATTCTGAAGCCTCCTTGAGTAGTTGTAACAGAAGTCCTTCCTGAAGGCTAGTGGAGATTTAAAGTACCTTTTAAGAACAAGCCTTGTGTTCATTCAAAGAGCCACCAAAATCCTTGCATTTATGGAAGATTACCAGAGTGGTCCCTACTGTTCCTCTTTCCATTTCTGCAAATTTTTGGATTGCATCTGTTTTGGGGGGGCGGCGGGGGTTACATGTAGGTTGCATTCCATGGGTTGTCTCTGTTTTCCCTTGGAAGATTTCAATTTTTCTCTTCATGGAGACTGTTATACCAGGGGATCCCCATGAAACATACAAGTGTTGATAATTGAACCTAGAGAAAGTTTGGAGTCTCCTTAACTTCCTGTTTCTGGGGCAGGGTCCTCCGGAGCAATGCGTCTGAGCCCTCTATCTGAAATGTGTTTGGTTTGACTTAAATATTACGGGAGATGGTGATCGCTAACAGTTTACCTACACAGTTGGAAGCTTTTTAAGATATGCCTTTTTAAAAAAAAAAAAATTTGTTGGAAAGGAACACCATACCTTTATTTATTTGTTTTTAATGTGGTGCTGAGGATCGAGCCCAGTTCCTCAGATGTGCTAGGCAAGTGCTCTACCGCTGAGCCATACCCCCAGCCTTAAGATATGCCTTTTTAATTTTATTGGCTGAGGTGCTGATGAATGTGGGTGAGAGTATCTGTGTTCTGATCTACACAGAGAGCTATCATGAAGGTCCCCTGCTTTGGCCTTAACCCTGAGGTCCAGTGTCCCTGTTAATCCTGATTGAAGGTCTCCTTGTTCCTTATCCCATCTCTCAGGCATGGGCCAGGACATCTGTTCCAGTCTTGCCTGGCTGAGTCATAGAAACAGTGCTTGCCTCTAAGCTGTCAAGAGGTGGCTCCATTGGGTGAAGGAGGGCCTCGCTTCAGGACCATGACGTTGAAATGCCAAAGCCTTTCCAATGCACGCTTGGTTCACCTGCTCACCTCCTCCCTTTCCACTTTGAAGTCCATTTTATTTCTGGACTCGTCAAAGCTGGAGGCATCCTCAGAGAGGTTGTTGGTAAAGCGAGAGCTCCAGATGTTCACTGGTCAAAGCCCATCAAACCTTGGAAAACTTGACTTCTGAAGTGTACAATAATTTTTTCCTAGGGAACATTCAATTCTGAATGACCATTTTATTCATTATCAGACCCTGAAGTCCACAGTTGTTGCAAATACCAGGGGAAAGTTCACCTTGAAAGACTGGGGACTATCTAAGAGGAAGATCTTAAATTCTGTTCTTGGGTGAGAATGTTGAGAAATGGAAGCAAAAAAATGTTTGCCTGTCCATCTACGGAAGTCTGGATGGTCTCTGTAGCTAGAGAAATTCCAGCCAGATTTCTCTGTGAACTTCCTATATTGCTGTTCCTTGTGTTTCACTGTCAATTTGGAGGCCATCTTGACCTACCAGGCCCAGCTAGAATTATTTATCAATGGATGTTGTTTAGTATCAGATTTTGGTCTTCCCATCACACTAGCTCATTCATAGATCCATCTCCCCCCACCCCCCGCCCCCAGCCTTTCCTTTGAACAGGGTATTATTGTTAGGTAACAATATCATACCTACTGTTCATAACCTCAACCTTGATGGACCCTCAGCTTCAGACAAGGAAGGTGGTCTGACCTTCCTTTTTTTTTTTTCTCAGATAAGGAGCCTCCAGGGCACAAATGAGAACAAGTAAATTTCCCAAGATCAGAATCTTGGCCAGTGGGGAATCAAGGCTGAAATGTAGGTTTGCTCACCTCCGGTTCTCCATGTGCTCTGGGCCTGACCAGCTGTTTTATTACTTAGTTTGTGATTCCTGATCTTTAAGTTTTGGATATTTTCCTTAGTTTCTAAGACTCATGACAGCAGTCATGGTGTGACAATGGCTTTTTTAACAATTCATTGCCCCCAACTCGGCAAACCTTCAAATAGCAGACGGGTTGTTGGGAGTCCCTATGAACAGATGTGTCATCTGTCCTGGGTGAGTCGAGCATTGGCATGAGTACCTGTCCCAGCAGTTGTTCCCTAAGAGAGCAGTGGGTGATTGTGCCTCTTGGAGGAACTTGGAGGTTGAGGATGATGGGGATTATAGAACCCAAAAGGTGTTCACGGTATGACAGAGATGCGTGCTCAGCTGAGAACTGTTGCACGAAGAAGGTGGTTGAGGGCCTGGGCTGAGGGTCAGGTGCATGACCCCACTTTGTAGATGTAGAACTTGGCAAGTTCTGTAACTTCTGGGTGCCTCAGTTTCCTCATCTGTAGAGCAGAGATAATAAGGGCACTTACTCCTGGGATGTTGTTTGTGTGTGTCAAGCCCTCGGGCAGTGCCTGGCCAATTGGAGACATTCAGTTGCCATCACTGTAATTGGGTGACAGAGGGTCCCTGGGATGTGGTGCATTCTCAGTTCATCACGGGTGAAGAGCCGAGGCCTAACCCACATCTTGGTGGCCACTGACATCACTTGGTTTCAGCAGGGCAGGGACACATTGTTCTAGTGGAGATGTCCTCTTAAATCCCAGAGCTGGTGTGAAAAGAGACAAGCAAAGACTCTAGGGAAGAATTTCCATCAGCCCTTGGACACTTGGGTGCTGGCTCCCTGCCCGGCAGCCACATTTTCTGAATTCTTGGACTTAGCCTAAAGACTTAATTCATGTCCCAGCAGATAAGCACGCAAAGGCAGCGAGTGCCACGGGCTGTGCTGGCCAGGGTCAGGTCTTGGAAGGCAGTCAGATGGAAAAACTCATTCTCTGGATTCTCCCAAGGCCCAGAGCAAGTGCTTCCAGAAGGTGGACCAGCCGCAGGGAGAAACGCCTTCCTTTAGGGTAGGAACGAAGTCCCGCGGCAAGACTGGCTCTGGCTGCTGTCCCCAGGCCCTCCCTCTCCTGCCAGGTGACTTTCTAATCACTTCTATGTCTGCTTCCTGCCACTGCCCCGTCCCCTAGCTGAGATGCCCACAGAGGGGCTCCTGCCATCAGAGTGGCCTCTGCCTGGGCAGGTGTGGGCAGGCTGCCTGGTCTGCCAGGGAGCACTATGGTCCTTAGAGCTCAAAGCTGGTCTTTCCCCCGAAGTTCCTTCTTTTTGATGCAGAGGATGTTGCCCGCTGTTGGTTTATGTTCCAGGGTCTGTGTCCAGTCTCTTAGCTCCTGTTAGTCTTCTCCCCAGGATCCCTTACCCGATTAGTTTACTTCAAGCTGTGACCTCCTTGTGCCAAAGAAAGGCGGTGTCCACCCCACCCCCTATCCACTGCCTTCCTGCCGTCTATAGAGTGCTAGGCCCTAATCCCATGGGCCTTCTTGCCTGAAAGCAGGCTTCATTTCTTTGCAAAGGACTTGGGCATCGGTAGTGGGTGTCTGCTAGGCTAATTAACCAATATCTTATTATTTCAAGACTTGATATGAAGAGCTAGTTGATTATCCTTTTAATCTAAGACCTCTGTTCCTTGGTCCCTATCCAGCTCAGTCAGCCCAAGGAGGGACACCTGAGTGCTGGTGACAGTTACCAGAGGGCAGGAAGGTCAGCGCAGGCTGTTTGAACTACCCCCATCCAGGCAGGTCGAGAGGGTGGCTTGGGAAGTTGAGGAGTTGATCTCTCTGCAGCCTCAGCAAGGCCCTTTTCCTGCCTGGGTCTCAGTTTCCTCATCTTGAAAAGTGGAAGGATGGTCTCCAGTGGTGGTTTGCAGAGCGGAGTCCAGAGTTAGTTCCCATGGCGTGACGGAGGGTCCTCCCTCTGTTTCAAGGGAGTCACTCTGCCTTGTCTCTCTCCTGCCCAGCTGGCGTCTTCATAGAGGATGTATCTGGGAAGGGGAGTGAGGAGTTTCCCTGCTGGGAAAACCATTTGGAAACTGCTGGAGCAGAGGGCTTCCGGCTTCCACATTCCGTGATGTGCATTCGCCTGCTCTTTTGTTTTATTTTGAAGCTCGGCTGACCGCAGCCATGCCTGCTTCCTCTCTCACAGCTGCCGTGGAGATGCCCTGGGCCACTGGTCACTTCCTCGCCCTGCCCCTGACCCCACTTCCTTCCCCTGAGCATGTCCCGGGCAGGCCTGCTGTCCATGGTGTCTAGCCTTGGCGCTGAGCATCTGCCCCCCACCAGCTCCACTTCCTCTGCTTTCCCAACCTTCTGCTCCTGTCTGGCGGGGGCCAGGCGGCTCATGTGGGTTGAGAATGCAGACAGGAGGTGGAGAGTATGCCACACCACAAGCCACCGGCCTCTCCTGACCCTGGCGCTCTGCTCTGCACTCTGATGGGTTTATGAATGATGCTATCTGGCCTGGCAATCTCCTCGGCTCCGATGAGGCAGCACCTATTAGAAGGGCTTTGGAATAAAATGTGATTTGGAGATAAACGGCAGGGCGAGGACAGGTCAGCCGTGGGGCGGTGCATGCTGTTCCCCTGGGGGTCAGGGGGTCTCTGAAGGCGGCTCCTTGTCTGCACATCTGTTTGTAGTTCCCTAGCTTTCCAGAAGCAAAGCAAAGCAAAGCAAAGTATCTCTTCCCTCTCTTTTTATTGTGATATGGATTACGATTAATAGCCAGCTCAGGGTAGAGCTCAGTTACAGTTGACAGCTGTTTTATGCCTGTTGGGTCATTGGCTATGGCTGCAGCAATAGATGACCACAAATGTAGTGGCTTTGAGTTCCTGAATTTTTTGTTTTGCAAGTTGGACTCACTAGACTGAAACCAGAGTGCTGCAGGGCTGTCTTCATTTTTGGAGGTGCCTGCAGCTCTGGAGGCCACCCACGGTCCTGGGCTTATGGCTTCTTCCCCCTGTTTCCAATTCAGCAACAGAGAGTTGGGTCCTTCTCATGATGTGTCTGTCCCTCTTCCACTCTGAAGGACCCTGGTGATGACGTTGGGCCCCCTGAGTAATCCGGGATCCGCTCCTCGTGGTGAGGTTGGTGAGCAGCCTTTGTGCCCTCTGCTGGGCCAAGCCACTGTGCCCTGTGAGGTGACTCATTTGCAGATTCCAGGGATGAGCATGTGGATGCCTTAGAGGGGACATTATTCTGGTGGTTATCTGTGTAACCTTCACTCTCATCCAGATGATTTGTTCTGGAAGTTTCCATTGCTGCCTTTGTAGTCCCTTCCCATGCATGCCCCTTGAGGCAACCACAGTTTTGATTTCTTTCTATCTCCCCACCTTGCCTGCTCCAGGCCGTATTTATGCTGAAGGGCTGTCCCACCCCTGCCTGGTGGGATGGAGGGAAAGATTTGGAGAGGTAAAACCTCCTTGTGACTATAAGCTCTTGGTTTGGGGAAGGGGAGATGAGTTGAAATAGGTTCAATAGGAACAAAAGTGGGCATTTGGCCAGGCAGACCAAAGCTGGGATTCCACATACCCACCCGCTCTGGTCTTAGGTCCCACCTAGCATGCGAGTCCTGAGCAGAGCACTCCCTCTCCCTGTCCTAAGTCCTGCAAACAGACTACTACAGAACAGGTTTGAACAGGTCCAGGAACCATGTGGAGGGCCCTGTTCTCCTGCTCACTCCTGCTGACCTCCCCTTGAAGTGCTGATTGCATTTCTCCAGTGGCATAAATGATAGGCCTCTCAGTTCCTCCTGACCGTGGCCAGGGATTCGAGCCAAACCTGAGACTCCCCTGAATCGACTCTCTGCCCATCCCCACCCTTTTTCTAATTTTGCTTTTCTAATCTTCTTCGTGTTTTCTAGAGCCTGTTATCCATTGGATTGTTTTGTTGAGCACCTTCTGTTGGTAAAGCTGTTTCCAGTCCTTAAGGGATTACTGAGGACTGGTATAAATAATACAGAATAAACATACTGTCCATTGCAGAAACATATATAGAAGCACAAAATCCTCCGTCCCCTGCCCTTCTCCCATTTCAGAGGCGCTTCCCTTACCCTGAAGGTGTCAGCTGACGTGGGCTGGCTGGGCTGGCTGGATGCTAAGCAGCGTGGTTTGCAGCCGGGTCGAGCGGTTGTAGATGACAGGTGGCTGGCTTCATTTGTCGTATTTAGTTTCTTACTGAAAGTGCTTTTGTTTTCTTGAATGACCAGCTCGTCCCCACCTGCTTGTCAAGCAGCCTCCATGCTGGAGAGGTGACTGGTGTGTCCTAAGGGGGCAGCCCTCTGGTGGCCCACCGCATTAGTGAGCAGCCTCCTGTGACCCTGGGTGTGGGAAGATGGGTCTTGGTGCAGAAGTTGGGTCCCTGAGATTAGGCAGCTGGAGGTTGCTTTCTCTGCCCTCATGTACATCATCTTGTGTCTGTGGGTGTGTTGGCTCTAAAAGAGATGAAGGGTTGAAACTTGGTTCCAGGTATTTGAGCAATTTCCCAGAATTAATTTATTTGGTGGCACTTATTTGTGTCATGTCCACTCCGTACACAGATCTGAGCAGGGGGATCCACTTAGGAGGAGCCACCATGTTCTGGGTTATTAGAGTCACTATTTCATGAGACATTTAAGGAGTGCTGCATGTGCCAGGCCCCTTCAGGGTGCTCTGGAGGCAGCTGTCAATCACAGGTGAAGCACCTGCCTTCCCAGAGCTTCTGCTCTGTGTGAGACAGATGTGAGCAGGTGAACGATAAATATAGCAGCCGTGCGACTCAACAGTGTTCTGCAGTGAAGAGAATAGAACACAGCAGTTGGCCTGGGAGCATTAGAGATGGCTTCACTGAGAAAGTGACATTCATGGTGGCTTCACTGAGAAAGTGACGTTTGTGGTGAGACCAGAAGATGAGGACCCAGGGAGAGCAAGACACTAGGGCAGTGGCATCACGTGTCTGCCACAGGACCGTTCACTAGCACATTCTTGGGTCACTTTCATGGGGACAGAAGGCTGTGTTATAACGTGGTCAGTGGTCCTTAGGGTGACTGGCAGTACTGTGTCCGTTTCTCACCAGGCTTCTGGCTTTATGGTTTTCTTTTTGCACTCACTGTTTTCTCTCTTGTGTCTGACACCGTGCCCCAATCATGATGCCTACCCCATGATGGTGGGTGGAAGGAACAGTAGGAAACTTAGCAGGAAATAAGGCAGTAAAGGACAGTGGAGGACACTCGCTCAAGACTTCTGCTTGGTTCAAGGCTAAGCAGCTGCAGACATGGAGCCTGGGGGAGCACTCGGGAGTGATTGGCAGGCAGGAGGACCAGAGAACACAGGTAGGAAGTTGGTCCTGTATAAGAAGCATCAGAGTCAAGACCGGGGAGGGGAGAAGCAGGGACCTGATGGAGAAGTGCTCATGGGACAGATGTCAGTCAATGTGGCCTGAGGGTCAGAGGGCCAGATTGGCTGCGGTTGTGTGGTGGCAAACGAAGGTGTGGTAGTCAGGTGGTGACTGAATCAGCCCTTGGCAGGTGGATACAGGCTACAGTGGGGGAGCCTGGGGAGATCGAGGGGCTGGTAAGGCTTGAGTTTTTTCCAGGATTGGAAGCTAAAGACCACCATGCAGGGGAACGCCATCTTTCCAAACGGGAAGATGCAAAACTGGCAGGAAGATCGACCTAGAGAAGCAAATACATTGTTTGGAGCTTTGTTTTATTCCGCTGGAAATGACCGTATTGTATTTTTATGTAAATAACTCACAACAGTGTGGAACTTGCAAGGGGGTGAAAAGAGAATACTCATAAATGAAGTTGAAATACCATATTGTGTTTTCATATCAACAGTGTATACTATTGCTTGCAGTGGGTCCAAAAGCAAATGCGTCTCCATGAGACGGGCTACCTGTGCATTTGGAGCTTCTTCCTCTAACCACTCTTCCCTGTCCTTCGACACTTACTGGAAAATCCACCGTTTCCATGAAGGTTTTGAGATGGCTGCAGCCCAGCGTCGGCCCCTCCGGCTCTAAGCATCTAGGCTCACAGGCCTTCCCCGGGTGCTTTTGACTCAGTCTGACTTAAGAATGTGTCATCCTTACCTGTTACAGAGGCCTGTGGGGCAGGTGGCCCATCTGAGTCATCCATGCATTGTTCACGGGGCTCTGTGCTGGGGAGGAGCCCAGGGGACTCCTCGAGCAAATGATGGCCCTGCATTTGTCTCCAAAACATTTTCCGTCTCTATTGTTAACAGCCTTGTTTTGTATGCTTGCAGTAGAGGAGCGGCTCTCAGCAGGCTGCAGTCTGCCCACCACCCCCGGGCAGGCTTCCAAAGCCCATGTGCCTCCTCCACCACCACAGGTTTAGAACTCTGTGTTGATGATCTCTGATGCTCGACCCAGGGAGCGAGAGTCGGGCCACCATGTTTCACCTTGGGCCCACCCTGGGTCCTCTGCAAGGCTTGGGGCTGGCTCTGGTCTCCAGTCAGTGTGGTGGCCAGTGGGGCTTACGGGGGGCCTGTTAGTGTTCAAACTCTGTGTGTTTGCCCCTCCAGCACTCCTTTTTCTGCCGGTTGACAGAAGATAAGAAGTCGGAGAGATTCTTCAAGGTCTTTTATGACCGAATGAAGATGGCCCAGCAGGAAATCAAGGCAACTGTGACTGTGAACACCAGTGACTTGGGAAACAAAAAGAAAGATGACGAGGCGGACAGGGAGGCCCCGTCCCGGAAAAAAGGTAATGCTCCCCATCTTCCATCCGCTGGCCTGGGAAAGGGAGAGGAGGCTTGGTTTCCTTTAAGTTTTTTCCATCATTTTTAGACTCTAGGATGCATCACGACCCGAATTCTCCAAAGAAAACAACTGCTCTGGTTTTGAAGTAATGAGCTGAAGTCCTGTTGCGTAGGAGAGTCTTCTTGTTTAATAAATTTGTGGACATTCTTTTTGGTCAAGCTGAGGGTTTTATCGGTAGAGAATCTGTGGATATTCTTTTCCTGTCATTTCCACGTAGTCTTAGAGTAATGCATACTCTAAAACTGGTGTCTTAGGGAGCTGGGCACAGTGGTGCACACCTGAAATTCCAGTGACTCCAGAGGCTGAAGCAGGAGGATCACAAGTTTGAGGCTAGCCTCAGCAACTTAGTGAGACTCTTAGCAATTTAGCAAGGCCCTGTCCCAAAATTTTAAAAAGATGTGGGTGGGGAGGGGGTGCTGGGAATGTGGCTCAGAGTTCAATCCCCAGTGCCACACAAACAAACAAGTAAACAAAACTACCAGTGTCTGTCCTTGGTCAGGTGATCTCTTCTTATTTTCTAAAGGACAGAGCTTTTCCGTCTGTCATCTCCCAGTAGTGCTACAGGGAGTGGAAGACCCACAGTTTTGGGAGTCAGACAACCTTGAATAAATTAACCATTGTGAGTCTTGCTTTTCAAGTTTAGAGCTAGATTTCTCAACCACAGCACTGTTGACCTTTGGAAGTTTCTTTGTTTTAGGGGCTGTCTTGTGCATTATAAGGTATTTATTTATTTATTTAAAATTCTTTTTCTCAGTGTATTGGGGCTTCAACCCAAGAATGCTTTACCACTGAGCTACATCCCCAGCCCTTTTTTATTTTCAGACAGGGTCTTGCTAAATTGTTGAGGCTGGCCTTAAACTTGTGGTCCTCCTTCCTTAGCCTCCCCAGTTGCTGGGATTATGGGCATGTGCCTCCATGCCCAGCTATATAAGGTATTTATTAGCATATGTGACCTTTGCTCAATTAGATACCAGTAGCACATCCCCACCCTCAGCCAAATGTGTCTCCAGATACAATGTCGTTATTCCCTGAGTGGGACTGGGGAAGGCATCTCCCTTGATTGAGAACAACTAGTCTAGAATGGGGATAAATGGAAGAAACATGAAGGATGCCTAAGGACTGAAATGAATTAGTCATACATTAGCCAGCTTTCTGTCACTATAACAAATACCTTAGATAATCAGGTTATAAAGATAAAAGATTAACTTGGAAGTTTTGGTCCATAACCAATTGGCCTCTTTGTTTTTGGTCCAGTCCTAAGGCAGCATGTCAGACAGGAGCATGGGACAGAGCAGAAGCACCTACCTCATGGCCAAGAAGCAGAAAAACAGAAAAGACCAAGGCCCCCCAGTGAATCTAAGATGTCCCAAGAGGCCATGCTTCTTACAGGTTCCATCACCTTCCAGTGGCACATTGGGATGGGGATCCAGCCTTTAACCCACTGGGGAACTTTGCAGACCCAAAGCATAGCAGAGCCCCTCTTCCTGTTCATTTCATCTAAAGCTCAAGCCAACCTTGCAGACTAGGTAGAACGCTGTCTCCATTTTACCAGTGAGGAAACAGAGGCGCAGACATGGTCCTTGACTTGTTAGGGACATGCAGCTGGAAGGTGTGGAGCTGGCATCTGAGTCCAGGCGATCTGACTGCAGTCTATGCTCCTAACGACGATGCCACAGTTAGCTCAGATATCCTGAGGACTGGGTCAGACAAGCCACATAAAGGACCACCAGTGTTAGGTGACCGCTTGGCGTCATGGTGAGCCTCTCCCAGCTGCCTGAGATAGAGTTCACTGGTGCTCACCAGGGTGCAAAGGAGGACCCGAGACCCAGAGCCTTGGTTGTGGGGTCCACAGAGCTGTACCAAGCTCTTCTCTAGACATGGGCCTAGCCTAGACGGGACATGGGGACCAGGAGCAGCTGACCAGGGTCCACTCCACCCTCATCCTGCCTAAGGACTGAGAGGAGACTGTGGCTTCCCAGGATGTTGTGCCAGCCTCACGGGTCTCCAGTGGAGACCCAGGTTTCTGAGGTCCCTTTGGAAAGGAGAATGGCGCTCCTGAGGATGTCCAGTACTGACCATCTCAAGCTTGCCTTCCAGCCAAAGAGCCTACGACGCAGATAACAGAAGAGGTCCGGGATCAGCTCCTGGAGGCCTCTGCTGCCACCAGGAAAGCCTTCACCACCTTCCGGAGGGAGGCTGACCCCGACGACCACTACCAGTCTGGGGAGGGCACCCAGACCACCACCGACAAGACCAAGGACGAGCTAGAGATGAGCGCGGTCATTACCATCATGCAGCCCATCCTGCGCTTCCTGCAGCTGCTCTGCGAAAACCACAACCGAGACCTGCAGGTGAGGGCCCGGGCAGGTGAGGGACATCAGCCACCTTCCTCCCACACTTCAGCACCTCTCCTGCAGACAGCTGGCTTGAGCTGCAGCGTGGGTGGCTGACTTCGGAGTCTCCAGGCCTCGGTCCCCATCCAGTGGAGGTGCCTGTGAGTGAGGGGATCTTGTAGCCTGTCGCCGTGCAGCGTCTAGAGTCTCAAGTAAATATCAAAGATGTTAGCCTTAGAAAATCAGGTGCATAGAAAGTTCTCATGAACTCAGTCGCACGCTGCACAACATTACCTCGGTCAGTGGCAGACCACGCCCGCGATGGTAGGTGCCATCTGCCCCAGGAGGGTAGTAGACTGTGCCATCTGGGTTTATGTGAGTATATTCTGTGACGCTGGCACCAAGAGGTTGCCTAACATCTTGTTTCTCAGCACTTATTCCCATCCTCAAGCAAAGCATGGCTGCCAGTTGAATGGAGTAGTTGCCTTCCAGAGTTTCCACAAATAGTCAGGAATCATTACTCACACTCTTGGAAATCCTTTGTTCATTTCTTGTTTGGGGATGATAACCATAGCCAAGGTTTATTGGGTCTTCTGAGTGCCCTGGGTGCCATGTGTGGCTTTGGGTAACTACATACGTTGTCGTACTTCAGAGATGAGAAAATTGAAGTGCGGGGGACGCGGGACGCAGGACGCGGGAAGGAGGGCAGGACAGGGCCTTGGACCCAGGTGTCCCAAGGCCGGAGCTGCTGACCACACGCTACATCAGAGGCTCGCTAACTCCCTTGCAGAGTTTCCCAGCCAAAGTGCCCCAGCTGGGTGCCAGAGACTGGCCTCTTTCTTCCAAATGGGCCCAGGTATGTGGAGGCCCAGTCCCACCCAGTAGAGCATCCTGGAGCCCTGGGCCCATGGCCACTGCCTGGGTTGGCTGCCAACTCTTGAGCCCAAGGACATCACCTGCGTTTGCCCTAATAGAGAGAGGATGAATAAGGAAAAGGTGTTGGACAGCTCCTCCCACGTGGAATGCTTCCTCCCAGGATCACAGTCAGCACTGGGAGTTTCTGAGCTTAGAATAAAAAAGGGGAAAAAAACAGTAGGAGGCTGAAATGACACTAGTCACATCTGGCAAGGGCAGGGTGTCACCTATAAGTACTGCCATCGCTGGCTTTCCCACAGGTGACCCAATGGCCTGTCACACATTGACTGTGGCAGACCATTTGGTGTTGCCACTGTGAGTTGCTGCCACCCAATCTCTGTGGGGATCAGCCAGATAGGAAGGACTTGTTATGGAGGAAGGCAGAGGAGTGAAGGAAGAGCCAGAATTTGGAAAAAGCATCTCAGATCTGAGGTCATTGTCTGGCCAAGTCTGACCCACGACTTAAAAGGAAGAGATTGCCCACAGACTCTGCAGGTGGCCACGCTGAACCCCCAGGGCCAGGGGGTATGAGTGGCTGAGGCAGAGGCCCTCCAGACAGGGCCGGGGTCTTTCTCCTGCTGCTGGTTGATGTCAACCATTGACCTTCGTGCGCTATGTCAACCCCTGCGTGTGGGATCCTGTCAGTTTTCTAGCCCCTCTGCAAGCTCCCTTCCTGTGGCCGAGAGCACTTTAGTTCCAGACCCCTGGTTGGATCTTCGTGGCTCAGTCAAGTGGAGCAAGAGGCTCCTGCCCCGACGCCCAGGTGTGACTGTTGCCTTGTTAGCTGGTCCCACTGTCTGAAAGGTGACTGTGCCCAGAAGTCATCTGCCCCTCTGTCTTATAAGGGACCCCGTTAATTCTGAAGGAGGCCTGTGAAGGTGGAGTTAGTGCCCTGGGGAGCCAGGGTGGCTGGGTGTGGCATCTTTGTGGGTAAAGGGCCCACCCTGCTTCTGGGGCCATTTCTAGACTAAGCATAGAGACAGTTCCCAGTGCTGCTCCTCTGTGTGACATCACCAGTGACATCACCAGTAGGGAAGCAGGGATGGATGATTGTGCCAGTGAACAGTTATGGGGCACCTGGTGACGGGACCTCATCACAGTGCTGAGTGTCTGGTAGGGAGCCCGTGGGCCCACCAGAGATGGCAGCCAGTGCTGGGTGTTGCACGAGTTCATCGTAGGGCATTCACCAGGTCAGAGGAAGGGGGCCGCCCTGTCTGTGCGGCCCCGGAGGGCTTCTCGGGGGTGCTGATATGGGAGTTCTGCGCTCACCACGCCCAGGGCTGTCCAGGTGGACCCTCCTGCCACCCAGGGCAGAGCCGCGAGCCTCCCCAGTATGGTCCTGGGTGGTGCCCCTGCCCTGCTCTCCGCCTCCCAAGCTCTCCCTCGCCAGCACACCCGCCCTCCTCCGCAGTGGGAGTAGAGTGAGGTCTAAAATTCATTATTTCTTATTTGGAAGTCTTCAGAATTGTAGTTTCATACTCTAGCTCTTCCCACAACTGTCCTTCAGACTATCGCCCCGGGAAGCCCACAGGCAGAAGCTCCTCCTAATGAAGTCTTTTCAGAACTTGATTCTCCTGTCTGCAGCTCTGTGGGATACGGTGCTGTGGGGAGGGGTTAAAAGATATTTTCATATATTGGGGAAAAAAAAGACCTGGTAATTTAATTTCAAGGTATATAAAGATGATCCAATTTGGTGCTTTCAAATTCCTTTTTTTTTTTTAAGCCATAGAATCCTTTGTTTGAAGAACATTTATGCAGAAATGCACTGAGCAGATGAGAGTAAAGCTGCTCTGTTCAGAGTGGAAACCAGAGAGTGCTAGAGGCCCCCCTCCATCTGTAAGAGCCCTGGAAGGTGGGGGCATTCCAGGGACCTCTCCCAAGGTTCCACAGGCCCCGTGAGAAAGCCAGTGAACGGGACCCGTGGGTCACAAGGATGTAGGTCAAAACTCCCACAAAGTCAGGCTGGGTGTGGTGGCACACACCCATAAACCCAGCTACTGGAGAGACTGAGGCAGGAGGATGACAAGGACCAAGGATGTGGCTCAGTGGGAGAGTGCCCGGGTTCATTTCCCAGGGCCACCAAACAAAAACACCTTCCACGAAATCCTTCAGGTGGTGAACTTGCCCCAGTGAAATCAGATTTTCAGGAGTCCAGTTCCCCTGTGACGGTTTTCCGTGGGGATCCACTCTTGTGACTGACACCTGTTTCTAGCATTCCGTCCGGGCAGTGGGTCCCAGGGAAGCGGAGTTGTCTCTGGAGGGGTTTCTGGCTCCCTGGTTTGAGAAGCGCAGATTGACTAGAGAGAAGGAACGGGCCTCCTGAAGCCGCAGCCCCCGGGCTCCTGCTCAGAGCCTCTTGTCCTGGGTACAACCTTAACTTTGCTGTTGGTAAATGTGCAGTAGAGAGGCCGCCGCGGAGTTTGTGCCAAGTGGCAGTTGCTGCTCTAAGGAAAGCAGGTCCAGATCTCTGGGTAGACTTAAGCCTGGGCTTGGGCCCTTGGCTTCTTTCCCTGCCCTTCCCTGCTTACTCTCTCTCGGCCTGGCCTGGCTGATGGGAAGACTTCTCCAGCGCAGCAGGTGGCTGGTGCTGGCAGCACGTGGTAGCAGCCCCTGGGTACGCTGACAGCATCCCTCTGTGTGTGTAGAGGACAAGAGGACAGGGGTCTGAATTAGGGAATGGGAGGTTCCAGCAAGTCACCTCAGAAACCCTGGGAAATGGGACAGGCTTTGGAGAAAGGGCAGCTAGCTGGCCTCCATGGGGAGCTGGAAACGTGGGTGCAGTATTAGCAGGCGGCTTCCCCAGGGCCCTTTCCTTCCTCTGTCCCACGGAATGCAGAGATTCAGCCAGCATTTGTAAAGTGCCCAGGAGGCACCAGCCCCCGTGCCAGCTGCCTGGGGACTCGGTGCTGTCAATATGGTTCTGGGGAGAGCCGTCTAGAGCTGTGTCACAGAGGTGGGGCTGCAGCATCTGGGGGCTAGCCACATCCTAGAGGAGGAGGAGGCAGGGTGGAGGCAGGGGGATGGCGCAGTTGGAGCCCCAGAAGCAAAAGAACAGAGTGCATGATGAGCAGCAAGCTCAATGCAGAGAGGGGTGTGATGGGAACCCTGCTGTCACCAAGCAGAGAGGGTGTGGTCATTCAGGTGGCCCCACTGAGCAGAGCAGGGTGTGGTGGGAACAGTGACTGGAATTTGAAGGAGCTGCTGAGAAGGAGGCCCTCTCCACCCAGCGCTCCTCCTCCAGACCTGGCCAGGGGCTCCTCCAGGCCCTTAGGCAACAGCACCCTCCCAGAGGAGTGGGTAAAATGGGTCTGAAACCCTCCTCTGGCTGCCTGTAGTCCTGAGAAAAACAATCCTTGACTTCAGGAATACGTGAATATATCCTCTTTATAAAGGTTCTAACAAAAATACACATTTAGTTTTTTTTTTCTTACATGACAATAGTGGAATGCATTACAATCATAAAAAAATAAAAAGTGCATAGAAGGAATAAAAAAATAGTTTTAGTTCAGACTTCTCTTTCTTCTATCCAAGAAGCATCATCTCAGTCTTTTTTCTTTATATTTAAAAGGAAACATTTAATACAAATGTGTTTGTGTCACCAATTAACCTATTTGCCAATTTCTTTTTAACCTAACACTGTGCCCTAGATCTTTCCTTATGACACACATTGATCGACTTGGTCTTTCTAGTTTACAATCATGAATGATATGGGTAGTGTCTTTTATTTATTTACTTATTTATTTATTATTTATTTTAAGTCATTGATGGACCTCTATTTAATTTATTTATTTGTATGAGTTGCTGAAAATTGAACCTAGGGCTTCACACAAGCCAAGCAAGCACTCTACCACTGAGCCACAACCCCAGTCCCTGACTTTTATTTTTAACTACACCTCAATTGGTAGGCATTGAGTTTTTTGTTTGTTTGTTTGTTTTGTTTTGTTTTTTTAGCAGGAATTGAACTAGGGGGCCACATCCCCAGTGTCTTTTGAAAATCATGATTTTTCATTTTGAGACAGGGTCTCGCTAAGTCGCTGAGGCTGGCTTTGAATTCGTGATCCTCCTACCTCAGCCTCCCAAGCTGTGGGGAGTAGAGGCGTGTGCCACCACACCCGGCTCCTTGAGGTTACTTATAGTTCTTCACCATTATCAACAGTGCTGTAGTGAGCACCCCATGCACATACTTTGTTAGTAAAAATGAGTATTTCACAAACGTGGAATTACCAAGTCAGAGGTTATATTCATGTCATCTTGTGATTTTATCTTTTTCTGTTTTTCATTTTCTGCAGTAAATAAGGTGTCACTTTTGTAACCGTGAAATGAAGAATATCACCTTATTATTTCCCCATGCTTTAAGAATGGGAATGGCCAAGCAGGATAATCTAGGCTCCCTCCATGGCCCATAAACCAACCTGTAACATCTAATACCATGGGGAACTGTCCCCACTGCTAGGCTCTGCGTGTTCAGCACCCAAGCCGCACCATCATCTCTTTTTTTCTTTTCTTAGTGCATTACAGATATATATAAGAGTTGGGTTCATTTTGAAAAAAAAAAAATAATAATACGTGCAGGGTATTTGATATACTCCATTTCATTCCCAAGTCCCCCACCTTTCCTCCTCTCTCCTCCCTTCCTTGATGTTCTCCTTCCTCTCCCTCTTGGTCTTCCTTTCACTCCTTTATCTAAATTTATTTTGATTGGCTCTTGGTAGTGATACAGATGCACAAAGGTGGAATTCACTGTGGTAGACTTATACACACAAACAACATGATTTTCCTACCTTCATTCTGCTTTTCCCACCTTTCTTCCCTTCCCCCCAATTTCTTTCTTCTGCTCCTCTTATCTTCCCTGTCTTAATGATATCTTTACACACACACACACACACACACCCACACACATGCACACTTTTTTCCCTTATTTCTCTCTGGCTTCCACA
This sequence comes from Urocitellus parryii, assembly GCF_045843805.1. Lineage (NCBI taxonomy): Eukaryota > Metazoa > Chordata > Mammalia > Rodentia > Sciuridae > Urocitellus > Urocitellus parryii. The sequence continues at coordinate 9,736,687 of NC_135546.1, forward strand.
TATGATAGAAAACATTCAGCCCTTGACATTCTGAATCTGGCTTATTTCACTTAACATGACGTTCTACATTGCCATCCCTTTTTTCTTTTTATTTTCCAAATGCCATAATTTCATTCTTCTCTATGGCTGACTAAAACTCCATTGTGTATTGTGTACATACACCACATTGTCTTGACCCATGCATCTGTTGATGGGCATCTGGGCTGGTTCTAGCTTGGCTGGTGGGAATCGTGCTCCTGTAAGCCCTCACGCGCATGTTGTGTCACCGTGGTCTGTTGATTTTACTTCTTTTAGGTATAGAGAGAGGAGTGGGATAGCTGGGTCATGTGGTAGTTCCATTCCTGGTTTTTTGAGGAGTCTCCGTATGGCTTTCCAGGGTGGTTGTACTAATTCGCAGTCCCACCAACAATGTACACGTGTACCTTTTCCCCCACTTTCTCACCAATGCTTATTATTGTTTGTGTTCTTGATGGTTGGAATTCTGACTAGAGGGAGATGAAATCCTAGTGTAGTTTTGAACCACCTTTAAAATGTCAGACATCACTGAGTGGGAGGTTGGTAGAGGGAGGGGTACAGAGGGGTAAGAATTAAATGGAGAAATGAGAACTCGAAAAGACTGTAAGAGTTGGAACTGGACTACAAGGAGAAGCCCTCCTCCACTGTATCCCAAGCAGAAACCCTGGAGAGCAAGCCACACCATTCATGGCCATTGCCACTCATTAAGTCCATCATGGTTAGTGGACCATCATGGGAATCATACAGACTCTCTGTCCCATGCTGCATCTGTCTGCCTAATTGCTGACCAGTCCAGGGCACAACCTGTTAGAGATTGTAAGCATGGCAATGACCTTGACCCTCTTCTCTCCCCCACCTCCACCTGCAGAACTTCCTTCGTTGCCAGAATAACAAGACCAACTACAATTTGGTGTGTGAGACGCTGCAGTTTCTGGACTGTATTTGTGGGAGCACAACTGGTGGCCTTGGGCTCCTTGGACTGTACATCAACGAGAAGAATGTCGCGCTTATCAATCAAACCCTGGAAAGTCTGACTGAATACTGTCAGGGACCTTGCCATGAAAACCAGGTGATTCCATCTGCAATTGCTTTATCATTTTGGAAGTGTTGATGAGACTAGTTCAGGTCTCATGAAAACAGAAGGGAGATCAGTGGAGGAGAGGAAATGGGAAATGCCGGGAAATGATGTTGGCCAAATTATATGGTTTTGTTTTGTGCATGTACAGATAGGTAACAACAAGTCTTGCCGTTAGATATGGTTAAAACACACCGATAAAAATACAGGGGAAAAAAAGAGGCTGGTTCAGAAGTCACCTCACATCTGTCTGCTGCCCTAGGGAGTCAGTGGGACTGGAGGTGGAAAGACCGTTCCCCCCTTTGTCAGCCCTCAGAACTTCACCTAATGATGGACTCTGGAGGGCTTGACATTGGCCTCTGGGGTTGGTTTGGTTTGTTTGGACATTCAACTCTAACTTGACTTTTTAGGGGTCAGTGATAAAGTGGAAGAGGGGGGGCTACATTAGCACCAGAAAAATGGTGATTTATTGTAAATACCAGGAAAGATTAAAAAGAGGCTATTTGAAGGGGATGTGAACTTAGATAGAGACAAGGTCTCCACACAAAACAGCTTGAAAGCAGCATGAGGACATTTCTAGTTGCCATGATAACGCTGTGGATATTGAGGCAAAGCAGATGGGTCTCTGGCCCCCTGGAGGTGTGCTGTGGAGTGGAGCCCGGAACTTCTCTTCCTGGTAGGGTTGTGGCTTGTAGGTGGCATCTTGAAGACGGGGTGAGTTTGAGCCTTGGTGCAGGACCGAGTGTGATTCACAGTTCCACGCTGAAGCTCCTTTCTGGCTGGGGTGGGCAGAGCAAGTCTTCAGGTGGCCGGGAAGGCGTGCAGTGCTGATTACCTGGAGAGACAGGACCTTCACTCCAAGGACAGTCGTTTTCCAGAGACGTCTCGTGGCCTGCATAAAACCTGGCCTTGGTCACCTGGGAATGTGAGACTAGTGTTTTGCTAGGTCTGCTTTCCCCTCCTGGTGTCCTGATGGAGCCGATGGTGCAGTCCTAGCTAGGAGAAGGAGCACAGAAATGCCCCAGGCTTCAGGGAAAGGCTCTCTTTGACATTGCAGGGAATTTCCTTAAAACCTCGGGTTTGCCTTTCTGCCAAACAGAGGCCTGGAAAGCAAGAGGCTGCAGGGGGTTGTGCTTTGGGAAGATGATTAATTTTGATATTGTGTGAATTAAACTAGAAGTTTGCTTTCTAAACTTATGCCTTAAGCAAAGACACCAAAACAAAATGAGTGACGTCAGAGGGAATGGAATACACTTTTAAAGGGGAAAAAGGGCTCAGACCCTAGTATCAGTCACGCACTGTATTTTCCTTTTAAGAACAAAAGCTTACTGCACGGCACTATTTGGATCAGATGAGACCAATTTATCAGTTAGCATACATGGGGACTTTCCTGCTGTTTACTGTTAATTCTGAAACTAGAGATGTTCATCTGTCTTTTATTTTTACCACTTTCTCACGGAAAATTGCAGCCCTCCCCTAGAGACATTGCTGGGAGCCGCAGACGTTGTGTTGAAATAGCCGCTGAGCCTCTTGGCCTTTGACTTCTGATTTATGTCCGGCATTTGTGTGAATGTCTGTGTGTCTCTCTGCCCAGAACTGCATCGCCACCCACGAGTCCAATGGCATCGACATCATCACAGCCCTGATCCTCAACGACATCAACCCTCTGGGGAAGAAGCGCATGGACCTCGTGTTAGAACTGAAGGCAAGTTTGAGAGCCCTGAGAGGAGGGGTGCTGGTGCTGCGTCGTTACATAATCAGGGTCCTGAGCTAGGTAGTAGTGGTGGTTCTGTTGAGCTGCATGAAAGAGCCAAGTCACATGTACTCACTGAAATGTGGCACTATCCAAATAAGGGCCTTGGGACAGGTACCAGCTTTTCAATTGTTAGGTCACATGTCACTCAGAGATGAGAAGCGAAACTGGCATCCAAGAACCAGAAGCCCGCATTCCAAAAGCTACAGGCCGGGAGACGATGGAAAGATTCTTCTCTCTGGGGTTTCTAGATTTTTCCCCCTTTGAGGATAAAGGTTAGGTTTGGTTGTACTAAGCTTCAACCAATCTAGTAACTCAAAAAATCCATTTTTACTTAATCAGGATAATACATTTTTTTTAAATTCAGTCCTGAATTAGCAGAAGGGTGGCTAGTAATGTTTAAAGTAAGGACAGTACAATGAGAATGTGCCTTCAGGCCCATGATGACCCATGTGTGGATGGAGGCCTTCACGTAGTTGATACGGAAGCACCACCGGCTTTTGACTCTCCGTAAACACTGAAGTAGCTTTTCAGAGTAAAAGCAGTGCTTTCAAGGTCCCTAAGCTGCAGGGTTTATAATCTGGTTTTGAAATATGTGAACAACACATATACCATCCCAGAAAGTGACTTCTTGAGTGAGCCCCCAAACTCTCCCCTTGCTTTGAGGTTCCAAAGGTTCTCACAGAATCCAAAGAATTAGGACTTGGGGTATAGTGTAGCAGTAGACCACTTGCCTAGCATGCACAAGACCATGGGTTCCATTCCTAGCACCCTACCCACCCCCCCCCAAAAAAAATACAGAGGTTCACTTCTGAAACTTGTACTTGAAACTCACCCTGGTGTGTGCAAAGGTGTTATTGTCACTGAGCACATTCCCTCCTAGCTGTCCCCATGTTGGTGCGAGTTGAGATCTGTACCCTTGCTTACAGCCACATACAGCATTGAGCACTTTGTCATTATCATGGAAAGGCCCAGAACTACAGGGTTCACTGGAAAACTGCTCTGTGTTTGCTGCATGGAAGGCCCAGTTATTTTTATTTTTTCTTTAGTACTTCAGTGGAGGGTCTAATTAGTTGATTTGGGTATATGGATTTTTTTGGGGGGAGGGGGCAGTGCTTTTAGCTCCTTTTGAGAAATTTTGCTGTACACCTGATTTGAACATCGTGCAAACACACCGTTTATCAGCCACTGGACTACCCTGAGACATTCATGTGCTCCAGGGCAGCATTTCAGTGACCTGTTCTACTAATTCAACAGTCTGATGATCTGAGGATAATTATAGAAAGTTCTGTCTTATGACAGCACAGCAACCTAACTGAGCTGCTGTGAAGCTTGGGGAGGAACACCCCCCCCCCAAAAAAAAAAAAAAAAAAACAAGATCTTTGGAGTCCTATAAACAAAAAGCCTAGAAATCCTTATGGCCCAGGACCTCAAGTGAGGTCAAGCCAAGATCCACAGGGTGTAGCCACATGGGCACTGTTAACAGGATGGGAACACAGAGCTTGGCAGGCAGGCAGTGTTCCTCTGGGTCACTCTGGTTAAGTGTGTTAGTTGTACTCTCATGGTATTTGGAGTTATGGGTACTGATGGAAATATTTTCAGACCACGAAGAACTATCCTGGTTGCCTTGTCTTCTCTGGCCTGCTGGGCTGAGCAGCAGTGTCCCTACACTCATCTGCCCCTGCAGAGAACTTGCCACTCCCCTCCTCAGGAACATCAAGTCAGCATGGGCCTGTGCACAGCCATGTCACCAAGAGTGACAGTCCAGTCAGGCCTCCACGTGTGCCTCTCAATATCTGCAGGGTCAGCCAACTGCAGGATCAAAATATTTGAGGAAAAATAATTGCACCTATGCTGAAAACGTACAGACAGTCTTGTTCTTGTTATTATTTCCTAAAAAAATACAGCACAGCAACAATTATTGACCTTGTACTTTTACATTGTGTTATGTATTATCATAAATAGTCCAGAGAAGAAGTATTTGGAAGGATGTTCTCAGTTATATGCACAGACCATGCCATTTTCTATAAGGGACCTTAGCATCCCTGGGTTTTGGTTCCCCAGGGGTCCTGGGACCGATCCCCCATGGAGACTGGTGGGTGACTGGCACCCGCCAGCACCCAGGTTTAGAATTCCAATACTAGCTAGTCTTCCATCAGCTGACACCTGCGTCTCTTTGACCTGAATCGGATTGTGTGCATGTCGCGGGGTCTGAAGGTAGCACCTCTTCTGCCTGTTGCAGAGCGTCTGTGCCATCCTCTCCCCACCAGGTGGACGCCTGTCTGACTAGCCAGGCTGCACACCTGAGTCCCCCGCCCTTGTAATTCCCCTGCCTCTCTCACCCTGGCTTTTCTCCAACTAGAACAACGCTTCCAAGTTGCTGCTGGCCATCATGGAGAGCAGACACGACAGTGAGAATGCCGAGAGGATTCTCTACAACATGCGGCCAAAGGAGCTGGTGAGTTGGGAACATCAAAGCAGGACCTGGGACCCACTAAAGGAAGCTTTCTTCAAGATTCATCAAACCAGAAGGATGAAGAAAACTCGCAATTCAGGCCCCTGAGCGGGTGGGGAGGTGAAGCGTAGGGCACTGGACATGTGTTCCCTGTCCCTGGAGCATCCAGAAGCCACCCTCTCTGTTTTCCGCTCATGGAGGACTGGGTGCAGAGCATGGTCAAGTTCACTGGCCAAGTTCAGATGCATTACGGTGTGGTTTTGGCAGCCATTTGACCTCTCCGACTTCACACTTCCCTGATTCATAAAAGAAAGATGAAGTCACCTGGGCCAAAGCGTTGTTTTCAAGACTAGATGAGAAGGTTCACATCTAGCCCAGTGCAGTGCTGACACACGATAGTCCTCTGTGAATCAAAGCCCCTTTTCTGCTCACTCCTATTCTTTGCTGATATTTTTGTCACGTCTTTGTCCAGGGGTGACAAGATCACATCCGTTCTTGTTGCCAGTGGTCTGGACAATGGAAGAGAAGTTTCTTGGATGGCTGGCGTGCTTTCTTGGCTTGAGTTTTCTTTGGAGAAAACACGATCTGGTTTATTTTTGAGGGGTGATATTCACAGGGGGCTGTGACTTCCAGGTTGGAGTTGGGGCTGCAGACTGTCAGACGAGGAGCGTTCAGAGATGGTGACATGAGCAGAGGGCAGAGCTCTCTTTTTGGACTTTTCCCCATACAAACAAACTGCAGCTGACAGACTTAAATGAGGGCATTAAAACAGCTCTGCCTCCTGCTGACCTAGATGTGCACAGGCCAAAGTCCCTTCATGTATTTCTTTAAATAAAGTTAAGAGCAGCCCAGTTCTTTGATCTCCGAGGTCAGGGAGTAAGGTCTCAGCCCGAGCTGGGAGTCCTCTGTGCGTTTGCATAATAGCTTGTATAACTGGGAGTGCTGGGGACTCAGGGTTATCTTTCTTGAGTAGGGTCAGCATGACCTTGCAGAGATCCCGTTCCTGAACTAAGAAAGCACCCAGCTCTTCTGGCCTGTCCTGGGTGGGGGAAATGCCAGCACCCCATACTGTGGCTGCCTCTAGCTCCTGGTTGGCCCCGTTGTGCTTGGAGAACATCATTCTGGCTCATGGGAGGAGTCGGACTTCCTGGAACAAACATGGCTCTGAGTGTCTAGATAGAGGGACGCTCAGATGTCCAATGTGTGTGTGCACGCGTGCACTGTGCATGTTGTGGCCCTGCATCCTACACAACATGCTGTCTGCCTGATTGGATATTAGAGAGAACTTGGCAGGAATCAAAGCTCAGAGAAGGAGGCTTTGTCTCCAAAGTTCAACCCAGTGCCTGAACTGGCCTTGGTGCAGAAATGGGTGGCTCTCCACGTACTTGATTTGGGGTAATGAGAAATAATTCCAGATTGCTGCCTTGTGGCTAAACTGCCTTCTGAACCATCAAAAAAGCCAAAACACCAACAAACAAAAAAAATGAATCTTTCGTACGACTTAGGGAGTGGAGGTGTTCTTACTCTTTAAATGATGAAATCCTGAACAATTTGTTCATTTAATAAATCCTGGCCAGGCCCTCCATCAGCCAGGGCACCGTGCTGGGCACTAGGGCAGGGTCTGGATACAGGCAGACTCGGCTCCTGCTCCCTGGGAGGTGAGGTGAGTGGAAACGGCAAGATAGGGACAGAAAGGCTCCAGGATGCTGGGGGCATGAGCCAAGCCAGGTGCATAGAACCAGGGACAGAGCTGTGGCACATTAACTGTGACTTCATCAGTGTTCTTTTCTCTTAGTGTCTTTGTCCATAAAGAAATGGAACCTCTGGTAACTTTATAAAATGTTTGTGAGCATTAATTTTTTGGGGGGTGGTGGTGCTGGGGATTGAACCCAAAGCCTTGCGTCTGCGAGGCAAGCACTCTACCAAGTGAACTAGAGCCTCAGCCCTATGAGCATTACATTTTTAAAAAGAACATGAAAATAGTAAGCACGGTGCCTGGCACCAAGGAGAAGCGGTCAATAGATGTTACTAGTTGTCTATTATTTTCACATAGTGTAGGCTTGTGGGGGAAGGGAACTGAATAAGAAAAATATTTCACAGCCAGGCACAGTTATGCACATTCCAGTGACTCAGGAGGTTGGGGCAGGGGGATTACAAGTTTGAGGCCAGCCTCAGCAATTTAGCAAGACCTGTTGCAAAAAGGTGGTGTAGTTCAGTGGTGGAGTAACCCTGGGTTCAATCCCCAGCACCAAAAAAAAAGAAAAAGAAAGAAAGAAAACAAGCTGTTATAAAAAACAAATGGATTTCTTAGCAGATTTTTCCTAAAAGGACAAAATTGGGATTAAGGAGAGTTGATGGAAAGATGGAGATAGGAAAATTCAGGCTTCTAACTTACATTTGTATCATATTTGCCTTTTCAAAGTGCTTTTATAGCCATTGCCGCCTTTTAAATTAGGAGCCATAGAATATCTCTTGCTCCAAGTAGAGTGAATGAATTTGCTTCTTGTCTGTGGAGGGTAAAGGTCTCGACTGCTTGCAGCAGTGTTAGGAGGATTCTGAGGCTGCGTTCCAAGCCCGCTAGGAAATGCTGCTGCACTGGGTGGGCAGCATCTGCCCCGGAGGGAAGATTACCACCTGGGTGCTACAGACGCCAGTCTTCAGAGGGTCCCCTCGGCCCTTCTTGCAGGTGGAAGTGATCAAGAAGGCTTACATGCAAGGCGAAGTCGAATTTGAGGATGGAGAAAACGGTGAGGACGGAGCTGCCTCCCCCAGGAATGTGGGGCACAACATCTACATATTAGCACACCAGGTATGAGCTCCTATACCCCTGAAGACTCTGCGCCCAAGGCCACCACTCCAAGCCCAAGGGCCTTCCCTGAGGGCTGTGGACCTGGGACTGGCCCTCCTTGATGGCCTTCTCTGAGGGCCGGCTGCACTCATGAGAGTGCGGCTCCCGGGAGTTTTGGCATCTGATCTGAGGCCCAGGACTTTTCTGTGCTGGGGTCACAGACTTGGAAATCCCCCTTATAAGCACCCACCCCTGGGCAGTAACAGTCGGTAGTTTATGATCTTGTCTGGAGTCCTGTGAAAGGCGTCCCAGCCTTTCTTATAAACACAGCCAAGTTTCTCAACAATCTAAAGGAGTAAACTCCAGCTTCCCCCCAGCCGTATGTGAGGTCCGTGGGAACTTGTCGTTAGGACTTCCTTCTGCCTTGGGGGATAGGGTGATGCTCCGTGCCCTGGCATCCCAGTGTCTCCTTTCTTTATCCTGTTCCCTGTAGGAGGTTCTTAATCCTCCTCTTTCTGGGTGCTGATGTCTCTTGGATTTTTGGGGGGTCTGGGCAGGCCGTAGCTCAGCTCCTGTTTCCTGTCCCCCTTGTCCCTCGAGCAGAGACCCAGCTATATGCAATGATGGGGTTGGGCCCGAGGTTGGTAGGTCCCCACCCCATTTCTATCCCATGATTAGCATCTGACCTCCAAAAGGGCTTCTGAACATTCCACATGGAGGCTCTGCAGGACTGTCCAGAAAACCCTCCTGTCTATATAGAAATCAGGGGACCCTCATGCAGTGGCACGGCCTGTAATCCCAGCAGCTCCAGAGGCCGAGGCAGGAGGATCGCAAGTTCAAAGCCAGCCTCAGCAATTTAGCAAGGCCCTCAGCAATTGGCAAGACCCTGTCTCAAAATAACAAAAGAAAAGGGCTGGGGATCTGGCTCAGAGGCCGAGCCCCTTTGGGTTAAATCTCTGCTACCCCCTGCCCCCTGAAAAAAAGAAATGAAATGAAATCAAGGGGAAGCAAGGACCCTGTATGAGCTTCCAGGACTTTTCTACCAGGCTCTCCAAATGACCCCTGTGCAGAGGCACCTGGAGAGAAGGTAGCAAGCCTCCCAGCTCCTTTGCCCTCCGCTTGCTGCTGGTTGCGATGCACTGTTTGAAACTCGTAGCTAGAAAGAGCTCATGCATTCCTGTTGTGGAGATGTTGCCCCTGTGTTTCTGTACTTGTGTTCTAGTTGGCTCGGCACAACAAAGAACTTCAGACCATGCTGAAGCCTGGTGGCCAGGTGGATGGAGATGAAGCTCTGGAGTTCTACGCCAAGCACACGGCACAGATCGAGGTAAGCGCCGACCTTCAGTGCTAAGGCCTCCACTGAGCAATGCCCTGTGCCGGGCCTGTGCACGTTCTTTATCTGAGCAGTGAAGGTGCTGTGAGCACCTCCTCTATACCAGGTCTTGCGTAAGGTGTGAATTAACCAGTGATGGACGTCGCTCGTGTCGCTTGAGGGCTGGAGATGAGGTGGGCTCTGAGCAGAGCCACACAGAGACATCTCACTCATGTCAGATTGTGGCCAGGCCACAAGGATATGGCATAAAAGAAAGCCCAGCAGAGGGGACGTGCTGCAGACTGTGATGCCCAGGAGGCCTGTTCTGAAGAAGTGGCCTCTGAGTGCAGACCCTCATGAACGGGCGAGGAGCTTCTCAGACCCTGGGAGGGGAGATTCTCTGGAGAGTGGAGACGAGCAAGGCCCAGGGGCTGCAATTCAGGGAGCTGAAGGGAGGGGGCAGCCCTGAGCCTGCAGAACTGGTGCACCATCCCTGGGAGAAGTCCAGACTGGACCCCAGGGCAATGGGACCACTAGGGAGCCCCTCACTCAGCGACACTACAGTCACATCTGCATGTTAAACCAAACAAAAAAGGTCTTACTAATAATCCTCCTTGAACTGGTTGGTAATGTCCCCATTTTTCACACGGAGAATCACTGCCGTAAGGCTCAGGGGAGTCGTGTTCCTTCTCCAACTCTCAGTGACAGAGCTGGAATTTTAATCCCCGTCTGTCTGACCCCCGAGCCTGGGGATGCGTTTTATGTCCCCTGAATTGTCTCTTAGCATCCCAGGGAACACGGGCTTCCATCTCCAGTCCTGTGGCAGTAAGGGATGATGTGTCACGTTTTGCCAACAAGGAAATATCCAAGCTCAGCATCAGCATTGAAAGGAGCGTTCACGTTCACAAGGACTAGCACATTCCTTTGAGCAGCGAGCATGTTCAAGATGGAGATTTTTCATGTGTTCTTCTCTGATGAATCAGGTTTCCAGGTCATCCTAATGTCATGTATCATTTCACTCATGTGCCAGAGTAGGTGAGCACATATTCTTGATTCATCATGCATGTCAAGGAGCTTGGCCACAGGGCCAGTTCTGTCTTCTGGAACCCTTGGAAGACACGTGTTAGGTGTTGGTGCCATAGAATGTCAGAGGAGACCGGAACCTTAGAGGTCATTTTGTTGAGCTCAATGGTTTACTGGGGAGAAGACCCACTAGAGGCTGGAGAAGCACTAGAGAAGTTCTCCTGCCTCCCACTTCTAAGTGGCTTTTAAAAAAAAAAAAAGGACAGAAATGCCTAGATGTCCCTGCCTTTGGCCAACACCCTCCCCTTCCCTCAGGTTTCCCCTGGGGTTACCTGAGGGAACCAGGGAACAGTTCCTCACCTCCTGGGGCTTTCTTTGCCGCCCCAGTGTCCTCACTGGGAGTCGGGCTAGGTGGCCCCAGGCTCGGGAACTCCTCCTGCTCCTTTTCCTCCTGAGCCCAGATGCACATCTCTCATGGTGTCCTTCAGGAGAAGGCAGGACTGATTCCCAGTGGATTGACTGTGTGGAGCAGACAGGTTCTCCATAGCAGGACACTGCAGAATGGTCCCTGCCCCCCTGTTTACACCAGAATTACCTGGAGAGCTGGATCACGGGCAGGTTCTGGTCACTAACCCCTCACATTGTGATTCTAGTTCTATGAGGTTAGGTCGTGGGCAGAACTAGTGTGAGAACAAAGGCTTCCGAAACCTGAGTTCCAGCTAGATTCAGGAAGCACTGGTCTACAGACCACGTCCCTCAGAGAATATGGAGCCAGGGCTTGGGAACCCGTCCCACCTCTGGGACACCTTCCCACTTGTGTTAGTCAGCTTTTCGTCACTGTGACCAAAATACCTGATAGGAAAAATTTAGAGGAGGAAAAGTTTATTTGGGGCTCAGTTTCAGAGATCTCAGTTCATGGTTAGAAAGTTTCATTGCTCTGGGCCCATGGCAAAGCAGGACATCATGACACCAGGTCCCAGCTAAGGGAAACTGCTCAGCTCATGGCAGCCAGGAAGCAGAGAGGGAGGAGGAAGGCAGAGGAGAAGAGAGGGGACCAAGGGGCCACAGGGACGATGCACCCTTCCAGGGCACGCCCCCGGTGACCCACCTCTTCCAGCCACACCCTACCTGCCTGTGGTCACCGGGACCCCGTCAGCCCATTAGGATGGACTGCTGAGGCTGCAGCTCTCAGTCCAGTCATTTCACCCTGTGGATTCCTGCATGAACACAAGAGCTTTTAGGGGACACCTTGCACCCACGCCACAACAGCACCACGCCATGGCCTGAGTCGTGTCTCTTGCTGCAAAGTATTGGGAGAATAAGAACCAGCTCTTGTTATAGGGCCTTGGCCCTGGGCCTCACCTGACTTCTCCACCTTCTGAGGAGGAAGACTGAAGAGAGGTCATGCCTCCTCTGTCCTGTGGCCCATTGTCCTTTTGAAATTTCTACACCTGCCCGGGACTATACAGTATCCTAGAATTTGGACAATCCAGAGCAGACTGTCCTCTCTGCTCCCTGAACCTGACTAAGGTATCCTGCACCCCAGGGGCCCAACAAAGCTAGCTTAGAGGACAATGAGGCCATCTCAGATCACATGGACACCTTGGCTCACATACCATACGTTTTAGATGCCCTGACAGGTAAGAGGTCACTGCAGCTGGATGTAAACCAAAGGTCTCTGCATAAAGTTCCTCTGGCGGAATAACTCAGCTTTGCTATCTGAGAAAGGATCTTAGATTACACCGTGGCCCATCAGTGCTCCATCCAGTGTGAGAGTTCTGTGTGGCTGCTGAGACAAAAATGAAATATAACAGAATATTCAGCTCCTCAGTTGCAGTAAGCATATATGCTAATGCCCAGAGGCCACCTGTGGCCCACCGTCCTCCTGGGCAGCATAGATGGAGAACCATCCCATCTTAGAGAAAGTTCTGTCTGGCAATAGCAGCCTCATGTGAATATGTATGGGAAACGCAATGTGAGTTTCCTGTAAAAGCTGGTCACGTTAAAACGAATGGGGTCTGAGGTTAGAAAAGCAGAGTTAACCAGAACTGGTTTTTACATTAGTCTGAGAGAGACGGCCCAGCCAAAGTCATCGAATGTGAAGAGTTTGTTCTTTAATGTTCTGAACCTCGAACCCCAAGTCCTCCAGCAGCCTGCAGCCTGCACAAGGTGTCGGAGGCGACCGCTGAGTCTCCCCTTTGTTTTTATCCCAGATTGTCCGATTAGACCGAACGATGGAACAGATTGTCTTCCCAGTACCCAGCATATGTGAATTCCTAACCAAGGAGTCAAAACTGCGAATATACTACACCACGGAGCGGGACGAGCAGGGTAGCAAGATCAATGACTTCTTCCTGCGCTCGGAAGACCTCTTCAACGAAATGAACTGGCAGAAGAAGCTGCGAGGTAGGTCCCAGTGCGGGGGACTTGCTCCTAAGAGGTGTGGTCCTGGGCGTCTCATGGACTCGAGCTGGGGGGTGCCTCTGCCTCCCAAGAGAAGCCACGTGGGGGTCATCTGTGTGCTTTCCCGGAGGCCAGTGGCCCTTCAGTAGCTGATAAATGGGGCCAAGCCTCAGTGTGACAGTTCCCCAGAGAGGCTTCCTTCATGCAGCATCTGTCCTGACCGGATGTGTGGCAGTTCCATGGATGACTTAGAATGCCCTTTTTTGTTGTAATCTCCATGTCAGAAATAGAGGTGGGGCATGGTGTAATCCCAGAAACCCAAGAGGCTCAGGCAGGAGGAATGCAAGTTTGAGGCCAGCTGCAGCAACTTAGGGAGGCCCTAACCCACTCAGCAAGACCCTGTGTCAGAATTAAAAAGGAGCTGGGGATGTCGCTCAGTGGTCCAAGCATCCCTGGGTTCAATCCCTGGCACCAAATAAATAAATAAATAAATAAATAAAGAGGGCGATGAAAGACCAGGCCCTTGAGCGCCCAGGATGGTTCAGTGGGCAGGAAGTGCACTCGGCCTGATTGCTCATTTACTAGTTCACCTGCTCTGGAGACTCCCATGTTTCCCCTCATACCGAGGAGCTCAGGTTTGAGGCTCTAAATCATTTTATGGGCAGTAGAATAACTTTTTATGTACGACACATTCTTGCCCTCCAGCGAGTCCCGTGGAGAGGCCCAGGCAGGCCTGGCTGAAATGACTCATGGTAGGCACCTTTATAGGGCTTCCGCAGGGGGCTCCCCTGCTCCTGTTTTTCATTAGGGGTTTAATGTGGTCCTTCAGCCCCAACGACAAGCTTGGCACCAGCTGTTGTGGCCAACTTAAAAAGGATCATGTTTTATTTCTGTCTGTCAGGAGCCAGGCTTTTATTTGAAACACTGAAGTCCAGCTACCACTGTGATCTTCTTGGCTCTTTCTATGGGGTGCAACTAGGTTTGGGGAGAGATGTGTCATAGGTCAGTTTCGGGGAACTCTCATCCTCTCCCTGATCCCTGCTAATCTGAGGACCAGACGTGCCTCCTCTGCTGCTGCTTTGCTTCTCTCCTCACCCACCTGCATCCTTAGCTTTGCTAGTGACAAAGAAGGTTGTCCAAGCAGATTGGCCAAAAGGTCCTATTCCCACCTCACCCCATCCCTATCCCATTCTCTCCCGTCCCTAAGGGGCATCTTAAAACATTCTGGGCCACACCATCCTGTACCCACATGTCTCGAGTCTGACCCAGGGAGCAAGGGCTCACAGCAGCGAGCATGGGTATCCTCCTTGGTACAGACCTCAGAGGATGCAGGCACGATTCTACCACTGCCTGTCCTTGGAGCCTCCTGTGGATTCCTCCGACACTCTTCCAATTCGGGCATCACGGTGAACACTGGCACTCCTGATAGCACCATGCTGGGCTGTAAGAAAGAGATGCCCCTGCCACAAGGAGGAGAAAAGCCCCATCTGCCTCGGGTTCACCTTTCTAGTTCTGTGCTAGAGAGAGGAGAGAACTGCTTTGTGGCTTCTGCCTGTCAGCGCGATGTTCCACAGTCGCAGCTTTAGGGAATGGTCCCAATTTCATGCCTCCAAACCTTATCAATTAATTTTATGCTTATCAGTGAATGTGGCTGCTGAGTGGATCAGATACATTTCTTCTCCCAGAATTGTTCGTCAATCCATATATATATAGGGGGTGTACGTGTGTCTATCTAAAAATCTGGTAAACCAACAGAGACCTTTCTGTTACGGTGTCTCACGTCGCTCTTTCTGAGATGGTGTCTCCAGCTGGGGAGATTGGGGGGACCTCAGTCCCAAGGAGGAGGATGTCAGTTCCATTCTCTCTCTGCCACCCCCCCAGCTCTGTGGCCCCCAGCAGGTGGATTAACTGCTCCCAGACCTTCATCCATAAGTCGAGGAGCAGGATGACCTCTTGGACAACTTTTATTCCAGAATGGCCATCTCGGCATTCCCAGATTCATAACACAGTGTCACTCCTGCCTTCCTTTATTTTCAGTCTTTCTGTTTTTGGAAAGCAGTTTTTGTTTCTGTGAAGCTTAAACACAAGTATAGTTGTCAACTGGAAGATTTTAATTGGCTTCAAAGCTATCCTCTGGTAAGAGAGAAATTGAAAATAATAACTGAATTAAACATGATTTGCATATCTAGGGAGGGGAGAAGTATACTCATTAGAAGTGCAGTGAAGTTGAAATGCATTCTCCCCTTCCAAGGGTCTATCTTCTCTTCTAGTAATTCTGCAGAAGAGGTCTTTTCTGGCTTACTCACATGGCAGCTCAGCTTTACCTTTTACTGAACGTCACCTGTGCTTTGGGACATCTGTAGCTGAGACTCCACTGTTAACGTTGCTTAGTGTTTTCTTCTGCAAGAACTGAGACACCCAGTTAGATGCTCTGCCCTGTAGAAACCCTGTTCTCTGCTTTGCTTACCCAGCACATGCAGCAGGCACGCAGGCACACACACCCTTCTCCCACCTGCATCCTGCCTCTGCCTCCCGCTCTGACATCCTTTCCTGAAGGTCACAGCTCTGGTGAAGTCCAGACTGGGCTGTGAAAACTAGAAGAGGAAACTGAGATAGAGTTGCACATGCTGACGCCTGTGCCCTGTGACTGTCATTCTGATGGGCACAGAGCTGGGAAATGCTGCTTATACACATACATGTGGAATCCAGGTCAGCTAGCAAAGCCCAGTTCCTTTAAGCAAAAGGCTAGGAAAGAGTGTCACCAAAACATGTCCTAGGTATAGTGAGTCAAATCACTCGCCCATCTGGGGTCATGGCATCCCACTGTCTTGCTGGACATGGCAGGATGTTGTTGATCTAGGCAACTTTTAGCCCCAAGGACATAGAAAACATGCTGCAGGTTACAGTGGAGAACCCAACATGCGAAGGTTGTGGCTCCTTCCTCTGGAAGGGGGCAGACAACACAGGCATATTTTAAGTGGCTACATACCAAGCTGATTATGATTAGGCCTGTAATCAGGCAGTGGCAGGTTATGTGAATATGGGAAAGGAAGACTTGGGAGGACAGGTGGGACCGGAATAGCATCTAGATGGGAAGAGGGGACTTAGCACAGCCAGAGAGCCTGCAAGAGGGGGAGATGTATCTGTCTTCTCTTGCTGCTGAAACCACTGGCCACGAATTCTGGTGCCTACAACACCATTCTCACCAGCCTGATATCAAATTGGTAGAGCCATGGCTGCCTGAGGTCCTGGGCTTTTGTCCCCTCCCTCCCCAAAGCCCAGAGTGTCTAGCAGAACCCTTCTTGTGTTGCATGGCTTTGGCTCTGAGATTCCTGCTTCCGTCTTTCACATGCAAGGACTTGCAAGTCCTTTCTGTCATGTAAGGTAAGACAGTCACAGGCCCTGAGGATTAGGATAGGGACATTTAGGGCCCATCATTTTGCCTACTCTAGAATGCATGTTCATTGCGTTTCGTCACTGTGTACCAAGTTACCCACCAAATTTTAGTGGCTTGAAAAAGTAAATATTGATTTTTCTCACTGCTTTCTGGGGTCAGGAATTTGGGGGGATGGTTCTGACTCAGAGTGTTTCAACTGAGACCCCAACCAGGGCCACCATCTGTGCATTTGCCTGGACTGGAACATCCACCTGTTGTTAGCTCACCCAGGTGGCTGTTGGCAGGGGCCTCAGTTCCTCTGCACATGGGCCTCTGGGTGAATCTGCTGCAAGTCCTCACAACCCAGCAGAGCCAATGGCCGAGTCCAGAGAGTGAGGAAGGCCACAGAGCCCTTTGTGACTACCCTTAGAAGTCAGGCGCCAGCAGTTGTGCTGTGTTCTGTTTATTAGAAGTGAGTTGCTGGCCCCACACACACTCAGGAGGGGAATTTAGCCATACCTTGTGAAGGGAGGAGTATCAGAGACCTTGTGGACATGGTTTTAGATCCTCACAAAGAGCACAGGGAGCCCTGAGGGACAGCACCTGTATAGACAGAACCATCACCAGACTGGGATGCAGAGGAGAGGGAAGGGAAGAGGGAGAGGGTCCAGGCAGGTGGATGGAATACTGTTCCACGTGCCCCAGGAAATAAGAGATGGCACCTCCAGGTGGGTCTCCAAGTACCTTCTTGCTCTTGGATTAATGCCACTTGGTTTAAAGGGCTGAATGTTTGTTCAGATTCAAAATGGTAGTACAATTTAAGTAGAATGCTAGTTTTATAAAAGTAAGATGTACTTGTGAACTGCACATTTCTCAAGGTTGTACTGAGGTATCCTACAACAGACACTCATATTGGCTCTCTGACCATCCTGGGCTTTGCTGGCTCTTTCCCCAACCCCCCAACTTACCATCTGCTTTTGGTACATCCACGATGGGGAGAGATGCTGCGAATCTGTGCCTGTTCCTTAGCCTCAGCACCTCCTTACCATTCATCTCTTCCCTCCAGTTCTGGAGTTTTCGTATCTAGATCAGAAAGGGGGCAACAGCCCCAAAAGAATCGCAGTTGCTTTTGTTTTCAAAGCCAGATGATCTATCTTCTCAAGTTCGCTTCCTCAAGATGAATTATTACCCAGTGATTGGCCGGATCCTGGTCGGCCTCTCTGGAGTGGTCACACAAGCCATTTACCTTTATCCCCGGCACTGACCCCAGAGCATCGATCCCCTGGGTGATGGCATTGCCACATCCTCCACGCATTGCTGGGCATTTCCTTGTGTGTAAAATGAGGCCTCTTAATCTGAAGGCTGGGTTGCGGCTCTGCAGTTAGGAAACAGTGCCTCTTACCAAGTACAGACCTGCTGTGAGCGATTGTTAAGCACCCAGGGATCTGTCTGTTTGGACCCTAACTTAGTTCAGAAGGGAAGCTTCCAAAGGCTTGGCAGCTGCAAGTATCATTATAGGTCCATAGGGTTTGTCATTGGCCTCTGTGCTAAAGTTAAATGATGACTTCACTGGGGAAGGAGGAAAAAAAAAAAAAAAAAAAAAGCATGTGAGGGACCCCTGCCCACATGCTCCGTTGTCTCTGGGGAGGCTGATGTTGAGTGAGATGCTAGTGCTACACTGAAATCAGCTCTACCCTGGCACCAATGGAAAAGGTGCCCTGGAGCTGCCGAGTATGGTCATAGCCTTGTTATTCTGAGAATATCCAGCCCACGTGGTGTCACCATAGGGCACAATGGATTGAGAAGGCAGTGGTTTCCACAGGGTGCCTTGCCCCTGTGTGACACATGGTGCCACACCCTTTCTCTCCTGGAGCCGCTGGGAACGTGGACTCCAAGCTGACCACCCAGTCGGCAGCCTGTGTTCCTGCTTCCCCGGCCCCCTGAGAGTGACCATCAGGCTTCAGGGAAGTGGCAAGTGACTCAGTGTTGGAAAGAGGATTGTTGTTTTGCTGTGGGGCATTAAGAGCCAGGAGGGATGTGAAAAGGGGACCAGTCCTTGTTTGAGGCCCAACTGGACCAACTCTGAGCGCTGTGTCTCCCCAACATTTCTAGAGACCTAATTGAATTCTTGGGTCTCTCTGGGCATCTCATCCAGTCCCAGCAGCCCGAGGGGAACCAGGCCCTCCGTGCATGAACCCTGGATGACCCCCAGCCCCTGCAGCTGGTGCTGTTGACTGGGGCACGCAGAGCTTTCAGATGTCCCAACTTGTCTCCTCCTCCTCTTCAGTGTCCCCCAATAGGCCTTCTGTTCCCGATTTCTCCAAACAGAAATGAACCCATGAACCGATGAGATGTCACTGTGTGCCAATTTGGAAACAAATGATCGTTTTTACTGTTGAGAAGGAAACCAGTGGCACAAGTGGACTTGGGGGGACGGAGGGGAGGAGGGGCTGTGGAGTTCCAGCTCTCTGACGTGGCCTCTGCCCTCCCACAGCCCAGCCTGTCCTCTACTGGTGTGCCCGCAACATGTCCTTCTGGAGCAGCATCTCCTTCAACCTGGCCGTCCTGATGAACCTGCTCGTGGCCTTCTTCTACCCATTTAAAGGAGTGCGAGGAGGTACCGATGGCTTAAATTTTGAAAAAATGAGTAGATGCAACTGGACAGCTGTGACCTACACCTTTAGTACTGTCCCTGGAAGCATTTATGCCATGTTTAGGATCGCAGGTCCCCATTTTCAGGCAAGAATGAGATGGTAGCTTTTAGTTTTAAGTCTAACTTAAAATAATTTAAATATTCTATTACTATGTATGTGTATTTTAGCCAAGAAAGAAAGAGAAGGAGTTATTGAACTTGAAATATCATCTTAACCCCATTTTTTTGTTATGTTTTGGTTTTGGGTACTGAGGATTGAACCCAGAGGCACTCCACCACTGAACCACATCCCTAGTCCTTTTTTTTTTTTTTTTTTTTTTTTTATTTTGAGACGTGGCCTTGCTCAGGTGCTGAGATTGGCCTCTAACTGGCAATCCTCCTACTTCAGCCTCCCGAGTTGCTGGGATTACAGGTGTGGCCACTGAGCCGAGCAGCATTTTTCTTTTAAATGCTATTTCAGGAAGCATGAGCACCCATGTCTGAAAAGATCTGATAGGAACACAGGGCTGCAAGCTATTTTCTGAGGGGTGTCTGCCCTCACTAAGCTGCCAGGTGGCAGGGGTGTGAACAGGAGAGGGTTCAGTGGAGGACTCCATTGGCTGTGATGGAGGCACCGACACCTGCTCTTCAAAACAGGTTATTTAGCCACTGCCTTGATCATGTTTGTATTTACCTTTGATTTTTTAAAAAAAAAATGTTTCAAAGAGGTTTTTATTACTCACCGTGACCATTTTCTTCTCTGGTTATTTGTGGCAGCACTCAGGCCAGCATCTAGGGACAGTGGGTTGACAGGCCTCACCTTTCAGTGTTAAGCTTTCTACAGTGGAATTCGTGGTCAAAGAAGTCCAGAGACTTAGCACCCAGGCCTGGCTCTGCCATTCCACCTCTGGGCAGGCCACTTCCTTGGCTCCTGGTCATGTGCCTCTGCATTTCTGGATACTGACACCAAGCTAGAGGCTGGGAGACTTGAGTGTGGCTGTTGAACTTCCTGCAGAATTCAGGGAAAACTAGCAACCTAGTCAGGGTTCCCTGGAGCCTCCTGCTTCTTTCCCATCAAATTTGAGACCCACTGGATGAGCTAATTGCTGAGGATCCTTCTAACTCTAACATGGTGCCCTCTGAGTTGGCATCTTAAAAACCCATGGGAGACGAGGCTTCCTGTTTGGAAAACATGGGCTTCAGGATTTCATGGGGTGGGCATGTGGGATAGCAGGACCAGATCTCCTGGGAGGGAAGGGAGGCCAGTGTGACCTAAGGGGGCCCTTTCTGTCCTTCCACCATATGGTGACTGAAGTTACCTAAAGCCCATCGGTTCACCCTCAGATTATTTTTTCCTTTTGTAACATGTGTTGAATGCATTTGCTATACTTAACCAGTAAACCTCTGGAGGAGAAAGCTTCTATTAACCCTGATTAGAAATAACATCTGGTCCATTGACCTGAAAATATTTTTTTGAGATCCATATCTGTTAGGGGCCAGAGTTACAGCTCAGTGTAGACCACTTGCCCACATGCACAGGTCTCTGTTTCTATCCCCACTGCCACAAAACACACACACACACACACACACACACACACACGGATTTTTGGCATCTTAAGAATTTCCAAGATGTCCCTCTTGGTTGTGAATAATGACCTTATAGTGCGTACCATGTGATTCTGTGGCTCATCAGACATGACTGCCAAGAACAGCAGTGGCCTTAAAAGCTCCTTTTCAAAAGTATCATCTCCCCAGCCCCCTCCATCCCCTTTCATTTCAGAATTGGTGAGTTGTCGGGGCTGGGGATGTACCTCAGTTGTTAGAGTGCTTGCCTCGTATGCACAAGGCCCTGGGTTCAATCCCCAACACAACAAAACAACAACAACAAAAATCAGAATTGGTGAGTAGCTAAGTCTTTAAAAAGCGTGATACTTGGGCAGGCTCAGATGTTTCCTGAATTTGTAGGCATGCATCATGATTAAAGCAAATGCAGTACTACTTTTTAAACTTTTTTATGTGGAAGTTTTCTAATACACACATGAGTAGGCAGCACAATATAATGACCCACATGTACGTATCAGCCCAGCTTTAAAAATAAACATTTTCCCAGTCTTGTTTCATCTATCCCCCTGCTATATTTTCTGAAACATTTTAAAGAAGTTTAGACATCTTGTTGTTTTGACCATAAATATTTCAGTGTGCCTCTCTAACTTATAAGCATATTTTAAAATCTGTATAATCACCATGTCATTATCATATCTAACAGAACTAACAGTAAATCCTGTAATAGTCTGTCCAAATTCAGATTTCTCCAGCTGTCTCAAAGATATCTAGAAATTCTAGAGTTGCTTTTTGGAATCCAGCACTCTTTTTTAACACAGCTTTTATAGTGGGGAGACAGGTTTTTACATTGGCCTCTTCAGGATCTGCATATATGGTTATATTTATTAGACTGAGATATTAAGTGGTGTTCATGCGCTTAAGAAAATGCAAGGTAAGCCAGACATTGGGAGAAAAACACTTAGAAAACAGGTATCTGATTAGAGACTTATATCCACAACATATGAAGATTCCTTAAAACTTAATAATATAAAGCCTGCCCCATTTACAATAATGGGCAAAGTATCTGGTCAGAGAGTTCATAAAAGAAGATAAATAGGATCGGGGGTACATAGCTCAGTGGTAGGACTCTTTCCTATCCACGTGCAGGGCCCTGGACTGGATCCTCAGCACTGTAAATAATAATAATAACAACAACATCAACATACATACATACAAATAAGCACGTGAAAAGACATTCATCATTACTAGTTGTTAGGGAAATGCAAATTAAAACCAATGAGGGCTGGGGTTGTGGCTCAGTGGTGGAGTGCTTGCCTAGTATGTGTGAGGCACTAGGTTCAATTCTTAGCCCTGCATGTAAATAAATAAACAAATAAAGATCCATCAATGACTAGTAAAAATATTAAAAACAAAAGAAAACACAGGGGCTGGGTTTGTGGCTCAGCGGTAGAGTGCTTGCCTAGCATGCATGAGGCACTGGGTTCCATCCTCAGAACCACATAAATGTAGAATAAAGATATTGTGTCCACCTAACTAAAAAATAAATATTAAAGAAAAAAAGACATTTAAACACACACACACATACACACACACAATGACACATCACTGCAAATCTACTAGAATGGGTGAACTAAAAAGACCAACAATACCAAGTACCGGTGATGACATGGGACCAGCAGAACACTCATATGCCGTATGCGGATATGCACGGTCACTTGGGAAAGCAGTATGATAGTATCTTATAAAATTACACCTATACTTAAAACCCAGCAGTCTCCTTCCTCACCTTAGTCCAAGAGAAATGGAAACATACCTGCTCCAAGATTTTCACTTGAATGTTCTGGTTACATTATTCATAACAGCTCCAAGCTGGAAGTAACCCACATATCCTTTCATTGTTGGATGGATGGATAGGTAAGTTATAGCGTATCCATTCTATGGAATATTACTGAGCAATAAAAATAATGAAATATCAGTAGAGTCACCTGACTCAAACAAGTTTAATAGGTGAAAGAATTCAGATGCATAAGACTACCTACTTGTGTACTTTCCCCCCATTTTTATAAAATTTTAGAAAATGAAAGACTAGCATAGCAGAAGAGCACATCAGTGAGAGGGGTTGGGGCAAAACATGGAAAGCAGAGAGGTACAAGGAAACTTTAGGGTGATGATATTTTGTATCTCAATTGTGGGGCCAGTTTCAACTGGCATGGCTACATACACTGCCAAGACTCACCAAATCCAACCTTTAAATTGGGTGATTTTTTTTTTCTTTTGACACTGGGGCTTGAACCCAGGGGTGCTTAACCACTGAACCGCATCCCCAGCAATTTTTATTTTTTTAATTTTGAGAAAGGGTCTCGCTAAGTTGCCTAGGGCCTCACTAAGTTGCTCAGCTGGCCTTAGACTTGCAATCCTTCTGCCTTAGCCTCCAAAGTTGCTGGGACCACAGGCATGTGCCACTGTACCTGGCATGGGTAGATTTTTTTATTTAAATGATGATTACACACCATCAACTTTAGAGACATGTAAACTCCAGCCATTCACACTCTCTCTTTGGACAAAGTATGTAACCCAAGATTCAGTTTCCTTCAGAGTAAAATAGAGAGCTAGAGATGTGGCTCAACAGCGGAGCTCTTGTCTAGCACGCACAAAGCCCTGGGTTCCATCCCCAGCACTGCAAAAAAAAAAAGAAGTAGAGCTACCAGTAGCAACCTCACAGCATAGTCGAGAGGACAGATTAAATGACAGTCAACAACAGAGGGCCAATAAGATGTTCAGTAATTGTTAAATGTGCACAGAGTGACACTTTGGATTTCTGAAGAGCTTGTGACTCTTCGTGCTCATTTCTAATCAGCTTTTCCTTTTGAAGAATGTTAAGGGGCTGGGAGCTAAGTGGCTGGGTCTGGGGGAAGAGCTGTGGGGGGAGAGAGTGCATCTGTGCAGGCATCTGTGGCCTCAGTGCAGAGGGCGGCCAGCAGCTTGTGGAAGAGCCGGAGTCTGTGTACTGGTCTCTCCGTGGACGGTGCTGCAATCCCAGCCGTCCTGACTATGTGAAACCCCTTTATATAAGTGGCCTTAATCGTGTATTGCTGCTTGTTTACATCCGAAGGAGACTCAAGATGTGACAGCATTTGCAATAGGGGTGTTTTATTTTTTTTAATGAGTGTTTTACAGAACTGTATTTTTAGCCACATTGGCTCGTGTTATATAACCAAGCCATCTCGTGGGACACTCTAAATAGAACTTGCAATAGCAAGAGATGACAAAAAGTGGTAGAGGCTCTTTGACTGCAGGGATAATCTAATTGTAGGATGATGCTCATGATACGGAAATTGTCTTCCTCTTTCCCTTGAAGAAATCCGATTCAGGCAGGGGACCTGCAGTGTTCCTTTGCATCACTTTTAATAGAAAGTAAGCTCAGGCTTCCTGTTGGTCCTGCCTGAGAGTGAGTCGGGACCCAGGTATGAGTTGTAGTCACTGAACAAGCCTTTGGTGGGGGCCTCCTGGCACCAGGCACTTCCTTCAGGGAATGTAGAGTCTGAAGAGTGAGAGAAACACACATTGATCATTAGAATGTAACGTCTGCAGGGATGACCAGAGTGTGGGGGGATGTGGAGCTGGAGGGAACAGCTGGATTGTAAATTCTGCAAGGAGGGAAGGGGTGGGGGAGACTTCCCAGAAGGGGTCACCTCTCAGCTAAACCTACCATACATAGGAAGAAAGAGTTCCCCACGTGGGGAAAAACGTGTGGTGATGGCTGGGAAGTCTGAAAACACAGATGTGACCGCATGTATCTGTGGCAGAGAGTTTGAGGTGACAGCTGGAACAGACAAGGCTAGCAGGGAACTGAAGAAAACGTTAGCAGAGCTGCCTTGACCTTTGCCCACACTCCAGGAAAGCACTGATCCCTGAGAGCCCTGCTCTGCCCTCCAGGGACGCTGGAGCCACACTGGTCAGGCCTCCTATGGACAGCAATGCTCATCTCCCTGGCCATCGTCATTGCCCTACCCAAGCCCCACGGCATCCGGGCCTTGATTGCTTCCACAATTCTACGATTGATATTTTCGGTCGGGCTGCAACCCACATTGTTTCTGCTGGGAGCGTTCAACGTAAGTATGAGTGTCCTGGTTGCTGCTGTTTTCTGTTTGTGGGTTAACGCCTTCCGTTCTGGTGCCTGGCATCTTAGCCTGAGCTTTCAATCCAAGAAAAAGAAAGATTTTGCCTATGTCAGCTGCTAAAAGAGCAGAAGGACTGGGTACAGTGGAGCACACCTGTCATCCCAGTGACTCCGGAGGCCGAGGCAGGAGGATCATAAGTTCAGAACCAGCCTCAGCAAATAGGCAAGACCCAATCTCAAAGAAAAAAAAAAAAAGTGGGGTGAGGGGGATTGGGGATGTGGCTCAGTAGTAAAACACCTCTGGGTTTAGTCCCCCATTATAAAAAATAAAACAACAAAAGGAAGAGATGGTCACGGCCGCACACTCCCTCTTGGCCTTCTTGGGGCATTCGAGCCTCCTGGTGCATCATCCAGGCGTCGACAGGCTCAACTATAGGAACTATCCCTCCCGGGAGTGAGGCAGATAGGGTGATACATGATGAGATTTCAGGTAGCTTCAGCAATCTAGCCAAAGGTTTGCCCATAAGTCAAACAAGCAGATATTAACCCAGCACCATTTCTGGCGGGAGCCATGTAGAAAAGAGGAGAGAGGTGAATGGGAGTGTCCAGAGCTGGTGGAGCAGCTGGAGAGGTAAGAAGAGCACCAGGGACAGTTAGTGAGTCGGTGGTGCTGGGGGAAATGCTGCCTTGGTACGCTGGAGAGAAGTCCAGTGCCTCTTCAGGAGCAATCGGGAGGTGGAGGTAAATGATGTCAATCCATTCATGGGACAGGGTGTCTGGTGAGGGGAAAGATGAAATTTGGCCATGTGAGATACTGTCGGTGTCTGAAAGTACCGTCCAGAGTTTTGTATCCCGAGTGTATAAGGAAGCTGAGGTCCCTGTGCAACAGTGGAGGTGGTTTTACCAAATAAGGTAACCATGTCCCCAACTGGGTCTTTTTATGGCGCAGGCAGCAAGAACTCTGGAGAGGAGACCATGTCGAGAAGATAAGCTTAGTGGGAGGAAGCAGGGTTAAGTTGTGTCTTGAAGGGCACAGCCAGAGAACAGGAACCGAGAAGAGCATTCTGGTTGTCGTAGGCCTCGTTGGCCAGCGCAGAGCAGCGAGGACACCTGGGTGTGAGCCAGAGATCGTTAGAGATTGAGGCGGACCTCATTCGTGGTTGTGTGTATGAGTTGCCTTTAGGAAGAAGCTTTTAGACTTCATCCTAAGGTCCACATTTCTAAAGTATAACCTGACTTGATAAATGTTGGGTCAAAACAACAAAAAAAAAGTGGTCAAGTCATTGTGAGAAATTAAACAAAATTGAAGGATATCTCTGACCAGAGGACTTTTCAGAGACTTTAGTATACTTATATGGATTTTGAGTCTCCAGGAAAGGGAACTCACATATTCGTGTTTCCCACGTTTGCCTGTGATTGTTTCTGTTGTTGTTGTTTTTAAGTATTACTGGGGACTGGTTTTGCATTGAGTAGATGTTGGGAAACTCTGTTCCTATTGGTGAGAAGTGTTTTTGAGCCAAGCCATTGGTACACACGAAGGTATTTTTCAGAAAGGTCATCATTGGTGTGTGGACTCCGGAGGCAGGGAGGCCCTGGGGTGATTTTGATCAGGTGCGGCCAGCCTGAGCCCAGATCGTAGTGTACAGTATACACTGATGGAAAGAGTCCTGGGTGGGGCTTCAGAGTCAGGGCATTCCCCCACCGAGGTGCAGCTGGGTCCTCTTCTTCAGGACAAGAAGGCATTGTGTGACAGAGGAGACCAATAGGACTTCAGGTTTCCAGTCATGGGTGACTAAGAGAAGAATAACACTGGGTAAATGCTAAAAGGAAGTCATGAAAATATTGAGTTTTCATGGTGAAAACATATTCATATTGGTGACTTATTGGGCTTGAGATGACAAGATGTGCTAATACTGTCAACTGTCACATATGGAAAAGCCTGGCCAGAAGTGGCAGAGAGATGTTGCTGGGGAGGGGGATCACCAACAGCAAGAGGAAGCTATTGATGAAGACATACTGGATGGGTGGGTGTGTCGATAGATGGATGGAAAGGAAAACCTCAGTGTCTTAGAGGTCGTCTTCTCTGGACTGCCTCATTCTCTTTTACTCTAGACTTTAATCATCCTGTGGTCATCACTTCTTTAACGTAAATCGCTTATGGGAAAGTCTCAAATTAGACAATTTTCTTGTGTAATAATAATTGCTAGAGGGGGAAAGGGCCAGACAGTTATTAATATTTAGATGAGATTTGAGAGACAGACCAACCACCAGAAGCATATGGGAGAAGGAAGATGGTTGTAGATAAAGAGAGGAGGAACGCTGGAGGTCTGAGCGCTGGGGGAGGCTGGGCTGGTGTCCTGCACGTTGAGCGTGCTGTTGTCCTGAGAGGGACGGGGTGGTGAGCCCTGCTGTGCTGTGGGGAGCTCAGACAGATGCTCAGAGCAGACAGGGGAAGATGCAGATAGAAGATGGCAGCCTCCCTGGGGGACTTGACAAGGGCTGCTTCTGCAGCAGGGTGGAGCTGGAAGCAAACAGAAGGCCAGCCAAGCAGAGTGGGTAGGGAGTGGACAGCACGAGACCACCCATGTACAGGAGATGTTTGCTGGGTAGCAATGGAAGTTAAAGGATTGAGTGGATTCGGGGGAAGTGGATTGCTTTCCTTCCTGTTGCAATGACAGGAGCTGTTGCATCCAGTGATATTAACCAGTATCCTGGTACCCTCCCTGCCTCCTTGGACCTTCCCCAAAACCCAATCAATATGCATCATCCAGAGTCAGCAATGTGTGCCCACCCTAGGGAAGACCCTCATCAGCAAAGATGAAAATATTGGGGGGAAAATAACAGGCAGATTGCACATCGGAGCCCCAGAAAGCCAGAAGTTCTCTTTGGGTACTGCCTCTCTGATTGCTGAGAGGCTCTGTTACACTGACCTGCCAGGTTAACTGGCAGAATTTTCCCAGCACCTGAGGCCAGGGGAGCTGGGGTAGCAGAAAGTGGCTTTACCAAGGGTGTCCAAGGTGCTTTCTGTCCAGCCTCCTCCAATTCAAGTTTTTCTATCAACCTGTTGAAGCGATGGACTTCTAGTAGTGTAGCAGCAAAGGTGGGACTGTTGTACAGAGCAGATCAGTTAGGACTCCTTCAGTTACAGGTACCAGAAAGTCTATGCAGAGGAGACAATGGATTGGTTGGTTTTGACCAAAAAAAAAAAAAAAATCAAGAGCCTGGCTTCAGGCATAGCTGATTGTAGGATCTCAGACAGTGGCATCAGGGCCTGTTGCTCTGTCCCTTCTTTCAGATCTGTGTCCTGTGTACTGGTTGTGCTTTCTGGATCTGTGGTATGGTAAGAGGCTGCCAAAAGCTCCAGAGGTTATTCTGTCTTATTAAGATCAAGGGGAGAGACAAAATTGTCTTGTACTGCTATGCCCGGGAAGGGCTCAGTAGACTTTATTGGCTCCCTTTGATCACGTGCCTATCCCTGAACAATGCAGTAGCACAATCCCAGAAGATTCCAGTATTCTGATTGCTCAGGGTGGAGCCCCACCCAGACCTCAAGAACCGATTCCTGGAAAGGGATGGATCCCCCAGGGAAATTAGAAGTGATTCCCAGAAGAAGGGGTGGGGAAACTGAACTCATCTTGACATTCTTTATTTGCTTTCCCCCCAAAGTTCTTATTTTCCCTATAAATTTAGAAGCACTGAAAGACAAGAATTGCCTGCTTCTCATTAAATTGCAACCCTATAATGCCTAGAATGTAACAAATTCAGAAAACACTTCTAATCATGCTGATCATGAAGTTCGCGGGTAGAAGTTACTTCTGTGTTTGACTAACTCACGTAAGAATGTTAGAAATGATTCATATCTCATTTTGAAAATCATAATCTCAGTATGTGTTAATTTTGTTTTTGCCATATACAAATGCTACTTGATTACCGTTGCACATGACATCGTTTGACTACTGTGCAATTTGTAATATGCCTGAAAAAGCAAAGTAGTGAAGTGGCTTGGAACTACAGAATGGTTCTTGGACACGGTGGGCACTTGGCACCAAAGCAAGCTCTTGTCAGGCGGTGGAACCTAACTGCATTCGCATGAGAATCTCCCTGGGCTCACGCACACACTTTGGCATGGTCTGTGCCATCTGACTCTTCTGTCCTGGTTCTCAGGTCTGCAATAAAATCATCTTTCTAATGAGCTTTGTGGGCAACTGTGGGACGTTCACCAGAGGCTACCGAGCCATGGTTCTAGATGTCGAGTTCCTGTATCACCTGCTGTATCTGTTGATCTGTGCCATGGGACTCTTCGTCCATGAATTCTTCTACAGTTTGCTGGTGAGTACCAGGTGTTAAGATGCTTTACGTGTCCTATGCCCCCTCTCATCAGAGACCCTTCCTTGTAATGGCGACTGATGTGCCTGGTCCTGCAAGGTCAAGCCCCCCCTATACCCAGCTTTTGGGGAATCTGAGGTGCAGAGTCACACTGTGCTCTAGGCACGGCACACCTGTCACCTGGCACCAATGTACGAGGCTTACTGTCTGATTCAGGAGCTGTCCCCTCAACATACATCTTGGTTTCTCAGGGTGAGCCAGCACCTACTGAGGACAATATTCATGAGCCTGTCCTGTGCAGTCTTTGTGGGATCCATTTCTCAATGAACTATGCAGTGACCATAAGAGTAGGAATGACTTGCCAAGGCCCAGGAGATATTTTCAGTAGAAGTTCTTTTTGTTCCAACTGCACCACGTGGTTAAGGTCTATCATGTGAGTGGTTCTGTCTCCTTTCTTCTGAGCAGGTTTTTTTTTAAATTACAGATCACATAACTGCTTCCTGTCCTGTAGTTAAGAGTAACCTAGATCTGTAGAATTGGGGAAGAGAACCATCTCCTGGGCCTGTCTCACATGACAGAAACTGTAAAATGACTATTATACACACCAGTTCTAGTAACATGTATATAAAAATGATCAAGGCCTCGTACTGATGAACAGAAGGAAAGTTCTGCAAGGAGGTGCTACCCATGGGACTCTGTGCCTCAGATTCCCCACCTAGGTGTGAGAAGCATACATCCCACAGGACCTTGGCAGGGATTATGTGCCACTGTTCATGTCCACGTCATAGAACAGCACAGCCCGAGGGTCACTAGCCACAGATGGCTCTGTCCCCTTCCCATCCACCGCGCCATGAAGAGTTCGCCAGGATTAGCTTACTCCATTAGTGATGGATGTTGGTGGGCTAAATGGAATGGATCCTTTTTTTCTCATTTTAAAACAGGTCTGGCTGTGATCAGGTTTTGGGCAAAGAGGTCTCGGGCTGCCCTTGTTATTGCCATTACCTGGTCTGTATCAAAAATATTTAGAGCCTTGTGTCCATTTCTGAGCCTTTTTGTATCATGCAATAATGTTCCTGGAGGGAGATTCAGCTTGTGTGTCAAGGAGACCCACATCTGCCAATCCAAAAATCATCCTGTCCTGCCTGCCAGTGGCAGGAGCACAGCTGGTCGTCTCTCATGTCCCTGCTAAGGGATCTCTCCCAAGAGGCAAGAGATCCCCTTTAGGAAATTCTGGGGAATGATGCTGGTCAAATCGTATCATTATACTGTGAGCATGTATGGATATATAAATACAAATCCCACCAGTACGTAAAACCCAAATGAACCAATTTTAAAATATAGGAGAAAAGAAATTGAGGCTTGGCAAGATCAGGTGGATTTTGTCACCCAATCAGTCAGTGGCAGACACAGGATGGCACCTCAACACTGTAGATCCCCAAGTCTATTCCCCTTTCATTTGGAACATGTGAAAAGGTCCCTGCCTCTGTGAAACTGGAATTTCATGTTCCATTTTGCATTCATGTTATCAAATCTCACTTGTCACACAAAGTTACAGAGAAACTTGAGCTTGAGACCGTATTGCCTGAGCTCAGTTCACCTTTAGAAAAATGGAATTTGGTTTGTCTAGATGGTGACAGATAGCTCTCTGTGTGCTTCTGGGACCTTTCTAAGCCCTCTGAACCTTGACGTGTCAGTGGCCTCAAGTGATATGTCTGTCCCTTTTGGTGTTGAAGTCAGACCTGGTGGACATACCTGGTAAGAACCACAGACAGAAGAGTGGAACTGTTCAAATGATTCCCCAAATAAGGAAAGCCAGGCACCCACAGAAGCTGGGCTTCTGTAAAGGGAGAGAGACTTGCAGCATAGAAAACTCAGCAGACTGGAAGGGAGGGGAATCCGGTGACAAATAAAGTGCCAGGAGCCCCCAAGAGACTGTCTGATTGTGACCTTGGGCCTCCATTCAAGCTAAGTCCTTAGAAAAATATTAACATCGAAGAAGAAATGTACAAAGTTCATAAGTAGGTAATTAGCCAGAGGAGCAGTCCAGATGGGCAGCAAACACAGGGAGACGTTCATCTTTACTGCTAAACCAAGATATGATGGTTAAAATGACTGCAGGTCCCACCACAGATCTTACCTGTGATGTCTGTCAGGGGTAGTTAAAAAACACTATCGTGGTTAGTACTGGTGACGCTGGGGATGACATGGGGATGATTCTTTGCTGGTGTGAGTATGCATGGATCCTGCCTGCCTGGACGGTGGTAGGCAATGTGCTTATGTTAGAACATGTGACTCCAAGTTTCCATTTCTGGAAATGAACCAAAGAGAAATAGACAAGTGTGTATAGAGGCATATACAGCATTGTTTACAACAACACATAATTTTAAAAATATTGACGACTTAAAAAAAAAAAGATACTGGTTATTTTGTGTTTTTTTTTCCATACAAATACTAGATGATCATTTTTGACATGAAAATGCTCATTACTGCTGGGCATAAGGGATTTTGGCTATGTACCAAAAATAATATGGTATAATATTTTTCTAAAAAAAAAAAATGCATCTATTATATTTTTAAAAATGTGAGCAGGAAGTAACTTGGCAAGTGAAGGTAATCAGGTTCTCCTTTGTATAAACAGTAAATGTTCATTGTTTTAAAATCAGAAATTCAAAAAGTTAAAAAGGGGGGGAGGTTGAAAAGTCATTTGTCCTTTCTGTGATTGGGAGCTGTGCAATTGCTATTGCTTTTGACCACGGAAAACAAGGCTCTTTTGTTATGGTGTGACGGTGTTTTTACTGGCCTCTTAGGATTGAGTTGCTAGAAAATATTTAACCAGCATTAACAGTAACGCTCAGCCTTTTGTTCCCTCCTATTGACTAAGTGCATCTTCCTCGCTTCTTTTTAAGGACCCAACTTTGCCTGGTTCTCTTGGCAGAACTAGTATTTAGAGCACAGATTGGTGTTAGAGCAGCAGAAAGGCTAATTGACCAGAAAATGACCTCAGATGATACAATTCTAAATTGGA
Source organism: Urocitellus parryii (assembly GCF_045843805.1). NCBI lineage: Eukaryota > Metazoa > Chordata > Mammalia > Rodentia > Sciuridae > Urocitellus > Urocitellus parryii. The sequence continues at coordinate 9,768,553 of NC_135546.1, forward strand.
AGGGACTCGGAGATCAGTTAGTTCAGTCCACGTATTTTTACAGGTGGGAAACTGAGGTCCAGAGACGCTAGATGGCTTGATCAACATCTCGTAACAAATGGGAAGCAGAGAGTCGGGAGCCAGACCCTTTCCACTGAATGGCTTCATGGTGACCAACAACTGCGGCAAAGGCTGGACCTTTGAGAGAGGTTTCAGCGTCAGCTCAGAGGCTGTGCTGAAAACTAGACTCCAGCCAGGCCCGATGGTGCACACCTGTGATCCCAGCTATCCAGGAGGCTGGGGCAGGAGGATCACAAATTTGAAGGAGGATGTTGGGTGTCACATGCTGAGGGCAACAAAGGGAAACCCAGAATTTAAAACTAAAAATAATAACCATATAACACACTAGATTTCATGTCTAAGAGCAACCCCATAGAGCTCTCCTCCTGTAACTCCCCATCATTCCCCTGCTGCAGAGCTATAGCACAGCTCTTGGAAATCTAGCCAGGGCCTCTCAGACCTCCATGGTCCAACAGGATTCTGCACTTGTCACGAAGCCAGCTTCCTGCAAACAGTAGCTCCCTTGGCAAAGGCCAGGCCCAGACTGTAAACTGCAGGGGTCTCCCCCACCCTGGGGAGGACAGAAGGGCTGAGGCCTCCTGGTAGGTCAACACCATGACTGTCCCCGCCGTCTACTGATTATGTGACCTTGTCCCAGTCTCTTCTTCAGGAAACTGATAATTACCATGTATTGCCTTACTTGGCATGAATGCTGAGCCCTGGATACACATTGCCTGTTTACTGTCTGTAAACTGCATCCTCTGCTCTGCAAAGAGGACGGGGACAGTATCTAGCCCAAGATGGCAGTGAGGAGCTAAGATCCAAACCTATTATGGAAGCCCAAGGTTCTCACTGCTTGCAGTAGCTTGTATGATGTCTGCCTTCCCCAGCAGACACTCGGCTTCCGGAAGGCCGGGACCAAGCTGGCTGGTCCTTAATAGAAGCAGTAATTATGGCCTAAATAAATGTATCCCTTTACTCTCTGCATCATATGTGCTGGATTTCCAGGACCCCTAGCCTGCTCCATGTGCGCTGGAAATTGTTCCTACATCCTCGCCCCTCTTGCATGCTTATTTTTCCTTTTTTTTTTACCATCTCAGTTCTTGCTGTGAAAATAGGCAAGATGTGAAATGTTGGGCTGAAGTTGTAACTTAGTGGTGGAGCACTTGTCTAACACATTTGAGGCACTGGGTTCGATCCCCAGCACCACGTAAAGAAAGAAAGAAATAAACAAAGGTATTATGCCCATCTAAAAAAAGATGTGAAATGTTAAGATAATGCTTTTCAGTGTCCAAGAGGGTAAATGGTCTGTAAGCCTTGCTTTCACCATGGGGTAGTGATGTGTGTGTAATATAGAGGCTTCTTAAAAATTGACGTGCCATCTCTGTGTGTGTTTTTGAAGCTGTTCGATTTAGTGTACAGAGAAGAGACTTTGCTTAATGTCATTAAAAGCGTCACCCGCAATGGACGGTCCATCATCCTGACTGCGGTTCTGGCTCTGATCCTGGTTTACCTGTTCTCGATCGTGGGCTATCTTTTCTTCAAGGACGATTTTATCTTGGAAGTAGACAGATTGCCCAATGAAACAGCTGTTCCAGGTAGGTCTGGGATCTTCTCTCTTTATCGTTACAAGGATATGTCCTGGTTATAGCTCAGCTAGAGAACAGTGCCATTGGCATCGTAGGCCTCTCTAATGCCCAGAGTGTGAGTCATGAATACAGAATTTGGTTCTCCCTTTGCCGGAAGGGGGATGTTGTGTGTCACATGCTGAGGGCAAGTGACCAGACGTTACGATCGCTCACTAATGTCCTGTTTTAAACCAGCACAGCTTTTTCCATAAAGCAGTTGGAGCATGTATGTTGAAAGCATCGAGATGTGCAGCCTCTTGACTTAGCCTAAATTCTCAGAAGTAGGTTTACTAAGGAAAACCCCTGCTGACGGTGCATGTGAAAACCTGGGAGAAGGTTCTCTGCAGTGCGAAACTGGAAACAACCTAAGTGTCAGGGGGCGTTTTCATAGATTATGGCCCATCCACTGGGTGGAGTCTCCTGCACCGAGGGTCCATTTTTATAAGGCATCTTAGAAAAATATCACAGAAGATACCATGAGAAATTATGGGATAACAAGAGTAGGACTTTTTCTTTTTTTCTTTTTTTTTTTTTGTTACTGGAGATTGAAGCCAGAGGCACTTTACCCCTGCACTGAGCCACATCCCAGCCCTTTTTAGTTTTTATTTTGAGACAGGGTCTATGTTGCTTAGGGCTACACTAAATCGCTGAGGCTGGCCTCAAGCTTGCAATCCTCCTGCCTCAGTCTCCTGAGTCACTGGGATTATAGGATTGTACCACCATGCCTAGCCTTTTTTTTTTTCTTTAAGTTAAAAAATTTATATGTATCTTTTAAAATGTAAACAGATATACTATCAGATTGCTAGCAGTGGCTATCCTGGGCCCTTTTTTTTTTTTTAATTGTATGCAGGTTTTATAGCGAGCTGATGTTATTTTTATGTATAGCAAAAACAGAAGAGGTTTCCAGTTTTGAGAGTGAGGAACAGTACTCGGTGCCTGAGTGCTCTCTTCTCCCTCTTAACAGAGCTGCCACTGGTTAGTGAACTATGACAGGCGTTCGATCAAGCTCCTTGATCTCAGGAACAAACTGACGGTGACCCGAGAAGGCAGGAGCCTGGTTTCCTCCCTTCCAGAAGCTTTTTTTGGCATGTCATTCAGCCTCCAGTTGACATTTCGTGGCACTTGGGTTCTGAACCAACCTGGGCTGGACCTTGGCTCTCCATTGGTGCCCACTGAAACTTCCCCTGCAGTCTTGGTCTAAATCTTGCTGGAGTCTGTACATACTGTAGTGTTTGTCTGAAAGTCTCAGCTGTTTGTCTTTAAAGTCGGAGAGGTGCTATTTAAGTGCGATATTTCTAGTAAGCCTACAGGAATTGACATTTTTGGCTTTTTTCCCATCCAGATCACCAAATGAAAGTGTAAATCGCATCTCTTGCTTTGAATTTATATGCAGGACTGAAGGGTGTTATTTATGTAAAGAATTGTTTAATCAGCCGTGAATTGGGGACTTCAAACATTTTAACTGTATGCTGCCAGATTTTTCATCATGAAATTTCCTTCTCTTTCCCAGAAACCGGCGAGAGTTTGGCAGGCGAGTTTCTGTACTCTGATGTGTGCAGGGTGGAGACGGGGGAGAACTGTTCCTCTCCTGGACCCAAGCAAGGTAGGGCCCCATGTGAATCTGATGCCAAGACTATGCGGGTAATTTTGGAGGCAGAGTGCAGTAAACATGCTGCCCACAGGAAGGCTGGTGACAGCTGTAGGGGGCTCAAGGGGAAGGCAGGCCCGTGCTCACCTGATCCGAGCACCCACTATCTTCCTGTCCTGTGTTGTTCTGAGAGCCAGTAGAGGAGTAGAGGGAGCAGATCAATAGGGATCGCCAGAGAGAATGCCAAGTGCTGGGAGTCAGGACAGAATACAGAAGACAGGCCCCCACACTCACACCATCAGGACCAGTGCCATCTAGTAAAACAGGGGACTCTTGAGCAGAGGGGGACAAGTGCTCCTGGTGGCGGGTGTAGGGTATGGAAAGGCGTAATAGTGGAATCCAGCAAACTTGGGGAGATGATTATGCAGAACAAGAGCAGCAAGCAACAATAGAAGCAAAGGGCCAGGTTAGGAAAGGTCTAGCTGGGCTGGGAGTTGCTGAAAGGGGCAGGAGGAGATGAGGTCTGTGTTTTAACAAGACCGTCCTCGGTGCAGCTGGAGAAGGGGACGAGGTGGGCAGCATTCTCCATAAACAGTGAGAGAGAACAACCCAGGGTAAAGCCAGTGGACCTGCTGTGCAATCTCACTAAGCCCTGCCCACAGCATTCCCATGTTTTACTGTGACCAAAGGACCTGACAAGAACAATGCAGAGGAGAGGAAGTTTATTTTGGCTCATGGTCTCAGTCCACAGACAGCCAACTCCATAGCTCTAGACTGAGGTGAGGCAAGGCGGAAGGGCATGGTGGAGGAAAGCAGCTCAGGACATGGCCCCAGGAAGGAGGGAGAGCTGCTCCACTCACCAGATACAGAATATAAACCCTGAAGGCACCCCCCCAAGGACCCACCTCCTCCAGCCACACCCCGTACACCTACAATTGCCACCCAGGTAATCCCTAGTGGGATTAATGCACTGGTTATGTTAAGGCTCTCATACCAGTTGTTTCACCTCTGAACCTTCTTGCATTGTGCCACACCTGAGCTTCAGTTGGGACACCTCACGTGCTGACCATAACAGGGAAACCTGGATCCTGTGACAGACCCTCATCTGAGAAGCAAGATGCCTGTAACCCAGAGTGGTAAACAACTTACCAGACCTCAAAAGACTTCTCTGTTCATAGGCAGGACATGGAGGGCCATCCTGACCTGGCTTGAGAAGTTAGCAGGGGGTTAAGGGGTGAGAACAGAGTGGCCCCTTTGTAAAACAGGTCTTTGACTCTTGATTCCTTCATCTGGTTCTTCCTGGCACCTGCTGGCTGCTCAGATGACATTTGGGAGCGTCATTTCAGAATCACAGTACTGCTGTTCCCCCTCATGTTTTAACTGTGTCATGACTTGCCCCACTGACAGAGCTGGTCCCTGTGGAAGAAACGGAACAGGATAAGGAGCACACGTGCGAGACGCTGCTGATGTGCATTGTCACTGTCCTGAGTCATGGGCTGCGGAGTGGGGGCGGAGTAGGAGATGTGCTCAGGAAGCCATCCAAAGAGGTAGGTGGATCCCCAGGGGAAGAAGGGCAGAGGGGGCGTGTGGGGGCAGATGGTGGTGTAAACTGAAGGCACAGAGGAAGAGCTGGGAAGGGGGAGGAGCAGCCATGCAGAAGTAGCTAGGCAAGGCTTCCCTGCTCCCTCCTTTTCTCATGTTGGGGCCACGCTTCGTGGAAAGGGCCCCCCACGTTGCCCCATTCCCTAGAATTAATGGTTGTCTCCTTCAGGCTCGAGTCTGGCCTAAAGGAGACATTTCCAGAACCCTCCTGGGTGTACCAGACAATACCTGGAGAATTCACAGTGTAGACAGACCCAGGGTATGAAAAGAGACAGTGTAACCTCCACTCCAGTTGGTGCTGGGCCCCAAGCCCTGCAGGGGACAGTGAGGGAAGCACCTAACTGCCTTGCCTCTCTTCTCCAGGAACCTCTCTTTGCTGCAAGAGTGATCTATGACCTCTTGTTCTTCTTCATGGTCATCATCATCGTCCTGAACCTTATTTTTGGTGTCATCATTGACACCTTTGCTGACCTGAGAAGTGAAAAGCAGAAGAAAGAAGAGATCTTAAAGACGACATGCTTCATCTGTGGTGAGTGGCCTCCTGGGCTCTGGACAGCCAGGTGGAGGCAGGTGGGGTCATGGTGGGCTGTGCTGGGTGCTCTGTGGGACAGTGACAATGACTATGTTCCCCAAGGAACAGGGCTGTGCTTCACCTCTGTTCTGGGAAGTATTCAGAGTGCCTACAAATTCTATGCAGCCATTGCTCCTTTATCTTTAGGAATGAAGTTCTGGGAAGCAGAAACCTGACTGCACATTATTTAAATAAAAGCATCTCAGGGTCTTTTAGGGTCGGGCTGCCTGAGCTTCCCATCATAGTGAACTAGAAGGGAGATCCTGTGTCCCCTCCAGCCCGCAGACATCTTCACTGCTGTTGGAATCAGACTGTGTGTGGAAGAGTTCAGGGCTCGGGCCCCAGACCTAGACTCTGATTAAACATCTGCCACTCACCAGCATGAAGCATGGTGCAATCACTGAGCTGCTCTGAGCCTGTTCTCCTTGTCCGTGATATGGGTGCAGCTTGCATTACTGAGGGTAGGAGAGCGCTCAGGTGAGCACCTAGCACAGACCCTGGCTTAGGCATCTGAGGCCAGGTAGCAAGCTGTGCACACAGAGGGCTTTGGCTACTGAAAAAAATCATTTTCAGTATAACAACAGGAAAATATATGCAAATGAAAACTAATCCTATAAACATAGGAACTGAGTAATCACTGCAGGATTATTCATAATATAGTTATAAAATACGTATATTGTTCCCTGGTAGGGACACTAAAAACAAACAAACAAAAAAAAAAACCAAATGAGTATTTCCCCTTTAAAGATTTAAATTTCTTTTTGAAAGAATTTTTTTAGTTCTTGTTTTTTGCCCCCACTTAAAACTTTTTTAAAACTTTTCTTTTTGACATAATTTGCACTAGTCTTATGACTCTTCCATAACAAAGAATTTCTAAATACTCTTCACCCAGATCCTCCAGATCTTGTTTCTCATTTGCTTCACACACACTATTTTTCTGAACCATGTGTCTGTGGTTGACACATGTCCTCTTATTCCCAAATGTCTGTTACATATTTCCTAACAACTAGAACATTCTCCTATCTACAATATAATTACCAAAATAGGGAAATCAAAACAGATTTAAAACTATCATCTAATCTGTAGACCCTCTTCGAATTTCACCCTTCTAAGACCCAGGTCATGTGTAGCATGTGGTCGCCCTGTTTTCTTGTGCCTCCTTTGGCATTTTTTGATTTGGGTCTCTCTAGTGTTTCCTGATGGTAGAGTCAAGATTATACATTTTTTTACAGGAATATCAGAGATGTGTTCTTGTCAGCGTGTCATACCAGGAACATATGACACGGGCTCGTCTCATAGCTGGTGTTGTTCACTTTGATCACCTGGTTAACATGGTAACTGCCAAGTTCTCTCCACTATGAAGCTTATCTTTATGGGGAGATACTTTGACACTAGTAAATATCCTCTTATTTCTTAAAGGAAACTTTCAACCACTAGTTTTGGCATCGCTGATGATTCCTGTCTGAATCTGTTATCACAATGGTGACAGAAGGATAATTTTCTTATTCTTGGTATATTTGGGGTTTTTGTTTTGGTGCTGGGGAATGAACATCTCAGTGCTCTACCACTGAGCCACCTCCCCAGTCCTTTTATTTCTTGCTGAGGTTGGTCTTGAACTTGTGATCTTTAGCCTCCTGAATCACTGGGATTACAGGCATGTGTCAAGGTCCCTGACCTCCAAAATCTTGTAACGTGTCTGTACCTTGGTATTTACCTGGTTGCCTGTGCAGGCAGGAGCACTTCACACGTTCTCATTCAACCCTGAACACCCCTGGAACCTAGATGGCAGTCTTCTTCCCCTTTGCTGACAAAGCAGTCAAGGCCCATTGAAGAGATTGAGCATCAGAGGTGGGATTCACGCCCAGCTGCGTCAGACCTCACCGCCTGTGTTTTCCCATCATAAAGTGAATGTGTTGTAAAGGTTGGCATGAGACGATGGATTTTTCAAAATTGCTCAATGGGTTTTCCTGTGTCTCTTCTAGGCCTGGAGAGAGACAAGTTTGACAACAAGACGGTCACCTTTGAGGAGCACATCAAGGAAGAGCACAACATGTGGCACTATCTGTGCTTCATCGTGCTGGTCAAGGTGAAGGACTCCACCGAGTACACTGGGCCCGAGAGCTACGTGGCAGAGATGATCAAGGTAAGCCAGCCACATGGGAGGCAGCCCGAGGGTGAGCTGTGCAGCAGTGGCTCATATAGCTGTTGACTGAGCCCTTCTCACCGTGGAGGCCGAGTGCTCTCCCAGAAGGTGGCTCTCAGCCCACATCCAGGGAGGAGACGCTGAGGCTCAGAGACGTCAGCACAGGACCTTTTCTGTGGGGCTAGGGCTGGGGCCTGGCCCAACTCTCCATCTCTGTTAAGGCGGCCCTCCTCTTGGTAGTGCCCCGCCCCTCCATAAGACCTGGCTTCCCCGAGACATCGTAAAAGCAAAACGCTCACTCGGTGCAGTGGGGCACAGTTGGCCAGTGTGGGCTCAGCGCTGTTCTTCAGCAGGCAGGGACACAGGCTGGTGTAATCTGCCTCCCCACTCGATCTTCTTGCTGATGGGACATGGGCCACTGCATCCCAGGAAGAGGGCAGGCTGCTGCAGGGCTTGAGAGCTCTCGCCCACAGAGCTCGGTGGTAGCACCAGATGCGTGCTGTGGGGGTCCCAGGCCAGCTGTGCTTTCAGTCCTGTGCTTTCCAAAGTCATTACAATGTGCAGGGGTGTGTGGTGACGTGAGGCGGCAGAGATGTGAAGTCAGGGATCTGTGCACTCGCTCTCTCAGTTGCGGGGGTGGGGGAGGGACTGGCGTCCTACTGCCTTCCTTCCTATCCCAAGGACTAGCGAACCACCCGGAACTGAGCTGCTCATGTACGATGTACTGTGAAGCTTGTCTTGTCACAATGTGGCATGCAGCTCGGGGGTTGTGAGCACCACTGGTGTGTGTGGTGCAGGCAGCAATCACTTGGTAGTATGGCTGGAACCCCCAGGTTCTGGAGGGCTTTTTGGGGGTGTCCACAATGTAGGAGTCCTGTGCTGTCTGTACCCTTGAGGTCCTCAGGGTCCAGTTCCTTGTTTCGTATACGTATGAATCACCTGTGATCTCACTAAAACTCCAGTTGTGACTAGGCAGTCAGTGCCAGGGCTTGGCCATTTCCATCCACCTCCCTGGGGGGCTCTGAAGCCCACAGAAGAGGCAGGACGGGTCCTGGTCCAGCCTGGATGGTGTAGGGAAGCATACCTCGTCATGTGCCTGCATCCAGCCTGCTTCCAAGTGCCTGGTTCTTTTACTTCCTGCGTCGTATTCAGTTATTAAGATGACCCTAAGTGGGCAGCGAGGAGCAGGAGAATTTGGGGTTGAGGAGAAATGGATGAGGGTTCACAGCAAAGATGACTTGAAAAAGAGGAGGAACCAAGAGAAGGAAGGGGAGAGAAACGTACGAGGACAAGGGTATGGTGTCTCCTTTTGCACATGAAAGCCCGGCAGTGGGTAGGTGACTTGAGTGTTAACTGCCCCAAAGGTCCTGAGCCAGGATTCAGAGAAGACACTTGAGGTCCGTGTTGTGGGAGGCAGCCGGAGGGTGTGTCGGGATGTTGGGACTGTGGAGGGGAGCTTGTGCCACCTCCATAGGAGACTTTCTCTGAGACGCCCTCAGGTGCTTTTTCCTCCTCTACTTGGTGACACTGGCAAATCAAACCATGTCCTCAGCCCAACACCAATCTGTGCACCTGCATGGAAAAGCCACTCTTGTTTCTCCTTACTCTGTCACCTTCTCTCTCAGTGTCTGAATGTGCCCCGTTTTAAAAATCTCTCTGCCGCTGGGTAGGGTGGTGCAGTTCAAGGCCAGACTCAGCAAGATAGTGAGGCCCTAAACAACTTATCAAGACCCCATCTCTAAAGGGGCTGAGGTTGTGGCTCAGTGGTAGAGCACCCCAGGTTCAGTCCCTGCTGCCGAAGGGAAAAAAAAAAATCTCTCCAGGACCAGTACTGATGTTTTCTGTTAATCACCTTACTTTACGGTCACAGGAAACTCTCGTGCCCTTGTGGGCTTCTGTCTCAATTGTGCAGACTTAAATGAGTCTTGTGAGCAGTCACTTGATGAGGATTAAGAGCCAGGGTGACCCTGCCTGCCACCCGCCATCAGAGCCTTCTGCACGGGATGCTCTGAGGCTCCAGGTCTTGGGAGCACTGCTCTGCCAGCACCATTCTTTGATTGTATGAGACGTCCTGTCAGAAAGCCTCAGGATCTGTGGCATCAAAGAATTCTTATGTGTGAATGTCAAAGCTGCTGAGCAGCCAGGTGTTTTGTGCGCTAAGCGATGGCACAGTCAGTATTGGAACCACCAGCCGACAGGAAGTGCCGCTCAGGGCAGCACTGATTTCAGTGGTGTCTGATCTTGATGCCACATGAATCCAAAAGGGCATTAGACAAATGAAGGTAGGAACTAAGGTGCTCCGTTGAATTGTTTGGCAGGGTCGGGAGTCCTGGGGCCCTCAGAGCTGCAGTGGAGCAGGCTGCCTGCCCCCTGGTGGACCCGACTCAGTCACACCCTAAAGTCCCCAGGAGCCTCTCTCTGAGGAAGTGTGCCTGCTCTGCACTGGTCCTGGGAAGAAAAAAAAAAAAAAATCAAGTGATCTATTCCTAGAGCCACCCTCAAGCCTGCCAGGAGTGCCTCCTGGATCAGAGAGAAGGGACAGCTCACCATCACTGAGGGCAGAGGAAAGAAAAGGGGGGGTGCCACCCTTCTGCTGGCCTCGTGTCCCAAAACAAATCTTTAAGACAGGTCCTTTTGGAGTATGTGGCCCTCAGGAAAGCCACCCTTTGCCTAATGTGAGAGGCAGGGAAGTTCAGTTCTGCCAGAGGCCAGCCGCCAGGGCCTGGGGCAGTCACTGCGTGGGAGGTCCCAGTGCCCTCAGAACAGCCCCTTGCAGACAGTGGCATCAGGATTGGCAGATAGGTTTCATCCAGCTGGTAGAATCTGCCTAGAGTGCTGTGTTGAGATGAGTTCTGGGAAACCCAGGGTGGCTCTAGGGGCATAACTGATGACTAACCACGGATGGAAGGGGAGGAGAGGACGGCAGTGTCCTGAGCGTTGCCCCTCCAGCCTAGACCCAGGTCCCAAGGTGCACCTCCTCCTTTGCTCACTGTCTGGCTGTATCAAAACAGACAGGCTGGCCAGGTCACATGGGTCACCCTCAGTAACTCCTAGTCAGGGGCAGGATTGCTGCTCGGTAGAGCTGGAAAGAGGGTATTTCATGCCATCCCTGCAGGGAGGGAAAGGAGGACCTGTGTCTTAGTTAAGAACTTTGTGGTAGCTACTCAGAAATTAACAGGAGATGGAATGTTGTCTTCTTCCCATCATCTCCTCTTGTGTTTGATTGAAGATGGGAATGTCCCTGACCAAACCAGGGCCAGACTGATGGACATGACCAACTTCTCCCTCCCCAGGGACTGGACTGGAGGCAGGAGGTCCAAGCTTTTTTTCAGTCCTGCTGGTCCTTAGCCATGCAAACTTGGGCCAGTCAGGGGACAGTACTGACCTGAGCTTCCCGTCTGTAAATCAAGGTTGATCTCTCCACATCTGTTGAGGGTGGCAGTGAGATGAACCATCAGAACCTGGTGGGTGGTGGGCACTCATGGAGGGAGGCCTCAGATCATGGAAGCAGAGGGCCGTGGGTGACAGAAGAGGTACCGGAAGCTTCGTTTCCTGTAGTTCCAGGACTGTGTGAGACACCTTGATTAGCTGTTGCTCACAGAGATCAGAATGGGCATCTGTCTCTCAGAACCTGCTCCCATGAAAACCCATGTCTTCCTCTAACTGTCCCTGAACTGTGAGGCAGGGCATGGTTGCCAATGTCACTTTCCTCTTGGACCCCAAGAAGGATACCTTCGGATTCTGTCCTTGTGTCTGGTGGTCTCCTCATGCTTTCCCTGCTGGGCATCTGAGCTGCACTTGATTGGAGAAGTGGTCTCAGGTTCTTGGGGTGTGCTGTGAGGTGCCACCTGGTTCACTGGTAGACTTGTCCCTTGACTTAAGCACCTGATGGCAGGTGCTGCTGTGATTCCAAGGCCAGGCCGGCTCAGGCTCCTCCACTGTTTCTTACAGCACCACTCAGGAGGAGAGGGCCTGTGGAGTGACCTCACACAACCCTTGGCCGGCCAGAGAAAGAGAAGACTGCCAAGTTCCCTTTCCACAGGGGAAGGTGGATTTTGATGCTATTGTAGAGTTTGGGTGGTGCTTTATCTTAATAAATAAACGTTCATGATTATTTAGGTGACACACCCCCTTTTTCCTATTATTTTAGCACCTTTTGTGCCAGTAGAACAGAATTTGTGCTGGCCAATCTGCAGATGGTCATTGGGAAGGCCGTGCTATTGGATGAGAAATTCGTTATGAGCACTTTGCCCAAGAGTGTTGAAATTCTGCACAAATGGCAGTTTTATAGGAAAAAAGAACATGATTCCCAGGAAAGAGGGAGCAGTCCCTTATTCCTACTAAGTCAGATGCTGGAAGACTACCCACTTGGCTTTTAGAGGATAATTTAAAGAAAAGCAAACTGAGTGAAAAAGGAGACTTCTGTCGATTTCACTTCTTTATCTTGGGATTCCTCCCTCAGTAACACGTCTTATTCATGTTTCTGGGGGAATTGCATTAGAGACAGAGTATTGTTCCTTTGCTGGTATCTTGGGCTGCTGTGGCCACTGCTGTCCAGGAGGGCATGTTCAATCACCACGAATAAGGGCAGTAAGACCACTGGGGAGAAGCCACCACGCCATGAGTGGCTGGGAACCCTGCGGCTGCTGGGAGAGCCGGCTCTGCTTTGCTACTGCTAGGGCTGATTGGATAACAACAGATGATAGGGTTTTGTTTTTGTATTTTGCTGCGCTGGGGACCAAGCACCTAGTACATCCTGGGATCTACCACTGCACAATGTCCCCAGCCCACTAACAGGTTATCTTTAATCTTCATGTGCAAAATAGATAATGTAAGATCTTGTGTAATCCTCCCCTTGATGTAGCAGGTGGCAGTACGGCCACTTTTCAGATGGGAACTTCAAGTTCCAGAAGGTTGGCTGGGCAGCTTCTTTCTCTAGGGCCACTCGGCTGGATCAGAGCTGGAGTCAGAACTCAAGTCCTGGGGTGTGCAGACCCATACATCCCCGAGTGCCTGCAGGCGGGACCACCCCTATACCTGCACACAGGGCCCTGTGTGTCAACAGCCTGTGGCATTGGTTGCCTGGCTGCACCTGGTTTTTCTGACCCAGTCTGGCCTAACTCCCAGACTGTTGGGGCTGAATTAGCCTCTAAAGAGGCAGGAAAAGGCCCTGTGGGGAGAGGGAGGAGGGTGTGAAAGAGGATCTCCTGGGGATGCTGGCTGACTCCACAAGAGCTTCTAGTTGGACTGGTTTCATTCTCAGAGCCACTCCCCTGCACAGCTCCTCAGGCGACCACTTCAATCAAGCACCAGAGGGGTTGTTGAAGGACAGAGTGGGGGGGGGGGAGGGGAGCGTGTGGCTCTTGCCACAGATGGATTTAGAATATATGGGAATTTTGACTGGTTAAATTATCATAAGCTCCACTGCCTCACTTCATCTTGAGACAGGGAATATGTGTCTTCTGGTGGCCAGATCTGGAGGGCAGAGTGGTGTCTGAGTCCCAGGGAAAGGCGACTCACCAGAACCACAGCCAGACGAGCTCCACGCCCAGGTGACTCATCCCCTTGAGCAGGACTTTCTAGTCACTAAGCAGCGTCTGGTCAGGTCAGCCTTTAATCCCAGGGCCGACTCTTTCTCACAGTGGCAGAGGGTTCCCTACTCTGTCTTTTCTCAGGTCGTGGGGTGCTCAGGCATGGCAGAAAGGAGCCAGCATTCCTAGAAAAGAACTTTCCTAAAAAGTTTCCTAAAGCCTGGCACAGTTGGCATGAGAAAAGCAATATGCGAGTCTTTATGACTCAAAACATCTCCTGGGTCAGTTTTCCAAGCAACTAAATTATTTTAGCAAATTAAGTGCCGCTGAACATCTGTGAGGATGCAGTGGGACAGCTGGCCCTGGCACCGTGTTTATCTGTTTGATGAGAAGACAGTGCATTAACAAGGGCAGGGGATCAAAATGGGAACTGAGCACCTACATGACACTCCTTTCTGTTTGAAAGCAGAACTGGCCAAAGTCTTGCCCCTTTCTTGACCCGAGAGGGAGCCTGGTGCTGTAAAAATCTGCAGGCTGGCACTATGCATGGTGGGGACATGGCTTTGCCGAGAGGGGTAGTCCAGGTGACCCACAGGGGGGAAAAGAGACTCAGAGTTCATGGATCGTGATGAGATGGGAGTGGGGCCCTGGATGTCAGAGGGAAAGGTTGGCGAAAGTGGTGGCCACTGTCAGGAAGGGAACATGAAACTTGGCATCGCCATCCTGAGGGGTCTCAGTTCAAGGAAATTAGAAATCGGGGTCCCTGCCAGATGGGAGATGAGGGCGAGCCCTGCAGGCCATGTGGCCTCACTCTCTAGACGTTCCCATGCCCCGGGTGGCACCTCCTCTGTGCTTTGTCAGGCAGGCAGGTCATGGCAGTTGGTAACGTGACGCTGACAACTTTGCTTCATGCAGATGACAATAAGGGGTTTGGACTTTTATTCGAGAATTCTAGTGAGGATGCTGGGGGGGGGTGGGGGTTTAGTTCTGGGGCTGTGGATCTGGGTGTTGGCAAGTGCTGTATCAACAGCTTCGTTACTAACCTAGGAGGCCGTGAGCCTTGGTTGAAATGTCATCTGGGCTCCGAGAGCCATGTGTGGCGCCCTGTGCTGCTCTCTAAATATGATTCTCAGAATGCCTGCTGGAGTTAGCTGACACCACAGCAGTGCAGGACTATCACAGAAGAGAGAAATGGAGAGCAAGTTGGCATCCGCTTCACTGTGGCTGGAAAGAGCATGTCAGCATCCTTGGAGCTGCCTCCCCACCAGCCAGGCCCTCACCCCACCCTCTGCACTTGAGCTGGGGTTGCTGAGCTTAACTGTCCCCACCCAGCCTCGTAACATGTCCTACCCTCTAGTCCAGAGGGGATGCAGTCGCCTCACTCTCCGAATACCTTTCTTTTTATCATGAAGCACTTAGCACCTGACCCCAGCTCCCAGGCATTGACATGCGGCTTGTAACCGTGACAGGAGCAGAAGCGCAAAGCATTAAGGCAGAGCACAGAGGGCCAGGTTACTGGTCAGGGGCCTGTGCACAGCAAGGGTTAGGTCTGGCAATAGAAAAGAATTGGTTTCTCCCCATTGATTGTTTCATCCAAGGATATGAGTGGGAACGCAGGTTCCCACACCTGTCTGTAAATGCATACACAACACGCACTTTCCTCAACTTGGCAGGTTTGATAACTCTCAAAATGCCTTTTTTTTTTGCCTCCATACCTTGAGGCTTCCTCTACTGCAAACTCGGAGTTGTCCCACTGGCCCCTTAGATTCCAGGCATCCTAACTACTTTTACTGCCTACATTTCCTTTTTATTCTAAAATTGACTTTGACAGAGCTAGACCGCAGGGTCCTCTGCTACTGAGAGGTTTGCATCCATAAAAATACTTCATCTGGGAAAATGTTCTGGATTTCACTGTCTTTATCAAGTACATAGAATTTTTACAGAATTCTGAATCTCTCTGAAATGAAGCCTCCTAGCATGCCCCCCGGGAACGTGAGAAGGACAGACAGACTTGAGCTTTCACCTTACATAGACCTTCGTGCTTCCATGGGTCCAGTGAGGAAGTTGAACCAAAGAGGCTGTAGTCCCCATTTGAGCTCTGAAATTCCATGATGCAACTTTCAAAGTTGAGTCAGGAGTTCCTGAAATACCACAGAGGGCAGCACAGGCCTCAGGGTTTGTAACTGGAACAAGGTATCCAGGAGGAGAAGGTAGACCTGGGTGACCTGGTAAATACTGTGGTCAGAATGCACAGGGGGGATTAGGAAATGGGGGATTTGGAGAAATGGTCCCTGGAGGATGATCTCTGTCACCCTTAGGAGACAGCATGGCCTTACTTGGCAAACCACTCTCAGGGCAGCAGACAGCTGCTTTGATTCCTTATGAAGTCCTGTGGACGGTGATCAAGATCACACCTGCCTAGCACTTGTTTCTCAGTGTGTCCAGCAGGGCTGACCTTGAGTAAAACCATTGTAGTCCTGAGCTGTCCCATCTATGAACCCATCAGATGCAAGGCTCTGTCATGTGGAACAGCTTGATATGAGGCTCGTGACTGCTTATCTTTGTGTACCTTCAAAGATAAACCTAAGTGCGTTCCCCTGAAATAAGAGCAAAGAACTTCGGAAAGCTGTCTAGGTGGGCTTAAAAACTGTATTTTATACCAAATTAATAAGAGCAAGATTAGAAACTAATGGAAACCAGAAAAGAATTTGAGAAAACCAATGAAGATTGCTAAAATCCCCCATCTCACCACTGAGAATGTTCTGGTAAGTTTCTTAGTTAATTGAGAAGGCCGGGGAGTTGCACAAATGGAATCTCCAGGGCCAGCTGGGACGCTGACTGGGGAGGGGCAAGTCAGCCTGGTTGTTGTTAGGCATCTCCAACGGGCTAGCCCTGCCCTCCACCTTTCTGTCCTCCTCTGTGAGTTCTGGTTTCCTCACATGGCAGCCCCAGGTGCCTAGGACCCAGCTGTGCCACGCAAGGTGGTGAGCCCTGCCTTTTCACTGCCTAGGGGATAGTGCACCTGTGGCCCCAGAATGACTTCAAAGAATGATTTTGCAGCTGGGTCTTCTGGGGATTTCATCAGAAGTGGGTGTGGCTCTCCCTGCTGGCAGGAGCTCCTCTTTGTTACTCTCTGTCGTCCAAGAACAGCTATTAACCCAGTCTGGGAAGGGTAATTGGTCATTAGTGCCTAGCTGAAGATTATATAACATGGCCTGTTTTGGTAATGTCACTCAGAGCTCAAAACAGAACTGTACTGATACCTCACCTTGTGAGCACCCTGGACAGCCTTTCTGGGGCTTAGTTAGTAAAAGAGAAATCAGTGTCTCTGAAAGTCCAGAGACAGAAGCTGCACAGAAGAGAAGCATTGAAACTCGAGTTCATACCTGGAGTGCAGTGCTCCCTCGATGCTGGCTTTGTGACCATGGGCTGGGGACATTATTGATTAACGCCTTTGCACAGTGCTTTCCAGGTTATGGGACACAGCCCTGTGATCTCAGTGCAGTAGCTGGTGATCGCTTTCAAAAAACAAAACCAAAAACCCAGGAGCTAAATGAGCTGACCCTTTAACTCTCTGGTACACACTTGGAAGAACCACACCTCAGACTCCACTTGGCTTCTAGAAATTTCAGGCACTAATCCTTATCCTGTCACAGGCTGCTGTAGAAATATAGGGACTGTGTGACAGATAGTATCCCTATCTTTCTGGTACCTGAATTTGCGGGTAGACAACAAATCCCCAGGTGTGAAACCTTTCTTAATAGACTTTCAGAATAACAGAAGGATGGAGAAGGAAGTACACATTTCCCATATGCCTCCTTCTCTTTCTACTCCCCCCATCCCCTGATTATTAACATTTCATATCCCTGTGGTATACACATTGCTAGGCCGGAATTCTGCACTGTTTTATTTACTGTTTTGGTACTGATGATTGAATCTAGGGGCGTTCAACCAGTGAGCTACACCCCTAGTCTTTTTTTGAGACCGAAGTTCCAACTTGCAATCCTCCTGCCCCAGCCCCTGCAGTCTCTGGGATTACAGCTCACTGCAAATCTAGAGTTTTCATTCGGTCTCGCTCTTGGTGATACACAGGCTACAAATGTGTGATGACATGTACCCACCATCAGGGCATCACACAGAATAGTTACAGTGTGCTGAAAAGGCCTCCATGCTCCACCTAGTCGCCCCCCACTATCTTGATGTGCCCAGAGCTGGGATCTATTTTTTCATGGATTAATTTTATTCATTGAGCATAGAGATCAACCCTAGTTTGTTACCGAGAGTGGTAGATTGTGGCTTTTTCTTTTACTGTGATCTTAGAAAAATGAGCTCTAACTGGTAATTATTTCAGTGGAAATAACAATCCTAACTCACCAAAGGGGCTTAAAATGTACCAAGTGTTCTGTGTCCTGTCTTTGTGAAGTTCAGCCCTGACTTCAGCTGCCCCCCCCAGGGATCCTCTGAGTGGGGAGACTGAACCTATTTCCACCCCCCTCCCCAGTCATTCCTATCCCTCTTCCTGTTTGTAAGGTAGGCAGAAACGCAGCTGCCACCTCCGTTGAAAAGACAGTCTTTCCTCTAGAATCTTCCCAGAGGGGCTTCTCAGGAGTAAAGAAGCAACTTCTCCCTTTTCCTAGAAACCATCTTCCTTCCATGACCCTATCATCATCAAGCCCCCACCCCACCCAAAACACCTCATTCTCTCATCTGGCTAGAGAAGAACAAAGCGTACAACCATTAGTGTTCCCCTGTCCAGTTGGTAGGCTTCTCCACCTGGCAGAGTTGGTCTACGGAGGTGAGGGATTCTCAGGAGTCTTTCTTAGAATAGCCTCTCAGTTGAGCCTGGAAAGGGGGAAAAACAAAAAACTTCTCAGAATGGCAAACAGAGTGTTTGCCTCTTACAATCCAGCCTCCTCCTCCCTCCTTCCAGTCAAGGAGGTTTCGAGAGGCTGGTCAGTGCCGCCCCCACGTCCTAAACTTCAGGGTGTGCCTTTGCAGGGACTTTTCCAACTTTACCTAGAAAAGAAGTAACCAGAACCCAGCGCTTGTGGTCAGCCTGCTTCCGGCTGTGGCTTCAGTTAGTCTGTCTGCTCTGACAGAGGAAGCAGTGACAGGAACTGCCCTGGTTGGACCAGGAGGTCCGTGCAGACAGGGCTGCATCACACTGGCATGTGAGATGCCAGCAGTGAGGAGAGGGAGGGGAGCAGAGACGCATGCCACCCACAGACCCTCTCCCAGCCCTGCAGCCACACGCACTGGCCCCAAGGTGAATCCCTGTGTAAACAGAGGGAGTTTGTTGAACGGCACTTTCCAAAAAGGCAGTAGAAGCCAGAACAGTGAGACGTGGGATTGTGCAAACATCCTGGACCTTGGGACACCGGCTGGCTGGAGAGCTGTGGGTGACAGGCCTCCCTGGAATGACGGAGCACACAAGCTCACCATGTTGAAAGTCTTAGCTAAAGAGGAAGTCCCTGGATTCGGGCTTTGTCTCTGCTCCTGTGGGAGGCACTAGGAGAGTCTAAACATTTTCATTGGGGGATTTGGATTCCCTGTACTCAGGTGGGTCAGGCCAGTGGAGTTTCTCCTCCTGAGCAGGAGGCAAAACCAGCTGGAAAGGGAGAGGACAGCTTGGCTAGAATCGCTAATTAATTTGGCTACTGTTTGATAATTTGAGATTTGACTCAACAGCCCGGGATATTTGTTTAATTAAAATGCTAGGGTTGTGGCTCAGAGGTAGAGCTCTTGCCTAGCACTTGGGAGGCCCCGAGTTCGATCTTCAGCACCACACAATAAAAGAAAGGTATTGTGTCCAACTACAACTAAAAAGATATAGATATCTATAAAAAATAGTGGCAACATCCGGGATCTACCCACTTCTGTGTGTGCTGTCCAGGGCGTACCATTCCCTGCAGTTTGAGTTTGTTTTGTGCAGACTGGGATATTGGAGGGGTCTCACCCACCCAGCTTTTCATAAGGTGGCCTTGGAGAGGAGCCTGAAGCAGAGGGCTGGTAAATAACTAGACCAGGAAACTCCTTTCCTACCTTTGCATTGAAGGTATGCTGGGAAATGGAAGAGAGGGTTATCCCTCATATGTGGTTCCCAGCAAGCACAGCCTCCCTGTGAAGGGTTGGATTTTTGAAGTTTGATTCAGTTGCAAGGCATTTTTTGAATTGGATATAAAAATATGTTCAATCATCTGCCATCAAGTAAAATGGACACTCTAGAAAGATGTGTTTTTTCTGCGTGTGCTTATGTCTTCTTGGGCAGTGCCTTCATGCCCCAGGATTATAGGTATCCTACGGACAAAAGCACAAATCAAGTAAAAAAAATTAAAAAATCACAGGATCTGAGAGCCTCTGCTTCAACAATGAGGTGAGTGGCAGTCATCCTCATGCCAGGGTCCCCACCTCACCCCCAGAACACCTGTAGGCACTCAGGCCTTGGTGCCAGCTAGGTGGTTCAGCTAGGGAGCTCCTTCGACTCAGACGTTTTCAGGACAGAGACCCCGTCTTTCCCATCTGTACTTCCTCATGCTCTTAGGCCTGGGCTGGGCAAAGAAATTGTGCAAGTTCCCTAAACAGCTCTTAAATGGAGGAAGTCTGTGCACTTTGCACCAATTTGTTTAAACACCTTTCTAAAGTTCTTCCTGGGGCCAGGGAACCACATACACTGTGAAAGCAGGTAGGAATCTGCCACAGAACAATTCTCATTTTCATCTGTCATTGTCTGGTCACTTGTCATTAGAATAAGGAGGAGACGTTACTTCCTGAGCTTTCGCTGTGTGCAGAATTGTGCACGGATCTTCCAGAGACTTTTGAAGATGTCATTCATGTGGACTCTGGAAATCTTCACTTTATATTTTTCTAGAGGGTTTGCTAAGCAAATGCACCCAGGAGAGGTCGGATTCACTTGCACCTCCATGCTCAGTCAGCTAAAGTCCTGGCTGTTCCCTGAAATGGCAGCCACAGGTGTCAGGCAGAGTGACTGGACCTCTTCCTGCCCTCTCTGATGTGTTGAGGCTGCCTTCTTGTCTGTTCCTTTCTAGAGGGTCCAGGGTGCCAGACTGGCTTCCTACTGCTCTCTGCTGTATCCTCAGCATAGAGCAATGAGGGCTCCTGAAGCGCTTGTTGAGTTTGCCACAAGTATTTTTAAAAAAATACTTTCCAGTGTTTATACTTCTTATTCGAATTCATATAACTATCAAATATCTGACCCCCACCTAAAAAAAAAAATACTCAGTTGGAGCAGTCTATGATTTCTAAGCACTAGATAATTTTCAGAATCTGCTTTGAAAAATAGCCATTGGCTTCTTGCTGCCACCTACCCCTACCCTCCCCAACCCCTGACAAACTACTCTTTCAGAGCCTCGGATTTCCGCATCTTTACGTACAGTGGTGGGACTGGTGATCTCTTAAGTTCTCTCCTGGCAGTACATTTTGTCACATCCCAGTTGATGGCCTAACTATGGGTACCCCCCTTTGACAAGGCAAGTGAGACTTTTGTCTCCTCCTCTGGAATTAGTAGCATTCACTGGGGTGTCCAGGACCTCTGATGCCTGGGTTGGGCTCCTGGCTCCTTCAGGTGGGTGCTCCCCATCCCCACTCCACAACTGGCCCAGGGGGAGGGAGCTCTTCTGAGAAGGTAGCTCCATTCCTCCAAGTTGTACCAATATTGAATGTGGGCTGTTTCCTTGGTGGGAAAATGGGGCTATCAGATCTGAAGGGTGGACACTGGGGCAGTGAATCTAATTAGTGATGGCCACACCGGGGAAACTGATTACCAGTGGAGAAACACTAATGTTTGTAAGATGGTAGCTTAAAAAATGTTATTTTGTGAAATGATCTTTTGCCTGTTACTCTGTGGTGGGAAATGAACAGAGGGGTACGTGAAGGCACTTGTGAATGAAGCGCTTATCTCAAAGTCTGGGAAGGCAGAGATCATCTCTTTCCTCTCCTGCAGTCACTGCAGGCAACTCCAACGTGCTGTTTTCACATGTCTTATCAAGGGTGCACACAGGACACAGTGTTGCTCCATCCTTCCACAAACCAGGGCAGAGTGTTGTGTCTTCCCAAAGGTGGCCCCAGCCCTCATGATGCAGGTGGGCTAGTGAGTTCCTGCCTGTGAGACTCTCCTGATGTCTTGAGTGAACACCCTAAAGTAGATGTGCTGCGCCTGTTGTGACATTTTCCAACTAGTTCTTATATGGTTTCTACCCTGTGAGGTTGCCTTAGGTCATGACACAGTTTAACCATTTCACTTGATTCATAATATTTAGATATGCCTTATGGATTTTACCTTTTTTGGGCGGGGAGGGGTACTGGGGATTTAACCCAGAAATGCTTAACCTCTGAGCCACATCTCCAGTCCTTTCTATTTTTTATTTTGAGACTGAGTCTTGCTAAGTTGAACAGGCTAACCTTGAGCGCCTCCTGCCTCAGCCTCCCTAGTTGCTGAGATCATAGACATGCACCACCACACCCAGTTGAAGCCTTCTGTGTATAACAGAGGTTGGCAAACTCTGTCCAGCAGACCGAACACAGTGGCACCATCCACTTATATATGGTCTGTGGTTGTATGGGGACTACAATACAGAGTAGTTGTAACAGAGACCATGTTGTCCACAAAGCCAGGAACATTGACTGTCAACATTCTCATTATATTAAAAAAAGTTCCTGACCCCTGGTGTACACAAAGCAGAGATAACATGTTCATTGTGCGTGTTTGGGGAGGTAGAAGCATGATTACTTCTGGAAAGTCTATTAAACTTAGCCTGCCAAGACCAAAATGGGCCAGGTGAGGAGGACACCAGATACATCTGGAATGAGTCAGCTTTCTTCCTCTGGCTGATTGAGCTGCTCTTTTGCTCATACCTGCCTCTCTGAATAGAGCCTAGGTATGAAGAAAGCTGTGAAGGAGAAGGCGTATATGGTGGGAGGAAGTGAGGCCAGAAGAGAGGAAACCCATCCTGCTAACCAGCAGTGAGAAACACTGTGCCCTCGGGGAAGGAGGCTGAACGGTCAGTCTGCCTCCTACAGTGGACAGCTCCCATTAAGCTTTTCAGCATGGGAAGAACAGGAAACCAGTAGGGTGGTGTCCATAAGCTCTGAAACTGGGAAAATGATTGGGGAGCCCCCCAGGCCTTGTTTTCAGCCTCTTCAACGATCCCCTTACCAGGCACATTATATTGCACTATTCTGTTGAAATGCCAGAACCCGTGGGCTCTTAAAATATGCAGCCTAGCATGTGAGAGACCCTGGGTTTAATCCTCAGTACTACGTAAATAAATAAAATTTTAAAAGTTTTAAGAATATGCAGCATAGTATGAGCTACCTAGAGTAGGCAAGTTCAGATTATAAAATGGAGGCTGCCATCAGTGGTTTGGGATTTCAGTTGGGAAGATTGAAAAATGTTCTGGTTTCCAGGTACAGTGGTGCATATCTGCAACCCCAGCAATTCCAGAGGCTGAAGCAGGAGGATGGCAAGGTGGAGGCCAGCCTCACCAATTTAGCAACACCCTGCTTCAAAATAAAAAGGACTAGATTATAACTCAGTGGTAGAGCACTCCTGGTTCAATCCCTGGTACCACAAAAAAAGAAAAAAAAATGTTGTGGTGATACTTGCACAGTGGTGTGAATGTACTTCATACCACTTCGAAATTTCAAAAATGGCTAAAGTGTGCTGTGCACATTTTACCACAATTTAAAACAGAACTCATCACCAGCCTTATCCTGTGAAAAGACCAGAGCCCCCGCAGCAGTATTCAGAGTTGCAGATGAGGACTCTAATTTGGAAACCTTCCCCCCTCCCCAGTTAAATGTTAAAACAACTTCCTTTTCTAAGAATTAAGAGGTCCATTATGTTCTCTTTAAAAGATCATTACTGAATAGTTAAAAAGCATAATACCACATTTGTTTCACAAGGGACAGATCACATAGAGACGCCCCGTAGTCCAAACGGCATGGTATGGCGGCCTTTCTGACCCTCTACTAACTCCCACTCTTTCTTTTTCCTTCATGTGGATTATAGGAAAGAAACCTTGACTGGTTCCCCAGGATGAGAGCCATGTCCTTGGTCAGCAGCGATTCCGAAGGAGAACAGAATGAGCTGAGGAACCTGCAGGAGAAGCTGGAATCCACCATGAAGCTTGTCACTAATCTCTCTGGACAGCTGTCAGAATTAAAGGACCAGGTAAAGGAGGGAAACCCCGACTTCCCAACACACACATGCCCCTGAAATGGGACTGCAGGGACAGTGCTGCAGTCGTCATGTTACCATGTTAAAAGTACTTAGCCTGAAAGGCAGGGGACTGGGCAGGAGAGGACAGACCCGGCACCAATCAAAAGATAAGGCCATACTGCTTTCAGTGCTGCTAAGGACATGGTTTTAATATGAAAAAAAAAAAAAAAAAAAAAGTCAAAATGCAAACTACTTTACCCAAGTACTGGACAAGAAAAAAAAATGCCTAATTCTCTTTGCGGAGACATAGAATGAAAAGCTCTTTCTTGTTTGGCTACTTAGCCCTCAGATTTCTCAAATCTTCATCGAAGAGATGTAAATTCGGCATCCTGGGATAAACTATAGTCATGGAAAAGCCTGTTTGGGTTCATTCGTTTGCCAAATGCTTATGAAGTGGCTGCCAGGTTCGTGATAGAAAGTGACAGAGACATAATCTCAGGTCTCCCAGAGGGTGGGAGTCCACACTGCCCTTCCTGCTCCTATGATAAATGCTTTACCTTTTAAGGTAAGGGGAGCAGATTTAAACCAAACCCTGTATAACCCCTTAAGTTGAACACTCTGTCACCAGGTGATTACCTAGTTATAGGATGGCCTGTGCCCTGCTCCTTAGCAGACTGATCTTGCATTTCTGTAGCTGACAGGGATAATCATGTACAGACAGGTACAGTTCAGCATTTTGTTTAAGTTTCTGAAAGCTTTCTCTGTAGACTAGATGAATTTGGTCCAGGCAACTTGGCCCCGGAGGTAAGTTGCAGGATGCACCCCCAGGTGATTGAGTACATAACTGGCGAAGGCTTCATCTACCACCAACTCTTCGAGATAGTGCACAGAGCCTAATTAATAATCCTGCTTTAAGTTTATTCCTTTTGAAACTAAATTATTCCCAACTAAGCCCCCCAAATGCCAGCTGGCCTCAAGTTCTTTTTTTTCGTATGTATTCAGATATAAATTTTAAAAAGACGAATAAAGAAAGCAGACCTTATTGATGAAGGCTGCCTACATCCCTGAGCTTGGTGGCATCCTAAAATGAGTAATACCTGAAGACTAATCAAGATCTAACTAGATTACTTTGTTTATTAACTGTTCGCCCTGCTGTGCAACATTTGACAAATCTTGGCAAGACTGAACTGACATGTGATGCTGCAGCTGCCTCTGTCCTTGCCAGTCCCCAGGGCAATTTCTTAAAGACCCTCCCAAGCTGGAGTTCTCATCCTTTCCCTCTGGAGATAGTTGTGGCTTCAAGAAATTCAATTTTATCAGATGTTTTAAATTAGGTTCCCAAAGAAGCTCACACTGATCTAGGACAGACCAATGAAGGAACTGGCTCACCAGAAAGTCTGGTGACACGCATCATCTGTGCTAGATGCGTGTAGCACCAGAACTACAGCTATAGGGATATCCTGGCTCCTAAGTCCGACGGCAGCCCAGGTTTGTTCTTGCTCATTCATGACTAATTCTCATTGTCACACCTGGATGCTCTTCAAGGGCTCATATCTTAATATGAGGAACTAGATGTTTCCAGTTTACTAGAGAGTCTCTTAAAATTTATCATACAAAACTGCTATATTTTGGGGTTTGCTGTGGTAAAACCAAGCAAGCCCTTCCCTCCAGCCTCCCCCAGTCCTTTGGGTGATGAGAAGCTGCTGCACCGAGGACGACTCGGGAGACGCTTCTGTGCCTGCTTTGCACACCAGTGAGCATGTTGCAAGAGTTGAGCCAAGTCATTTCACCCCAGGAACACAGGAGGCTCTTAGGAAACTTATGCAACTTTAGGGGACACTGCCAGGGTGGGAGCTCCTGACCCCCCAGCGTGGGCTTGTTTTTGTGTTGTGTATGTGTTTGTTTTGTTGCTGTACTCCATTTTCTTGTTCACTGTTTAAATTTAATTTTTTTTTTAAAGAGGCGTAATGTTTCACAAGTTGCATCCTGCCCATTGGTGGAATGGGGGTTGCATTTATTTTACACCCCTGAAACGGGTAGAGACTTGGCATTTTTTAAATACAACGTAGAATCATTCCTATTAAACTTAAGATTTGACTAAATATAGATGTTAGAACTAGAATGGTCTTATACTGCTTAATCCCAGTGCTTTTTCAATTTTTGGTTTTAAAGTTGAAAGCATGCCCCTCCCTGAGAAAGATCGAGATTGAACTATTTTTTTCTTAGAAGATAGCAAAAGCTACAAAGAAACATGAAGAATCAGTAACACATTCTTCAGCACTTTTCACAGGATTGCTCTGCTTAAGTTCTAAGGTGCCCAGAATTGCAGAAAAATTCAGCATAGCTTCTGCAGGGAGGGCACTTGCTTCCTTCAAAATGAACCAGTCAGTGTTTTCTTTCAATTATATGATTTCTAACAAACCTTTAGTGCATTTGCATGTTGAATAGATTTGAATTTTAATGTTGTTATAACAATCAAAATTTCTTAAACCATTTTGCATTTAAAAAGAAATCACACAGATATGTTGGAGAGCTCCTGGATCTGAAATAATTGTGAGAATTCTTGCCCTCAAAAGGGAAAATTTTAGAATTAAGCCCCAGGAATGATTAACGAACAAGAAACTCTAATAGATATTTTCTAAAACAACCATGAAAGAACACCATTCACTGAGAAAAATGTGGGAAAACAGAAGCTGCTTCATCACTTAGATATTTTGTAGATCTTCTGAGCCCAAAACCAGCGTAATGGGACAAGGGTGGTTTCAATGTGGCTGGCTCTGGTTTTAATCCTTACTGTCCCTGACCTCTTTGGTGGTGGTTGTCTTAAATGACCAACTGGGGGAGAAACTGCTCCTATAGAATATTAGTCCACAGGTGGTTGGTCCTTTTTCTGTTATGCTAAGTAAGTATTAATGATGCATCTCATCTTCAAGTTTCCCCTCCCAAGAGATTCTGAATACTAAATGTGATTCTCTTACATCCTTATTCCAAGGAGGAGAACTAATGTAAGACCTTAATATTTCTTTTTTGCATGTTTCCTTCATAATGCAAAAGAGCCTATATTGAGCAAAGGGTTAACTTTCTAGAAAATGCGTCTGGCTTCCCATAGGACAGTCACCCATCGTTGCTAGGAATATAAGAAGTGCTTGGAAAT
This sequence comes from Urocitellus parryii, assembly GCF_045843805.1. Classification (NCBI taxonomy): domain Eukaryota; kingdom Metazoa; phylum Chordata; class Mammalia; order Rodentia; family Sciuridae; genus Urocitellus; species Urocitellus parryii. Next base: position 9,794,986 of record NC_135546.1, read on the forward strand.
CTGGATCATGTTAGCATGTTACAGCATTTGGCATTTTTCATGCAAAAAGGTTATCTTACCAACATTAACTGCTTAAGGAATAATAATTTTTTTAAAAAAGATTAGAGAATATGGTCCCAAGTTGTGGAATGGAGGATTGAACAGACCTTACTGAATGCATTCATGTTCCTTATATTATGCTGGGATCATAAAAGAGGACTAAAACAACGTCTGCCCTCTCGGGTCCCATAATTAGCGAGCGAGATGGAGAAGTAGATGTCTCAGAGTATTGTGTGGTGTGAGAAGCAGGTCCCTGGTCCACAGTGAGGCTGAAAGGGAAGAGTTCAGCTTCCACAGCCTTAAGCAGGTGGCTTCTGAGCTGGCAGAGAAACGCAGTAAGGGGCTTCCCAGGAAAAGAACTGGCATGAGCAAAAGCATGACAATGCATGGCATGCTCAGGAATGGCAGAATGTTCTGGTTAATCCACATCACTTCCTCAACCAACATTGCAAACCACAGAGTGATCAGGTACAGGGACACAAAGATGAGAGGTCTAGCCTCTGCCTTCCAGAGCCAACAGTCTAAATTGGGAGACAAGGAAGTTCAGCATGAATTATGCTTAAACCTAAGCAGTGTACACCAGAGGTCTGCACAGATCGCTCTGGGAATGAGGCAACAGGGAGATGCCTACGACCTAGCCCAGGGTAGGGAGAGGAGCAGACAGTGCTAGGCAGCCACTCCCAGATTCTGAACGCCATCATCCACACAGTTCTATTGAATCAATATTTGTATTCAAGAAACGCTTCAGTTCACTGTCTCAGTTTTTCAGGCACATCATTTCTGAGCATAATTTTTCAGGACTGTAAAAAGCAACTCTGACAATATCTCCTGTTTAGAATGATTGAAATAAGGACCCTATTGTAACTTGAAAGCAGCTCTTCAAACACTCTAAAGATCTGTTACAGAGCCAGGCATGGTGGTGCACACTTGTAACCCCAGCAACTCAGGAGGATTGAAAGTTCAAAGCCAGTCTCAGCAACTTAGTGAGGCTTACACAACTCACAAAGACCCTGTCTCTAAAAATATATATATATATATATAAAAGGACTGGGGATGTGGCTCAGTGGTTAAGCACCCTGGCTCAATCCCCAGTACAAAAAAAAAGTTATAAAGCAGACTGGTGTTTTAGTGTCATGGGCGAACCTTCCTCCTGTGCCAGCCTTTGCTACCAAGATGCTGTGCTCATTTGTGCCCTCAACCTATGTGTGCTTGCATCTGACTTGTACAGCTACAGTATTCTTTGCTTCTGGTTTAGACTGGAATGAAAAGGGGGAATAAAGAATTCTAATCTAGTTTATATATTTGTATAGATACTAAGGTCAGCATTGCTTCCACTGCGCATTCTCAACTACGTGGGAACTCTGATGAGTGTACCTGTATTATAAGTGGGACTTTTCTAAATATGTTTTGATGTTAAAATCTCAACTGTGGTTACTTTAGATGTGAATGTTAATGGATAGCTTTGTTTCAGATGTCCAGAGAGAGAACCCTGTGACGTTAGGCAGAGGATCAACTATTTGCTCTGATATAGGTAACAGATCAGAATGCTGTTATAGTAAGATCTATAGATACATATAGCATGTGTGTGAATAGGCAGAATTGAGAAAATAACAGCCAGAAGCTAAGTGAACCGTGAAGGACTGGGCTGGGCAAACCTGGATGGTCAGCAGTGTTGGCCCACTTCCTTCTATCACTTAAGATGGCATTTAAGTCAATGCTATTGTCACTTATCTAAAAAGCTAATGAGATGGATCAAAACAGGATTAGACATTGTGTGTGCTTGCTGTATACACTAGCTATCAAGAATTTCCTCCCATGCCACCTTTTAGATGAGAAAAAGACTATATATACCACCAAATACTGGACTCTTTCAACTTATTCAAGTATAGGAAAATGTACCCAAAGTGATTGTGGCTGATTTTGAAAATTATTAATGAAAAGCTGTTCTAGAACAATGGTTCTCAGAACATATTCCAGGCCAGTGGCGTCTTTGTCCCTTGGGAATTTGTTAGAAATGCAAATTCATGGGCCCCACCTTAGACCTACTACATCCGACTCTGCACGCCCTTTGATCTATGTTCTAACAAAGCCTCTGGGATTGCTCTTGAACTTCAGTATGAGCCACAGTTTTCTTTTTTAGGGCAACACAACAATCTTGGATAGATATGTATGTGGTATTTGTAATGACCCGTTAGAATTACTTAAGAATTGGCCATTAACCTCTATCAGTGGGGAGCATTAGGGGTTGGCAGATGTGATGACTTGGGCAAACCTAGAAAGCTTGAGCAGGACCTCAGGCCAGCAACTTAAGACTCCATAGTGTTTTAGAGGCTGTAAATTTAAGAGAAAGAATGACCAAGTAATTGAGGAGTCAAGGAGCACCGATTTAACAACCGGGAGGTAAATATGTATACATAAAAGAAAGGTTATCTCTAGTACCAATAATTATGGAAAGAAAAATGACAGAAGAAGTTTTAATACCCAGCTTTGAATTAAAAGAGCTCAGCAGCTTTAAATAGAAATTTCAGAAAAGTATTTTTCGTAGGGGATGAGCCTATCAGGCTTACTAAATCCATCTGAATGCTTGGGATTATCCACTTAAGGGTTATTGGATTCCCTCTCAGGATTACCTGTCTAGGGCATAGTTGGCAGGGAGGGACTCCGAGCTAAATGTCTGAGGGATCAGGCAGTGAAAGGATTGAATGGCTGGTTTTTGAATTCAATAGGGAATAGTATTCCTTGTGCACGCAAAGCTGTCCTTAACCTAGCAGAACCAGTGAATGTAGTATAGTGGGTGACACTTCTCTTCAAGAGTTGTCACTCACCCAAGGAAACTTTAGAGGCATCTGAAACATCCTCATTCAGTACCCAACAAAAAGCTTCTATTGAAAGCTTCCTTTTGGAAAAGTCTATTATAATTTAGATAAGATTTACCAGGAGAGAAAGCATTTCCACAGGAGCCTAAAAATAATTACTTGAGAGGATAACTGATGTTCTAAAAAAGAAAAAGAAAATAACCATTTCACACTGAAGCTAGGATATTTTGTACCAAAAATCAGTTCAACTAAAAACTAAGATTTAAGCCAGGCATGGTGGCCATGCCTGTAATTCCATTGACTTGGGAGGCCGAGGCAGGAGGATCCCAAATTCCAGGCCATTTGTAGCAACTTACCAAGACCCTGTCTCCAAATAAAACAAAAAGGGCTGGAGATGTAGCTCAGTGGCAAGGCACACCTGGGTTCAACCCCTAAGACTGAAAAATGACAAAGACCGACTTATTTTTGAGACAGGGTCTCACTAAGTTGCTTATGACCTCACTCAGGTTTTGTGGCTGGCCTCCAACTTGCAATCTTCCTGCCTCAGCCTTCCAAGTAGCTGAGGTTACAGGTGGGCACCACACACCTCACTTATCCTAGGTTATCTGCCTCCATCTTCCTATGAGATAGAAATGACCTGGAAATGTGGAAAAAAAAAAAAAAAAAAAAACAGTTCTGGTTCCAAAGCCCCTATGCTCTTTTTACTCCTGTCCAGTTTTAGGAAACCAGAAAGCTTGGAGTAGGACCTTAAGCCACTTGCATACAACAATTTAAAAAAAAAAAAAGGCTCTAGGAAATACATATTAAAGACAGAATTTTTTTAATATTTTTTAGTTTTCGGCGGACACAACATCTTTATTTGTATGTGGTGCTAAGGATCGAACCCAGCGCTGCGCACATGCCAGGCGAGCGCTCTACTGCTTGAGCCACATCCCCAGCCCTCCTAGAGCCTTTTAAATCTATAGTCTCAAAACCAGAGCTAGCACCAACTGGGTCAAGGAAAAAGATCAGAATGCAGAAGATTAAGTATACCCTATCTATTCCCGAGACTGTGCCCCATCCTCAGGAGCACTTCAGAGTGGAACCCTCCCTTTTTGCTTTGGGTTGCGCAAGCCTTTTTTCATTGGAGCCTGGCTTAGGAAGTGGTCTCTCCTGGCCTTCAGTTACACTCAGCAGCTGTTGGTGGCCAGGGCCTTTTGGACAGTATTTGGTTATTCTGGATCTCAGGGAGCTGTGAGGACATTTCTCATCTTCCCAGATGACTGTCACTTTTTTTTTTTTTTTTACCCCCTCTAACCAACCTCACAAGCATCACTGGGGAGAGGAACCCAGCGAAGAGCGTGGACTTATTCTCTCTCAACCCTGGGATTCTGACCTTGCTGCTTTTCTGGGTCGTATGGCGTGTTGTCACTGTCGTACAGAGCCACCATTTTCCAAAGAGTCCTTCAGTCATTTGGAAATGGGTTTGGGAAACAATCAAGAATCCTATGCTTTTCCCTTGTTGTGAAACAAGGAGCAAGCTGTACCTGTGACTGTAACCATTGCATGACGAGGTCACAGAATTCCCCACTCTGCCTCGGAAGATTCCCTTTTTGAAGCTGTGTGTGTTTGATACGGTGACAGTACACTATTTGTAGAAAGTGGGTTTCAGTACAAACCGTAACCACAGAGGTAAATCTATGGTTCAGAATATGATTTGACGTACAGGAAGTGTCTGGGTCTAATGATGAAACTTTTTAACTTTCCAGATGACAGAACAAAGGAAGCAGAAACAAAGAATTGGTCTTCTAGGACATCCGCCTCACATGAATGTCAACCCACAGCAACCAGCATAAGCAAATGAGAGAGGAACTATATTGACCTTTTTTAATTATTATTAGCGTGGGTATGGCTAATTAGTTCTGATTCACCCACTAAGTGACATTTATGCTTAGTATATTTGTAAATAACTCAGTTTTATACTGTATGTATATGATTGCTACTCTAAAGGTTTGGATATATATGTATTGTAATTAGATTTGTTGAACGGCATGATGACATTTCATTTGTGCCAAAAATATTAAAAATGCCTTTTTTGGAAGGACTAAAGAAAGCACCTGATTTGCACTTGAACCAGATTATAGATTTAAAAGCATATGACATGTATTTTTTATTTAAAACTAGAATAGCCAGTATTTATGTTTTTTATAAAACTGTGCAATATGAATTACGCAATCACAATAAGTCTGTAACTCCCCAGTGTCCTACAGGGAGTGCACATCTTTGAAGCTGGTGTGTTAATACTATGTAATAAATGGTTAAATATCAAATGATGCTGCTGCCAAAATTATATTACTAGTGAGTTTCAGGCCCCTGGGCATTTTGTACCATGTAATTATCCTACGGTGAAGCTGTTTGTCATAGCTAGTGGCATCCGTGCCTGACAACGCTCCATGTCTATCAGCTGTTCAGCTGGCGTTCATTTTAAGAAACGCAACTTTAGTTTCAAGAATACTTTAAGCTTCTAAATTGATCACTTATTAAACTCTTTCTTTAAATCAGAGGCCACAGTAGATGCTCACTACTGTAGCTTGTGAGGAATGATGTTTTTAAAGGGAACTTTTTACACAACGTTGGGAATCATCGTCATCTCCTGGGTGAGTTTGGATGTCACGGGATAGAGAAACGAGGACTGGATGGTTTCTAGAGTATTAGTCCAAACGGTTTTTCCTTCATCCAAACCAACATGCCCTTGTAGCTAAAATAATTAAAAGTATATACAGCCACATGAAGGTGAAATGGGAACTAGCCCCTTAGAACCCAGAGTTGAACACTTGACATGTTATTCTTCTGGAAGAGCCACGTTGTGATTTTCTTTCTGTGTCACATGATTTCTTTTTGGGATGGATGGAAAGTATGAAAGGAAACTTTTATACCTGTTGCCTAGTTTTGTACATGAGTCTCATTTTACTAAAGAATCTCTCTGCAAAAATGTTTTAAAAAATGTATTGAAAGCAGAGTTCTGAAATGAGTCAAGTTTGTAAATGCATATATGAAAGTATTTAATAAATGATGCAGAATCATATGAAGTAACTGGTGGCTTTCATTGGGCGTTTCTTTGTGAGTTACTTTCTTTAGGACCAACTTCAACCCCAGCTGGTTTGGTTATCAAAATGATTCAAAAATGCTGAGCTGGATGTTTAAAAAAAATGACAGTAACTGAGAACCACTGGAACAAGTATTGGGGAGTATCTGATACACTATTCCTTTTTTCATCTAGAATGCTGACTGCCAGTCTGACTGTCATGGGTACCCTGATACTCTTGACAAATCAGGCATGTTCTGTCTCAGAGGCTTTTCCCATGTTTTTTTTTTTTTTTTTTCATTTTAAAAAATTCTTTATAATATTGGGATACATTTGTCATGATCACAAAAGCATGGAATATAATTTGCTCTAAGGCTGTCCCAAGCACTGCCCTCCCCCCCACACACTGATCTTTCTGTAATTTATTCATAGTTTTTTTATTACTATCCTGTGGGTGTACTTGGTATTGAACATCACTGTGGAATACCCACACACGCACATGCAAAGGTTCAGTCAGACACATTCCACTGTTCTTCCCTCTCTGGATCCCTCCTTCCTCCCCCTCAATCCCCTTTGTCTACTTCTCTCTCTCCTTTCTTGGAACTGGGGCTTGAATCCAGGACTTCTTGCGTGCGAGGCAAGCCCTTTCCTCTATTTTAATGAGATTCCCTTTTCACCCTTTTCTCTCTCCTTTCTCTCCCTTCACCCATAGTTTGGACTTTTGCTGGGGATCTTTCTCTTTGTACCTACCAGGTGTAAGCATCACTAACAGCTGGTTTCGGGCCACCTGGTCAGGGTCCGTCCTCCAGTAGAGAGTCTAAAATGTTTTTTTGTTGTTGTTGTTTTGGATGTGAGAGTTGGCTTTGGGGGAAAACAAATGTAGAAAAACTGTTCCTCCTCAAGGCAGTGCTCACGCTGGCTGCTGTTTTTGACACCGATTTTTGCTATACTTTGATAAGTATGAATAATTCCCACCCAACGCTGGGAACTGGATCTGGATGAAGTTACAGCTAAACAATGACTTTTTATAACCAGTGCTTCTCCTTTATAAATTCAATACAAAATGAATGATTTCTCAGTACAGTCTAACTCTACCAAATTTTTCCATCATAAGACCAGCCCAAAGTAGACGCCTGCTTTTATCTGAACCCAGAACGGCTTCAGTGCTCAACCCCACGACAGGCACCTGAGCCAGCAAGGACTTGCTCTCCCCAGGGCTTTCTCTTTGATGTCTCCCGCTGCCCGACACAATGTGGCAGCATGTGTGGTTTGTCTCCCAAGCCCCTGCCAGTTCTCTGGAAAGTTCTGCAGTGACATGTCGAGGTAGCAGCTTTTACAGGTTTGTCATGTTTAATTTGAATCCTGTCACTGAAGATACAAATCTTCATTTTGTTTGCCAGCTTCAGCAGAAAAATCACTGAAATTGGAATGTCACCCCACCCTGCATGCAGCAAGTCCTGCCCTTGGAGTCAGGGGGTCACCACTGGAGTGACTGCCCCCAAAATGGGTCTGAAGGTCAAGGCTGTGGCCCTGCTATGCAAATGCCACTCTGCCCATCTTCTCCCTCACCACCTTCCCAACACCTCTCTTGGCTTTCCTAGCCTTTAGAGTCACCTGTCCAGACAGGAGTGTCTTCAGACCCAGCATCAAATATGGGGTACAGGACTAACATGCAGGAAAGCCATTTTGCTTCCCTCTATTTGATTTTAAAAGTTTGCCTAGCCAGGTATGGTGGCACACACCAGTAATCCCAGCAACTTGGGAGGCTCAGGAAGGAGTATCACAAGTTCAAGGCCAGCCTCAGCAACTTACTGCAGCCCTAAGCAACTTAGTGAGACCTCATCTCAAAAATAATAAAGGGATGGGGATGTGGCTCCGTGGTCAAGTGCCCCTGGAGTCAATTTGCAGTACCTAAAACAAAAGTCTGCTGCCACACACCAGCTCACGTTTTAAACATTGTCAGATTTCCTTCTCTAATACCACTGGCTAAAGAGCAGGTCTTAGAAATTCCATTCCATTTAACATGTATGGTGTCTTACCCTTTTCTACTTCTGTTCCTGAAATTGTACAGTTATAAACCTGTTTCCCTCTATAAGGAAAGCTGCCATTCTGGCTATGGTCCTAAATGATATCCCCTCCTGTATGATTTTTCTTAGCTCTATTTTTTCTTAGTTCTATCTTTACTCCTCTCAAACATGCTTGCTTTTGTTTGTTTGTTTGTTTTGTTTTCCTTCCAAGTCCATGTTCTTTATTCATTATTCTTCATTTGACATTTTTAAAATTTGGTTGTACTTTCTGAAAATGGACTATTTGATTTTGCTCCAGTAAAACCCACACTTTCACTCTGTTTAAATTACTAGTTCCTATCAAATAATAAAGCAAGCTGACTTTATTTGCAAAAGCTGATCAGCAACTCAGTCTTTGCAGCAGCTAACCAAACAAAGCTTTACTTATAAGCTAATGGAAAACTATCAAGATCTTTTCAATAAGTAATTAACCTGTTTCAAAAAATTCAATTCTTGATTTCTGAATCCTTTCCTGTAGATACTTTGGATAAAGCATTAATAGGAAATAGCCTAAAAGTTTCTGATAGTTATTTCAAGTCTAATCAGAAGATCATTAATTAGGAAAATGTATTCCTCTAAAAATATTAGGAGCAGTCCAGGCACAGTGGTGCACACCTGTAATCCCAGTGGCTCAGGAGGCTGAGGCAGGAGGATCACAAGTTTGAGGCCACCCTGGGCAACTTAGCAAGACCCTGTCTCAGAATATAATAAAAAGGCTATTATTCAATAGTAAAGAACCCCCGAGTTCCATCCTCAAAACCAATATAGAACATAACAACATAGAAAGAAGTTGGATTTTTGCCAAAATGATGTTTTTACAGATTAGGAAAGAAAAAAATTGTGTTTATTAGAAAACTTTATAATAGAACTCACCTTACATAAGAAAGCATATAAAGATAGACCCTTATTGGAGGCTTTTGAGAAAATATGATCTACTAAGCCATATGACAAATGAAACTTTTTTTTCTTTTTTTGGGGGGGGGGGCTGGGAATTTAACCCTGAGGTGCTTTACTACTATGCCACAACCCCATCCTTTTTTATTATTTTTGAGACAGATTCTCACTAAGTTGCTTAAGATCTTGCTTAGTTGGTAAGGCTGGCCTTGAACTTGAGATCCTCCTGCTTTAGCCTCCTGAGATGTGTTCCACTGCACCCAGCAGGAATGAAACTTGTTTTAAAGATAAGAAATTGAGCCCCAAATAGGTAACTTGCCCAGAGACTTGGCTCCAAAACAAACAGGATATCCTGGCTTAGACAAATACATAGCTCTTCCGATTGCTGTCTTCCTTCCAGAACAGAGCTCTACTATTTTATCAGTCACTACTTTCCAGAACAGTTCTCCCTGATTCCTACATGAGGGACAACACAAATTGACTCACATTTCTTTTCAAATGTCTCTCATAAGAGAATCTACAAATTAGAAAGTATTGACTAGGAATCCCTTATGAAGACTGAAAACTCTGTGGCAGAGATAAGAACCAGGTGATCTTCTAACACTTCTGACAACTATACATTGCATATGTAAATACCTCATAGTTAGCTGCATTTTTCCAAAGGAGAATCATTCTCCACCCAATCAGGATGGCTGCCTCTAAGCAAAAAGTTTCCGGTCTGCTAGTATTCTGTCCAATGCAGAAGTTGGTATCTATTAGCAAACTCTTTGCTCTTCTTCTTTACACTGATAACTTGCTAAAATCAACTAGAATGTTGGAAAACCCCCATCAAGATTTCGATTTTACAGAAAGTACCCAAAATTCCACCAGTTTTGCATCACAAAGTAGTGGTTTCAGTCAAGTTTAGAGTAAAACACCATGTGTGTGGTTTTTGTGGGTGGTTGCAACTCAAAATGACTTAGGCTTCATCAATTATCTGACAAGAGAGAGCAATGATGGCAATTATAATTAGGAGAATTATGATCCTAACAAATTCTTTTTCCACCTTGAGCCATATTGACCAACTCTCATAACTTAAAGGCCAACTCAGAAGTGCAACTAGCCTCCAGGTCTGGACCTAAAAACTTAACAACAGAAAGAAAATTAAAAGGTAGACCACTGTCAGGTGTTTCACATTTATTTGATCAGCTCAGACAATGCCTATGGACTCTCCCCATGGTGGCATTTTAAACTCATTTGGTACAACAAATCTCTAGCCTACTGGAGAGCCACTTGAAAGAAAAAAAAAATACCAAGGGAGAAACTAACAATTCTTTAAGTTCATGACAAACTAGTGTGAAAGAGAATCCTCACACCTAGAAGTGAAACTTCCTCATCCACCCAGCCTGGAAAGAAAAAGAAAGCTAAAAACCACTATAGAATAAGATTTCAGAGTTTGAGAAAACCCCTAAGGTGGGTTCTGAACAATAACACAAAGAGTCCCACAACATCAGTGCTCACTGCATGCAAGAACCGCAAATGGAAAGAGTTTGCCAGCATTTTTTGTAATTGACCTCACCAAAAAAAGAAAATTACACACACACACACACACACACACACACACACACACACACATATTTATAGTTGGTCCCATGTATATGAAACTTAAGAAAATTCAGGATTTTAATCTGTTCACTCCTCAGCATATGCAAGACATTTATTTCTTTTTTCACAAATGTATCACCAACAGCATCTCAGAAAAGCTGGGCATTCTCTGTCAAAGATCTCTATAAGAAAGCTTTAGATTTGGTTTGACATTGGAGGCCTGAGCCACCCAGGGTTTAGGAGCTGAGTGCACCAGAGCCCAGGGGCAGCACAGTGGGGTGGAAAGAACATAGACCTTGAACTTGAGAAGCCTTAATAGCTCAACCACTTCCACGTTATGACCTTGAGCAAATTATTTAATCATTTCCATTTTCAATTCCCCCCTTCCAAAGAGTAAAGAATACTTGAATTTGGTTCTTTGGACATGATGAACATTAAGACAATACATGCCAAATGTCCAATACGTACTCAAGTCACATTATCACCCATTCCTTCGCAGCATAACCATGTCCTATTTCTCTCCTATCCACAACCCCAGCTAACAACTGCATGACCAAAAGCTACTTTCTGTTCCTACTGAATTGCTTTGATGTTGTTACTGTGGGATCCTATATCTGTAGTCTTCACATGACATGTTTGGGTCACATCCAGTCATTTTAAAATTTTATCTCAACCAAATTCCATTTTAACCATCGGTTCGAACTGAATAATTCATAAAGAATGAAACCTAATCATACAGCACATGACTTCCAGATAATTATTCCTCATATTTGTGATCAATGTGGAATTTGAATCTAAATTCTCTAAAGAATCTGCAAGGAAAGAATTTTTATCTTGGGGATATGTATTTCCTTAGTTTATGGAGTGCTGTCACCTATATTCTCATTTGAGCCTCCCAACTTTGGCAAGTAGTATCTTGGGGTGACTCATATCAGAGACACCATCTTTCATTTAACATTCAAATACAAACTCTGCACCATATTGCACAGAACTACAAAGGCCCAGAACCTTCCTTAGTAATTTCAAGGACCCTAGAAGGTACTTAAACCTTTCAAATGATACCTTGCCTCTTTTTAATCCTAAATCCTGATTTCAACCCAAATCTCTGTTCCTTCTCACCATCTCTCCCTCTCTCTTGGTGGGGAGCAGGGAGAACTACTAGGGACTGAACCCATGGGCACTTTACCACTGAGCTACAATCCCAGCCCTTGTTATTTTTTGAGACGGGATTTCGATAAATTGCTGAGGCTGGCCTCCAACTTGTAATCCTCCTGCCTCAGCTTCCAGAGTTGCTGAGATTACAGGTGTGTGCTGTCAAACCTGGCTACATCTCCATTCTCTTTATTGCAGTTCACCCCCAGGGTGGGTCCAGCCCTCTCTCTGTTCTGCCCCCAAAGCATCATTAATATCTGGATGTTGTGAAGAAAAGACCTTTACTGCAAGAAAATTACAGTAAGAAATAGGAAACCATTTGAAACAGCCATCAGGGCTCCCTCCCCTTCCTTTGGACAGACAACCTCTCAGCCTGCTGGGGGCCACTATCTCTCTCCCACTCTTCTTGCTCAAACAAAACAAACCTTCAGTTTCAGGTAAATCAGAAATTCCTATTTACTCTGTAGATCCCTCTCCCATCTAAATTAGCCCTTTACCTTGGCCCAACAGACTAATTCTGCAGTCCTTAGCTGCCAACTCACAGAGCAAACTGGCCTTTAAAATAGCATTTTTTTCCCCTTCCTGATATACTCCTATCTTACCAAACAAGAAATCGCGGCCAACACAGAACTAATCTGGGATTCACAGCCAGATCACCCGATTTCACAAATCATCTCCATTCTTCTGCATTCTAGGGCTTCACTAGCTGGGTGCACCCAGCTGGGGTCCCATGCCTCCACCTCCCCTGATCACCTGCCTGGGGAAATCTCTTAAGTATCAGACGGGAGTTCTTAGGGCTAAAGTGGCCACTAGATCATTTCTGTATCCTCAGGAACCTAGCACAGTTCCTCCCAGAAAGGCGCTCAATGCATTTGAAGGGGATCTTCCCTTAATCTGTCTGAGGGTCTTGGAGTCAAGGACAATGAAGTATTCTACTGAGGAAAGAAAAGCTAGCAATGGCCCCCAAAGGAGTGGCATATACAACTAAAGATCAGGCAGTATCTACAACCTGAGTGCTGGGCACGACACTATTTGATCCTGAAACCAAGCAGCTACCCAAGAGAAATGAAAATTTATGGCTACACAAAAACCTCTATGCAAACTATAAACAATTTTGTTGCCAGGTGCAATGATACACACCTGTAATCCCAGAAATTCAGGAGGTTGAGGCAGGAGAATCACAAATTCAAAGCCAACCTCAATAACTTAGCAAGGCCTCCTTCTCAAAAAGAAAAAAAAAAAGGCTGGGGATGGAGCTTAGTGCTAGAGTGCCCCGAGTTCAATTCCTAGTACACAAGCAAATAAATAAAAACAGATAATTATTAACACTATCCCAACTGGAAACAATCCACATGTCCATCAACTGGTAAATGGATACACTGTGGTAGAAACCTACAATGTGGATTGTGAGGCAGGTGGCCCACAGCCCACCTTCTGAGAAGCGCCCCTCATGTTCGGGTTGATTCACAACACAGCCTTTTTAGCACATTCAGTGCACACACATTTTGAACAGCGTATTTCACAGAGTTGGGTACAAGAATAAGGGCCAAAAATCTGCTCACTGGAGAGCCTGGTAGAGCTGGCAATGGGACTTTGAAATTTTTTTTAAATGTGTGCTACCACTTAATTTTTTTTTTTTTTTTACTTACTGCCTGTGTTTTAGAACTTGTAAATGTCATGTTGCACTAGTTTCCTATTGATGCTATAACAAGTTACCAAAAACTTAGCAGTTTAAGACACCGCCACTAATTTATTATCATGTAGTTCTGTCTAGGCTCCTTCTGGAGGCTCTAGGGAGAATCCACTGCCTCGTCTTTTGCAGCTTCTTGGGGCTGCCTGCCTTCCCTGCCAGAGCCAGAAGTGTCCAGGTGAGTCTCCTGCATCCTGCTTTACTCTGACCCTCCTGCCTCCCTCCCTCCCTCCCTCCCTCACCAGAACCCTGGAGTACCTGGCTTGGCTTCCACCTGCATGATCCAGGAAATCTTCCATCCCAGGATGCTTAATCACACCTACAAAGTCCTTTTGCCATGTTTGGTAGCATAGGTCTTAGTGGTTAGGACACGTTTACTGTGGCCACCATCCCGAGTACCGTGTTCACCCACATAAAACCTAGGCAGATTAGGTTTAAGACAACAATGCTCGAAGGTGTATATACACACGTGTGTGTGTGTATATATATTTTTGTTGTTTTGTTTGGGTTTTTTGTCTAGCTCTGAGAGACTTAAATTCAACCAGAAAGGTCACATTTTCTCATGGTCCAAACAGGCTGAATGAGTGAATTCAATAAAGATCATATAACTAATAAAGCTACATATGATTACTTAAGATCCTGTTGCTCTAAGACACATCAAAAACAACCATAAAAAGACAAATACATGGACAAATACATTAAAATCTTTTTACTCAGGTTTTGTGAGGCTTAGCACTTTAAAAATGAGTAAGATCCAGGTTTGGGTCTAGCTCAGTGGTAGATCACTTGCCTAGCATGAGCAAGGGTCGGGGTCCAACCCCTACACTTAAAAAAAAAAAAAAAAAGAAAGAAAGAAAAGGAAGATCCAAAACTTCTCCATAAGATAATCCTTACTGATTAAAAAATATATATTAAAGCATACTCATATTATGAGATTAGAAAATTTAAATAATATGCCATCCATCTCTCTTGTTTGGTGAAACGTCTATTCAAATGTTTTAGTCACATTTCTTTAATTATTACTAAATTTTGAAAATTAAGTTTCTTGTGTTTTGATTGCCAGTTCTTTATCAATTATGTTTTGCAAATGTTTTTTTCCTGATTCTAGTATGTCTTATTTTCTTAAGTTTCCTGAAGTCTAGAAAGTTTTTAATTTTGCCAAGTTCCAATTTATCTTTTATTGTTTATATTTTTTGAGTCCTAGGAAATCTTTGCCTAATTAAGATTCCAAAGTTTCCCCCTACATTTTCTCAAAGAAGAGTACACAAAAGAACCTTCTGTGCTGATAGGAATCTTCTTTAATCTGTGCTAACCAATGCACTAACTAGAGCCACCCAGAGTAGCTGCTGAGGCCTTAACACTTGGCCAGAACAAATGAGGAACCGAACTTTAAGTTTTATTTAGTTTAAATAGCAGGGACACACACACACACACACACACAAAAAAAAAAAGTATATGAAACAGTTCTAGAAGTGTTATAGCTTTAGATTTGACATGGTCTATGATACATCTTTAGTTAATATTTGTGAGAGTACTACGTATGGGTAAAGTCTTGTTCTTTAAAATATAAATACCCACTTATTCCGGCACCATTTTGTAGAACAACCATCTTTTCTCCATGGATAAAAATGAGTAAGATCTTTTCTGAGTCATCTCAGTACTTTTGTCAAAAATCAATTGGCTGTGTTAATATGCTTCTATTCCTGGACCCTACTCTGTCCCGTTGACCTGTGTGTTTCTGCCCTTTTATCAATATTAGGTTGTCTTCATATATGTCTAATTCATCTTCAACAATGGTGCCAAGATGATACAATGGGGAAAGGATAGTTTCTTCAACAAATGGTGCAGGGAATACTCAATACCAATGTGCAAAAAATGACACTGGGCCCTTATCATACATCATGTGCATGTGTGCGCGCGCGCACACACACACACACACACACTCACACACATACACACACACAAAAAAAAAAAAACCAACTCAAAATGAATTAAAGACTTAAACATAAGACCTGAAACTGTAAGGGCCTTGGAGAAACTTGTCAATATGACACCAAAAGTACAGACAACACAAGCTAAACTACACAAGTGGGTCTCCATACTAAAAAAACTTTGGCATAACAAACAATGTAATAAAACTGCAAGCCTATAAAATGGGAGAAAATATTTGCCAACCAAAAACCCAACAACTCAACAGCTAAACAAAACTATGCATAATTTTTAAAGTGGGCAAAAACTTACATAGATATTTCTCCATTAGAAGACCTACAAATGGCCAAGAGGAATATGCAAAGATGCTCATCATCACTAATCATCATGGAAATGCAAATCCAAATCACAACAAGATGTCACTTTATGCCTGTTGGGATGGCGTTATAAAAAACAACAACAACAAAGTAAACAGGAAATAAGTGTGGGCAAGGATGTACAGAATTTGAAACCTTGTGCACTGTAGGTGGGGATATAAAATGATGTAGCCACTATGGAGAATAGTATAAATGTTCCTCAAAAAACTAAAAATAGGGGGGCTGGGGATGTGGCTCAAGCAGTAGTGCTCTCAACTGGCATGCGTGCGGCCCGGGTTCGATTCTCAGCACCACGTACAAACAAAGATGTTGTGTCCGCCAAAAACTAAAATAAATAAATAAATAAATAAATAAATAAATAAAACTAAAAATAGCACCACTGAATGATCCAGCCATCAGACTTCTGGCTCATCTGTACGAAAGAATTGGAATCATGATCTGCAAGAGATATGTGCACCACCGCATTCCTTGCACCATTCTTCATGATAGACAAGACGTAAAAACAACCTGGTCATCCACTGATGGTTAACCATTAAAAAAATGCTATAAATATAAAGACCTATTTTATGTATTTATCTATCTTGATTTATCTATGACATATATAGATAATATGAATCTACAATATAGAGATAATAATAGATAATTTCCTTTCATAAAAAAGAATAACTTACTTCATGTACTTTAATATGGATGAACCATGAAAGCATTATTGTGGGTGCAATAAGCTAATCACAGAAGAACAAACACTGCATGATTCTACTCCCATGAAGTGTCAAAGGAGTCAAACTCATTAAAGCATAAAGATGAATGGTGGCTGCCAGGGCCTGGGTGGGGGGACAGTAGTCAGTTACTGATCATTAGGTCTAAAGTTTTAATCATACAAGATGAAAAAGTTCTAGACACCTGCTGTACAACTTTGTGCTTGTAATTAACAGTGCTATATATTTCAATTTGTCAAAAGGGTAGATTTCATGTTGTTATTTAACCACAATTTTTAAAATATTCATTTTGCCTTGATTATTGTAGTTTTTAAGAAGCAGTCTTGAGATCTGATTGAATTGGGTTCTTTTTCTTTTCCAACATTGTTTTGGCTACCTTCCCCACTTCTGGATTGAAGTTTTATAAATAGTCATAGATTGCCACAAAAACTGTCTTTCAATGAATTTTCACCGAATCTATACATCAATTTGGGAAGAACATTTTGATAATATTGAGCCTTCCAGTCCATGAATAAAGTATATCTAGCCATAGAATAGTCTTTTTTTTATGTTGCTCATCTCTTTTTTGTAGATTTCAGCATATAACTCTTGTACATATTTTGTTAGACATCCATAAGTATTCACATTATTTGGAGGCTATTTTAATAGTACTTTCATAAGTTTTAAAGGTCAAAACATTTGCTGGTAGCATAGAAAATCATAATTATTTTCATATACTGAATCTGTGTCCTATGACCTTAACAATATACTAAATCCAGTAATAGTGTTACCCAACTAGCTCT
The DNA here is from genome assembly GCF_045843805.1 of Urocitellus parryii. Classification (NCBI taxonomy): domain Eukaryota; kingdom Metazoa; phylum Chordata; class Mammalia; order Rodentia; family Sciuridae; genus Urocitellus; species Urocitellus parryii. Next base: position 9,812,098 of record NC_135546.1, read on the forward strand.
TCATAGATTCTTAGACTTTTCTGTAACAGACAACCATGTTATGTACAAATAAAGACATTTTCATTTTTTCCTTTCTACTCTGTATGCCTCTTTACTTGTCTGCCCTTAATGTATCAGCTAGAACCTCTCAGAAAATTCTAAATGGGAATGATGAAAGCCAACACCCCTTGCTTTGTTATGACCTTAGGGAAAACATTCAACACTTCATTTATATTTATATTTTTAGTTTTAGATGGAGACAATACTTTTATTTTACTTATTTTTATGTGGTGCTGAGGATCAAATCCAGTGCCTCACACATGCTAGGCAAGTGCTCTCCACTGACCTATAACCCCAGCCCCTCAGTATTTCATTTTTAAGTATGATATTAACTGCAGGTTTTTCATACATCTCCTTATCAAGTAGAAGTTGTTTCCTTTTATTCTTTGTCTTCTGAAGATTTTATCAGAAATGGATTATAGTTTTGTTAAATGCTTTTTCTGCATCGATTGAGATTATATTTTTCTTTTTTAGTTTATTAACATATCACCAACTTATGAATATGGAACCATCCTGCGTTATCACAATAAAACCCACTTTGTCATGAACCCAGAGCCATTTAACCACTAAACCATCTCCCATCCTGCTTTTTATTTTGAGACAGGGTCTCGATAAGTTGCTCAGGGCCTCACTAAGTTGCAGAGTGTGATTTTTAACTCATGATCCTCCTGCCTCAGCCCCTCCTCAACTGGGATTACAGGTGTACACCACCTTACCAGGATTTTCTGTTCTTTTTACAGGCTGTATTTTATTTGCTAAAACAATCACTCCTTGGTACCAGTGGGGAACTGGTCCCAGAACACCCCATTAATGCCAAAATCTGCATATGCTTAAGTCCCATATATAAAATGGCATAGGATTTGCATATAACCTACACAATCCTCCCATTAACTTAAAATTAATTGTTTTACTGTATTGTTATCTTGAATAACAAGGAAAAACTCCCATATATGCTCAGTACAGGTAAAACATTTTTTTCAAATATTTTTGATCCATAGTTGGTTGAACCCATGGATATGGAAAGCTGACCATACTTGTTTAAGATTTTGTATTGCTGGAGTTGTGGCTCAGTGGTAGAGCGCTTACCTAGCATGCGTGAGACCCTTGGTTTGATTCTCAGTGTCACATATAAATAAATAAAATAAAAAGATCCCTTGACAAAAAATATTTTAAAAAATAAAATATTTCTTTGCCTATATTCAAGAAGGAATTGGGGCTGTAATTTTCTTATAAAATATTTGCCTGGTTTGGTATCAAAGTAATGTGGTCTCCATAAAATTGTGAAGTGTTCACTCATTCTCTGTATCTGGAAAAGTTGGTGTAGAATTGGTAAATGTTTGTAGAATTGGCCCATGAAACCCTAAGACTTTTCTTATGGAAAAGATTTTATATAATCTAGCCCTTCTTAAATTCTTTCAAGGAATTTGTCCAGTCAATCCAAGTTATCAAATCTATTGACATGAAAAAAAATGCTCATAATATTCCCTATTTTAACAACTGTAGGATCTATAATGTCGTCTCTTTTTTCATGACACGTTTTTTAAAGGTGGACAGACAATAAAAATTAACATTAAATCTGACCTCAACTTCTGTCCTAGAATTCTCCCATCAAGTTCCAGTCTCCAAACATTTTTCGTTCAGTCATCATCATCACATTCCTCAGAGTCCACTAACTATCTTTTGTTGAATTCAACTGTCATTTTTGTTTGTTGGCTTGCTTTTCCAAGAATTTATTAAACCTTGTTCTGATAGCTTCCCACTTAGTTGCCCATATCTTGATTTCTGTATAAGGTAATTCTCCATTGCTTTCGTTTTTTCAGGTGTTACAAATGCTAGTCCTTACCCTGGCCTGGGTGGCGGATCCAGAACCTGAACGGAGGTATTCTCGTTCCCGCTTCCCTCCTGGAATGCCCCCGTTTCCCCTGCAGCTGGACTTGCCTTGTCTTCCTCAGCACCTCCAACTTCTTTTCTGCAGCCACTCTCAGATTCACACAGATGGATCTCCCCTCTTCATTCTTTATGCTGAAATTTATGTCTTCTCTTTTGTCCTAGCAATAGTCTGGCTACAGTTTATCTGTTTTATCTTTCAAATACTAGCTTTGGATTTCATTAACTATTTCCATTTTTATTTTGAATATTATTTCTGCTTATTATTTCCTAGTTTATGCTCTTGGGGGATCTGAATTTGCTCTTCTCTTTAAGATACCAGCTCTGGACACTGATTGGGGCCTTTTAGTTTTCTAACATAAGCATCTAAGGCTATGTATTGTCCTGAGCACTGCTGTAGTTTAGTCCCACACATGTTAATGTGCTGCACTTTTACTGCCACTCCATTCAAATTCCACTTGAATTTTCTTTATGCCTTTCTCTAGATTCATGAATCATTCAGAAGTTTGTTTTTTAGTTTCCAGATATTTGAAAATCATACATATATCATTATCAATTTCTAGTTTGATTATGTTATGATTAGAAAATGTATCTTATATGATTTTTAATATTTTTTAATTTGTTCTTTCTAGATATACATGACAGTAGGGTATATTTTATATATACATATTATATACATAGAATAAGTATAACTCGCTCCAATTAGGATCTCATTACTGTGATTGTATATGATGTGGAGTTATCTTTTTATATTTATTGAGGTTTGTTTTATGTCCCAGGATATGATCTAACTGGGTAAATTTCCATATGCACTTGAAAAGGCTGCATGCTCTGCCATTTTTTTATATAAAGTATTCCCTACAACTCAATAAGATCAAGTTGGCTGATAGGGCTATTTAGATTTTCTATATTCCTATTGATTTTCTGCCTCCCAGTTCTGAAGATTACTGAAGGAACATTGATATTCCCAACTAAAATTTTGAATTCATCTTTTTTTTACCTTTGGATCTTTCAGTTTGGGGATTTAGAGCACTAATACTTATGACTATTGTGCATTCTTGATTGACTATCATTGTGTAATATTCTTTTTTTCCTGATAATATTTTCTGAAGTCTACTTTGTGGATGATGGCTACTTCATCTTCCTTTTAATTAGTCTTTCATATAGCATAACTTTTTCTATCTTTTTACTTTAAACATATCTATGTTTTTGTTTTTGTTTTGTTTTCTCTTAATATAGTGAGGCAGGGTTCTTTTACAGAGCAAACTGGTTGGGTCTTGATTTTTTAATCCAAACTGACAATCACTGCCATAGTTTTGAAAACAAATCATCTCTTCTCTCTCTCATTTTTAAATTTATATGTCTGTAGGTATTAGGCAACCCTTCAAGGTACTAGCTCTAATTCTATGTGATATGACTTTTTCTTGTTCTAGAGGTGGCTTATAGACTTGTTATGCAAACTAAACAATAGTTTCCTTCAAAAAGAGCTTGAATACTTGACATTTCTATTCTTTTCCCAACACCAATGAGATAGCTAGAAGCAAATATTGTCCTTTCAGTAAGTTCCCAAACCTTCCTGCAAGTCAAACCTCCCAGTCACAGATCCACTAAGAACTCTACTTAACCGCTTTGGTTGCATGTTTCACAGGTACCTCTTACTCAACATGTCTAAACCTGAACTGATCTTCCCACCCACATTCTTTCTTTAAAATTTGTACCCTTGTTGTACTATTTCTCAGAGAACAGTAGTACTATTCTCCTAATTTCCAGCCCAGAAACCTGGGCATTGCTCTCTTTCCCCCCTCCATGAAACCTATCAAAGAACCATTAACTTTCTCCCAATAAATTGTTTTCAAATATCGCCCCTTTTCCTTACCTACCTCATACTCTTTCAGGTAACCATTATTCCCTACCTGGATTATGCAACCGTCTCTGAAGAGTTGTTCCTCCTACTTAAAGCATTCTCTTTCTTTCTTTCTTTATTTTTATTTATATATAACAGCGTAATGCATTACAATTCGTATTACATATATAGAGCTCATTCTCTACCCCGCTCTCCAAAAACCTTTATTCACAGACTTGAAGTCCTTTCACTCCTCCTTCCTTATCTATCCTCATCTCTCACCACTTCCTCCTTCATGGAAGCCACTGCCCCCCCACACACACACACACATACACACACTATAAAAATGAACACTGAACTTTCCAGGCCTTGAAGTGATGGGTGCTTTCTTTTGCCCTGTGTCTTTTCTCCTGCTGTTCCTTAGGAAATCCATTTCCGCCAGTCTTCACTTGATAATACTTTGACTTATGCTCCAGGTGTCAGTTAAAGTAACTCTTCTCCTGGGAAGTTGTACGAGAACCTTAATCTGGGTTGTGTCTTCTTTAGCACTTAACACACTGAAGCAATTTTGCTGAATCCGCCACTAGACGGATACATCCATGTGCACTGGGCTGCTCCACTTCTTCCTTCTATTCATCACTCTCTACCATTATTGTTAGATTCTGTAATTCTTAGTTTATTAGCAGAACCAGTTACAGAACAAAAGGAGTAGACGGCAGAGTGGGGACCATCATCTAGGCATACCGATTCTCAGTCCACTATGCTGACCAAGGGCTCAATCAAAAAATTAGTGCCTACAGTGTCTTATAACTATAAAAGGCAAGACTTGGACTCAGATGACTTTAGGCAATTCCCTTTACCCTCTCTGAAATTTTTTCCTCATTTCTTAATGGTTTAAGCAACACCAATATCAAAGCAATAAAGGAGAAACAGATGAAAGGAGATAAAGTGAGTTTGTAAATTGAACAAAGATGCCCAACATTGTATACATGTGTATGTGTATACATATGTATACACACACATGCATACATATATACATATGTATGTATGCACACATAAATAATCCCTGGTGCCCAAAGTCTGATTACTTTTTACCCCACCATTTTTTTATTGGTGCATTATAGTTGCACATATACAAAGTTGGTGTGATTTGTTGTTACTTATTTATACATGCACACAATATAACAATATAATTTGGCCAGTATCACTTCCCAGTACTTTCTCCCTCCTTCCCCAATAACATTGGAAGATTTATTTACTTCATTTAAAACAAAAATGGAAGAGGTAACTAGTACTTCTTAATGAAACATTATAAGTAACCAGGCCTATTATATGTTTTCTCCTACCCTAATGTATGTTTTTGGCATCCTTGTCAAGGATCACATGACTATAGATGTGTGGGTTTGTCTCCGTGTCTTCTATTAGGTACCATGGATCTCTGTGTCTGGTTTTATACCAGTACTATGCAGTTTTTGTTACTGTAACTCTAATATAATTTGAAGTCCGGTATTGTGATAGCTCTGGCATTGCTAATATAATTTGAAGTCGGGTATTGTGATAGCTCTGGCATTGCTCTTTTGGCTTAGACTTGCTTTTTAGGGTCTTTTATTCTTTTAAATGAATTTTAGGACTTTTTTTCTAGTTATGTGGAGAAGGTTATTGGTATTTTGATGGGGATTTTGTAGAATCTGTATGTTGCTTTTGACAGTATGGCCATTTTAATAATATAATTCTCCCTATCCATGAACATGGGAAGTCTTTCCTAATGGGTTATTTTTAATCTCGTGTATAGCAATTTCCTATATTCTCAAATTTTTTATTTTAATAAAGCACAGCATAAATACAGATTTACCTTTCCTTTTCTGAAGTCTAAGACCTTTATTTAAAAATTTCCTTATCTGGTATCAGTTGTAAGAGATTTTCAGTTAGTTGCTATGTCTTAAGTTATTCCTGATTCCTTTATTAAAATAAGAAATTATGTGTTTTATAAGGCCCCAATAACACTGGCAGATTTATTTATTTCATTTAAAACAAAAATGGAAGAGATAACTAGTATTTCTTAATGAAATATTATAAGTAGCCAGGCTTATTGTATGTTTTCTCTCACATGTAGAAGCTAGGGAGGGAAAAGGAAAGCAGGGTTGGGGGATGTCTCATGAAATGCAAAAGACTGATAGAGGAAAGGGACCTGAGGGAGGGAGGAAAGGAGGGAAAGGGAAGAAATACTGCAGGATGATATTAGCCAAAAGATATTGTTATAATGTGTGTCTGTGCAAATATGTAACAACAAATCCCATCACTGTATACAACTACAATGCACCAATAAAAATATGGGGAAAAAAGAATTATTAAGACTTGTATCACAATTAAAAGGCATAATTTTTCAGGAAGATTTGTTCTTAAACAAAAAACACAGAAAATAATACCATAAATTTCCTAAGGTAGAACAGCATATAAACATTACTCTATCTCCTTGTGTCCAATAAAGTAATATGAAATCGTAAGTCTAATAATACAATTCATAAGTCAAATAATACATTCTCAGTGGATGTTTATGATCATTAGAGTTATTCTACAAATTATACTCCCTGTTAAATAATGTATATTGATCTGAAGTGAGAACAAGGACAACTAGCTGTTTCATGCCCATCTCAAGAAAGTGAAACATGCAACTCTACAGCAACTATTTATAATATTGAAATAAAAAATAGATTAAATGAAAAAACAGAATCCTAGGACCCTTTATGTATTTTAAATAGTTTAATGCTATTTATGAAAAATAATTTTAATCAAATGGCTGCTTTTTCTAAAGGCAAGTCACATGTGAGTGGACCACAGACTTTAGCAAACAGTTAACCAAGGGGATTCAGGATCAATCAGCTACTTGTACATATTTTAGATGCAAGCCAGTCATATACCATGGGTACTCAAGGTAGGCTCACAAAAAGCTAGTCACAGAGCTGGGGGTGTGGCTCAGTGGTAGAGTGCTTGCCTAGCACGTGTGAGGTACTGGGTTTGATCCTCAGCATCACATAAAAAATAAATTAATTGAATAAAGGCATTGTGTCCACCTACAACTAAAAATATTTTTTTAAAAAAACCCTAGTCACATCCTAGGAAAACATGTTGTATGATAAATAGACCAGAAGCCAGCAATCAAGGGTACAATCCAGCTGGGTTTCTTTATCCCTAATCCTAGTTTCAACTGCAGGTTTTTTCCAGAAAGAACAGTAGTTAGATTTACTCAACATTCTGTAGAAACAGGGTGTGGTTATCCTTCTCTAAATAATATTGCAAATGGATTTTCCCTTAATTCTTGTAGCAACAGGATCTGAAAGTGGTTACTGGTAGGAGAAGGTGAAATTAAGGTCAAACACATGTCTACAAAATAATAATAATAATAAAAGCTTTCAAGGACCACCTTGAGAAATGGAAGGAGGTATAAGAATTTTTGATATTTGTATCAATGCCTGTTGCACTATTTTTCAAGCTTTGAACATGGGTCACAGGAACTGTTGAAAAGCATCTGGTTTTGCCAACTCTTAAATCCTGATAAATGTATCCCAAGTTCTACCAATACACAATAACTGCCACAAAGATCAATCACATTTCCTTCCTGTTCATTATTATTATTATTTTTTTTTTGAGAGAGAGAGAGAGAGAGAGAGAGAGAGAGAGAGAGAGAGAGAATTTTAATATTTACTTTTTAGTTTTCGGCGGACACAACATCTTTGTTGGTATGTGGTGCTGAGGATCGAACCCGGGCCGCACGCAAGCCAAGCGAGCGCGCTACCGCTGAGCCACATCTCTAGCCCCCTTCCTGTTCATTAGAAAAGGACTAAATGTAAGAATTTGGGGTGGGGGGAGTCAATGAAACGTTTCCTTTAACTTTCCTAAAGCAGCGCTTGAACTAGAGATATTAGAAAAGAAAGGTTGGGAAGCCTTTTCTTCGGCAGGGATCAATGGGAGTGTGCTTAATACATGATAATTGCATTCCTTCGCTCTGGCTAGCCAGAGTGGAAACTGACCTCTGCTCCGCGGTGTGCACACCCAGCTCACGTGGTCTGGATTTCCACTTCCCCAGACTGCTGCTCTGAAAAGAACAATTGCATCTACCAGCTCCTGGCGTGGCTTAAAGCCTGTACCTTGGGTTAGGAACACACACTGTGCCAGGGACTACAGGAAGTACGTCACAGACCTCACCTCTTTTCATTACCTCTGAAGCAGGTTCTGTGCCCTGGCGAGGAAACTAAGGACAAGTTCGCAGCAACCCCCACGCCCCGCCTCCGCCCCAACTCGGAGCCCTGCACTAGGGACCCCTGGCACGCAGCGCACCATAGCGCTCACAAGAGGCACCCAGGTCCCAGGGTGAAGGCGTGGCTGGACACTCAGTACTCAGCTAGCGACTTGACTTTTCTGAACCAGCCTCAGGCCCAAGGCCCTCAGGAAGACTGGGGAAACCGAGGCGCGGGCCAAGTGACTTGCCAAAGGTCACGGGGAGGTGTCAGACAGAGAAGGGCTCAAGACCAATCTTTGCAACTCATTTAGGAATACTGCCTCAAACCTCTGCCTCGCTTACCCAGTAGACCTAGGCTCCCGCAGCCTTTGAGGGGAAAGGACCTGGGCACTCCGCTCCCAGTCGTTTCCCCGTCAGCGGCTTTCATCTGCGGGTGAAAGCCGCAGCCCCACCCACCGCCAGCTGCAAGGAATCGCCACACTCAGACAGCCGGTTCCCAGGCACTCCCTCCTCTGCCTTCACCCCTTTGCCACCTCCGCTCTCGCCCCAGCCCTGCTGTGCGCCTGCGGGAGCTGGCTGTGGGCCAGCGGGAGGCAGCTCACGTGGGCCTCCACATGGCCCAGCTGCCCAGGACGTGCAGGTGCTCACCACGCCCCCTGCAGCTGCTCAGGCCCGGCTCCGCGTTGTGGTGGCACCTCCGCCTTCAGAGAAGTGTACCCTGGCAATGCAGGGATTGGGCCAGGGGAGGGAAGCGGTTGAGGACGCTGAGGCTGAGGCCGCAAGCTCTGGGAGGAAGGCGGAGGAGGAGAGGCCTATAACGTTGGAGGCAGGGGCGGTTCTCCCAAAAAGGAAAGAAGTGGGTCTCCCAGGTTGTATATACTGCCCATTTGGCATCCTAAGAAATCAGAAGGCGCAGCTCCAGATTTTTCCATTTTATGGCTAAATGCAAATCATTAGAACTCTCCCTCTGACTACCCCCACAGTGTGGGGGGAACATAAGCAACTCCTCAGCTCAAAGCTAATATCATGATCACCCATTGATCTACTCCGTGGGCCACGTGTTCAGGCCTCTTGTTAGCCTTCACGACTTTGAGATTGTCTCACTTGAAGCCACCCGGTTAGCCAGTGACCTGCTCTTAGAAACTTTGCTTTTCAGGTTTCATCCATGAACTTAACCCAATTACATGGATTCTCATGCAGTTTTATGTCGGGTGCTTTCATCCAGGGAGGATAAGACTATATCCAGACTGCACTGCGATATTAAAAATCGGAAATACGCACCTTGGGTGGGCTGTGCGTATGCTTATACCACGGGTCTTTCAGAACAGGGAGTTCTGTGTTGTTACTGATGTTTCTAGCAGTGCTTTGAAGCTGGCCTGATGACATGTGGTAACCGGGGGCATTCCTGGGATAGGACTTATGTGATAAATGTGGGAAACGTTCCCTTTTGGCAGCAGTTAGTTTGGCTTGTTTATAAGTTTCTGTAGACAGTGTTTTAGGTTGACACCTGGGTGCAGATATTATGGGGAAGTCACTGAAGAGCTGCTACTCATCCCCAGATTTCATGTCCCTTTTAATACTATAGATTTGCTACTAGTCCCTTTTTTTCCCCTCCATCTTCCATTATGGTGAGTACTAGAAGATTAATGTCCAAAAGGAGAAAAGAGCATGGTACAAGGATTGAGGAACAATGAGAACTGAATAACAAATACCCTCACTGATTTGGTTCCTTTATTTTTTGGTTCCCCAACATGCTGGATGACTGCTCACCAACTGATTTTATTCACATCTTTGTTCATAACATGAAAGAATCTCTTTTCTATATTTGGTTTGTATGGTCTATAGTGAAATTTTGGCAGGGGAAATGCAGTAGAAATGGGGTAGGAGGGCATGTGCTTGTAATCCCAGCTATCAGGAGATCCGATGCAGGAGAATTGCAAGTTCAAGGCCAGCCTCAGAAATTTAGCAGGATGAATGTCAACTTTTTAAAAATTAAAAGGTCTGGGGATTTAGCTCAGAGAAAAAGCCTTCCTGAGTTCAATACTCAGTGCCCAAATAAATATTTAAAAAATTAAAATGAGGTGGGAAGAAGTGTCAGGTAGTAGGGAAAGGAGGAAAAGATTTTGGTTTAAGGACATACAATGACAATTTAGAAAATACAAAAAAAAAAAAAAATAGGGTCAGAAGGCAGATCTACCAGATTATTCTGTTTTATAATAAACTACATTTCTGAGCATCCAGGATTTGAATATTGTTCATAGTGACCAAAAAAAAAAAAAATTTACCACACCTCATTTGGGGAGTCATTTTGGTTAAATAGGGCCTGAGAGTTCCTGTCCATAGAATAGGGACATCATAGGGAGGAGTTGGTAGCTTAATGCCAGAAAAATAATCTAGGCTCAAGTGGATCTGAGTTTCCATTGTTTTTGTGTCTCCATAATGCAAGAGTCAGGAACTGAAGCCAGGTTCACAGGACTCTGTCTCAACCAGGGGTTTGTTGCTGAATTTCTTGAAGCAGGTATACCCAGTAGGGGCTCAAATGCTACCCCTAAACTTAGGCCCACAAAATTAATTTACCAGGTAATTTACTGAGGTCTTGAAGATGTGAGCCCTTTGTACCCAGCATAGATATTATAACAACAAACCTCATTAAATACTGATCAAAGATCTAATTCAGGAGGGCCTTGTGGCAATTTATAGTTTTCCTAAAATGAAATATAGTTATATTTTAGAATAACTGCTGAAGGAATTGTATATTTCAAAAATTATAAAGAACATAGTTGAAAATTCTTAACAAAAACTCTGTTTCAGTTCACTCTGGGGGTCTCATCTTGTTGCACGTGTCCGACATGACATAATGTTCTTCAAGTGTTGAGTTGGCTACGCCATACCCTGGTTTCCAGGATCCTTTCCCCAACTCCTTTCCAAATCCTAAAACTTGGAACTTCTTACATGGTTACTGAAAAATTGAACGCTCTTTTGAATTCCCACCCTGTGAATTCATTGAAGAATAAGAAGTTTAACAGGATCAAAATCCTGAAGATAAAAGAACAGGCCTCAGAAACAGAGGTAATTTGCTGACTGATGAGGGAGATGTCACTTTTGTCCACAGCTAATAGCCCCAGCTCACAGCTCAGAAGAGCACAAATGGATGATTAAGTCTTAGTGACTGTTTATATCCTCTCCCTCCCAACACCTTCTAATATAGATGATGACAACTTTGTGCCGTAAGCTGCAAGATCCTGTCCAGCTCCACATTCTCCTCACCTGTCATTTGAACAAGCAGATGAAGTACCATCTGATTGGCCAACACCACATAGCTACTTAATGGGAGAATCAGGATTAGAACTACTTTCTCCCTATCTAGGGCCAATTGCTCTTCCCATTTGTCTCCAAAATGGCCTTTGTCAATTTCTTTCCACCCTACGCGTGCATGACACACCATTCATTAAGAGCTGGCACAGTGGCACACACCTGTCATCCCAGCAACTTGGAAGGCTGAGGCAGGAGAATTGCAAGTTTGTGGCCTCAGCAAATTAATGAGACCCTATCTCAAAAATAGGTTAATAAATAAGTAAGAAAAAAAGACTGGAGATATAGCTCAGTGGTAAAGTGCCCAAGTTCAATCTCTAATAACATTAAAAAAAAAAAAAAAAGGGTTTGAGCTGGTCTACTCTGAGTGATGAGCCCCAGTGCATGGACTGGGAGAGGTCTGGGTAGAGTGGCAGATGAGAGGGAAGGAGGCGTTCTTAAGCTAAGCAGCCAAGCTCTACCTCAGTTCCTGACCCAGAGAATCACCAAAAGTAGACAACTCAAAGAATGCTGCAACCTCTGCATCACTTTATAAACTCATCAGAATTAAGAAACCAGAACACATGTCTATGGTTAAGTTTGAGAAGTCTTATTAAGAGACCTATACAACCAAAGCTTCCATGTATGTCAACAACTCCTATTAAGAGGATTTTCTAGTTTAATTCAGCAATTAATTTGTAATATAAATTATATTTTCTTTATTTGATGATCAGCCAACCATGTTTTGAGAATGTTAATTTTTTTTTTCCTCCTACCAGGGATTGAATCCAGGGGCACTTAACCAGTGAGCCACATCCCTGGCACTTTTAATTTTAAAAAATATTTTAGTTGTGTATGGACACAATACCTTTATTTTATTTATTTATTTTTATGTGGTGCTAAGGATCGAACTTAGTGCCCAACATGTGCTAGGCAAATGCTTTACCATTGAGCTGCAACCCCAACCCTTTTTTTTTTTTTTTTTTAACTTTTCAGACAGGGTCTCACTAAAGTACTTGGGGCCTTACTAAGTTGCTGAGGCTGGCTTTGAACTTGTGATCCTCCTGCTTAGCATTTAACAAAATTTTCTTCAAATCCTTATATGCCAGCTATCTAATGGTATGCCAAAGACTCCCAGAAAACATTACAATCATTCCTTAGTATCCACAGGGGATTGTTTCTAGATACCAGAACCCACTCTAGTTCCTTACATAAAAAGGTGTAATATTTGCATATAACCTACCACAGAGGGCCAGCTGTCCTTATTTAGTTGACTACTTTGCAGTCTGGGAAGGGGTCCATGGGATCAAATAATCCCTGTTCCATTCAGCATCAGCAAGGGATGGCTTGAAGCCTGGCTCTCTGGTAACTGGAGGGTGTTGGGGAAAAGACTGGAACAGCGAGGGCTAGGATGGCTGGGTTCCTGGGTTATTTCTATGGAGCCTTTCCGTATGGCCTTCCAGCCTGGTGGCTTCAGGTTGGCTGAGCCTTTAGATGCTGGCCAGGACCCTCAACAGAGCAATTCCAGCAGAATCTGTGTCACTTGGTATGCCTTAACTTTGAAAGTCATACAGCATACCTTATGCTCTACTGTTGGTCTATTCAAGGAACCGAACATAATAAGTCCCACTACTTGAGGAAGAACAACAACATCACATTGTTAGAACGCTCTGGAGAGGCTAGGTTGGGACTGCCATGTTTGGGTAGCAAAATCTTACCTCACTCAAATTCCAAACTCTGCATATGAATTTCATGTGAGGGCTATAAACCTTGATATTAAAAAAATCTAATTCCAAGAGCTTTGAGTATTTAAGAACACATTGCTAGTTGCAAAACTTCTAAATGTTAATTCAGTTTCCTTACAGATGACTTGGTGTGGGGCTATAGTTTAATCTCCCTCTCCCCTAAGGATTTGGATTAGAAATAAAGAAAAGTATGAATAATCCACACCATTACTGCTATTTTGTAAACTGCTCTCTTTAAAAAAAATTGTTCAAATAATTGCTTACATTCAACACAAATAGCATATTGAGAGCATAGTAGAGATGTTAGGAATTTAATCTGTTCTGGTTGCTACCGTTTTAAAAATCAGTTATGTATGTTCTGTAACAGGATTTGGATGAATATGAACAATTTATAGTTTTACATGGACATGCATGCAGGTCTATACACACACACACACACACACACACACACACACACACACATACACACACACACATAAACACAAACACAGTCATGTAGTATCTTTTATTCCTAAGTGATTTCCAGTTTCTCAGCACAGCTTGATTGGCACCTTTTTTCTCAACCCTAGCAATGCAGTACCAAAGGGACATGGTGTCTTTTCTAACTGTTGCCCAGTAACACTCAAATGGTCAAAACAGGAAGTATGCGGCATCTTACTTTAATTCCAACAGGAATCACACAAGGGTTAAAGTTTAATGAGTCAAACTGAAGATTTTGTATGAACAACAGAACTAACATTTCTGTAACTGCAAAAATGTGCCCCAGGACTTATACCAATTGCAGAAAGATGTTATGCTTCTGTGGCATCTTGTAGTCATTTTGTGAGACAGCTTCTTAAAATTTAAAAGTAAAAATAAATGTCCAGTAAAAAATCTCTCTAAATTCCTTGAAGATTATGTTGCTTCTGTTGAAGACTTCTGTGTTATCATTTCTAACCCTGTTTTTACAGCTTGTTTTCCTCTACAATTGAGCTATGTTATCATCATAACCTGAAAATATGATTTCATGAATATTTTAACATTGGCTTTCCAAATACTGTTGATTAAACTTTCATGTTTGCCAAATAGTTGGATATTGAAAACTTTGGGATATATCAAATGTTTGCATTTTAAACCATCTTCAACAATTTTATTTCAGATTTTGCTGGTCAACTCCTTATGTTTCATAGCTATAGACAAAAATAATGCTAACAGAACTCAATGAATAAAGAACTCTTTCCCCTTTTACAGTTGCTTATTGGGAATTTCTCATTTTCATAGTTTATCACTTTTAAAGCTAAGCAATCCCAGAACGCTTTTGCAAAAAGCACAACAATAGCATGTGGAGTTGGTTCCTGGCTGCAACATTTTAACATTTTGGTTCATTCTAAAAGTAATTAATTTGTTTTCAGATTGTCAGGGAAAAATGTTAGGTTAAATGCCAGAGAATGGTGAAAGAATTCTGTGAAGAGGGAACTTTAATCTTGAACAAGAAATATATTAGCTAAGAGGAATCACAGAGCACATCTTTGTTACAAGCGGATGAGAGCCGTCAGTCAAACAAAGCCACTAGATCAACATATCTCCTGGCCAAATAAGGCAAGGGCCACCGACCTCCAGCGGGAAGGCTTTTCTGTATGCCCCCTTTCAAAGCCACATTACCAAGGAAGCTGAGTTTTGAAAGTAGCTTTTATAGCTACACATTCTCAGAAGTTCTCAGACAAGTAATTTTAATTTAGAGATGAGAAAGTGATGGGAATTATTACCATTTATTTTCATCATACCCCTCAACTCATCATTCAAAAAAAAAAAGTAAAGAACGAGTTTGGTCTGTCCTGTTAATGCTCAGCTCAAGTTGAAGTTGAGGCCATTGGCTATGTATGTGACTGCATAGAAGAGCTGACAGTATCAGATCTTGAGGGCTTCTGCTAACCCCACAGGAGTGGTTTGACGGGTGTTTCTGGTTCCCTATTTGCCCCACCCTAGAGAAAGATCCCAGGAAACTCACCTGATTGCCTTTTCCAGTCTTGGCAGTAAGACTGCAACTGAAACTCAGTTTAAAAACTAAAGCGTCACTTGTCATTTCAACTAATCTCTCTGAGCACAATTTCCCTTTGGTAAAATGATGATAATCCCACATGCCCTACTTTCTCACAAGAGTGTTGGGGAGAAAAAAAAAAGAAGTGGGGCAATAAATAATGTGAAGAGAACATTTACTATAACCTAGTTCCTGTGAGTTACACAGGTCGTTCTTCCAAGTACCCATAATGATGTCACGATAGGACACAGGTCAAACTGGGGCTTAGAGGAGGTCCACGCTTGCCCAAGCCATGTCTGGTAAGTGGTAGAGCCATGATCATAATTGTGTGATTTCTAACTACTAAAGCTAGTGCACCTGAAGTATAGCATGTATGGTGAAATGCTAGAAAAACATCAGATGTCACTACTAATAAAGCTTCTGAGCTATGAAACCTTATTTTGAAATTATATTTTCTATGTATGTATGTCTCCATGTATCATTTGGAGGGTATAATATTTTTTTTTCAGAAGATTTGTTATAGTAGGCTGGGAGTGGTAGAGCACACCTGTAATCCCAGTGTCTCTGGAGGCTGAGGCAGAAGGATCACCAGTTTTAGGCCAGTCTTAGCAACTTAGCAAGACCCTGTCTCAAGATAAAAAATAAAAAGGGCTGAGGATGGGGCTGGGGTCGGGGCTGGGACTTAGTGGTAGGGCCCTCACCTGGCATGCGTAAGACACTGAGTTCCATCCTCAGTACCACATAAAAATAAATTTAAAAAATTAAATCAAGGTATTGTGTCCACCTACAACTAAAAATATATATTTATAAAAATATATAAATATATTAAATAAAGGCGAGGGAGACTGGGGATGTAGCTCAGTGACCAAGTGTTCCTGGGTTCAAACCCCAGCACAAGAAAAAGAAAAAAAAGGTTAAAGAAAAAATGTGATGGCAGAGAAGTACACCAGACAAGCAGCAGCCTACATGTCTGAAAACATAAGTGAGGCATTACAACACTTTCCTCAGAGGAAGAATAAACCATTGTAGTAGTAAGCATATCTTAGAACTGATATTTGTTAAATGAGGGTTAGGATGACATATTGACCACGGTAAATTGTCCTCGATTTTCAATTGTAATTAGATTAAAAGAATAGACCACTTTGCCATAAAACCTTCAGTAGAGGTAGGGTCTGGCAGATACCCTGAGACTCTGCATTTGCTAACATCCTTAACATCCCTAAAAAAGCATTCCTTTCTAGAAAATCCAGATCTAGATTCCAGCAGTCTGATAGTGTGTACAGAGTGACTGAAAATGACCTGAGTATTTATCTAGGCAAACGTTCATTCTGGGACCAGAGCAAGGGGTCAGAACATTCCTAGAATTCAGAGCTGCATTTTGGACTTCAGAAGTTCATCTGAGGCAGAAGTTAAGAGTGAAAAGCAGGAGACTGGACTCTGACCATGAGGGGTTCTCTTCAAAAGAGGAGATTATTCCTAGAAATGAACTGCAGCCAGAAATAGGCATTACCACTTTTTCCTGGCCTTTCTCTTTACCACCTCTGTCCCTACCTTGGCCATGTTTGGCCACTAACTCAAGAAAGAGAAAAGTTTCCGGGGGCTTAAAAAAAAAGATTGAGGTGGGGAGCACACACCCTACACCCTCAAAGTGCCCTCCATGACAAGTAGACTTGTTTCCAAGATTATGTAGGAAGTTTCCGAGTCCCATAAATCCTGCCCTTTATTTTTTTTCTAAGCACAAATAATTCACTTCTCTGAGAAAAGACCTGACTTTAATCTCTTTCAGGAAAACTTGCCTGGGCTGACAGTTCACATAGTCTCTTTCTGAAATTCTGAGACTTGAATCATCTTAGATATTTAATATAGACTTAAATATTACATATAAGAGAACATACATTTTTGTCACCCAAATAAAATAATTTGCTGAAAGAGAAGGGACTAAGCCTTCTTCCCTTAAACATAGGAAGCACTTACTAAATCCATTAAAAAGGACACAAACCTTGGAACTTCTGCAATAAGTTAGGAGAGGAGGTTTAAATTAGTATGACTGTATTCTGTTATGCACTAGCTAAAGAGTAATTTTATCTTATGCCAGTGAGTTATGGGTTTTTGTTTTTATGGGGGCTGGAGTAACCAGGGATTGAACCCAGGGGTGCTTAGCCACTGAGCCACATCCTCAGCCCTTTTTATTTTATTTTGAGACAGGGTCTCACCAAGTTGCTTAGGGCCTTTCAAAGGTGCTGAAGCTGGCCTCAAACTTGTGATCCTCCTGCCTCCCAAGCCACTGGGATTACATGTGTGCCTGGCATGCCTATGTTCTTTTCTTTTTTAAAAAAGAGCTTTTCATTTCTCACATACAGTTTTAATGAAGAACCACCAGGATAGAGATCCAAGGTGCTCAGGCAATAAAATCAGCTAATAATGAAAGTTATATCAGGATTGGCAGCTATTAAAAAAAAAAAAAGGCTGAAATTCCTGTCTTGTTGTTTTCCCACAAAACAATCACCTGTTGCCCACAATTTCAATCATTCTTGTGCTTCATATCAGCAACTCTGCAGCTGCCCTCCCCTCTCCCACCTTACTGCAGTAATTTCTTCACCAATGGTAACCGCCCAGGCATTTCCCAACTCTCCAGTTACTGCAGTTGTTACCTCACATAGGTTGTTTCACTACTATATGGACAAGTCCCCCAATATGCTATTTTTTAGAGTTCAATAGAACATTTAAATGACCATAGCATGTCAATCTTCCAGCCTTCTAGTGCCTATTTTGACTCACTTATTTCTATATACTCAAAAAAAAAAAATTCACATTGGTCAATTTTCACATAAGAAAGTGGCTCAGTGCTCATATTCATTTTTAAGTTTGAACATTTTCAAGTGATTTTTTTTGTCCTTTTAGTTATGAAAAATACAGAGTAATATACATTTACTGAGCAAGGGCTTAAAATTAACTTCATTTAATTATACTGATGTGTGTTGTTGCTTATGGGCAAAACTATCCAGTATATAGTTATTGAGATTTTTCCCCCCCTCAAGTGATCAAATTATATCTACAAGAAAGAAATCAGATCTATATTTTTTATGTGTTCTCTTTAATTTCAGGGTCAATATTCTGAAGAATAAAGATATTCTGACCATAATTTACAGAGTAGCTTTATTTATTTTTTTTGTACCAGGGATTGAACTCAGGTGTGTTTAACCACTGAGCCACATCCTCAGCCTTTTTTTGTATTTTATTTAAAGACAGGGTTTCACTGAGTTGCTTAGGGCCTCACTAAATTGCTCAGGATGGCTTTGAACTTGCCTCAGCCTCCCAGAGTCACTGGGATTACAGGCATGTGCCACTGAGCCTGATTTATTTTGTATTTCAAGAAAGGGTCTCACTGAGTTGCTTAGGGCTATGCTAAGTCACTGGGACTGGCCTTGAACTTGTGCCTAAGCCTCCCAAATTTTTATTTAATTTAAATTCCAAATGTAAAATCTAGCTAAGACTAACTTCAACTGCATGTTCTGAAACTAATGAAATTGTTTATTTCTTCCAGGAAGACTTCAAATCCTGCAGGCCTCATATTTTCACTATAATCCTGAAATTACAATTATATGACCAGTCATGATTGTTTCTATGTAATTTTCCCCCAAGTATCAGAGAGTCATTTTATTCTTATAAATATCCATGTTTATATTAAACTTATCATACATTGGGGAGATCATACATTAAGCCCTGTAAAATGCTATTGTTAATGTCTTCCCCAGGAAGAATGACAGCACTGCATTAGGTCTGGGCCATTTATAGTGACAACCTAGCAAAGTAACCAAGGGAAAAAATTCCAAGTTTCTGCTCCATTGATTTCATTTACAGCATGCCAGCTGGTTTCAGCACATCCATCCCTGTTTATACAAATACTAATTTCAAGCTTTTCCAACAGACCTTACTTGATTAAGGAAAGTCAGGAATAGAACATGAACAAATCACTCAGCATCAAATGCCATCTATGTACCTGATGCTTACAACTAACATGTAAGATTCTGGTGTCTCAGGGATTTCCATTTGATCTCATGGTTAGTTGTTTTTAAATTATTTTTTAGTTGTAGATGGATACAATACCCTCATTTTATTTGTTTATTTTTTATGTGGTGCTGAGGATCAAACCCAGTGCCTCACACATGCAAAGAAAGTGCTCTACCACTTAGCCACAACCCCAGTCCCATGATCTCATTTTTAAGATACATAATCTTCCAGATTAAATTGCACCAGAAATAATCTGTGTATTCCCCACGGAGTACAAATAGAACGGACATCTCTTTGCTCCTCTCTTTCCCACTGTCATACGTGACTTTGCACACGATTATCTGAAACCTGCAGGCATCATGTTTTCATTATAATCCTGCAGTTACCAATATTACATAGCCAGCCATTGTTGTTTCCAATTAAAATTGTTTTTCAAGTTGACAAAACCACCCTATAACAAATGCCATTTAAAGTTAAGTCTCCAACTCACCACACTGGGGTATTCTGACACAGATGGAAAATACTTCCAACCTTTTGCCCCATTGATCCATCTTTCACTTTTAAAATACATGACGTGTCATCAAAAAATGTTTCTGGTGTGAATATATGGAGGTTCCTCTGCATGGAGGGGATTTCAGGTGAAGGAGATTTTTCTTTCTCACAAGATTTCAACTTTGACAGAATTGGTTCTGATATGAATAATATTTTCCACATAATTGCAAACATGTTTTTTTCATTCCATGTAAATTCTAAAGATATTGTTCAAGAAAGCAAGTAAGGCAAACTTTAATTTTGTATCTTTTTTTAAAGATTTTTTTTTTTTTTTGGTGTCAATGGATTTTTTCACTTTATTTATTTATATGTGGTGCTAAGGATCAAACCCAGGGCCTCACACATGCCAGGCAAGTGCTCTACCACTGAGCCACAATCCTAGTCCTTTAATTTTGTATCTTAAGGATGATTTTCCTGTTTAACACCACAGTTACCTAAAAGGAGCCTAAAAACAGACACCACATGGCAACACTTTTAAGAATTGAAACATGTAAAAATATGTATGTAAAAAGTAGAAAAGAAAAATAAAAGTTCAAAAACAGATCCATATAGACAGGAGTTAAAAATTACATCTCAAATCAGCCTGGAGTTGAGGGAGATCAGTTTAGTATTTGATGCCGAGATAATAGGGTAAAACTCTAGGGAAAAGCCCCTTTTATCTGCCAGGACAGATTCCAAATGAATTGAGGGAAAAAAAAAAAAAAACATACACAGAAAAGCATCCAAGACCTAGAAAAAAAATAGGGTATTCTTTTTTATTTTTAATTGTTAATGGACCTTTATATTATTTATAAATGGTGCTGAGAATCAAACCCAGTGCCTCACACATGCTAGGCAAGCACTCTACCACTGAGCCACAACCTCAGCCCCATAAAATAGAATATTCATTAAGAATGACCCTGGAGTATACTATTATTTTCCAACCAATCCAAAAGCTATGAAAGAAAAATTTGAATGGCCATATTGCCAAAAGCAACCTACAGATTCAATGAAATCAAAATACCATTCTTCACACAACCAGAAAAAAAAAAAGCAATCCTAAAATTCATATGGAAGAACAAAAGACCCCAAAGAGCCAAAGCAATTCTAAGAAAGAAAGGAAGGCAGGCAGGCAGGCAGGCAGGCAGGCAGGGTGGCTGGAGGCATCACAATACCCACTTTCAACTTAAACTACAGAGCTGTAGTAACAAAAGTGGCATGGTACAGTCATAAAAGCAGACCCACAGAACAGAGACAGGACTGGAGTTGTGGCTCAGTGGTAGAGCACTTGCCTAGCACATGTGAGACACTGGGTTCCATCTGCACCCCATAAAAATAAATTTAAAAATAAAGGTATTGTGTCCATCTACAACTATTTAAAAGATGACGACAACATAGAGACAAATCCACACATACAATCTCATCTGATCCTTGACAAAAGTGCCAAAAACAGTCTTTGCAACATACTGCTAGGAAACCAGGATATTCATAAGTAGAACAATGAAACTAGATCCATCTCTGTCATCCTACAAAAGTCGACTCAGAATGGGTCAAAGAGGGCTGGGTTGTAGCTCTGTGACACAGCACTTGCCTTAGCATGTGTGAGGCACTGGGTTCAATTCTCAGCACCACATAAAAAAATAAAGGCATAATGTCCATCTAAAACTATCAAAAAATTTTATAATTTTTTGCAATTACACCATAAACTTTTCAACTATTAGAAAATATGAGCTCATCACTCCAATACACAAGTGCAGGCAGTGACTTCCTCAACAGGAATCCTAAAGCTCAATAAATAATATCAAATTATTAACAGATAGGATGACATCAAATTAAAAGAAGATTCTTCAAAGAAAACAAAACTTACACACCATTGGTGAGATTGTAAATTAGAATAACTACTATGAAAATCAGTATTGGGGTTCTCCAAAGATGAGGAATGAAATTACCATATGACCTGCTCCTCAAAACTTATCTAAGAGAGCCAAAATTAGCATACTACAGTGACACAGCCACATCAATGTTTACAGCCCCACAATTTGCAATAGCCAAGCTATGGAACCAGCCCAGGTGCCCATCAACAGATATGTGGGTAAAGAAATGTGGTATATATACATATCATGGAATTCTACTCAGCCACAAAGATATCAAATCATTTGCAGGAGAATGGTTAGGACTTGAGCGTATCTTAAGGAAAATAAACCAGGTTCAGACAGTCAAGAGTCCTGTGTTCTCTCTCACATGTGCAAGACCAGTAGAGCAAAGGAAAGAGATTGGAGGCAGAGAAAGGGAAGTATCAGGGAATGAATTTGACCAAATTATATGCATGTACAAATATGTGACAAAGCTCACTATTATGTACAATTATAATGTACCAATAAAGGAGTATCTTAAGAAAATTTTGATGAATTCCACTACATAAAGAAACAACTTCTGCTAGCGATGATGAACATTTTTTCATATATTTGTTGACTGATTGTATCTCATCTTATGAGAAGTGTCTGTTTAGGTTCTTGTCCCATTTATTGATTGGGTTATTTGGATTTTTTTTTTTTTTTTGGTGTTTAGCTTTTTGAGTTCTTTATATACCCTAGAGATTACTGCTCTATCTGATGTGTGAGGGGTAAAGATTTGCTCCCAAGATATAGGCTCTCTATTCACCTCACAGATTATTTCTTTTGCTGAGAAGAAACTTTATAGTTTGAGTCCATCCCATTTATTGATATTAATTCTTGTGCCACAGGAGTCTTATTAAGGCAGTTGGGGCCTAATCCCACATGATGGAGATTAGGGCCTACTTTTTCTTCTATTAGATACAGAGTCTCTGGTTTTATTCCTAGGTCCTTGATCCATTTTGAGTTGAGTTTCATACATGGTGAGAGATAAGGGTTTAATTTCATTTCTAGCACCACTTGTTGAAGAGGCTATCTTTTCTCCAATGCATGTTTTTGGCGCCTTTGTCTATTGAATCAAAACTACTCTTAAGATTTCATCTCACTACAAGCCAGAATGGCAGCTATTATGAATACAAACAACAATATGTGTTGGTGAGGATGTGGGGGGAAAGGTACACTCATACACTGCTGGTGGGACTGCAAATTGGTGCAGACAATATGGAAAGCAGTATGGAGATTTCTTGGAAAATTGGGAATGGAACCACCTTGACCCAGTTGTCGCTCTACTTAATCTACACCCAAAGGACTTAAAAACATCATACTACAGTAATGCAGCCACTTCAATGTTTACAGCAGCACAATTCACAATAGCTAAACTGTAGAACCAACCTAGATGTCCTTCAAAAGATGAATGGACAAAAAAAAAATGTGGTCTATGTACACAATGGAATATTACTCAGCAATAAAAGAATAAAATCATGGCATTTGCAGGTAAATGAATGGAGTTAGAGAAGATAATGCTAAGTGAAGTTAGCCAATCCCCAAAAAACCAAATGTTTTCTCTGCTATAAGGAGGCTGATTCATAGAAGGGTAGAGAGGGGGAGCATGGGAGGAATAGATGAACTCTAGATAGGACAAAGGGGTGGGAGGGGAAGTGAGGGGGCAGGGGGTTAGAAATGATGGTGGAATGTGATGGACATCATTATCCAAAGTACAGGTATAAAGACACAAATTGGTGTGAATAGACTTTGTATACAATCAGAGATGAAAAATTGTGCTCTATATGTGTAGTAAGAATTGTAATACATTCTATGTCATATATAAATAAAAAACTTTAAAAAAATTTTTAAAAACAAAGAAAAGTCACCATAAGCAATAAGATGATGTTTTAAAAAAAAATTGTAACTTATTACCAATGAAAGGCTTATCTTCCTACTATAAAAGAGTGCCTTATAAATTCAGACTAACAGAATAGAAAAATCTTATGAGAAAATGAGATAGCAATTTCTCCAGTTGTTCACATACACAAAATTCTAGAAGTTTGATAACATCACATGGAAAATAAACATTCTCACATATTTCTGATTAAAGTATAAGTCACTACAACTTTTATGTAGGACATTTTGGCATTATCAAAATTATTAATGATTACTCCTTTGGCTAAGGATTCTACTTCTGTGCATATACTTGTGATATTACTATCACAAGGCTATACATTAAAGAAGCTTTTTTATTTGTTCTAATTACCTTTTTAATATATTTTTTAAGTTGTAGTTGGACACAATACCTTTCTTTATTTTTTTAATGTGGTGCTGAAAATTGAACCCAGTGCCTGGCACATGCTGGGTGAGCGCTCTACCGTTGAGTCCCTGTTCTAATTACTTATACATGACAGTAGAATGCATTTTGACGCATCATACATAAATAAAGTTTAATTCCTCATTCTTCTGGTTGTACATGATGTAGAGTTTTACACTGGTTGTATAATCATATATGCACATAGTGTAATAATAGCCGATGTCATTGTTAATTATCATAATTATCATTATGATAATTATCATTCCTATCCC
Organism: Urocitellus parryii; assembly: GCF_045843805.1. NCBI lineage: Eukaryota > Metazoa > Chordata > Mammalia > Rodentia > Sciuridae > Urocitellus > Urocitellus parryii. Next base: position 9,836,165 of record NC_135546.1, read on the forward strand.
CATACTTCCTCCCCTCTGTTCACTCCCCTCTAATACACAGTATCTCTATTCTTCTCTAGCCCCCCTCCTTATTGTGAATTAGCATCTGCATATCGGAGAAAACATTCAGCCTTTGGTTCTTTTTTTTTTTTTTAACTTTTTTTAAATTGTAAATGGACACAATATCTTTATTTTATTTATTTTTATGTGGTGCTGAAGATTGAACCCAGTAACTCACACGTACAAGGCAAGCTCTCTACCACTGAACTACAACCCCAACCCCCAGCCTTTGGTTCTTTGGGATTGGCTTATTTGCTTAGCATGATATTCTCCAACTCCATCCATTTACTGGCAAGAAATAAGTGGGGGTTTGGGAGATAGCAGACACAATGTATCTGTAATATACTACAAGTAAAATTTCAAACTAAATTCAAATATTTTTACCTAATCTGAGACAAAATAGTTACATTTACTACTGATTATATATCTCTTTAGTGAGACATTTTCTAAAACTGCATGTTGTATTAGACATTTAGAATTAATTACACTTCAGGTTGGAGATGTAGCTCAGTGATCCAGCACTTGCCTAGCACGTGTGAGGATCTGGGTTCAGTTCCCACAAGAAAGTAATTCAGCTTGGTTGGAATTCATTATTGTGAGAAACTTGCAAAATTATTTTAATCATATACTTGACTTTTCTTAGTCAATGTCGACTTGCTGTGTCTAACTCTGTCATTATACTTCAGCTTCATTTTGCTTAGAAACAAGTGAGAACATTCACTGATCAAAGAGCCAACCTTGTCACTAGAGTATTTTAATCAGTCTGAAGCTTTTATAAGTCACCATTTTAAAGTTTTTTAATGTTTAAGTTACATCTTCATCACGTGCATAAAGTTTGACTGAAGTTAATTGACCATCTGCATTTTTTAAAAATCTATTTTCCTCCTTCGAGAGTGGATATAAAATCCTTCTTTTATCCTAAGGTTAAAAATCTTTCCTTCAAACTCTAAGATACTGTGTTCAATATATGAAAGGATATTTTCTTGCCCATATAAGATTCACATCACACTGCATAGTTTGTTTCCAGATTATATTTGACCCTTTACATTTAAATACAAGCACTTTTTTATTGACATGATTAAGATTTTATTCCAGTTCATCTCAAACACAATTTAAACTTCAAGAACTGTTTTCAAAGCTGGATGCAAACTGAATATAGTGATGCATGCCTATAATGCCACCAGCATGGGAGGCTGAAGCAGGAGGATCATGAGTTTGAGGCCAGACTTAGCACCTTGGCAAGGTCCTAAGAAACTTAGAAAGACCTTGTCTCAAAGTAAAAAATAAAAGGGCTGGGGATGTGGCTCAGTGGTGAAGTGCCCTTGGATTCAAGCCCCTTTGTATCCCCACACATATGCACACACTCTTAAAGAAAAAGCTCACTTCTCTACCCTATTTGTTATATACCCTCAACACACCCAATAAATATCATAATTATTAAATAATTAATTGTATATTATTTCTGTTTATCTCCCTGATAGAATGCAAGGACAGACATCAAATCTCTCCCCTTCAGCCCAGCGTATTCCCCGTGCCCAAGTAAGCATAACAAGGGCCCTGTACACAGTGGATTCCTAATATCTATTTGCTGAACAAATGAATTGCATTTATTTCTTCCCAAGATCTTTCCTCCTGTTAGAATTACTCGTTCCTAGAGGTGACTGTTTCCAAAGGGTTGGTTAGAAAAAGGTAACACAGTGTGGAACCAAATTTTATAACCAATTCATTTATCATTAACGAAGCAATCACATACAAAACGAATATGGACAGGCCCAGTAAGTCAGTACCATTAAAGAAATAGAACTTGGATGGTTACATTGAAAGTAAAAAAAAACAAAAAAAAACTATATTTTTCACAAAATCATTCAGACAATTATTGATACAAAATATATTGCATCAAATATGCACCAAAACCAGACATTTTGAGCTTTATCAAGACTCTCAACTAGAGCAAGGAGTAGCTACCCACCTCCAAGGTGGGCTACTTAGAAAACACAGTGTACCTCCATTTGATAGCCCAGTATCTGCAGAAAGACCAGCAGAACTGTACTAGGGTTGGATACTAAAAATATTTACAGTATATACAAACAGAAAGTCTATCTTCCATTCAAAACTACTGAATTTTCTTTGAATTGGCATAATGGTAACTTCCTTAACCTGATAAGATAACAGATTTTTTAAAATATAATCATCTATTTATTTTATGGTTTGCACAAGATGTACCTTTAATACATCCAGATTTTCATAACCCGTCAAACAGTTTTTCAGTATGTGTTATGGCAGGATATTCTAGAACTGCCAAGAAAAGTAAATTCACAGAGCTGCCTGCGATTCACTAACTATAACAAATTAGCATAAGCAACCCCATTTTAGAAGGAACGACTTTTACAAGTTACACAGGAAAAATAAAGTGGTTTTGCAGTTATATCATTAAAAACTGTCCATGCAGTATATGGTTTCATTGTGAAAATTAAATACGGCCCAGATAATTCAACCAAACTCGTCTATTTGAGGTGAAACTCCTTAATGAAGCATTTGGTTATGATTGCAAGACTAACTAGGAAAACTAGCTAACAAGTACCTATTTTTACGGAGGTTTTTTTCTACTTAAAAAATGCATATCAAATAAAACCTCTCAACACTTGTCAGCTCTCCTGTGAACATACCATATAAATGGACTGGCACCGGCTGCCAGGAAAAACGAAAGGCCAAATTACTCTCTTCCACCCATGCTGTGAAGTTCAGAGAGAAATCTGTCCTAGACCCACACCGTCCAGAGAGCATACAATGAGCCTTTCAGCAAGAACCAAAGAATGGAGAAAATTCTTCAGATTTCTCTCCACAACAGCAAAGATCTTATTTTGTTAGTCATTGTCACAATTTAAAAGGCCTCTGGCTGGTGGTTCACGGCATAAAGCCAAGGTGAGTGTTTTCATATATTGAATTTGCTTAAACACCATTAATATCAGCCCAAACTCTAAAAGGCATGGAAAATGGTCGCTGCTGGCTTACCTGGTTGTGAACATCTCCACTGTGCCCTGGCTTGCCAGTGTAACGCGAAGGAGATATTATCACCATCTGGGACAAATGAATAACAGAAATCAATGACGAGTCTGTTTTTTGTAAGCTATTCCGATCAACATGAAACCAGTCATAACCACTGGACAAAGATTACCTTTACTACCAAATCTTCCAAGTGCGGAAGCTTAGCATTCAGAAGCTCCCGTGTACCCATGCCTGTCACGCCAACAGGTTCAGAAAGGTGCAAGGACTGGGATTATAAACCCACTTAATGAGGGGCAGGAGAGACTCAAGAAAAGCTCAGGGAGAGGCGGGATGCAAACTCAACAAGATTTAAAGAGAAATCAGGAGGCTAGTTATTGCCACCTGACTCTCATTTGTCTGTGAGCCTCCAGAACTCAATTTGTTCTCTCCAGTTTCAAAATGTCAGGCTTATCCTTCACCCTCCTACATAGTCCCCACAAAGTACTTTCCTGCTGGGGGTTCCTACTGTAATAAAAAAAAAGTTGAAACCCCTGCTAGAAATCTGGGAGGTCCCAGATAGGCCCCCTTTCAATCCATGGCCTACTTCTGCAGAACCACCTTTTAAATGACTTCCAAGTGTTTCCAGTTTTCTCTGTCTTTATAATGGCCACCTAATTCAGGCTACTCTGGTCTCTTAATTGAATTTTAACAAAAACCTCCTAAAATTCTTTTTACCCCCCAGACATACCCACTTCCAATCCATTCATTTTTAAAAACCAACACCCATTCCCCCACTGATAACACCATTCCAAAATTAACACCTAACTTCACAGCCATAATAGTTTTCTCATCTTCTAAAGCTTGGGGTTAGGTGGGGAGGCACAGCTAGGGATAGAACTCAAGGCCTCTTGCTTGCTAGCAAGGGCTCTATTGCTGAGACAATTTACCAGCCTCCTCCACCCCCCACCCTGCTTTTTTTTTTTTTTTTTTTTTTTGTATCTAGGATTAAACCCAAGGGTGCTTAACCATGGAGTCACATCCCCAACCTTTTAATATTTTATTTAGAGACAGGTTCTCACTAAGTTGCTGAGGGCCTTGCTAAATTGCTGAGGCTGACTTTGAACTCATGATCCTCCTGCCTCTGCCTCTGGAGCCACTGGGATTACAGGTGTGCGCTACCACGCCCTGCCCCCTTCTTATTTTGATCTCAGTTTGCCTCCCTAATTTCATATTAAGGTCTTCTGTACCCAAACACCAAAATGCTGTCCTGTTTGGTTGTCTGAGAGCATGTCCTGGATGTAAACTTGAGAGTGTTGTCTGTATCCTTTTCCCTCTGCCAGGAACACCTTTCTCTCCATTGGCTCCCACCCCCTCATCCTTTTTTCCTCAGTATGGAAATGTCTACCTTCCAAAGTCTTCCCCTCAGCCCTGGTATCAGGGAGCATCTGTGACACCCTAGGTATACCGGCTGAGAGTGGCTGGTGACTCTAGTGGACAGCAAGCTCTTGTGTGCTAGGCTCTGGGCTCACCACTGAGGGGATTGGTTCTGCAAACAGCTAAGTGCACAATATAAGCAAGGTACCCAGAACAGCGTCTGACTGATACCAGCACGTGCATGACCAAGTGAGGTTTTCCAGCTGATTCATCTTATTATCATAGAATAGGGGCATTCCGAACAACACACCAGCTTATGTGAATCACCTGAACCACTTGTCAAAACAACAGTCTATCTCTGAAAGAGACACATAAGCAACTGGTGAAGTGTTTAAATCTGCACAGGAGAACTGGCTATTAGATCAGAAGTCAACTTGTTTTTTGGTATATATCTTTTTAATTTGCCTTAAAAATACATAAATATTTCCCCTATATGTTTTATATATCCATATGTTAATGAAGGAATGCATAAGTAAAAAACTAGTTAACACTGATCACTTCTAGGAAGGTAAATTAAGATGTTAGAAGGATGCAGTAGGAAAAGAGACTTTTTTTAGTGACACTCTTTTATACCTTGTAGAATTTCCTATAATGTTGGGGATTGGTGTTTTGGGTTTTTTGTTTGTTTGTTTGTTTTTCTGGTACCAGGGATTGAACCCAGGGGAACTTAACTTCTCAGCCACATACCCAGCCCTTGATTATTAATTGATTTTTTAAAAATTTCTTTAGTTGTATATGGACACAATACCTTTGTTTTTATTTATTTATTTTCATGTGATGCTGAGGATTGAACCCAGTGCCTCACACATGCTAGGCAAGTGCTCTACCACTGAGCCACAACCCCAGCCCCATTAATTGATTTTTATTTTGAGTCAGGGTCTCACTAAGTTGCTTAGAGCCTTGCTCATTTCCTAAGGCTGGCTCTGAACTCACAATCCTCCTGCGTCAGCCTCCTGAGTCAGTGGAATTACAGGCGTGTGCCACCACAACCAGCCCTTCTCAGTCTTGTATGCACAAAAATTTTGGTGGTAGTCAGTCTCGCAGAAGGCCCCCAGTGATTCCCATCCTATGTCGTCCATTCTCACAGTGAATAGAGCTGACGCCTATCACCAACAGGATATTGTGGAAATGATAGAGTATGATTTCAGCACTTGTTATAAAAGCTACCATGGCTTCTGCCCTGTTCTCTGTTGGACTGATCACTCTGGAGAATACTTTAAGGAGAGTGTTGTGAGGACACTGTAAGCAACTGATCTCTCCTACCAATAGCCAGCAGTGCCTTGCTGGTTAAGTGCATAAACCGTCTTGAAAATGGACCCTCTGGCCCCAGTTTGGCCTTCTGAGGACTGCAGGCTGAGTAGCCAACCTCATGAGAGACCCCGACACAGAACTACCCTGCTAAGCCACTCCTCCAGTCCAGGCCCATTGAAACTGTATGAAGTAGTCAGTGTTTCTTGTTGTTTTAAACTGCTCTATTTTGGGGTGAGGCAATCAGTTCTCTGTGATCTTTTTTTGTAGTGATGAAGGGCCCTACACTTATCTACTGTAGCCCCAAACCTGACATTCTCCATGCCTCTCTCTGACATTTCCTTAGACACAGAAGGCAGGGGGGCTGTCAAAGCCCTTTAGCTTCTGATGTGGGATCTGTTAGTTATACTCTGCTGCATTCTGGATCCTGACCTGAAAATGTTGTTCTTGATTTTGACAGAGAAGATGTGCCTCAGATTCTCATCTGGAAAATTATATGTGCACAACATCACCAGTATCAGAAAGAGTATTCCCCATGTAAAATTACCTTCCAAGTCTTAGGAAACCCAAATCCTAGGAAAGAAAGCAGCCCTGTCTCTGTCCTTGTGTCATCTAGAGAGTCAGGAGGGCAGGAGTCATGCAAAGCATCAGTAAGGAATGATCAGCCAAAGTCTTAGAACAAAGACTTGTGCAGACCATGTCCCCTTTTCTGCCAGCATCTGATAGTTATGCCACTTAGCTTCTATTCAAGGGGACACTTGATTATTTGAAAAACCAAATTCCTAAACTCACTTGTGCTATTCTGCTTGCAGATGAAAGCAAAAGTCCATTTGTGAAACATCAAACAGAATTAGGAAAATGTGGGATGTGTGTTGCTTGGTGTTGCCTAGCAATATGTTTAGGGCACAGGAATCACAGAGAGGATGAAATTTACACCCACAAGGAAATCACATTATTCATAAACACACACACATGCTGACAGCTCTGGAAGAATGTTATCAACTCTAAGAACAGAATTATTGTCGCAAGTAGAATGCTCTTCAAAGCAGTGTAGAATAAACATTCTAGGTGATTGATTATTTATGTCTCAGTGTCTGTTTGAATGTATCTGTCACTCAAAGGCAAAAACATGCCCATAAGTTTACACCAACCCTTGTAGACTTGAACCTCATCAATATAAGTGAAACTCAAGTTAAAACTATAGGAGGAAGTATTTCATATATACTTTTTTTAATATTTATTTTTTAGTTATAGGTAGACACAATATATTTATTTTATTTTTATGTGGTGCTGAGGATCGAACCCAGTGCCTCACGTATGGTAGGCGAGAGTTCATTCTATCTCTGAGCCACAACCCCAGCCCCTAGTATATAAATACTTTAACACCCTTTGTTCCTCTTTATTTTAAACTGTTTGCCATTGAGTGTAATTTTCTTTTCTTCTTCTTTGCTGCTGGGATTGAATTTAGGTCATCCTGCACACTAAGCACACTTCTACCACTGGGCTACATCCCAGTCCACCTATAATGTTCCTAAGAGCTCACTCAGCATGCTGAAAAAAGGTGTGGTCAAGGTCAAACACCTGGTTTCAGACCCTGTCTTTTTCTGTGTCACCATGAGCAGGTTATTTAATTTCCCCAGACCTGAGATTTCTCATCTGCTGATTCAAAATAATAATAATAATAATAGTAGTAGTAGTAGTAGTAGTATGTTTAGCTTATAGGGCTTGTGAGGATGACGGTCAAGGACTGCATGTACAGGGGCAGGGCTGGGTACTCCGAAGACATCAGCCTTTCTACTCCTTACCAGCATAATGTACAGAGGCCTCTTGATTCCTTCCAATAAGTACAGAGACCCTCACCCCAGGTAGCCCAAGCAAATGTGGGAAGTGGAGTTATGGCCTGTGAGAGGGCTTGGAGGTGATAGGAATAGGCAATTATAGCTTTTAGTCCCCTCCCTGACTAAAAGGAGGAGTAGCAAGTCACCCCTACTCATTCTTCTCCTGAACCAGTTGGTTCTTCCATGGTTAGACCCAAGCTATCCGTACCTAAGAATGACATGATAACATGGCCACTCACTGAAGGAAAACTCCCAGGCCACCAGGCCACGCCACTCTGTGTCCTTCCGGGTCCAGACCCCCTCCCATAGCAGTCTTCTCCTGCACCCTCCCAGGTAACAAATATGGCTGTCTTCTAAAATGCCTCCACCTTCCAGTTCCCAGCTAATGCTGGAAATGTTCTCAGTTCTGGGCAGAGCTTTGGTACCTGCTGCTTCCCCAGTGGGGTGGGGGAAAGGGGAGGCGCCTGCTGCCTCTGCTGCTCAAGCTGGGAGCTCCTATTCCTAGAACAGCTTGTCTCTGAAGATCTAGCTCGGAAAGAACTGGAACAGCTGAGTGTTTCCCCTTCCCCGAGGGGAGAGTAAGCCATCAGAAAGACCACCCCAAGAAACAATATGAGTATCCAACCAGGCAAAGGACAGACATGAGGGACTTGTGAGGACAAGAAAAGTATATGGTTTCTATTTTAAGATTCAAAAGTCAGTTCAAGAAGGGCTGGGGATAGAGCTCAGTTGGTAGAGTGCTTGCCTCACAAGCACAAGGCGCTGGGTTCAATCCCCAGCACCACACACACACACACCACACACACACACACACACACACACACACACACACACACACACACACAGTCAAGAAAGAATTTAGAGAGTTTTTTTAAAGTTCTTCCTAAAATCATTTTACTTATATGAATTTGGGGAAGGGTTTTCCTCCTTACCAATGAACTATTTGGGACAGAATTAAATTACAAGTGCTATTACTAATGGTGGTTTAGAAACTTTCACCTGCTGCCAGGTGTGATGGCTCACATCTGTTATCCCAGCAAGCTCAGGAGACTGAGGCAGGAGGATCACAGGTTCAAAGCCAGCCTCAGTAGTTAAGTGCCCCTGAGTTTAATCACTGGCACCCCCCCAAAAAAATTCACTTACTGAGATAGGATTTATCCTAAGAATCCTTGAGCTGGGGTGGAGGGCGGGTGTGCTGGAGATATAGCTCAATTGGTAGAGTGCCTGCCTTGCATGCACAAGGCCCTGGGTTCATATTCCCCAGCACCACCACCACACACACTCACACACACACCAAAAAAAAAAAAGAGTTGTTGAGGGGCTGGGGTTGTGCTCAACATTAGAGTACTCACCTCACCGTGTGAGATCCACATAAAAATAAATAAGTGAAATAAAGGTATTGTGTCCAACTACAACTAAAAAAAAAAATATTTTTTTAAAAAAGAAGAATCCTTGAAACAATATTAGGCTAGAAATAGGAGAAAAGACCCTATTTAATTAAAAACAAAAAGATTATATTCCTAGAAATAAATTTAAGAATAGGAACTAATGAGAAAGACTTTAAAACACTACTGGGGCTTACAAAAGAAACAGGGCTGGGGCTGTGGCTCAGTGGTAGTGCACTCATCTGGCATGTATGAGGCACTGGGTTTGATCCTCAGCAGAACATAAAAATAAATAAATTAATTAAATAAAGGCATTGTGTTCATCTACAATTTAAAAAATTTTTTTAAAAAGCATACCTTGACAAATGGGAGAACCTATGTGCTTTTAGCTAAAGAGACCCAACTATATACAGATGTCAATTCTTCCCAAATTAATGTTTAAATGCAAAATACTCAATTTGAAAAGGAGTTTTTGTTAAATTACACAAGCTCATTATAACGTTACTTTGGAAAAATAAAGAAACAAAACAATGTAGAGGACTTCTGAAAAGAAAAAACGGGTCTCTTAGCTATATAGGATATTAAGATATAAAGCTACAACAGCTAGGCATAGTGGTACATACCTCTAACCCAGCAATTTGGGAGGCAGGAGAATTGCAAGTCCAAGGCCAGCCTCAGCAACTAAGGAGACCTTGCCTCAAAATAAATTAAAAAGGGCTGGAGATATGGCTCTGTGGTAGAGCACCCCTGGGTTCAGTCCCCAGTATTCTGTTAAATAAATAAATAAGTCAAGCTACGACAATCAAAAGCTTATGATGTGTAAATACAAAGGTAGCTTGATGGATCAGAAATGAAAAGCCCAGAAATGGACTCAAATATAAAAAGAAGTTTGGTTGATTATGAAATGGCATCTTTAAAAATAAAAAAGAAATGGCATCTTTTATCAGATGGAGAGATATGGACGGCTCAAGAATAGCACTTCAACAACTGGGCAGCCCTGTAAAGGCAGAAAAAAAAAAATCAGATTGGATCCACTCACACATGTCCATGTGATCAATTCCAGATGAATTGATACCTTTAAAAAGAAAAAAAATTGGGAGTGCCATGATAAATATTAAATTTTAAATATAATCTTGGGGCCTGAGGCCTTCAGAAGTAGAAAATACATGCCAGTACTCATAAAAGATTGATTTGCACATAAACTCAAACATTTCTGCATGGCAAAAACAAGCCAGTTAAGCGAAAAACAGACAAAGCTGAAAGAAAAACAACAAACTAAAGGAACAAACTGCCATTCATGTAACAGATTATGAAGCTCTACAAATCATTTAGAAAATATCAAGATTTTAACTTAAAAATTTCATGCAAAAGAAATACAAATGGAAGGCAAAGAGTGTAGCTTTGTGGCAGAGTGTGTTCTTAGCATGCATGAGGCTCTGTCATATTCCCAGAACTAAAAAAAAAAAAAAAAAGGTACAGTTCACTTCTAATGTAACAAGAGTCCATTTCCCCTGACTAGGGAAAAAAAAAAAAACAAGTAAAAGTCACTATTGGAGAAAGCATTGTCAAACAGATGCTCCATCGTCACTGTGACAATATAAATTGGGACAATTCATCATGTTAATTATAAATGAACATATATTTTGGTACAGAAATTCCACATGCAGAGATTTATCCTGCATCTGGTCTGGCCTGATCATGTATGGAATGCTGTGTGTACAATGTTATTGAATACATGTTTGTCTATAATAGCAAAAGAGGAGAAACAATCTAAATTCCCACTGATAGGGATTTGTTAAGTAAGAGGTTCTGTAACTGTACAATGGAATATTATTTATGTAGCTGGTAAAAGGATGAGGAAGCTCTTTATGTATTGATGTAAAATGACTTCCATGATCTAATGCAAAGTAAGAAGTCAATAAGAAACTAGTCATTTGTATCCCCAAAGACAATTGGGAAGAAGATTTTCACTGTACATCCATTTATCCTTAGAAATTTAAAGGTTTCGAATGATCTACCCACCCCTAACATAAATAAAATTTAAAATAATTAAAAGCCTTTTCCACTCTAATTATGTCTATGTACAGAGTATAGTAGTTCATTTGGTACATTTACAATCTTGTGCTTTAAATATAAATCCTGTGCCAGGTGCAGTGGTGCACATCAGTAATCCAGCGACTCAGGAGGCTGAGGCAGGAGGATTGAAAGTCCAAAGACAGCCTCAGCAACTTAGTGACACTTTAAGCAACTTAGTGAGACTCCGTCTCAAAATACAAACTAAAAAGCTCTGGGATGTGGCTCAGTGATACAGCATGCCTGGGTTCAACACCTACTAACAACAACAACAAAATAGATAGATAGATAGATAGATATAAAAAATATATATGTATATATATAATTGTCCAGCTGTCATGTTTATATATACGTGTGTGTGTATATATATACACACACACACACACATATATATATATATATATATATATATATATATATGTATATATACACACACACACACATCCACTAAGCCTGGAGAGTACCAAATAAAGACTATTTCTTCTAGATGTGTGGTTTTCTAGAGTGAGATACCTGATTTCATTTTTCAGGGGAAAGCTGGTGGTGGGCAGAATTCCAGGATGGGCTACAGTTCACTGAAGTTTGATTAGAACACAGATATATTCATTTCTTTACATATTATTTATGGCTGCTTTTGAGCTTCAACATTTAGTAGTTAAGACAAGAAGCCATAAGCCCCCCAACCCCTCAAAGAAACAAAACACTACAGTACATCTGTCCCTTTTTAGGAGTTTCCCCACTCCTGGCTTCAGCCTTTCTCTGTGGGGTCTCCTAAAATACACACCTGAGGTCCCTCCTCTCAGCAGTGGGGTTAGGGCAGGGTGAGACTAGAATGTGAGCCTATTCCCTTGGTTAGGTTACATTCTGGGAGGCCTTGTTTACAGACTGGAGTGAGTTGTTCTGCCGCCTTGGAGAAATGAGATGTTTTATTCTAAGGGGCCTGTGGAAGGTACAGAGTGGCTTCTGGGAGCTGCCAGGGCCCCCAGCTGACCACCAGCAAGGAAACAGAGACCTCAGTCCTACAGCTGCAAGGAACTGAATTCTGCCAAAAATCACATAGGCTTGGAAGAGGATTCCTGGCTCCAGGAGGAAATAAAGGCTTCCGACTTCTTGATTGCAGCCATTTGAGACCCTGAGCAGAGCACCTTTCGCCTTGCCAGCTCTCCTGGCCCGCAGACACTGTGAACTGGTTTGGATGTTACGTGAGGCTGCTAAATGTGTGGTCATCTATTACAAAGCAATAGGAAACTAAACTCTTAATGTGAATTGCCTGTCTAAACACATAGTTCATCTCCTTTCCCAGTCTTAGAAAGTAAACCGAGTCTCTGCGATGGCATCTAAAAAGTTTCCCCTTGGTCCTAAAAAGGAGACCCATGAGAGACCTTTGTGACCTTTGGATACCTGTGACAGAGCGGGGAGTGCCCTGGTTCCCCCACTAAGGTTTCCCTCCTAACACAGGCTGCTTTCAAAAAAGTTTCCAACAATGACCAGGTTCAGGAGCTGCTGACTCCTCCTCCAAGCTTTCCCACAACCCCACCTGCACAACATGCCCGAAATTGACAGATACATGAACTTCCTGGGGAGACTGTAGGAACCACCTCCCTCATTTTAAAGGAGCATGATGCAAATTTTAAGTTTGCGCATGAGCAAATTTTAAGTCCATTGCAGACCCTGGAGCCAAAAGCAAAGAATTGACAAGACTTGTGCAGGAGTCCTGAGATCATGTGCAACTGCTGACTATGCATCTGCACACACTCGTCCCCTTTTATAATATCAGCTTTGCTCCTTGCATTCTCAGAAGGTGGGTGCAGAAGCATGACCCCATGTGCTCCTTGCCTGGTACCGGAGAAAAGCCCCAGTAAAGCCTTGACGGGTGCGTTTGCTGCCTTTCCTTGATTTCTGTCTCCAATGGAGCACTGGCAACAATAAGAGCTGAAAACACCAAAAGAAGATGGTAATACTGAAATGAGCTGTACTGTGCCTTTTCCTGATTTCTATCCTGAATTGAGCAAAAGAAACCCACACTGATTGGTGACAGTGTGAAGATAAGTGTGGAGGGCCATCAACCTCTCAGCACTGGGAGAGCCCAAGAGAACACAGCTGCACAAAGCCAGGCGCAGCAGATGGAAAGAATTTAGATTCCAGAGTATATTGTGGTGCCACCGAATTAACCAATCCCCAAGCTAATGCTCCCCTGGGACTCCTTCTTGCAGTAAGATAATAAGTCCACTTACTCTTTAAATTAGAGGCCAGCAAACTGCAAATCCAGCTCACCACCTGTTTTGTGAATAAAGTTTTATTAGAACAATGGGTTGTTCACTTGCTTACAAGTTTGTTGCTTTCTTGCTCCAACACAAAATCAACCTTCCTCCCTCTCCCTCTCTCTCTCTCTCTCTCTCAATTGAATCCAGGGGCATATCCCCAACACTTTCATTTTTTTTTTTTTTTTTTTACTTTGAGACAGGATCTCATTAAATTGCTGAGGATCTGGCTAAATTGCTGAGGCTGACCTCAAACTTGGAATCCTCCTGCCTCAGTTTCCCAGGTGGCTGGGGTTATAGGTATGAGCCACCAAGAACCTCAATCTTTTTTTTTTTGACACAATACCTTTATTTTATTTATTTATTTTTATGTGGTGCTGAGGATTGAACCCAGTGCCTCACACATACTAGGCAAGTGCTCTACCATTGAGCTACAACCCCAGCCTCTCAATCTTTATTATTTGTCTTTTTATATGAAAAGTTTGTCAGCTCCTGGTTTAAGTCACTTTATTTGGTTTTGTTTGGTACTGGAAGTTGAACCCAGAGGTGCTTAACCACTGATCCACAGCCCCAGCCCATTTTTTATGTTTTATTTTGAGTCAGTTGCTTACCATCTTGCTATTTGCTGAGGCTGTCCTCAAGATTACAATCCTCCTGCCTCAGCTTCCTGAGACACTGGGATCACATGTGTGTGCCACAGTGCCTGACTGGGTTAAGCTATTTCAAATTGAGTCTCCTGTTATTGGCAGCTTAAAAACATTCACACGATCTCATTTCAATGAAAAGTAAAATAACACCAAACCATAACTGGTAATAATGATTATTTCATTTCATTCCAGAATTGCTGCTATAGAAAAATATCATACACTGGGTGGCTTATAAACAGAAGTTTGTTTTCTCGTGGTGCTGGAGGCTAGCAAGTCTAAAATCAAGGTTTTGCCAGATATAGTGTCTGGTGAGGGGCCCACTTCCTGGTTCATTAGACAGCCATCTTTCACTGTGTTCTCCATGGCAGAAGGGAGGAACAGCCCCACAGGCCTCTTTTATAAGGACTTCATTCTCACTTTCATGACCTAACCATCTTTATTACCTTTCAAAGACCTCAACTCCTGCTACCATCACCTTGAGGGTCAAGACTTCAATATATGATTTGGGTCAGGGCACAAACACTCAGACCATTGAAAAGACTAAACATGTTCATATGCAAAACTTAATTGAAGTATATCATGTATAGAAAAAAAATTTACAAGTCATTATCATTAATGATTGTCACAAAGTAAATATATACTTGATTAGCTACCACCAAACCCCAGAAACTCCTCTTACCCCTTTCACTCATTATGTCCCTCTCCCCAAAGATACTCACTGTTCATGCTTCTAACAAAATAGATCTCTACAGATTTTGTCTGTTCAGGATATTCATACAAATGCATTGATAAGTGTGCATGGCTTTGTGGCTGCTTTTTTTAGCTCAGCATGCTACTGGTGAAATTCATTGTATGCACAGGAGTGGTTCCTACATACTACATGAATATATCACAGTTCATTTACTCAGCTCTACATGTGATGGATGCTTGAGTTGTTTCCAGTTTTTCACTATTAGGAATAGCGCTGCTGTGAACAATTTAATTTGGGGGTACATGCATACACACCTTCCTGTTGGAATAGAACTATGGATCCTGCACACATGATTTTTACTATGGATCTGTGACTGATCCAATTTCAGAAGATACATGATTGAAGTGGAGAGAAATTCTGTCTTGTTCCCACTTTAATGCTGAGATTTAATTTAGCAGAGTGTTGGGTTGAAAAGACCACACCCAACTGGATGAAGAATTAGTTACATGAAAAGTTAAAGCAATTAAAAAGAGGCTGATTTCCCTCCAAAACCTAAATCATTATTTTAAGGAAGTTTCAAGCTGCTGCCTGGAGAGGTGGTTCTTTTAAGCAGCTGAATTCAAACCAGTGTTGCTTTTGGAATGCAGAGAAAGTGCCCATGGACCTGGAATGTTGCTGAGTCACAAAGGCAATTTTCTGGGAGACGCGCCTTACTTTGAAGAAAAAGTGATGAAAAGTGATGGATGGACAACTGGTTAGCAGGGGCATTGGTAACCTTGAGCTCCCAAGGCAGAAATGCCGCAGTCAAGTTCTAGTGAATTTAATATCAAGCTCCTTGATCCATTTTGAGTTAACTTTTGTGCACGGCGAGAGATAGGGATTCAGATTCATTTTGGTGCAAATGGATTTCCAGTTTTCCCAGCACCATTTGTTGAAGATGCTATCCTTCCTCCATTGCATGCTTTTAGCCCCTTTATCAAAAATAAGATAGTTGTAGTTTTGTGGATTGGTTGCTGTGTCCTCTATTCTGTACCATTGGTCCACCCGCCTGTTTTGGTACCAGTACCATGCTGTTTTTGTTACTATTGCTCTGTAGTATAGTTTGAAGTCTGGTATCGCTATACCGCCTGATTCACACTTCCTGCTTAGTATTGTTTTTGCTATTCTGGGTCTTTTATTATTCCATATGAATTTCATGATTCTTTTATCTATTTCTACAAGATATGCTGTTGGGATTTTGATTGGCATTGCATTGAACTTATAGAGAACTTTTGGTAATATCGCCATTTTGATGATGTTAGTTCTGCCTATCCATGAGCAGGGTATGTTTTTCCATCTTCTAAGGTCTTCTTCTATGTCTTTCTTTAGGGTTCTGTAATTTTCATTGTATAAATCTTTCACCTCTTTTGTTAGGTTGATTCCCAAGTATTTTATTTTTTGGGGGGATATTGTGAATGGAGTAGTTGTCCTCATTTCCGTTTCAGAGGATTTGTCGCTCATATACAGGAACGCCTTTGATTTATGCGTGTTGATCTTATATCCTGCCACTTTGCTGAATTCATTTATTAGCTCTAATAGCTTCTTTGTAGACCCTTTTGGGTCTGCTAGGTATAGAATCATATCATCTGCAAATAGTGATAATTTAAGTTCTTCTTTTCCTATTTTTATGCCTTTAATTTCTTTTGACTGTCTAATTGCTCTGGCCAGTGTTTCGAGGACTATGTTGAACAGAAGTGGTGAGAGAGGGCATCCCTGTCTTGTACCAGATCTTAGAGGGAATGCCTTCAATTTTTCTCCATTCAGAATGATGCTGGCCTGTGGCTTATCATATATTGCTTTTACAATGTTGAGGTATGATCCTGTTATCCCTAATTTTTCTAGCGTTTTGAACATAAAGGGATGCTGTACTTTGTCAAATGCTTTTTCTGCATCTATTGAGATGATCATATGGTTCTTATTTTTAAGTCTATTGATGTGGTGAATAACATTTATTGATTTCCGTATATTAAACCAGCCTTGCATCCCAGGGATGAATCCTACTTGATCATGATGTATAATTTTTTTGATATGTATTTGAATCCGATTCGCCAGAATTTTATTGAGGATTTTTGCGTCAAGGTTCATTAGAGATATTGGTCTGTAGTTTTCCTTCTTTGATGTGTCTTTGTCTGGTTTCGGAATCAGGGTGATGTTGGCCTCGTAGAATGAATTTGGAAGTTCTCCCTCTTTTTCTATTTCCTGAAATAGCTTGAAAAGTATTGGTGTTAGTTCCTCTTTAAAGGTTTTGTAAAACTCTGCTGTATACCCATCCGGTCCTGGGCTTTTCTTAGTTGGTAGTCTTTTGATGGTTTCTTCTATTTCCTCTATTGTTATTGGTCTGTTTAGGTTGTCTATATCCTCCTGGCTCAATCTGGGCATATCATAAGACTCAAGGAATTTATCTATGCCTTCACTATCTTCTATTTTATTGGAGTATAAGGATTCAAAGTAATTTCTGATTATCTTCTGTATTTCTGAAGTGTCTGTTGTGATATTGCCTTTTTCATCCCGTATGCTAGTAATTTGGGTTCTCTCTCTTCTTCTCTTCGTTAGCATGGCTAAGGGTCTGTCAATTTTATTTATTTTTTCAAAGAACCAGCTTTTAGTTTTGTCAATTTTTTCAATTGTTTCTTTTGTTTCAATTTCATTAATTTCAGCTCTGATTTTAATTATTTCTTGCCTTCTACTTCTTTTGCTGTTGTTTTGCTCTTCTTTTTCTAGGATTTTGAGATGAAGTATGAGATCATTTATTTGTTGGTTTGATATTAAATCTGAGACACGGCATCTGATAGAAGAAAAAGTTGGTTATGATCTACACGCTGTGGGATCGGGCTCCAAATTCCTCAATAGGACACCCATAGCGCTAGAGTTAACAAATAGAATCAACAAATGGGACTTACTCAAACTAAAAAGTTTTTTCTCAGCAAAAGAAACAATAAGAGAGATAAATAGGGAGCCTACATCCTGGGAACAAATCTTTACTCCACACACTTCAGATAGAGCCCTAATAACCAGAATATACAAAGAACTCAAAAAATTAGACAATAAGATAACAAATAACCCAATCAATAAATGGGCCAAGGACCTGAACAGACACTTCTCAGAGGAGGACATACAATCAATCAACAAGTACATGAAAAAATGCTCACCATCGCTAGCAGTCAGAGAAATGCAAATCAAAACTACCCTAAGATACCATCTCACTCCAGTAAGACTGGCAGCCTTTAGGAAGTCAAACAACAATAAGTGCTGGAGAGGATGCGGGGAAAAGGGCACTCTTGTTCATTGCTGGTGGGACTGCAAATTGGTGCAGCCAATTTGGAAAGCAGTATGGAGATTTCTCGGAAAGCTGGGAATGGAACCACCATTTGACCCAGCTATTCCCCTTCTCGGTCTATTCCCTAAAGCCCTAACAAGAGCATGCTACAGGGACACTGCTACATCGATGTTCATAGCAGCTCAATTCACGATAGCAAGACTGTGGAACCAGCCTAGATGCCCTTCAATAGATGAATGGATAAAAAAAATGTGGCATTTATACACTATGGAGTATTACTCTGCATTAAAAAATGACAAAATTATAGAATTTGGAGGGAAATGGATGGCATTAGAGCAGATTATGCTAAGTGAAGCTAGTCAATCTTTAAAAAACAAATACCAAATGACTCCTTTGATATAAGGGGTGTAAACAAGGACAGGGTAGGGACGAAGAGCTTGAGAAGAATATTTACAGTAAACAGGGATGAGAGGTGGGAGGGAAAGGGAGTGAGAAGGGAAATTGCATGGAAATGGAAGGCGATCCTCAGGGTTATACAAAATGTCATATAAGAGGTAAGGAGGGGTAAGTCAAGAGAATACAAATGGATGACATGATTTACAGTAGAAGGGGTAGAGAGAGAAAAGGGGAGGGGAGGGGAGGGGAGGGGGGATAGTAGACAATAGGACAGACAGCAGAATACATCAGACACTAGAAAGGCAATATGTCAATCAATGGAAGGGTAACTGATGTGATACAGCAATTTGTATACGGGGTAAAAGCGGGAGTTCATAATCCACTTGAATCAAACCGTGTAATATGATGTATTAAGAACTATGTAATGTTATGAACGACCAATAAAAAAAAAAAAAAAAAAAAAAAAAAAAAAAAAGTTCTAGTGAATTCCCTATTTAGCAATTCTATTGTAAAGAAAAGCCACAGAAATTCAAGATTTTATAGGCAGGCACTTTCTCCTATTCCAGGCACCTCTGACTGTTCCTTCTGCCTCTTTCCCTTCTTGACGCAAGCAGCATTCTGCAAGGGCCTCCAAACATTCTGATTTTTTTTTTTTTTAGATGTCGATGGACCTTTATTTTATTCATTTATTTATATGCAGTGCTGAGAATCAAACCCAGTCTCACACGTGCTAGGCAAGGGTTCTACCACTAAGCCACAACCTCAGCCCCGATTTTTAATTTTTTTTTTTTAACTAAGCAGTCCAGGAGGATCTCATGGATAACATAACTTTCTTAAACATATAGGGAAATTTAGGCAACCCAAAGAAAACTTCCCAGAGCAATAAGGGAGGCCAATTATCAGCCATGTGCACTCCATGGAGGTTCTTTTCCCATTCATCAGTTGTTATCAAACCAGCAGAGAAGATTCAATTTGATAATTATCAAGATGAGTCATCATTAGCCACAGAGTTCTAGGGTCAAACTCAGGGCTCTGTGGTTTTGAGCTGCTGTCCTCTCAGCAAAATAGCAAATGGAAGTATTTTGGCCCCTCTCTCCTCTCTAGCCAACCTAAGTAATGATTTCTTTGAGAAAGAAAAGGAAGGAGAACAAGAAACAGGGAGGCAGGAAAGTGGTTACTGTCAGGATCCTAAGAAATCTTTCCCCACCCAAGCTTTCCAGAGCAGAGCACGGCTCAGATGCCAGGAGTCAGCTCCAGGTGCAGTGTGGGTGTTTGTCAGAGTTTGTGTGCAACTTTCTTAGAGACTCTGGCATCTCACGCAGCCTTGGAGCGCAAGCAGCAGAGGCTGGATGTAGCCTTCTAGCCAGGCTACCCTTTGGTGTGCGGACCCTGCCACCGGTCCTGCTCCAGGACAGACTCTGAAAATCTGAAAAGAAGGTGCAGAAGGGAAGTCTTCCCACTGCTCCTTGAGAACTAGACATTACTCAGGGGCATTGAGCAGAATATTCCAAAAGTTGTAAGCTCTGGTAGAAAAGACACGTGGTCACATGGTCAAGAGAGCTGCTGAGATTGAATCTTGAATCTTCTCTCCCATCAATAAACCAACTGAAAGAACAAATGAAAGGCGACCTGATTTTTCTACAGAAAACACTGTCAGAGAATTTGGTAGATTCTGGGTACCTGTAGCAATCTGTAGGCTTTTCATCATTCATCAATAATCATTTCTATTTTGAAAAGCCCTGGCTTTTCCAAGCCATAAAGGGAATCATATTTTAATGTTGATCATTTAATTATTTCCTCCTCAAACTGTCCAAAGACAGCTTTCTCCCCCTCCCTCTTGAGCAGTTTCCCCAGACATCCTTACTCTGCGTCACACTCCTAGGAGGTGGCTGAGGTCTGTGGACCCCACTTCATTGGGGAGGAAACTGAGACAGGGAGCCCTGGAGAGCAAGAATTCAGAGGCAGAACTCCACGTTCCTGGCAGCCTCCCCAGGCTAGGCTGTCTCGCCTCAGTCTGAGCTGCCTCAAAATAGGACTTTGAAGAAGTCTGATGAATAGATTGAAACCCTGAGGGCTTTCTTAGTGATGACTTGGTAAGTGCATATATTGTTATTCATGGACTTACAGCCAAAGCCATTCATTTACCAACAGGGACCACTTAGTGACTTTTTTTTTTTTTTTTTTTGGATACCAGGGATTGCACCCAGGGGTCCTTGTACACTAAGTCACATCCCAGCTCTATTTATTTATTTAGGTACTGGGGATTAAACCCGGAGGCATTTTACCACTAAGCCAAGGCCTTTTTACTTAGAGACAGGATCTCACTGAGTTGCTTTGCTTAGGGCCTAAATTGCTGAGGTTGAATTTGAACTCATGATCCTCCTGCCTCAGCCACAGGCATGTGCCACCACACCATGCTTGTCCTAATTTTTCAATGATTGCAATAAAAGGCTTCTGGGTAACTGCCAGAGGAGAGGTGGGATGGTCCTTTGGGCCTCTCAGGGAGTGGCTCTCTCCCTTGTAGGGGGTGCCCACCATGGCTCTATCCCATCACCCTCACTCACCTTCCCACCTCCCATCCATCCTCCAGTCCCCCACTGAGAAGGAATTCTCAGGGCTCCAGGACACACCTCTGCATTCTGGGTCTCAGACCCCCACCCCCTCCACCCACCTTTATCCCACAACATCTTTTTATCTTCAAGGTTGATCGGCAGAGCACCTCCCTAAGAAGCCACTCCCTATTTCCCCACCAACCCAGGCTTCTGTTCCCTAGAAGCCCTTATCTAACGCCATCTTTCTTTACCTCTTGCATACTGGCCTTTTCCTTTAGATAATAAATTACTTAAGGGCAGGGACAGTTTTACTCACCTTTGCCTAGTCTGAGATGGCAGTTTCCCTCACACAGTAGGGAAATCTGAGGGTTGCACATTTTTTTTTTTCTACAAGGGACCAGTTAATAAATATTTTAGACATAAATGATCTCTTATGCTTCTTCTTTCTTCTTTACAATTCTTTAAAAATATAAAATTCATTTCTTCACTTCCAGGTTAATTGGGGGGGGGGGCGGCTAGATTTCTTGCAACACATAGTGCAATTACATACTGTGTGTGTGTGTGTGTGTGTGTGTGTGTGTGTGTGTGTGGTGCTGGGGCCTCGTGCTGGCTGAGGAGGCACTTCACCCACCACAGAACTACACCTCCAACCCCAGATACTTGTTTTAAACTCAACTTTTTGTTAAAGCTCTCTGGAGAGCTTTTCTCTGAAATTCCACAGGATAATATCTGCATTTGTCTTGTCTCCAAAAATCCAAACAAGGAAAACAGGGGTGAAACCCAGTGTTTACATATATGGAACTATGAACTTGCAAAATCCATGCATGCATCCTTTTGCGTCATTAAAGGGCCAAATTCCATCAGGTTTACCCAGATTCTTCCAGGGCTAATGAGGTCTTGTGGCTTTTTTAGGAAGTGGGATAATAAAACTAAGCTCTAAAACGCTGATAGGATTGTTTTCCTAAGGTGTTGCAAAATGTTTCATCTGTCCCTGTCAATGAGGGCTGTCAGGCAGAATCTTGGACAGGTGGATATTTATAATGCCAGACTCGCCAGAGAGAAGGACAAAGAAAATGTCCTTTCTAAGTCTCACTGACTCTGCTACCATAGGTGCCCACACAATGCCATGCACACCATCTTCCTGACTCTGGGAATGCTGCAAATCATAAGCACTAAATGCTCAGTCATTTCCTGCCTCCCATATTGGTATCATAGCCTTCCCCCATTAACATATCTAACTGAGTTACAGTTCAAACAGCCGGTTTCCATATCAGCAGCTGTTTGGTCTAACATCTTTTCAGCAAAGGTGCCACAGGGAGCCGCTCAGAAAACCTCGTGCTAATGTTCCAGCCTGTTTTCCAGAGGAGATCCAGCTGAACATAGTGTTGACTCGGTATTGCTGATGATTTGCCAGAGTATATGATTTGGGAAACTTTTTCAGCTAGAATTGTGTGAAAGGTGTCACCTATGAGCCCTGATCTGCACTGTATTGTGTTTATGTGTTGGAGGGCAGGCAGTGAGGTCATTAACAGGGGGTCGGCTGGTCTGTCTTGGTGCGTGGGACACATTATAATGGATGGATGCTCTGTGTACACGAAAGTCAGATGGACAGGAGTGTAATAATCTAAGCCATGAAGATAGCAGTAATTACAGCATGTTGGTTTCTTCCTCTTGACAGGGAAGCCAGAGTTTCACTAGAAAGTTCCATTAGCTAAGTGACTGCCATGGAAGCAGAACACAACAAGGAAGGCATAAAATTATGTAATTAAAATACTCTTTGAAGTTAGAGTTATTTAATACATAATGAAAATATATGGCCAGGTGTGGCAGTGCACACCTGTAATGCCAGTGACTTAGGAGGCTCAGGCAGGAGGATTGTAAGTTTGAGGCTGGCCTCAGCAACTTAGCAAGACTCTGTGTTAAAATAAAAATTAAAAAGGGACTGGGGATGTGACTCAGGGGTTAAGCATCCTTGGATTCAATCCCTTGTGCCAAAAAAAAACTGAATATAAGGCAGCAGAGAGTTTTATTAAAAATGACCTGGTCCTGTAAAAGTTAAGCTGATCTATGCTCAACTTTTAAAAGCTCTCTGTCTCATTAAAAGATAGTGAGTTTTCACACTAGCAATCGCTATAATTTGAAAATCTATATATCACTTGTGGTTTACTTCTATACTTAGGAAATGCCACTTTTTACAGCTAAAATGGCTTTTGAAAATGAAAAAGGTAACACACTGAGACTGTACCGAATTAATTATCCTTTCCAAGCTTCGAACAACTCTAGTGAATCACCATTTCCCATTCTATTGTTTATTTTTTGCTTCTGGTTTGTTTTGTGTTTTCAAAGAGGGTAAGAAGAAACCCAGAGAATGTATTGTCTGCTCTGGTGTTGAACTCTTAGTCTGATATGTCTGGATTCAGGGTCTATTAGGTTGAATCACACAAAATTGCCTTTTGTTCAGGTAAAATATCATCAAATTTTGGCGATTTCACAAGTGGTTGCTAGCTACCAGTTGGGTGTTTCTTCTTTGTCCTTTCTGTGACATACTCTTCTTGACCCTTGTCAATTGGCCAGGGGTAAATAGGACAGTTACAGGATTAAAAAATTCATTCTTGGGTAATAGATAATAATAGATAACAGACAGAAACTAGAAAATGATACATAATAGACATGTGGATGATGGGAAGTAGATAGATAGTAACAGATAATAGGTAATTAGGGATAGGATTTCTGCTCTAAGCATTGTATAGCCACACAAGTCTTTTATCCCTTCCAATCTTCCTTTTTTTTTTTTTCCTTTTTGATCTGGGGACTGAACTCAGGGCCTTGTGCATATAAGGCAGGCACTCTACCAGCTGAGCTGTACGCCCAGCCCAGAACCTTCTCTTTTTCAGAAGAAATACTAGGACAAGAATTCATTCCAACTGTACCAACTCAGGGTTTTGAAGGCCTCCATTTCTTTCCTTTATGATGGATCATAATGACAATGATAGTTAACAGTTATTAAACACCAAGTTCTTCCCACTTTCATATTTCTTCAGAACTAGTATTATAACCCTTATTTGAGAGATGAAACTTTGGGGAGAGCAAGACAGCTAAAACCTTGTTTTTGAATCTACATGGGTTTAATGAAACGGAGGGGCGGTGGGAAAGATGGATCAAAATTCGGGCCAGGCCCACCTGTATGCCCATGATTACGTCAAATAAATGCAGCTTGGCGTCAGCATGTGGCAATCTCTACTGATGTGGTTTAGTGGCAAATCATACCTCTGATACTTGAATTTGAACTTTGAAATCCTAATTCGGGGTTGGGTGATATGACTCCAGGACTTAATTAACCTCTTAGTATTTCATTATCTTTATCTATAAAAATAATATATAAAATTATCTACTTCCTAGAGGCATGGAGATTTCCACTAATGATTTTCCTTCTTCAGAGGCAGAAATACAAAGCACTATAACCTATTTCAAAAGTAGGAAGGACCATGCTTTGGTTCGTCTGCCTTCATAATAATTGCTATTTCTCATTTGTAAGTTTGTGGCAACAGATGGACACGAAAAAAATTAAAAAAATCCATAGAACACATTTTAATAGAGCTTTAGTTTGCCCCTGACAAAATTCATGTTCAGTTTTTCTTCCCATAATGATGGTGTTGAGAGTTGCTGAAATCTTCAGAGAGGGTAATCAGTTCATGCAGGGGCTCTGTCCTTACAAAGGGACAGATATGGTTCCCTCAAAAAGTTGGTTAGTTTTTGCTGAGAGCAGTGGCCCACACCTATAATCCCAGTGGCTGGAGAGACTGAGGCAAGTTTGAGGTCAGCTTCTGCAACTTAGCAAGTCCCTAAGCAACTTATGGAGAGCCTGCCTCAAAATAAAAAGGGCTAGGGATGTGGCTCAGTGGTTAAGCACCCCCAGGTTCAATCCTCAGTACCAAGAGGAAATAAAAAGAGTTGGTTAGTTCTCATGAGAGCAGGTTGTAGTAAAGGGAGCCTGGCACCTCCCCTCACTCCCCCTTGTACATGTGTTCCTTCTTCTTTCCCACTGTTCATAGGTAGCTCATGACCCCTACCAGAAGCAGAATAGGTGCTGGTGCCATGCTCTTGGACTTCTAGAATCATTAGACAAAACAAACCTCTTTTCTTTATAAATCACCCAGCTTTTGATATTTTGTTATAGCAACAGCAAACACACTATGACAGACATTGGTTTTATAGATTAATAGTTTCTTTTCCCAAAAGATACAATTCAACAAAAATAATAAAAATCTTTTGACTAGAAGATGCATTTTACAGGTATTTGGAATCTTAAGTCATTTATACCTTCCTATATATCCTCCACATTTCTATATTACAAAGAACAGGAAAGAAAAACAGACAAAATTATTACTGCTCTCCAAGGAACATATGTTTATGGCTACCTTGCTACAAAACCTGATAAGCCACGTGAAAATGATTTGGCTTTCTGAAGTTTGAACATGAGAGAACAGCATAACTAGACAATACTGTTTTAATTCTTTGGGTTCCAGAATTATCCAAAGAAAAGAGAGCTGATTTTTTTTTTTTTTAAGTGATAGCAAAAGACATCTCTGAAGACAGTTGAATCTGGGTTGGCAAGGCAAAAAGTCAAACAGCAGATCAAAACAAGAGAAGAAAACTGTGACTTAAAATAAAAGTGATGATATGCTCATCTAATTTAAACATTCAAGTCTGTGTAAATGAATTAAAGAATTCTCTCTGAAAGCTTCTGGTAATTTCTCACCAGTTGTTAGATAGACCAAATAATTTAAAACAAACAATCTGTGGGGGTTGAATTAAGGTCCTGGTTTTTACAACATTATTAGTAAGCAGATGGTGACTAAATAATTTATCACGAAGTAATGATTGTAGACACTGCTCAATCAATCTGGCTGGCTGGCATTGGCTGCTTCCTATATCTCCACCCTACCACCCTGTACATCTATTGTCCTGCCATTTTACAGTTACTGTTTTTTTCTTTTCTTTCTTTCTTATTTTTTCTTTTTTGTGGTACTGGGGATTACACCCAGGGACATTCTACCACTGAGCTACATCTCCTGCTCCTCCCCTTTTTTAAGACAGGGTCTTGCAACATTGCCCAGGCTGACCTTGGCCTTTTGATCCTCCTGCCTCAGCCTCCCAAATAGCTGAGATTACAGGCGTGAACCACCACACCCAGCCACAGTCTTTACTGCCAACAAGGACTGAGTCTTTGCAGCACAGTGGCAAAATGGACACCTGAAGAGAGAAGGAAGTCTAGGATAAACACCTGTTCCGGGGCTCCCAGAACTATTCGCCTCATTCACATACACAGCTAGACTCTAGTCTGCAAAAGCACTATTCATGGAAACGTTCTATTACAACAATTTAAATACTTTGCTCACTCATTTTTCTTGGGATTAGCTAGTGTACAAGAGGACATAATTGATTAGTTAAAAAAAAAAAACAGATATGACTAATGAGTGAGCTCTGGGAATAGACTTCTGAATATCCAAGGAACAACTTATCATACAAATAATGATTCCAGCTGGGAGAAGAAGAAAGTCAGAAAAAGTAGTTGCCTAGGGCAGCAGACTCTCCAAGTGGCTTCTGTAGGAGCAAATGCAGCCTCTGAATTCAGATATGACCCACTAGGCTCTGAGTAGTTGAGTTTGTCGATCATCAGCTACTTATGGGAAAGATGAAGCCTCCATTTTGCTGGGCTCAGTGGATGGATATTTTAAAAGCAAATGTTCAGAATTTAGGGTGCAATTACATGTTTTCTTCAATGTCTCCACAGAACTACACAGCACTGGCTATACGCCACACTCTATTCCACCCCTTCTCTCCAGCTCAGCACAGGCTGCTGACTGCAAGCCAATCAGCAATCCCCAGTTAGCAATGATTCATCTTTGCCCTGGCCGCTAGGAAGCTGAGTCTCTCCTGGCCTCCCACCCCCTGCATCTGAGTTTGGCTATTGAATATACATGTCTGGCAGAACACCCTATTTCCTTATTGATATTTTTGTCTCTCCTCAACACACTTCATCTTATTCTATTCTTGGACAGAACATATATTTGTATACACTGCAGAAGGCTGCAAACAGAGAAATACATAAAATATAGTATAAAAATGAGGTTACTATGAAAGATGGTGAGATGGCAAACATCTATTTGGCTAAGCAGAGAGATGGCTCTTGAACCCAGGAGACCCTGAGAGTGAGCAAATCCCTTAAGTTGCAGGGCTCTTGAACTCAGAGTAAAGAAGAATTCACAAAAGGTCTGAAAAAAGAGAAGGATTTATTGGCTGGCTGAAATACTAATGCAAATCCACAAAGAAGAGTTCCGTTTCCTTTGTTAAACTGATTGTCCTCTGAACATCTTTTTTTCTTTAGCTAAAAAGCAAAAAAAAAAAAAAAAAAAACTATTTTTTTGAAATGAGTTTCATTAGCCTTAACCGTTCACACTGATCTCTCTTGGCATTTTATGTTTTACTATATTTGGGGCATTGTCTGAAAAGAAATGGCAGAATCCAGCGTCAGCATACAACTTCTTTGGGCAGTTACTGGATGAATCTAACTGATCCTGTGACTGTTTTGAATGTGACTCTGCACCTCTGTACTGGGGCCTGACTTTCACCATTCTCAGGAAGGGGCAGGTGCACTAGTCAGGAACAGACTGGGTGACTCCAGTGGTTTCTGGCTCTCAATCCCCAAACAGAGGGGCCTGATGCAGAGCATGACAACAGAGCTGTAGAATCCACCCCTGCTTGCACAATCGTGCTCTTGATCTGCCTTGCAGCCCTAAAGACAGGCAGGACAGTTATTTAACAGACTAGGAAACGAAGGCAGAGATTCAACAACATGTTTAAGATCTCAGAGCAATTAAAACAGAGCACCTGAGACAGGGCCTAGTTCTCACTCTGGAGATGGGTTTTATTGCAGTTTTAGCACAATATAGTTCTATGGGAATCGCCTATCTCACCGAATATGTAGAAGAAGAGAAAAACATCCCTCGGTCCCACTGCTGGGGTGAATACCAGGCTGAATACAGTACTTGTTTGACTCTGGTGGGTTGAACTTTGATCTCATCAAAGAATGTATGGAGTCCAACTTGAGAGAGAGCCAGTTGACTGACAGCTGCAGGAAGCTGTTTCCGGTTTGGATGATGATGGGTTCCACTAGCACTGCCTTTCTTTGGGTGGGGTGCTTAGCAATGCTGCTACCCCAGGTGGCTTCAAACTGGAACATATGTTCAACCTTTTAGTAAAGGCCACGGTCTTATTTAAAGACAAAATATCCAAATTTTTCTATTATGAGCTTCCCAAATTCCCATCAAATAAAAATGCAGTATTTTCCTCACTCTTTTTCCTATGCTGACATTTCAAAATACCAATTGCCTATTTCATTTCATACCTTTAGACAGGAAACTACATCAAGTAGCAGAAAGAACCTCATTTGGAATTCAAGAAAACTGGGCCCCCAACTTTATACTCATCACAGCTGTATGATTTTGGGCAAATTACTTGACCTCTATGGACCTATTTTTGTACAGGAAATACAGGGGTTTTCCTATCTAACCTTTGAGATCTCTTTTAAGTCTCGAATTCTATGATTCATTTCCAGCTTAAGTTTCTCTTATTCAATATTTGCTATTCTGTTGGATTTTGGTTCATTTTCATAAGCCACTTCAGTTTTCAGTTGGTAATATTTTTATTATTATTTCCACTCCATGATTACTAGTTACAGGATACTATCCCTGCTGAATTCTGCTTTCTTCTTTGGAATCTATACATCATATCGATAAGTGCCACAGGTATCAATGTGCTTAGGGCCTGCAACAGAAAGAAAAGAGTCAACTCGAACTGCCTTAACCATAAAAAAGATTGACTGATTCATATAACTAAAAGTTAAGTGGCAGGGTGGGTGTAGGTAAGCTGGGATTCGGGTTCTTGATCCACTTCTCTGTGGTTCTGTTGACACTATCAGTTTGTGTGCACAACTTTTATCCTGAGACAGGAAGCAAGAAAAGTGGGGGCATACTCTTCATGCCCAGTGGGAGTTATAGGAAGAACACCCTACTGTGTATTCTGATTTAGGAGCCAAGGAACTTTCCCTGGAACCTTCGGGGAAAGTCCATTTTGGGTCTCATTGGCTTAAATCAATGCAATGTGTCACACAACCATTCCTGAATCAACCACCTTGGGCAGAGGAATACTGCGCCGGCTAAGGGCTGGGTGTCTCCACCAATCACGGGAATGGGGTGGGGCCACTGTGACAGGCTTTGACCAATCAGAGCCCTCCTGGAACTGCTGCCAAAGCTTTTCTCTACCTACCACATGGCAGCTACGAAATGGTAGAGCATAGGACATTGGAGAGGCCCACTGTTGTTCCCTGGTGCTCTCCCTATCCCAGCCTGAGAACATGGGGACAGACGAGGTTTTCTGATCCTCTGTGGGCTAGGCACAATTAATGTCTGATAAATGGAATGGAACTGCATTTCAGGTAGTGGTGAAGATCTAAAACCCAAACAGAAAATAACGCTCAGGTTTCCTTTCCTCTTCCTCTCCACCCTATTCTTGTCGTGGCTGCTGTTCCTGCTCCCTATCTTTCCCCACTATTTATATTTTACCCCTCTTATTTTTAGCAATAAGTTTTACTTAGTCTGAAGATAACCAAATATTTCCTGAATAATAAGCCTCTGAATATGCATATTCTCTAAATATGAATATAAGCCTATTTGCAAATCTAGCACTTACATTTAGAGTGTTGTTGGCAGGACTCTGAAAATCAGCTTTTTTTTTTTTTTAATGGAAAAATGTACTACAGCAGAAGGCTTTGTTTTCCACAAAGCAGAATCAAAATCCTTTGATTTCAGTAGTTTTGATAATTCCATATATGCTTATACACTCAAAAAATTAATATTAAACCTGATGTTATTGATTATATAAATCTCTGTCACTAAAATTTGAACTTAGAACCAACAGGTTAACCTCAATGAAGGGGGTCATAGAAAGGGGGAATGATTTTTTTTAAGTTTATTTATTATTTTTTGTTTTTTTTTACTTGGTCTCATGGCCAAGCAAGGCTGGGCTCCTGGATTTATTCACCTCTCCCACCCACTCCAGCACCTCGGGTAGCCCTGTTCTCTCAGAAGCCATCAAGGCACTGAGGCCTGGCAGGAGAGGACATTCATAAGGGGGTTTAGTAGCACCCCACTTCCAAAGCAAGACCACAGCGTTGGCTGTTGAAAACTGTACTCAAGAGTGCAGGACGCAGGGCCACCGGATAGAACAGTGCAGGTCAGTCCTTTATGAACCTTTACTGGGCACACACTATGTGAAGATTAGTGTTTCAATGGGTGCAGCAGGACACACCTGTAATCTCAGCTACTCAGGATGTTGAGGCTGAAGGAGAACAAGTTTGAGGTCAGTCTGCAGAACTGAGCAAGATCATGTCTCAAAATAAAAAGGGCTGGGGATCTGGCTCAGCTGTAGAGTGCCCCTGGGTTCATTCCCCAGTACGTAATCCGTGAAATCAGTGGAACTAGTGCGCACGGGGTGCCAAGAGGGGCCGGAGGGGAGGGCTGCTTCACTGCCTGCCTCCATGAGGGGTCAACAGCCACTCAAAACACAAGGTATAGGACGCCCTCTACAGGTGTGCAACATGGCAGCCCTGGCCCACACCCCACCTGAGGCTGCGAAGGAAGGCTTCCCCGCAGAAGGGATTTCAGTTGGACTTTGAAGATAGGAAAGGCAGAGGACTGGGACGAGGGTCTCCAGGTGCAGGAGGGTACATGCACACACGGAATGTAACATGGCTCGGCCCTTAAAGGGAAGCGTGGTCGGCACAGACCTGGGGAGCAAATGGGACTCTGCATGCCATCTCCATGGCAGGGTGAGATGCATGGTGCTTGTGGGCTGCTCTGAGGCTATGAACCTGGGATCTTTTCGAGTACTAGCTGGTACTTTATGAGCAATTATATCCCTGAATCTCTGCATATCTGCTAACACTGGGGAGTTTAAAGGAAGGGGAAGAGAGGGCCCCAAACTAGGGGCATGTCCTAAGTGTCTTAAGGACACATTATCCCTGTCAGGAAAGCAGAAACAAATGACTATATTAAAGAGTTAATCCTTCCCTGCCTTTAGAAAGCCCCACAGAGCTTGTGTTTGGCAGCCCAGACTGCCTAGAAAATAGTAAAAGAAATGAATTAGTAACTATCAAAATAAGAAATTCACTATCATAATTCAAGAACCTAACTCAGTGTAGGTTTAACAGAAACAGATGCATCTAAACATAATCAAATAAAGAGTATAATGTTCAATATGTATTAAAGATACCTCGAGTAACCTGAAATGAGATCATATAAACAGTTGCATTTTTTAAAAGTGTGTTTATTACATCATTTTTAGAAGCCAAACCACTGTTAACATCATAATGTCATTAGAAAATCTGGAATTAGATGAAACTTGGTCACCAATTATTACCTTTATTTTTGTGACAAATCACAATCCTGCTTATATTTCTTCGGTTTGAAACTGGAACTACTGGAGTTGGCTCTTAGAATGCACACTTGCAGAGATAAATTACAGACTATAGAGTCATTTTCTGAATAATTTTAGAGATAAGTGCTAATGGTTCCAGAAGCATCCTTAAAGAAAAGATTGTTTCTATGGGATAAACTTTAGCCCTGATGATGCATCCTCTGGGTTTGTAAGAATTTCCCTGGAAGCAAGTAAAGACAGTCTTTGAGGCTTTGGACTTAAAGGAGCTCATTTTGATTTCTGTTTCACATTGTAACACTGTGTGACTCTGAAGAAGAAAATCTGAAGTCCCCGGTCTTTCTGTGCCACTGTAGAACTTTGATGTTCTGCATGATGACTTTTCGCTCCCCAGGACACAGGGAAGCAAAACACTTCCATTTCAACATCAGGCACTGAAGAGTTTTGTCAGTGACCCTCTGGCCACTAAAGGAACCACAGTAGTATTCAGGATGAATGCAAGTCCCCATTATCTCCAATCACTTTACCTTTTGCAAAATGGAACTAATTTAAATTCTTATTTTGTGCAAGATGAGCTTCATTTCAGGTAGATAAGTGCATTTTGTTTGAACCTTAAAGGGCATTTGTTGCAGATATATGTGAACTCTACTCATTAGTAAGTATAAAAACTCATCATTGTCCCCCCTTCTTTGGGGGGTCCTGGGGATAGAACACAGGGCCTTTTGCATGCTAGGCAATCTCTCCACTGAGCTACATCGCCAGCCTTCATCACCCCTCATTTATTGAGATCTGTCAATCCCCTCTTAAGTATTTTGTTCTTAATCTCAGTGCATAGCCAGAGATATACAAGGTTAAGTTTTTGATAACAAAAACCAGACTTCTTTGATAGGTTTGCAAGATGATTGTGTTGTTAAAAATGGACAAACACCTAGGTCAGACTGCCACCCTTGAAAGGGATCATATTTGAAAAGTTCATATGCCCTGATTTTATTTTACAAATGGAAGGGACCACAGTGATCACCAGGGCACTGGTGAAGAAAATCTTCCAAAGCAGAATAAACAAATTATCCTTTTATAAAAGATGAAGCCGTTCCCATGAAACCACTAGATCCATATGGTCCTCTGAAGCCATTCGCCTGAACCAAATGCATTTTTGCATATGTGGTTTTTAAAAAACTATTTATTGAAGTATAACATGTGTTGAGCTTCACATTCTAAGATTACAGCAAAATCAAGAGATGAACAGAAATTTTTAGCAGATCAATCTTTGTGTTAGGGGTCTATATTCTTCAGAGGCCTTTTTTATGTAACCAAGTCCCTTAGAGCTTTCCACAGCTGATGCTGAAGGTTCAGGGAACTATAAAGACTATCTTAAGCCTTAGAGGAGTGGACTATTACCCAGAGAAGTTACATGGGTTAAGGTGACTGATCCTTTAGTGGTGGATTAGCAAATGAAAGCTTGGTCCCTCATCTTGATTTGCAATGCAGTAACCTTTCCAGTGACCCTTCAGTGACATCATGATCACACCCTACCACTTCAGGTTATAGAATCCCACATGATCCACTGCACTCCTGCTTCGCAAATTCTATTTGTACCTAAAAGCCTTCTGAACCACTAATTGGAGTTGAGATATATAAGGAATAAAAGAAACCAATGGATTCCCCTCATCTCAACTCCCCCAAATCTTTGACATATGATCATGGTTAAAGAAGTGGCTATTTCACAGCTTAAAAGGGCAAAATGTGTTTCTTCAACAAAGAGTTCTGGTGGACACCACTAGAATCAAGAGATAGCCCTGTGTAACAGTGCACACCCGTAATCCCAGTTATCAGCAATTTAGTGAGACTCTGTCTCAAAATAAAAATATAAAAAGGGCTTGGGGTATGGCTTCAGTGGTAGAGTACCCCTGGTTTAATCTCCAGTACTGGGAAAAAAAAGAAAGATAAATAGTATCATTAATAGGGGAAAAGTTGGCACTATATGCCTCTTGATAGAATGCAGTGAGTTTATATCTTCAGTTACTAAACAATTTTTCAAAAATATTTAACTTGGATCTGATCTAAAAATTCAGAATTAACCTCTAAATTTGCAGAAAATACTGGAATAAAAGAGTAAGGTAAATAATACCCTGAAGAAACCATCAGAAAAATCCAGAATGTACAGCATTCTAGGAGTCAAGTAGCTTAGTCTCTTCAAAATGTCAGCATCAGGGTTGGGGATGTGGCTCAATGGTAGTGTTTGGCTAGCATGTGTGAGGCCCTGGGTTCAATCTCCTGCACTGAAAAAAAAAATTAAGCCCAAAAAATCAGTATCATTAAAAATAAAAAAAACATATGGCAACTGTTTTAGTAGGTAAAAGACACTTAACAGAGGTAACCACCAAAAGACAATGTTTGGAACCTTGATAGAGTCCTAGTTTTAAATAGCTATAACAGACATTTGGGGGGATAAATAGGAAAATTTTAATATGGATGAGATAAGTGATGCTATTTAGGAAGAATGTGTAAAATTTCTGGGTGATAATAATATTGTAGTTATGTAGGAGAATATCCTTATTGGGGGGAGAAAATGTTAAGAAATTTGCAACTTACTTTCATGTGGTTCAGCAAACAAAGCAAATATACCTATCATTTCAGATAAAGATGGAAAAATGTTAATTATTGTTGAATCTAAGGAATTGTTATTTGATTTTCTTTTTTTTAAATATTTATTTTTTAGGGCTGGGGATGTGGCTCAAGCGGTAGCGCGCTCGCCTGGCATGCGTGCGGCCCCGGTTCGATCCTCAGCACCACATACCAACAAAGATGTTGTGTCCGCTCCGCCGAGAACTAAAAAAATAAAAAAATTCTCTCTCTCTCTCTCTCTCTCTCTCTCTCTCTCTCTCTCTCTCTCTCTCTCCTCTCTCACTCTCTCTCTTAAAAAAAAATAAATAAATAAATATTTTTTTTTTTCTTTTTAGTTTTTGGCGGACACAACATTTTCGTTTATATGTGGTGCTGAGGATCGAACCCAGGGCTGCAAGCATGCCAGGCCAGCGCGCTACCGCTTGAGCCACATCCCCAGCCCTGTTATTTGATTTTCCTCATACAAGTCTCTCAATTCTTTTTTGTGTTTGAAATTTGGAAAGTTGAAAGAAATGGTACTAACCATAGTTGGTTGCAGAATTTCCATAAATGAAAGTGGGAAAATGAAGCAAATAAAAGGCAGGCCCTATTTTCTTTAATAATTCTCATTGTGCCTGCACAATAGTCATGTTAAATAAATATTAGGAAGTAAATATACGTTTGTTGATTTTTAATTCAGATGATAATACTGCAGATAACCAGGTTATCCTTCAATAGAAGATTGATTAAATAAATAATGGTACCTCATACAACAAAAAATTAAGCAACATTATTTTTTAAACGAGGAAATAAAGTACTGATCTAATGATTTCCAAGCTATTTTTATTTATTTATTTATAATATTTTTTAGTTGTTGATGAACCTTTATTTTATTTATTTGTATGTGGTACTGAGAATCGAACCCAGTGCCTCACGAATGCTAGGCAAGCGCTCTACCCTAAGCCACAACCCCAGCCCCAAGCTATTTTTAATCTAAAAATATTAGATTAAAAAGCAAGGTGCAGACCAGTGTAATTAGCTAACATTTATGTTAACAATTATATGTAAATAAACTCTCTTTAGAAGAATACACATCTATAAAAAAGTAGGAAAGAAAAAAAGTAAAACTATCTGTATTTGTATACAACATGATATAATATATAGAAATCCTTAATCCACAAACAAAACCTATTAGAGCTAATAAGTTCAGCAAAGTTACAGAATACAAGATTAAGATAAAAAAATTATATTTTTGTATCTAGCAATGAACAAAAAATGAAATTAAGAAAGCAATCCCATTTGTAATGCCTTAAAAATAAAATACTCAGGAACACATATAACCAAGGACATGAAAGACTTGTACACTGAAAACTATAAAAAAAAAGTCATTGAAAGAAATTAAAGATCTAAATAAATGAAAAGTCTTCCATGTTGATACTGGACTGTTTAGTATTGTTGAGATGACAATATTCCCCAAATTGATTCAGTGCCATCCCTATCAAAATTCCAATTGTCTTTTGCCTTTTTTCCAATTTGCCCAAACAACAATTTGAGCTTTAAACTCATATGGAAGGCACTCCAAAGAAGAGCCAAAAGAATCCTTGAAAAAGAAGAATAAATTTGGAGTATTCACAACTGCCAATTCCAAAACTTATGTCAGAATGAGGATAATCAAGACAGTGTGATACCAACAAAGGAGAGAGAGACAGATCAATGAAATAGAAAGAAACCAATAGATCTAGGGTCAATTGATTTTTGGCAAGGATGCTCAGACAATCTAATGGGGGGAAATTGATAGCCTTTTCAACAAATGGTGCTGGGATAACTGCACATCTACATGCAAGAAGAATGAATATTGACCCCCAACTCATTCCGTGTACAAAAATGAATTCAACGTAGATCAGGGACCTAAATGTCAGGGTTACAAATACTGTAAAACTACTACAGTTATGAACTATGTTTACAGTTAGGAGAAAACACGTTTATAAATGTATGTGATTTTAGGTCAGATGATGTTTTTTAAACATGACACCATAAATACAATCAACAAAAGAAAAAATGGATAAATTTGGACTTCATCAAAATCTAAAAACTTTTGGGCATCAAATGACACTGTCATGAATGTGAAAACTGATGAAATGGGAGAAAATATTTACACATCATATGTTTGATAAGGGTGTGATATCCAGAATACTTAATGGCTCTTTTTGCCTGACAATAAACAAATACAATTCAAAAAATGGGAAAAGAACTGGAAGAACTTTTGTCCACAGAAGATGTACAAATGGCCAGTAAGTACATGAAATGGCCAGTTAGTCATTAGGAAAATACAAGTAAAAATCACCAAGAGGAAACTACTTCATATCTGCTAGAAATGGTATAAAAACACAAAAAGAAAACCAGAAAGTAACAGGTGCAGGTGAGGATGTGGTGAAATCAGAACCCTCATACACTTCTAATATAAGATGGGGCAGCCACTGTGGAAACACTTTGGCAGTTTCTTGAAAAGTTAAGCATAAAGTTATCACATAATCTAGCAATTCCACTCCCAGGAATACACTCAAACGAACTGATGTCTTATGCCCACACAAAAACTTGTGCACAGAAGTTCAAAGAAGCATTATTCATAATAGCACAAGAGAGGAAACAAAAGGCACAGATGTCAATCAATGGATGATTTGATAAGAATATTTGACACAAACTGGGCATGGTGGTACATGCCTATAATCCTAGTGGCTCAGGTGGCCGAGGCAGGAGGATCCCAAGTTCAAAGCCAGCCTCAGCGAAAGGAGGCGCTAAACAACCCAGTGGGACCCTATCTCTAATAAAATACAAAATTGGGCTGAGGATGTGGCTCCATGGTGGAGTGCCCCTGAGTTCAATCCCAGTACCAAAAAAATAATAAGCAGCACATCTACACACTGAAACACTGTTGTCATACAAAGGGGTGATCCACACTGTAATTTGGATGAACCGTGAAAACACTAGGCCAAGTGAAAGAAGTCAGGCACAGAAGGGCACAGATTGTATGAGTCCATTTCTATGAAATGTCCAGAATAGACAAAGCCATAGAGATAAAAAGTAAATTAATGGTTGCCAAGGGGTGGAAGAAGGGGAGTTGGGAGGTACAGAGTTTCATTTTGGGGGGCAATGGAAATATTCCAGAATTAGTTAGAGATGAAGATTGCAAAACACTGTGAACTTATTAAAAGAAAAAATAAATTATATATTTTTTTGTTTTTTCTTGTATTTTGAATTATATACTTTAAAATGGTTGAAATGGGTTTGGATATGTAGTTCAGTGGTAGAACACTTGCTTGGCATGCAGAAGTCCCTGGGTTCAATTCCTAGCACTGCAAAAATAAAATAAAATAAAATGGTGCATTCTACATTCCACACATTTTATAATTAAAACAAAATTAAAAAAAAAAAAAACCTCCTAGGTGCAGAGAAGGGAGCAAGATGGCTGAGGGACAAGAATAAAAGGGAAATATTTCACTACAAGTGTTTGTTCATTTTGAATTTTGTACCATGTAAATTTGTGATAAACAAAATATTTTAAGATAAAAACTAAAAATTGCTGGTCTTTCAGTTTTACTGACAAAAGGTAATAGATATCAGGTCTGAGAATTAATGGATGGTGAAAGTGTATTTTTAAACTGCCTACTCAGAAGACCTTTAAAAAGTATGACAGCCAGTGTGATAGTGTACGCCAATAATCCCTGCAACTCCAGAGGCTGAGGCAGGAGGACTGCAAATTCAAAGTCAGCTTCAGCAACTTAGCAAGGCCATAGCAAC
The DNA here is from genome assembly GCF_045843805.1 of Urocitellus parryii. Taxonomy (NCBI): domain Eukaryota; kingdom Metazoa; phylum Chordata; class Mammalia; order Rodentia; family Sciuridae; genus Urocitellus; species Urocitellus parryii. Next base: position 9,873,926 of record NC_135546.1, read on the forward strand.
TTAGTGAGACCCTGTCTCAAAATAACAAATGTTTTTCAGGGACTTTAAACTCCCTTTAAAATACATTGAGAGGCTTTTGAAATATAATTGTCACAGATCACACAAGACATATCAACAATATTATAAGTTTTCTCTCTAGTTCTAAATTAAATATTTCATTCATTTATTTTGTGATGCCAATGTTTTGACGCTGCTCCAGCCAAACACATACAGTAAAATACAGCACTTTACCCAAACTGTTGATCTGGATATTGACCTCATGACTGATTTCAGGGTTTTATTAAAGTATACTTTATACAGCATAAATCTCACTTCAACTGTATAATCAATGTTTTTTAGTGACTTTACTGAATGCTACAACCATTACCATAAGTCAGTTTTAGAACAGCTCCATCCCTACAATAAGATTCCGAGATGCCCATTTTCAGTTAATCTCTGTTCCCAGATCTGCTCTAGGAAGGCACGAATCTTACTTTCTTTTCTTTTTTTTTTTCTTTTTAACATTTTTTTAGTTGTCAATGGACCTTTATTTTACTTACTTATATGTGGTACTGAGAATCGAACCCAGTGCCTCACACGTGCTAGGCAAGAGCTCTACCACTGAGCTGCAGCCCCAGCTCATGAATTTACTTTCTGTCCTTATAAATGTGCCTTTTGGATGTCTCCTGTGAACGGGGTCATACAGTTTGCGCTCACTCGTCTCTAGCTTCTTTCTCTTAGCATAATATTCCTGAGGTTTATCTGGGATGTGGTATGGGTCAGCACTCTTCCAACACTGCGTGGAGACACCACATGGCATCCGCCTGCTCAGCAGCCGTGGATGTCTGGGTTCCTTCAGCCTGGGACTACCATGCTTAAAGCTTCCTTGAACATTCAAGTTTCACACTTTGGGTGGACACATATTTTCATTCCTCTTGGGGAGATCCCTAGGAGAAGTGTTGGTCACATCATAGAACTTTTTGGAACATGGAACTTTTTGCAAAACTACCAAACTGCTGGACACAATGGCCCATGCCTATAATCCCAGCAACTCAAGAGGCTGAGGCAGGAGGATTGCAATTTGGAAGCCAGCCTCAGCAATTCAGTGAAACCCTATCTCAAAATAAAAAATAGAAAGGGCTGGGGATGTGGCTCAGTGGTCGAGCACCCCTAGTTTCAATCCCCAGTACAAAAAATAAATAAGAAGAAAGGAAAAGAAACAAAGAAAAGAATAAGTGTCAAACTGTTTTCCAATTGGCATAGCTGATTTGTGAGATGAGGAAGGAGTGTCTCAGAACAGATTCAAGATCTAGTCTGAGTTACAGGTGTGAGAATAAGGATGACTGCTGGAGTTACCATCACAATTTTCCATGAGTGGAAAGATAACCATTTAGGGAGAGTTTCTAAGAAAGGTCCTAATAGGATCTTTAAAAAAAAAATAATACTGGGGATTGAACTACATTATAGCCCTTTTTAAAAATTTTTATTTTGAAACAGGGTCTTGGGCTGGGGATGTGGCTCAAGCGGTAGCGCGCTCGCCTGGCATGCTTGCGGCCCGGGTTCGATCCTCAGCACCACATACCAACAAAGATGTTGTGTCCGCCGAGAACTAATAAATAAATAAATAAATAAATAAATAGAAACAGGGTCTTGCTAAGTTTCTGGAACTGGCCTCCTGCCTCAGCCTCCAAGTCACTATAATTACAGGCATGTATCACCGTGCCAGGTGCTAGGAAAGTTTGTTGGTTGGTTGCTTGGTGCAACTGGGGACTGAACCTAGGGCCTCATGCATGCTAGTTAAGCACTCTATCACTGAGCTATATCTCAGCCAGGGTATACAAAATTTTAAAGAACAGAAAATGATTCTCAATGGGGCTGGGGTTTTGGCTCTGCGGTGGAGCATTTGCCTAGTATGTGTGAGGCACTGGGTTCAATCCTCAGCACTGCATAAAAATAAATAGATAAAATAAATGTTAAAAAAAACTCTTCTGTTAAAAATAAAAAAAGAAAATGATTCTCAAATAAAGCAACCTCCTATAGTAACATAAAAAGCTGAAATGTTTCTTGTGATGGTCTACTGGCAATTTGTGTATCATGATGCTAAGAAGGACAGCTTCCATTTCATAACATCAATGTCATATTTCCCCCATCACTTCTAGTTTTTCCCAGGTGACTTCTTTTTTTTTCCTTTTTTTTATTGGTTGTTCAAAACATTACAAAGCTCATGACATATCATCTTTCATACATTTGATTCAAGTGAGTTATGAACTCCCATTTTTACCCCAAATACAAATTGCTCCCAGGTGACTTCTAATGCTGGTCTTTAGAGTGTTTATCTGAAACATCATATTTAATTGTAGTTCTTCCCCCAAAGAACTACTCTACAAGTAAGTAATGCAGTTTTCCTCTTTAGAATAATTATCTTACACAAGTATACATGTGTGATTATTTCTCAAACTTGAAGTTGCTTCATCCTCTAATGGTCAAAATAGTGGATATCAAATACCTGAGTATTATGTACTAGATGTACTTAAAAGCCTGATTCCTGGAAATTTTTTTCCATGGCCAAAATTGGCTGTGAAAGTAACCAAGAAAGAAATGCAATTCTGTAGCAAGCCAAATAAAGAGCCAGGTTAAGAGAAATTAGGAATTGGACATTGGCTTGGTCTTTCTGGGAGGTTTTAAATCCTAATGTCATCAAGGCCATCTTGGGAAGTTTAGAAAGATCCTGTCTCAAAATAAAAACTAAAACAGCACTGGGGAGAGGCTGGAGTTATGGCTGAGTGGTAGAGCACTTGCCTAGCATGTCTGAGGCACTGGGTTCAATTATGACCACTGTATATAAATAAATAAAATAAAAGTCCATTGACAACTAAAATACACACACACACACACACACACACACACACACACACACAAAGGGCTAGGGGCCCTGGGGTTGTGGCTCAGTGGTAGAGCACTTGCCTTGCACGCATGAGGCACTGGTTTTGATCCTCAGCCCTACATAAAAATAAATAAATAAAATAAAGATATTGTGTCCATCTACAACTAAAAAAAAAAAAATTAAAAATAAAGGGCTGGAGATGTAGCTCAGTGGTAGCATACCCTTGGATTTAATTTCCAGTATTGGGTCGGGGGAAGAATACAAGAATTAGAAAATCATAAATTTTGCCATCATCGAATTAATATAGATACAGATGACACTAAGAATTTCAATGGATATTAAATCTATGGGGTGTTTGAATAAGTGTCCCCAAAGGCCCATGTATTAAAAGCTTGGTCTCCAGCTTGTGGTACCATTGGGAGGTGGTGAACCTTAGGAGCTGAAGCCTAGTATAGAAGGAAGTTAGGAAGTGAAGTCATTGGGGGTATACCCCTGAAAGGCATATTGGGACCCTGGCCCTTCCTCCCTGTCTCTCTACTTTCTCTCCACCATGAAGTGAACAGGCGACCTCTGCCACGTGCTACTGCCTTGACACACTGCCTTGTCATAGCCTCAGAGCAACAGGGCCAAGCAACCATGTACTGAAACCTTTGCAACCAGAGCCAAAATAAACCTTTACTCCTGTGAGTTGACTACGCAGGTATTTTGTCATAGTAGCGGAAAGGTGACTAACACAAGGGATGAGTTTGATGAGAGCTGAATATTTGCATGATCTTTAAATGTTCACCACCCACAGTTGCTGATTTATTGTAAAGAAAAAAATAGAAGGATTCAGTGGAAAAATCAGACAAAGCTTTGACCAGGTGATCAAAATTAACATCAGTGAGGAAAAGATGGACATCATGGGACTGTACTCTGCACTTGACTCTGAGGAGGCATTGCTTCCTTGGTCTTATGGCCTTGTGCATACTAGGCAAGAGCTCTACCACTCATTGAGCTACATTCCCAACCCTGAAATGTCATTGTCCTAAAAGACAAAGAAAGGCTGAGAAACTGGTTCAGAGTGGTGTCTGAAGAGATCTGACGACTAAAGCAATACTGGATCCTACACTAGATAGCCTACTGAACAAGGAAAATAAAACACTAGGAACATAATTGAGTCAATGAACAAAGCTGGAATATGGATGGTAGATTAAATAAAAATATTATTATGTTACTCAATTTCCTTTGGTATATGGTTTGGATATGAGCTGTTCCCAGAAGACTCCTGTGTTAAGGCTTGGTCCCCCATGCAGCAGCATTCAGAGGTGGGTCTTTGGGGAAGTGACCAGCTCATGAGGGCTCTGACCTCATCAACGGATTGATTAATCCACCAACAGCTGGATGGACACTGGAAGATGATGGCAACCGTAGGCAGTAGGGCATGGTTGGAGGAAGTAGGTCACTGGAGGCATGCACTGGAAGGATATTTCTTACCCCAGTCCCTTCCTCCCCTTCCCTCCATCTCCCTTTCCCTCCATCTTCCCTCCCTCCATCTCCCCTTCCTCCATCTCTCCTCCCCCCTTTTTCTCCTCCCCCCCTCCTTCCCAGCAGCCAAGTGGCTCTCCTCCATCTCGCCCTCCTGCTAGGTTGTTCTGCCTCACCTCAGACCTAGAATAATGGAGGCAGCCAGCCTCAGACTGAAACTGCTCAAACTGTGAGTCTCTAAGTTGTTTTTCTCAGGTATTTTGGTCACAGCCATGGAGAGCTGACTAACACAGCTGATAACTCTGTTTTGGTTACGTAAGAGAACAACCTGTTCTTAGGAAATACACGTTGATTCATTTAGTGTAAAAAAGCGTGATGTAGGCAACTTTCTCTCCAGTGCTTCAGCAAAAAGTCACGTGGGGTAGGGAGGGAGAGAAAAGGAAGGAGAGAGAAGGGGGATAGGAAGAGGGAGGGAGAGAAACGGGGGAAACAAAGGCAAAACTGCTCACCACAAATGAACCTAGGTAAAAGGTGTGAAAATGTTCTTCACACTATTCTTACAACCTCTCTGCAAGCTTCTATATAAAGGTTTAAAAAGATGTATTTTACTGAGCAAATAAAATTAACTTTTAATAATAAGAACCAGAAGAGTGGTTGCATTTTAGGGGAAAATCAACTGGTAGGAAAATAATTTGAGGAAAACTTCTAGAAGCAGGAAATTTCTTATATTTTGATCCAACTGGCAGTGACACAGGTATATAATGTAAATGCAAATTTTAAAAATTCAACTAGTTTTACATTTCAGATTTGGGGGCATTGCTCTATATAAATCACACCTTAGCACACAAGACAAAATAAAAGAGGAAGAAAATCCATCTTATGCTTCTTAAGTGGGCTGAAGAAAACATGAAAAAATAGTGTTACTTATTTTTAACAAGAGGAAAGGACTTCTGATTGGAGATTCTCCCTTTAATTTCTTCTGCTGTTTTTATTTTTAAACTCTGCCCACTCCTAAAATTCCCGAAATTACCTGAGTTCTTTTTAATTTTATTAAAAAAAAAAAAAAAGAGCTTGGTGGTATATTCCTTGACTATCATATGGGGGGCCCCAAGTTCAATTCCCAGGACCCAAAAGGAAAAAGAAAAACAAAAGAAGAAAGAAAGCAAAGAAGAGAAAAACCACTGCAACTGCTTAAGAATTATTATTTTTCTGGGGCTGGGGCTGGGGCTGGGGCTCAGCCGTAGTGCACTTGCCTGGTATGTCTGAGGCACTGGGTTCGATTCTCAGCACCACATATAAGTAAATAAAATAAATAAATATCTATCAACAATTAAAAAATATTTTTAAAAATGTAAAAAGAAAAAAGAATTTTTTTCTGCTATAAATCCATGCACCTCTGAATTATATCACTTAAAAGTATATTCCAAACATGATTGATAGGACAGGGAAATAGCTCATGGGCCAATTCATGAGTCAGGTAATGGCAGGCAGCTCACTTTCACACACTGGTTCCTGCTGAAAAGAGGCTGTCTTTGACATTGAGCTGTTATAATGTTAAAACTCAACTATCAGAAGTAGCCAACAGTCTAAAACACTAGGAACACTTCCATTATTCCAGAGGAAATCAAGAATTTCTTTTTTATTTCCTTTCTGGAAGATCTTGGGATAGTGTTAGGTGTGGCAAGGTTCACAGCTAGACTCCACAGACATTTCAGGAAAGGGTGGCCAATGAGCTTGCAGGAGAGCTCATTACAGAACATCACTCAGTTGGAAGGGCGCCATTTTATTTTCCCATCTTTCTTCTTCCTGATGCCTGGAGTAAGTACACAGACAGTGGGGCGAGCTGTTGAGTGCGCAGATGGTTGTAGTTATAATGTGACCATGAGATGAACTTGAATATGAATGCCTTGTGCTGATGATGGAGAAAAAAGCAAGCAGGGATTTGGGGTCTTGAAACTATAGAGCTATCTCACAGTAGTCCTGAATTATCTATCTCTACGTGGGATTAAAACAAACTGGTATCATTTTAAATAATTGTTACTTTGGGTATAAATCCTGCATGATGCACCCTTATTGAATAACTCTTTTTTTACATTGTTATTTCTTCCCATAAAAAGTACTGAGATAATAACCTCCACTAAAAAACAGAGGACAGTGCCCATCAGTGGATGAACAAATAAACAAAATGTACCATGTATATTCCATGGAATATCATTTTAGCCTTAAAAGGAATGAAACTCTGATGTATGCTACAACATGAATAAATATGAAAAACATGAAGCGACATGAAATAAGCCAGACAAAAGAACAGTTATTGAATGATTCTACTCATAAGAGGTATCTAGAAAATGCAAATTCAGAAAGACAGAACGGAGAATACGGATTACAAGAGAAAGGGAGAATGGGAAATGATTATTTAATAGGACAGAGTTTCATTCGGGGAAGATGAAAAAGTTCTGGAGATGGCTCTGTGGATGGAACATTGCACCATGATATGGACTAAATGTCACTGAATTATTCATTTAAAAATGGTTAAAAATGTGTATCTGTTTTTACAACTTTAAGAAAAAAAGCACAGGACAGCATCCATCACGTCATTCATTCCTTCTATCATAATCAGAATAAATCCGAATTTGCCACCAAACAAGGCCTACAAAGCCCTGCCACTCTGGCTTCCCCCACTCTCTCCAGCCTAATTGTGCCTCTGGTTTTGGGGACTGCACGCAGCCTCCTTTCTGTTCTTCAGCACTGGCCTTTCCTGACCCCTTTCCCTTGTTCCTTTCCCTCCCTCTCCTGGGGGCATTTTCCAGTTCTGGCTGATGCTCTTACCTTCAGGTCTCAGTCCACCGCCCTCTTCTCAGAGAGGTCCTCCTTCAAGCGGCCCCCCCAGGTCTGTTTGTCTCTGTCTCTGCTGCTGTGTTCATTTCCTTCCTAGCACTTATTGCAAACAGTAATTAGTTTTTACATATTTAGTGTCTGCCTTCCCCACTAGTATCAAGGCCCATGGTGGCTTCTTATCTTGGTTTATGTTCACCTTCCCCACTAGTATCAAGCCCCATGGTGGCTTCTTGTCTTGGTTTATGTTCATGTATGCATAAGCATTCTTGGTGGTACAGAGCGAGCCTTTGATAAATATTTATTGAATAAATGATAAATATGTAAAGAGCTTTCAAGTGTCAAGGAATCAGACTTAATTACATTTTTAACTATGTTAACCTTGCATCTAAACATTTATTTTGAAGTTAATATTCTAATAAAAAATAATAGCTCTCATTGCCCTAGTTAGTTTCACTTTAGTGGTTTTTACAAGACTCTTTCCCATATAGAAGTATAATGTAAAAATATAATATAGGAGAACTTATTTCCCTTGTATTTATTATTATTTTTTAAAAACTTGGAAGAATTAGATACAAAAGACAAAGATATTTCTTAAGTTCCTTTGCACAAAAATTATGAAAAAACAAGGATCATGGAAAAAGAAATTACACATACTTCTGACTAAATAGTTTCCAGAGCAAAGTAGCTCCTTTGCTACAAGTTAAAAAATAAATGAATAATAAATCCCTGAATTATAATGGGTCTGGACAAACAAAAAAATCCCTGGAAGCCAGGCATGGTGGTGCACACCTGTAATCCTAGGATCTCAGAAGACTGTGGCAGGAGGATCACAAGTTCAAGGCTAGCCTCAGCAATTTAGCAAGGCCCTAAGCAACTTAGCAAGACCCTGTCTCAAATAAAAAATAAAAAGGGCTGGGGATGTGGCTTGGTGGTTCAGTCTCCTGGGTTTAATACCTGGTGCCAAAAAAAAAAAAAAAATTCCTGATGTAAGAAAATTGAAGTTCCATATTAAGATTCTGAAACATAGAGAGAGCCTTAATTTTTTTTAAATATTTATTTATTAGTTATTGGCGGACACAACATCTTTGTTTGCATGTGGTGCTGGAGGATCGAACCCGGGCCGCACACATGCCAGGCGAGCGCGCTACCGCTTGAGCCACATCCCCAGCCCCCGAGAGCCTTAATTTTTGCATACAAGCTACAAGATAATTTTGCCATTTTTAACAAAAGTGACCATCTCAAAATTATATGGCCCAATGGCAATCCCTGTTGGACAAAACTACAAAATGAAAGGAATTCAGTCTATGATTCCCCTTGTCTATCCTCAGGGATTCCAGTGCCCCACCCATATGGCAACCTGCTCTGAGCTGTGTCCTAAGGTAGCATTTCATCATCCTGCCCCACCTGAAACCTACCTTATCCCATGCCCAATCCATTAAGCTACCATTATAAACAGAAAATCTAATAAATTAAACCATCATGGTGAGCTAAGGTGGGGGGAGTATTTATGGGTCAACAGAGTGTCCACTAACCTATGTGCTGACAGTGGCTTTTTAAGATAACACCTTAATAGGAAGATGTGGCTGCCTGGCTTTCATAGTGGCATAAAGGTAACACGGGTGGAGAAAAAGTTTTCTAAGGGGGTTGGGGTTGTGGCTCAGTGGTAGAGGGCTCACCTAGCATACACCAGGCACTGGGTTTGATCCTCAGCACCACATAAATAAAAAATAAAGACAGTATGTCCACCTAAAAAAATTAAGAAGAGGCTGAAGTACCTATGGAACATTAAAAGAGGGGAGGAATGGCAGGAGTTTAGATACATATGTCTGGAACTCTGGAGAGAGATCTGGGCTGGAAAGAACAAACTGGAGGGTGTTGTTACCTGAGTGGTAACTACAGCCATGGAGCACAAGTTCCTAACAGAGATGATCACTCCTCTTTCTTTCCACTGGTGCCCTCTTGGTCTGACTCACTACCAGGGCCTCCCACCGGGTTTCAGGAGACCTGACAACATCCGGAGCCCTCAGTCCTGCTTGTTCACTCCACCCCTACTCCATCCCACCACAGGACATCCATTCTTCTGGTTCTCCAGCTTCGCAGACAGGATCCTTGCCATCAGGTCTTCAAACTGCCATTCTTTCTGCCTGAAAAGCTCTTCCTCTAGATGTCCACATGTCTGCTGCCTTATCTTTTTTAAGGCTCTATTCAGATATCACCATCTCAAAAAGCCCTATTCTGAGCATATTTCTTTAAACTCTCCCTCTCCCTCAAGCTACCCCCTACTCTATTTTATTTTCTAAAGCATTTATGAGCTTCTAGCTTTTATAATAATTTCATGTTGTTATATGTATATTTATACTTTTCTCAAAGAGCAGGCATGATTTTCTTTATCTGTTTTCTAAACTAATATATCCTACGGACCTAGAACAGTGCCTGGAAATTAGAAGGATCAAAACAGATCCTCTGGGGGAGGGGGTATGGGATAGGAAAGATAGTAGAATGAATCGGACATTATTACCCTATATGTATATATGATTATGTGGCTGGTGTAATGCTACATCACATACAACCAGAAGAATGAGGAGTTAGACCCCACTTCTATATACTGTGTTAAATGCATTCCACTGTCTTATATAACTAATTAGAACAAAGGGAAAAAAAGACAGATCAGCTGAATGCTAACTGAAATCTAAGAAAGAATTCTGAGGAACTCTAACAAAGGCATTGGGCAGAATTTCCAAAAGGAGTCAGTAACGCACACATGTAATCTCAGTGATTCAGGAGGCTAAGGCATGAGGATCACAAGTTCAAGTCCAGCCTGGACAACTTAGCAAGACCCTATCTCAAAGATAAACATTTTTAAAAAGGAGCTGGGGATGTAGCTCAGAGCTTGCCTAGCATGTGGGAGACCCTAGGTTCAATTCCCAGTACTGCAAGAAAAAATAAATAAAAAAGGTCAAATGGTAAATATGTTAAGCTTTGTGAGCCATAAAGTCTCTCTTATGACCATTCAACTTAACAAATGTAAGAAACCAACCATAATTACTATATAAATGAATGTGAATACCTGAGTTCTAATAATACTTTACTGGCAAAAACAAATATATGAAAAAATGTTCAATATCATTAGCAATAAGGGAAATGTAGATCAAAACCACACTGAGGGACTGGGGCTGTGGCTCAGTGGTAGAGCACTGGCCTAGCATGTGTGAGGCCCTGGGTTCAAGATTAAGAACCACACATAAATAAATAAAATAAAGGTCCATTTACAACTAAAATATATGTTTAAAAAAACACATGGATATTTTATCTCATACCAGTCAGAATGGCAGTCACCAAGAATACAAGAAATAATAAATGCTGGAGAGGATATGGAGAAAAAGGAACATTCTTACACTATCGATAGGACTATAAATTAGTATAACTATTAAGGAAATCAATATGGAGGTTCCTCAAAAGACTAGGCATGGAACTACCACATGACCCAGCTAGACCACTCACTCCTTGGTATTTATCCTGAAGAATTAAAGTCATTGTACTATAGCAATACAGGCATGCCCACGTTTATAACAGTACAATTCACAATAGCTAAATTATGGAACCAACCCAGACGCCATCAGTAGATGAATGGATTAAAAATTGTGGTATATACATACAATGGAGTCCTACTCATCCATTAAAAAGAATGAAATTAGGGGCTGGGGTTGTGGCTCAGCAGTAGAGTGCTCGAGCATGTGCGAGACCCTGGGTTTGAACCTCAGCACCACATAAAAAATAAATAAGTGAAGTAAAGGTATTGTGTCCAACTACAACTAAAAAATAAATATATATATTTTAAAAAAAGAATGAGATTATGACATTTACCAGTAAATGGATAGAAATGAACAATATCATGCTAAGTGAAAATAGTCAATCAGAAACCTGAAGGTCGAATGTTTTCTCTCACTTGTGGTAGCTAGAGTAAAATGGAGGGAAGGAGAGAACCAATCAAATATAAATAAATATAAATAAAGAACCAATCAAATATAAATCAGATGAGAAAACTTCAAAGCCCTGCATGCCTAACAAATTCTTTCAGACATGGGTGCTCATGTTTCCCAGCACATTTAAAAGAAAAATGCTGCTGGGAATGGTGGCACACACTGGTAATCCCAGTAACCCAGGAGGCTGGGACTGGAGGATCACAAATTTGAGGCCAGCCCTAGCAATTTAGTGAGACCCTAAGCAACTTAGCAAGACTCTGTTCAAAATAAAAAAAAATAGAAATGGCTAAGGATGTGCTTCAGTGAATAAGCGTCCCTGGGTTCAATTCCTGGCACAAAACAAAACAAAAATCCTACATCCAAAAGCTGCTTTTTTATTTTATTTTTTTAAACTAGAGAAATTACCACTAAAGTCAGATGATATGGAAAGGATGCCAACTATCTCTCCTCCTACTTAACACCATATTGGACATATCAGCCAAAGCAATTAGACAAGTGGAAGTGATTTGAAGCATAAGAATAAGAAAAGAAGAAGTAAAATTAGTTTTCCTTACCGATGCTATGAGACTATGCATTCAAAACACAAGAGGGTAAATGGTAAGACTAAAACAATAAAATAATTCAATAATAGAGCAGGATATAAAAGTAACAGAAGTCAACAGCCTCATACAAAACATAAGCAGAAGGGGTAATAAAAGCAAAAACTACATTTACAACAGGAACAATAAAGAAGAAATACTTAGGTACTAATTAAAAAAATGTGCAAAGACTAATGAGAAAATCTTTAGATTTCATAAAAAAAATGTAAGGGGAGACTTGATGGAAAGATACCCTGTTTTTGGAAAGTAGGACCATCATAAAGATGTCACTTATCCCTAAATTATAAATTTACTGTAGTTTCAATACGCAAAAGGCACACTTATGTTTCTATATCTAGAAAAGTTGATTCTAACCTTCAAATACACTGCATTTAAAAAAAATAAAGCACACAAGAATAGGCAGAAAAAGCGAAGAAAGAAAGGCAAAGAGAGAAAATTAACCTTGATAAACATTAAAACAAACCAATGGTACAGAAGAGAAGACACAGAGACAAACCCACGTAAATACAGTTATCTCACACTAGACAAAGGCGCCAAAACCACACATTGGAGAAAAAGATAGCCTCATCAACAAATGGTGCTGGGAAAACTGGAAATCCATAGGCAGCAAAATGAAACTAAACCCCTCTCTCTCCCCACGCACAAAACTCAAAGTGGATCAAGGACCTAGGAATTAGACAAGAAACCCTGTGCCTAATAGAGGTGGATTAGGCCCCGACTTCCTTAACAAGATAATTAAAGTGCAAGAAATAAAATCATCAATCAATAAATGGGATGGATTCCAACTAAAAAGCTTCTTCTCAGCATAGGAAATAATCAATGAGGTGAAGAAAGAGCCTAGAGAATGGGAGTAAATTTTTGCCACACATATGTCAGATAGAGCCCTTATCTCCAAGATATTTAAAGAACTCAAAAAACTTAACATCAACAAAACAAACAACCTAATCAATAAATGGGCTAAGGAGCTGAACAGACACTTCTCAGAAGAAGGTATACAATAGATCAACAAGTGCATGAAAAAATGTTCAACATCTCTAGCAATTAGGGAAATGCAAATCAAAACCACTCTAAGATTTCATCTCATTCCAGTCAGAATGGCAGAATACAAACAACAATTAGTGTTGATGAAGATGTAGGGAAAAAGGTACACTCATACATTGCTGGTGGGACTGCAAATTAGTGCAACCAATCTGGAAAGCAGTATGGAGATTCCTTAGAAAACTTGGAATGGAACCATCATTTGACCCAGCTATCCCACTCCTTGGTCTATACTCTAAAGACTTAAAAACAGCACACTACAGTAATGCAACCACTTCAGTGTTTATAGCAGCACAATTCACAATTGTTAAACTGTGGAAGCAACCTAGATGCTTTTCAGTAGATGAATGGATCAAGAAACTATGGTATATATACACAATAGAATATTACTCAGCATTAAAAGATAATTAAATAGGGCTGGGGTTGTGGCTCAGTGGTAAAGCACTTGCCTCACACGCATGAGGCACTGGATTAGATCCTCAGCACCACATAAGAATAAATAAATAAAGATATGTGTCTATCTACAACTAAAAAAGTATTTTTAAAAGAAGAGAATAAAATTATGGCAGTTGCAGGTAAATGGATGGAGTTGGAGAATATCATGCTAAATGAAATAAGCCAATCTCAAAAAACCAGGGGCCAAATGTTTTCTCTGATAAGCGGATGCTGATCCATATGGAGGAGGGGAGCATGGGATAAGAGGAGGAACTTTGGATGGGGCAAAGGTAGGGGGAGGGGGCAAAGAGGTAGGAACGATGTGGAATGAGACAGACATCATTACCCTAGGTACATGTATGATTGCACAAAGGGTGTGACTCTACTTCATGCCAAGTCAGAGAAGTGAAAAATGCTGCCCAATTTGTGTACAATGAATCAAAGAGCTTTATACTGTCATGTATGACTGATTAAAACTAATAAATTCATTTTTAAAAACATTAAAACATATTTTAAAGGCTCTATAATTAAAACTGTGTAGTGCTGAAACATAAATAGACAAGTCTAGTAGGAAAGACTAGGAAGTCCAGAAATAGACCTAAGTGTGCATGGAAATCCAGCATAAGACTATATACTCAGGATAAATTCCCAGAAGTGAGGTTGGGGGCACAAAGGGTAAAAGTAGCTATTTTTAGATGGTATCAAATTCCTCTCCATTGGGACTGTTCTCTCTTGCATTCCCACCAGCAAATGAGAATGTCTGACCCACGGTATGTGTTGTCAAGCTTTTGATTTTTTTTTCCCCCTATTTAATAGCTACACTGGTATCTTAGTGAAGTTTTAATTTGCTTTCTCTTATTACGAGTGAAGCTTAATAACTTTTAAGTCTTTTATATATTTTTATGTGTTTCTTTTATTAAGATACAGTTTGTACATAATAAAATGTACAGATCTTAAATGTTTGGTTTAATGAATTTTGACAAATACCTCTGTGTAACCACCCTGGAGACAAGATCTAGAACATTTCCACCATTCCAGGAAACCCCAGTGCGCTCCTTTCCAGCTCCAGCTGCTCCACAAGCAGACACTTTCTGAGCTCTAATATCACAGGTTAGTTTGGCTTGTCCTTGGACTTTGTATAAAGGAACTGTTTGGAGATGCGTAGCTGATTATTTCGTGAGTCCAATTCTTTGGCTCAACGTAATTTTTAGGGCTCACCTATGTTGTGTGTTGAGCATTAGCTCCTTCATTTTTTATTACCAAGGAGAATTCTATTCTGTGCACATAATACAATGCTTGCAAAAATTAATTCTTTCCTTTTTTTCTTTTCCCACAGAGACCACTCAGGCAGCACCCTCCTCTTCTTGCTCCCGCAAAAGGAAGGAAAGAACAATCATCAGTGACAAATGGCAGCTGCAGCAAAGCAACACCAAGAGCAGGCTTCATCCTGGAGAGCGAACACTGCACCCCCTCCTCAGGCTCACTGTGCTCTTTGCATTCTGAGAAACTACTCTGGTAAGGAATGATCCCTGAAGATACAGTCTTCAAAATTGATTTTTATCTTCTTCTTTTATTTTCTCACTGTTGAAGTACTGAATTGCAAATATGGAAAGGGAGAAAAATAGAACGAATCCTGAGGTGTTGGATTAGAATGGTAGCAATCAATACAAGTTCATAGTTTCTAACATAGAGTAGCTGTAGATATATCTCTGTGTGTGTATGTACATATATACATCTATTCCCTAATCCTGTCTTCTGATATAGCTTGGGAGCAGCATCATTCCAACAGTAATGAGCACACCCACCACCTATACCTTGGTGTCTTTCTCTGTTTCTGTTGCTATGACAAAAATATTTGAGAGCCAGTAATTTATAAAGAAAAGAGGTTTATTTAGCTCCTGGTTCTGGAGCTGAGAAGTGCAAGAGCATGGTGCTGGTGAGGGCTGTCTGGCTGAATCACAAATGGCAGAGGGTGTCCCATAGTGAGTCAGCACGAGTGTGCTAGCTCAGGTTTCTCTTCCTCTGCTTATATAAAGCCTTTAATGCCTTCGGGGGGGCTCCACTCTCTGGCCTCATCTAATCCTGAGTACCTCCCAAAAACCTTACCTCCAAATAACATCAGCATGAGGCTTTAGGGATTAGGTTTCCAACACATGAGATTTTGAGGACACAGAGCACTTGGTATCCAGATACCATTCTCTATGAAAAAGAATCAAGGATCCCTGAACAAATGAGTAATTCCAGGGTTTGGGATGAAGATGGTACCAGGATAAGTCTGGAACATCTTCAGACAGTAAGGACACCTGCTAGAACCAACATGGCTATCTCAAAAGGACAGGGGTGCCAACCTGCAAGGGCCCTTGGCCACATTTTGGTCAACATGAACACCAAAATGAATAGATAGGAATATATTACAGTGTGTTGGGTTATTGTTGCTAATTGTTACTAAAATTGCAAATGTTGGGGAAAGCTTTTTTAAAATAGACTACCAATGAATAAATGCAGAATAAATGATAGAATATCACCATTTTACAACCACCACAGTAATAATTGATTCAAGCAAAAATCACCATTGGGCAGAAGGTTTGAGACAACAGAATTTTCACAGGATCTCATGCAGATTTCTTATTAATTATACAAGAAAAATGTACTGCGTTATTGGTGGGCTTGGCAAGCACAGTCCTAACCAAGTGATCAAAGCTAACATCTCCAAACGATCATGCAACTGATATCATGTGCCCCCGGGGGAAGCACTGAGGAGTACGGAGCATTCCAGCCAAAGATGTTGATGCTAATCACAAGGAAAGAATCACTGAGTTCCAAATAAAGGCACATTTGGCAAAACAACTGGAACTTGGGCTCCAAAAATATCAGTGGTATGGAAGACCAAGAGAGAAGACTAAAGAAATAAGACAACTAAATGCAACCTATCAATAAAAGAGCAGGAGGAAAAAACACATATACCATCAAAGACCTACTGACGTGGGAAAATCTGAGTAGGGGCTATATGTTAGAGAATGATATTACATTATTGTTGAAAACGTTGGGTTTGTTAATTGTGTTGTGGGTATATGGGAAAATGTGCTTGTTCTTCAAAAATATATGCTGGAGGCAAGGCATAGTAGTATATGCTTGTAACCTAAGAGACTGGGGAGGCTGAGGCAGGAGGATCACAAGTTCAAGGTCAGCCTGGGTGACTCAGCAAGACCCTACCTCAAGAATAAAATAAAAATGGCTGGGGATGTAGCTCAGTGATCAAGCACTTGCCTAGTATGCATGAAGCCCTGGGTTTAGGGCCCAATAGCACAGAAAGAAAAAAGGACAGTAAGGATACCTGCAAGAACCAACATGGCTATCTCAAAATACATGCTGGAATATTAAGGGGCGCATTATCATCAGTCCTACAATTAACTCTTAACTGGTTTAGAAAGTAAAGTTAATGGGTACTCCTCAGCCTGACCTCAGAGATATAAGTGTGCCATTTAATTTTGAAATACTTGATGTGAGGGTGGGTTCTATAATCTTAAGGTGATTGACTTCAAATGTAATAAATCATGCAGGAAACACTGCATGACTTCAAATTAAAAAAAAATAATGGAAATGTTTTTTATATTGTTTGGTGATGCATAGCTGATTTTATATTGATTGTATTGTTTGTATACATATCAAAACGGATCAAACAGCATATTTCAAATATGTGCATTTTTTGTACTTTAATTTTACCTCAATAAAGCTATGGGGGAAAAGTTTTCTTTAAAAAAAAGTAAATATGTGTTTTGTGTATTTCTTCATATATATGTATACATATATATGCATAAAGTATATAAGAATAAATATGTACGTTTTGTGTGATTCTTTTATATATATATATATATATATATATATATTCCTATCGTATATATAAATATTTATACACTCATACACATTTGGAAGAGAGAAAGAAAGTAAATATGGTAAAATGTTGACTGTTGACTCTGAAGGGTAATGAGTATTGCTGGTACAATTTTATTTTCAATTTTCTATAGGCTTGAAGTTTTTCCAAAATAAAC
Organism: Urocitellus parryii; assembly: GCF_045843805.1. Classification (NCBI taxonomy): domain Eukaryota; kingdom Metazoa; phylum Chordata; class Mammalia; order Rodentia; family Sciuridae; genus Urocitellus; species Urocitellus parryii. The sequence continues at coordinate 9,891,198 of NC_135546.1, forward strand.
ATAGAGGGAAAAGCATTATTATAACACTAAATGGATACTACAGAATTCATAAAATGTTTTTCATTTAAAACAAGAAACTTCCAAAAGAAGTTTAGATGGAGCTGGATGTGGTAGTGTACACCTGTAATTCCAGTGAATCCCAGCAACTCAGGAGGCGAGGCAGGAGGATCAAAGTTTGAGGCCAGCCTCAATGACTTTCCAAAAAATAAAAAGGGCTGGGGATGTAGCTCAGAGGTAGTAGGCTCCTGATAGAACCCCCAATACTGATAAAAAAGAAGAGGAAGAGGGTAAAGGAGATGTTTAGACTGACTATGGCTACTTTGAGTTATGATCCTCGAGTCACAGAAAATAAAAATTTATTCTTCAAAGCTATTTCAAGATGAAAGGTGCTTTAACGAGGAGGCATGAGAAGCTCTGCTGTTGGACAAAGGATGCATGCCTTCAAGGCTGGCCAGCTGCCCAGGTTGGTTAGAGCAGGTCAGGGGCAGGGCTGGAGCAGACCCACTTCTCTGGCAGTAGCAACCATACCTCAAGAAACTACCTCCTCTCACTCCATGGGTGTTTGCTATAGTTGCCAATCATGAGACTCTGCCTCCTGGCCAAAGGACGGACAAGTAACACACAACAGGCCAACAATGTCCCCTACTCCCTGGTCACAGTGCTCAGCCCCCAGAAGGGCAGGAGGCCCAGGCTGGACCAATCAGGCTCCTACCCTCCTGTTTTATTTATGGCTGCCAGGAGGTATTTGACTTATTTATGGATGCTCTTACTTTCCCCTGGGATGCTCCGGGCAGAATGATGCAAACCTGGAGCTGTCTGTAACCAGCAACCAAGAATCCAAATTATTACAGTGAGCAGCTGGGCTGTTCTGCCTGGCAACTGCCGGCAAAAAAAAAAAAAAAAAAAAAAAGCAGTCCGCTTTGCTTCACAGGTCCTACTTCACAGGTCCTGCTTCACAGGTCCTCGGTGCCAGCTCCTTTAAGAGATCTCTGGCTCCTGGTCCCCTGGTTCTAAGTGACGGCACCATCTTATGTCACAGACTAAACTTCACTTGATAGGCCATGGTGTAAATGCGTGTGTGCATGAAGCCCTCTGCCAAATGTCTGCTCAAGGCCCTGCCTTCTCTTCCGTCATTCATTCTTTTCTTAAACATGGAAGGTCAACTCTAAGACATGGAGCCAAGTGCCATAGCAGAGTGCTTTCTGACATCACACTGGCTGCCTAAAATGTCCCCAAAGTTAAAAAATGCCACTCTCTGGCCCAGTCCCCAGAGATTTTTGCAAGAGATTCAGTGTGCTTAACAAGTCACCCAGGAAATATGTCTGCCTCTTCTGGTTTAGGAAACAGCGCAGGGGCAGGCAGAGGTATCAAGGTAAATGTGGCTCCGATCGGTTTCACAGGGTGCATTGAGATTAATGGGGAGGAGAAGGCCATTCCACTAATCTTGCAAGGTCTTTACCCAGCTCTCTTGTAAAAGCCCATGTGTTCGCCCAACCTTTCAGAACTGTGTTCTCAGCCAGCAAGAGAACATTTGATGGAGCCGAAAAAAGCTCTACGTGACCTTTTTGTCAAATCAGAGTGTGCCATTTATAGTAACCTTGTGGATAAAAAGCATAGTGTATTGTAGTCATTGTGACTATCATTCACTGGCTACCTGCTACATGCCAGGGGACTTAATAACTGCTTGAGGTACATTCTTATTTAACCCTCTAAGAACCCTGGGAAAAATTCTTTTCTTTTTTTTTTTTTTTTTTTGTGGTGCTGGGGATTGAACCCAGGGCCTTGTGTATAGAAGACAAGCACTCTACCAACTGAGCTAGGAAAGGTAGCAGAATACAACAGTTACTAATAGGGCATTATGTAAAAATGTGGATGTGTAACCGATGTGATTCTGCAATCTGTATTTGGGGTAAAAATGGGAGTTCATAACCCACTTGATTCTAATGTATGAAATATGATATGTCAAGAGCTTTGTAATGTTTTGAACAAACAATTAAAAAAAAAGAACCCTGGGAAAGTAGGACTGTTGTCCTTATTCCACAGATGGGGAACCAAACTTAGAGGGGTTAGTACAATCTTTGGGTTTCATCCCATCCCCAGTCCTGAGGTTCAAACCCAGGGCCACAGGCAAATGTTCTCCTTGGGATTTTCTTTTTTTAACGTGTTTTTGCAAGTGATTATTAATATACATCAATTAAGTTGCAAGATTTCCCCTTGTATGCCATTTATTTGACAAATATTGCACATCTAGTATGTGCATAGTCCCTGCCAGATGTTATACAAAGGATTTTAAAATATCACAAATAACTCTTCTCTGTAAGGTGCAACTAATTTGGTTAGGAAGGATGACCTAAGGAGAGTTTTGACATTGATTTGCAGTAGTTATCAAACTGCAATTGGGCTTAGACTTGTGCAAGTCTCTGCTCTTCCTGAGCCCCTTGGGGTGAGACTCCATAGATTCCATTTTACTTTGCATTCCTAGCACACAGTAAGTGCTTACTCAGGGCTGGCTAAATCACTGAACCAGTAAGTTAGAAGATAACAGGCATGAACAACATCCAAGTCCTTTCCTTATTCAGATGCCAAGGATTTACTGCCATTTGCAAATGAATCTATACCCAGAAAAGAAAATAGCTATTAGCTATCACATGCATCTGAAATACCCCGAAAAGACCCCTATCAGAGGCCTTGTCACCCACCTGTGGTGCTATTAGACATGGCAGAACCTTTAGGAAGTGGAACCTAGTGGAAGGAAGTTGGATCATTTGGGGACATGTCCTGAAGGGGATATTGGGACCCTGGCCCCTGTTCTCTCTTTTCACTTCTGTCCACCATGCAGTGAATACCTTCCTCCGTTACACACTCCTGCCCTGGTATGCTACCTTGCCACAGGCTCAAAGGCCACAGGTCCAAGTGACCATGGACTGAAACCTCTGAAGCTATGAGCCGAAATAAATCTTTCCTCCTACTAAATTTATTTGCTCAGGTATTTTGTCACAGTAACTCAAGGCTGATTAACCAACTATTTTGCAGCTAAGAAAACTTTTCAAAATAAAGAGTATATTCCATAGATAAAGATCCTGGGGTATTTCCCACCTGGCATTTATGACTATCTCAGGAGACATTAATAAGTATTTCTTTAAAAAGAAAATTTTATAACTTTCCCATTCATCTATTGAAGGGCATCTAGGTTTAGCTATTGTGAATTGTGTTGCTATAAACATTGATGTGGCTGTGTCCCTGTGTCCCTGAAATATGCTGTTTTTAAGACCTTGGGGTATAGACCAAGTAGAGGGATAGCTGGGTCCAATGGTGGTTCCATTCCCAATTTTCCAAGAAATCTCCATACTGCTTTCCATATTGTCTGTGCCAATTTGCAGCCCCACCAGCAATGTATGAGTGTGCCTTTTCCCCCACATCCTCACCAACACTTATTGTTGTTTGTTTTTTTAAAATATTTATTTATTTTTTTAGTTTTCGGTGGACACAACATCTTTGTTTGTATGTGGTGCTGAGGATCGAACCCGGGCCACACGCATGCCAGGCAAGCGGGCTACCGCTTGAGCCACACCCCCAGCCCTCACTTATTGTTGTTTGTATGCATAATAGCTGCCATTCTGAGTGGAGTGAGATGAAATCTTAGAGAGGTTTTGATTTGAATTTCTCTAATTGCTAGTGATGATGAACATTTTTCATGTATTTGTTGATTGTACATCATCTTCTGAGAAGTGTCTCTTCAGGTCCTTGACCAATTTATTGACTGGGTTATTTAGTTTTTTTGGTGTTTAGCTTTTTGAGTTCTTTATATACTTTAGAGATTAGTGCTCAGGGACACAGCCACATCAATGTTTATAGCAGCACAATTCACAATACCTAAACTGTGGAACCAACCTAGATGCCCTTCAGTAGAGGAATGAATAAAAAAAATGTGGTATATATATATATATATATATATATATATATATATATATATACACACACACACACAATGGATTATTACTCAGCAATAAAAGAGAATAAAATCATGGCATTTGTAGATAAATGGATGGAGTTAGAGAAGATAATGCTAAGTGAAGTTAGCCAATCCCCCCCAAAAAAATGCTGAAAATTTTCTTTGATATTAGGAGGCTGATTCATAGTGGGATAGGGAGTGGGAGTATGGGAGGAATAGGTAAACTCTAGGTAGGGCAGAGGAGTTGGAGGGGAAGGGAGGGGGCATGGGGTTATTAATGATGGTGGAATGTGATGGTCATTATTATCCAAAGTACATGTAAGAAAACACGAATTGGTGTGAATATACTGTGTATACATCCAGAGATATGAAAAATTGTGCTCTATGTGTGTAATAAGAATTGCAATGCATTCCACTGTCACATATAAATAAATAAAACTTTTTTAAAAAAAGAATTTGACAATCTAATCCATGTGGGATATGCAGGATTAAATAGGGTCTTAGAATTTCTTTACTTCAGGAATTCTCAGAGTCTTTACTGGACTGCATGTGCACAGTGCATGAACCAGAAGATGCAGGTGGGGCATTTAGTAATCTACCATAGATGGTAAATATCATTTTCCAAATTTATTTGACTTTTTAGGGCAGGATTGGAGGGAACAGAGGCCAGAGCCAGAACTAGAATAAGGCAAATGAGACCTACAGGGCCCCATATTTAAGAAAATATCCACTTGCAAAACACTTGTAAACTCTTGAGACCAAGTCACATTTGTATCCTAACAGCTGAGCATGTTAGCCACTGGAGAAGATGAGATAAGATGATTGCCAGACTCAGCAATTTAGTGAGACCTGCAGAAACTTAACAAGGACATGTCTCAAAACAAAAAAAATAAAAAAATAAAACGAGGACCTGCAAAGTAGCTTGGTGGTAAAGTGACCAGGGATTCAAAACTCACTACCAAAAAAAAAAGTACCCCAATAGCCAGGTATGATGGTACACACCTGTAATCCAAGCTTCTTCGGAGGCTGGCAGGAGGATGGCAAATCTGAAGCCAGCAAAGGAAACTTAGTGTGACCCTGTCTCCAATCAATCAATCAATCAATCAGGCTGGGGGTATAGCGCAGTGGTAAAAGCCCCCTGGGTTCAATCTCCGGTACCACACATACAAAAAAATTGTACCTTAAGTATGTCACTTGCCTGCTCCCAGGCTCTGACCAGAAAGAATACCTCATACCATTAAAGAAACTAATGTTCCAAATACATGATTTGGGGAGCATTCTGCAATACGTAGCTACATTTCTGAATCTTTTTTTTTTTTTTTCTTGAGTGAGGGTGTACCAGAGATTGAACCTAGGGGCACTTAAACCACACCCCAGCCCTTTTAATTTATTTATTTTTTTAAATTAGAGACAGGCTCTTACTAAGTTGCTCAGGGCCTTGCTAAGCTGCAGAGGCTGTCCTTGAACTTGTGATCCTGCTGCCTGAGCCACTGGGATGATAGGTGTGCACCATGATGCTGGCTTCTAAATCCTCTTTTCTCATTTCACAGTGGTTCTGGAGTGGTGTCCCTTTCTGGCTCTGCCCCTGAGGCAGAGCCTTCCACGAAGGTCTGGCCAAAGGCTATGGGACCTAGCTGGTGTTCTGAGCAGGTGAGGCTGCCCATTAGACCAGTTCAAGGAAAGCAAGCCCAAGTGGAACTTGTCTGTTTCCCACACCAAAAGGAGCTGCTCAAAGCAAGACCCCCTTTATTCTTGAAAACCAGGGAGAGCCTGAGAAAGTCAGCAGAGGGTTCCCTAGCAACTAGGCCGGTGTTTGGCACCCAGAAGATGAATGAACGAAGAACAAACAAATGAATGAATGAACACAAGAGAAGCCAGAAGAGGCAAAGAAGCAACTGATAGGAATCAGGGAGGCCCCAGCCTCTGTCTAGAGTCCCTTTGCTGAGCAGGAAGTTCTGCTTAGGTCGGGGCTATTTTCCATTTGTACAGTCTCCTCATTAATGTCCCTCCCAATATAAAGTCCTGTTTGATCTTAAGAGTTAATGACTAAAGCAGGGTGGGGCAAAAAGAACAAACTGTTCAAGAAAGTGTGTACACTCTGCAAACTCACTTTCTTTCCCTCACCCATTTTCTGTCTCCTGGTTTCTTTAAATCCATGAAAAGAATCATTTTGAAGGGCTTATGGAGGCATAGTCCAGGGGTACTTAATATGCTCTGGGGTTCAGTGTCTTGGCCCCTCCTTTTTTCTTGAAGTGAAAATACTTCAGGGTAAAAACAATATAAATAAATATAGTAAAAATATATGGCTTTTAAATACTACATTGGCGTGATAACCATGTCCATTCAGGTGACATGCTGTACTATGACATAACAAACAAAGCTTTGAATGATATTGGCCAAATTATACTGTTATATTGTGTACATGTACAAATATTTTATAATGCATCCCACCAATAAAAATATGGGAAAAATAATAAAAATAAAGACAAAAAAATCAATAAAGTTTTGTTTGTTTGGTAGTTGATCTAATTAGACTCTGTTATAAGCAACAGATATTAAAATAGTTCTATGCCATCACCCCATTCACGAAAGAATAAACAGCCAAAAGAACCCATTTCCTATTTCTAGAATTAAAATGGTCACTGTATTCACTAAATATCTACACGCTCCCTGGGCAATCATGGGGTTTCCTGAGAACTGGCACCAGGAACTTAACACTCCAGGTCCAAGAGCTGAAAAGATCTTTTCTGTGTTTCTCAGGATTCCGTCTGGCAGGTAAGTGGACACTAGGTCTGCCTTGTCCTGTGAAATGCTGGACTCTTCTTGCCCCTCTTACATTTTTCAAGTGTCCCTTCTCTTTTGCCACCTTTGCATTTCCTTAGATGAGACCCTTGCAAGAAATGTTATTCTTCCTCTCCTTGAAGACTGCACAGTTCCACTAGCTTTGCAACACACTCATTTCCATAATCAACTGGTTGACTCCCTGGGGATCTATACAACATACCAAGTCCTTAAAGTCACTGAACCTTAACCTCCAAACTGCAGACCGGAAGGTCACAACTGTCGATTCCATACATTGCTCCTGCATTTCATTGATCTTGTTTTCTAGGAACCTTTCATAGCAACACACAGAGACCCAGAGTGGACCCAGGGCTTCTCTCTGAGTAAGGAGAACATCGAATGCTGTTCTTCAACACCTGGGGATGGCATGGTCACTACTGAATTTCCCAAAAGCTCCGTGAAGCACATTTTTCTACCTTTCAAGGATGTTGTTGGCATGACACTGGAGATGTGTACAAAGACCTCCTCTCCTCTGTTCTGGGCAAGGGATGACCACGCCTGCTGGGTGAGGGTTGGTTTGGTCATGCAGGAGGCAAGCAGCATGGGTTTTCATCCCCACCCATGTGAGTGGCTCTGCCTCCCTGCTAGAGAGCCTTTCTGCATTTCACTCTGGAGGATCTGGTTTCCAGGCCAACAGCTTCTGTTTTCAATTGCTCACACCACTGCACATGGCCGGTCACCCCCTGCTGATGTCAGTATGGTGTCCAACAGTCTAAGAATTTGTTATTAATACAAGAATGAAAACCTGCCTCAGGTAGAGAATGGATTTGGTGTCACTTCTCCCATGCAGGTGACAGTATCTGCCCTGACTATTCCTAAATTGTCATAGGTAGTGAAGTGTCTTGGCTTCAAAGGGCATTCCTGTAGGCAAGAAGAATCGAGGAAGCTGAACTATCAACAAACCCATGCAGTGTTAAAGGTGATTGAGTTTAACTTATTTTTTTGTTTTATTTTTGGTACTGGGGACTGAACCTAGGGACACTCTACCACTGAGCGGCAAACCCAACTCTTTTTATTTTCTATTTTGAGACACGGTTTTGCTAAGTTAACTGAAAATCTCACTAAGCTGGTGAAGCTGGCCTCAACTTTGCAATCTTTGTGTCTTACCTCCCAAGTTCCTAGGATTGCAGGTGTGTACCACCTCGCCCAGCTAATTAAGCTTAACCTGTAACCATTGTCAAACACCACCCAAGTGTTAACTAACCACTAAGAAAACGCCAGCCAGGTTTGGTGGCACATACCTGTAATCCCAGCTACTAGGGAGGCTGAGGCAGGAGGATCACAATGTGAGGCCAGCTTGGGCATTGTAGTAAGACTCTTGATTTCAAAATAAAAAGGTCTGGAGCGTAATTCAGTGACAGTTCCTTTGGGTCAATCTCCAGTAATTAAAAAAAATAAGTAAAAATTTTAAAAAGAAATAATCCAGCCCTTGGGTGCCACTACAGTCTCTTCCTGTGCCTCTCATCCTATAATTGTGACTCTTGAATCACACTGGTCTTAAATCTGGTCCTGAAACAGGCCGTAGTCTTCACTCCTCTTGTCTAGATTTCGTGTGTCTCAGAACCTTGCTCAGTTCCATCATGTCCAGGAATGAAAAAAATCTTCTTTATTTGTCTACTTATTTACTGTCTACCTTCCCCCCAAGGAGAAGGAGAATGGAAGGTCATGTTTGTATCTCCAGTACCAAATACGGGGCTAAATGCAGTGGGGCATTTGTGAGGGGCTGAGTCGTAACCTCTCCACTTCCAATTCCATTGTCAAACCCCTAACCCCCAGTGTGGTGCTGTTTGGGTTTTGGGGGGAGGGTGGGAGGAGGGTGGGGGAGGCTTTGGCAGGTGGTTAGGGTTCGATGAAGTCATAATGGGACTGGTGTCTTCATAGGAAGAGAGACACCAGCGTTCCCTTCTGCCAGGTAAGAAGAGGGGAAGGTTCCCACATGCAACTATAGGACAGAGGGTATGGCTCTGTGGTGAAGGGCTTGCCTACCATGGGCAAGACCCCAGGTGCCATTCCCAACACCACAGGAAGAAAGAGAAGGTGGAGGGGGACAAGGAGGGGAAGATAGAAGGAAAGACAGAGAGGAAAAAAGAAAAGAAATCGTTAACTGTGTTTTGCAATGAGAATGAGTGGTTCTAGATGACATTTCTTAATGCCCATTGGTCAAAGTTTCATACTCTGTTGGGCCATTGTGATATGGAGCTTGATTAAACATGACTCGTCTATTTTTCTTTGCTACCCTTATCGTATATCCCTATTAGTACTAAATGGTATTGAAAGGTACATCCAGGCAAAGTCCATGTGCACAGCTGGCCACCAGATCAGACATCTTCATTAACTTAGCTTATCTGTCAAATAGCTTTTTTTTTTTTAAATCATTGGTCAACTGTAATTGTTTGAATTGTTCGGAAGTTTTAACACTGAATTGTTCAGAGAGTTCTGAACACCTCCTTGGAACTGCGTGAGCCTTTGTAAAACGATTTTATACAGGCTAAATCGAAAAATGTATATATTTTCTTCTAAGACTCTAAGAAATAATACTTCAAAAATGGGTTTGAGGGGCTGGGGATGTGGCTCAAGAGGTAGTGCGCTCGCCTTGCATGCGTGCCGCCCGGGTTCGATCCTCAGCACCACATACAAATAAAATAAAGATATTGTGTCCACCTAAAAGCTAAAAAATAAATAAATATTTTTAAAAAAATAAATAAATTGTGGATGGCAGGAAAAGGTGATCTTTAAAAAAAAAAAATGGGTTTGAGCTAAGCACATGGTACACCCTATAATCACAGCAGCTTGGGAGCTGAGGCAGGAGAATTGAAAGTTTGAGGCTAGCCTCAGCAACTTAGTAAGACCCTAAGCAACTTAGCAAGACCCTGTCTCAAAAAAAACCTTTTTAGTCCTCAGGATAATGTATTTTCATATAGCCCTGAACTAAAACTTAAAATTTCCTTGTTTACTTTTAAAAAAACTATTAGTTATTCTAGGCAACCTCATAAGCTGGGAAAGGTCAAAGAAATGCTGGGAAGTGATACTGACCAAATTATGTTGTTATATTGTATGCATGAATGAATATGTAACAACAAATCCCATTTTTATGTACAACTATAATGCATGAATTTAAAAAAATGTGTGTGGGGGGGTCAATTTTACCTTTTTCTGGGCAAAAAGTTAGGACTCCTAAATTGTTTCCTTGATGATGGTCCCAAACAGCAATTAACAATTTATATAGACTTACCCAGTCTTAGAACCCAAGTTCATCTTTAGTACATTTTGCAGAGAAAAGTCTATTGATGCTACTGATGTCTAAACTACATCCTTGTGACTAAATGCTCAGACAGGCTAAGCAATTAGTAGCATTACATTAATAAAAATAAACAGTAGTCACAAACATAAATTGAGTCATTCTTATATGCTAGGCACAGTAAACAGTATGTTAAATGAAAAACTGAATTCTACCTTCACAATGGCTCTCTGAGTAGACACTACTGTCACTCTATATTACAGATGAGCCAACTAAATCTTTAAGTAAGAAGTGGAGGCTGATCAAGAATACTAACACCACTGCCAGGTGTGATAGCACATGCCTGTAATCCCGTAGACTTTGGAGGCTGAGGCAGGAGAATTGCTAGTTTAAGGCCAGCCTTAGCAATGTAGCAAGGCCCTAAGCAACTTAGCAAGATCCTGTCTCAAAATAAATTAAAAGGGTTGGGGGTGCTGGGGTTGTGGCTCAGTGGTAGAGCACTTGCCTAGCATGTGTGAGGCACTGGGTTCAGTTCTCAGCACTGCATATAAATAAATAAGGTCCACTGACAACTAGGAAAATATTTTTAAAAGGGCTGGGGTTATAGCTCAGTAGAGTGCTTGCCTAGTACGTGTGAGGCACTGGGTTCGATCCTCAGCATCACATAAAAATAAACAAAAATTAAAGGCATTTTGTCCATCTACAACTACAAAAAGTAATTAAATATATATACATATATATAAAAGGGCTGGGGATGTGGCTCAGTGTTTGAACACCCCTGGGTTCAATCCTTGGTACAACAACAACAAGAACAAACTAACACTGTTGACAATGACTGAATAAACTTGGTTTCAGTGCTTAAGAGAACAAATTATTTTCTAGTTAAAATGCCCTTGTTTGTAGGCAGAGAATGATGATTTTGAATAATTTTTACTTATTAAACAGTTGCCCTAAGAGAAAAGAATGTGATGACGTAACAACTTACTTCAGGTTACTTATAGTTTCGAGGTCATAAAATTGCTATTTCTACAAGAGTATGATCTTGAAATTTTTGTTCATACAGTATATATTTGGTAGATATTAGACACTCAGGAAATGTTTTCAATTAAATAAATGAAGGAAGCCCCTCACATTTTCTTTAATTGGATGTGGCCAAATCATCAGACTCCCCTGCTCTCTGTATTTCTTTGAGTGGTAAAGTTGCATTCAATAAAATCTTTATCCTCATCTAGATTTCTCCATGTGTCTTCCTAACACAGGATGAGGTGATTTGGACCTTCATCATCTCTGTCTGAGATTAGGATGGCACAGACAAGCACACACAATGAAGGAAAATTTATTCTCTCTTCTGTGGATTGGATTTATTCATTAGTAGATAACATGGGACTGGTAGTTAATATCAGAGCTCTATAGTCCCAATTGCTAAGTCTCTTTTGGTGAAAAGCAAGCAAATGTGGTTACTGGAAGGTAAACAGGGGTGGTGAGATTTGGGTGCTAATTCATAACCACTCCATGAGTATTTTCTGCAGTCATCAGTGCCACCAATAGTCTATTTGAATAGCCAGACTCTGGGGTTCCCTAATGCCACCCAAGCCTCTCTACCCTTTTCCCATCCTTCCCTCCCTACAGAAGTCAGAGGGCAGAGCTGTCAAAGGCCTGGTTTTGTATGGCCTCAAACTGCCCAGCATCAGCTCCCACTACAAAATAAATTTAAACTCCCACCTGAGAAGGCAGTCTGAGATAAGACAGGTATGGTGGCACACACCACCTATCCTCCTGGCAGCTCGGGAGGCTGAGGCAAGAGGATTGTGTGTTCAAAGCCAGCCTCAGCAACTTAGCAAGATGCTGACTCAAAATGAAAGATTAAAAAAAAAAAAAAGGCTGGGGATGTGGCTCAATGGTTAAGCACCTCTGGGTTCAATATTCCCAGCCCAAAAGACAGATGAATAAATAAAAGAAGGCAGTCTGACAGGCTGCCTCTCCTAGATTTCTTCAACACTAAACCCGCAGTATTCTTTGCATGACTGCCAGCCACATTCTAGCTACCTCCAGTTCTGCACTATTGGTTTTCTTTGGTCAATATGATGAAAATCTTTCCTGTGTTCCCTTGACACTAAAAACTCTCCTTAGCACAAAGGGATTGAGTTCTATGGCTATGATCCACCTAAAAATGAAGGCTGGCATGCTCTAGGACATTGCTGGTCAGTCACATGTCATTAGCACTATCTGAGAGTTTGTTAGAAATGCAGAAGCTTCAGCCCAACCCTAGTTCTACTGAGAAAGAACCTGAATTTTAACAGGATGCCCAGGTAATCGGTATGCAGAATAAAATATGAGAATTGCTGTCCTAAGAGGCAGAGTGGGGAGTGGGATGTTGTCCAAAGAAAGCAGCACATTGTAGCCCACAATCCATTCTGTGAAAATAAAAGCCACCTTGCCTTAATCTGTGTTTGTGTGTGTGTGTTAGCACTTCTGCACTACACAACAAAATCCTCATTCTTTTTCCTTTTTAAAATCCCTGTGCTCACCTCTAATTCCAGTGGCTTGGGAGGTTGAGGCAGGAGGATCCTGAGTTCAAAGCCAGCCTCAGCAACTTGGCAAGGCCCTAAGCAAGTTAGCAAGAACCTGTCTCTAAATAAAATATTTTTAAAAGGGGCTGGGGATGTGGCTCAGTGGTTAAGTGTCCCTGGGTTCAATCCCCAGTGCCAGACACACACACACACACACACACACACACACACACACACACACACAAAACCCCTGTGCTGGCCTCAGCTTTAAAATTTGCAGCTCTGATGTGATTGGTCTCTTCTTTCTGATTCCCACATACCTTTCATCTCTAAGACGCTGTCATCCATCCATCCGTCTAGGGCATTTCTATCTGAATCAGATGGATAGGGTTCCAAGGGACCACTGTTCTCTAACAACCAAAACAAGGCAGGTAAGGTCAAAATTATTGCTTTTTAAAACCCATCAAGAGCAGGGTCAAGCCTACATGAACTGAACTCAAGAGAGCAGCAAGTTCTCTGCAGGAGGGGAGACACCCAGGGTCATTTTGTGATGGCAGACGAAGAATTTGTGACCATCAGGTGAGGACTTAACTGAAATGGTAACAAACTCCTAGGCTGAGGAGCCCCCACCTAAGTGAGCATGCACCTCTCTGCCTGCCTGTGCAGGAGTTGCCCATCAATGCTGAGGGCAGGAAAGAAGGGCTCAGGAAGACTCTGTGAGGCATTTGGGGTTCTCACAGAGTCCAGAGAGAAGCCAAAGCTGGGGGAGTGAGGGCTGAGGGAGCTCTTCAGAGATGCAGAGAGCAGGGACAAAGGGCAAAAAGCAATAAAAAAGGCTATCAGCTGGGCTGTGAGCAGGATGAGATCTCTCGCTGTCTTGAAACCTGTCAGCTCAGTTTTGAAGTCCAGGCAGATCTCAAGAATCTCACCCATGCTGAGGTCCCAGACTCTGCCTAAGGCAAAGCATTAATCCCACCCTCAAAACAGCTGAAAGCGAGTGACAGGATTTCATTCATTTTCATAGCTGAATAATATTCCGTTGTATATATAAACCACATTTTCTTTATCTGTTCATCTGCTGATGGACACCTTAGATGATTTTGTAACTTTGATATTGTCAATAGTGCTGTAATTCAGCCATAAAAGACTATAAACCTTGTCAGTATTAACCCAACTATTATGCATAGCATTTAAGCTCTAAAAAAAAGGACTATACTTCTGTCATTTGTGGCAACATGGATAGAACTAGAGAAGATTATGTAAATGAAATAAGTCAGGCAAAGAAAGACAAGTACTGCAAGACCTCTCATGTGGAAGCCGAAAACACTGATCTCATAGAACTATCCGGTAGAATAGTGGTGACTTGAGCTGGGAAGAGCAGGAGCAGAGAAAATAGAGCTAGGGAGGATAATGAGTGCAAGATTACAGTTGCACAGGAGGAGTAAGTTCTCGGGTTCTACAGCATGGCGGGGTGAATGGTCACAGAAAAATACTGTGTGTGTGCTCATGTGTATGTAAGAGACAGAGAGAAAGAGATAAAATAGGATGATTTTTTAAATGCAACATACCCAAAGTGAGACAGCACACGGTAGGAGCAGAAACAAAGAATAACTAAGATAAGTAAAACTTACACACCAATATGGGTTCAATAAGCCCAAATTTAAACCAATAATAATGATTCTATCAAACATAAATACAGTAAGCCCTTTAATTAAAAAGTAGAGATTAAGCTGGGTGCAGTGGCACATGCCAGTAATCCCAGCAGCTCAGGAGGCTGAGGTAGGAGGATCACAAGTTCAAAGCTAGCCTCAGCAACTTAGAAGGCCCTAAGCAACTCAGCGAGACCCTGCCTCAAAATAAAACATAAATAAGGGCTAGGGTTGTGTGGCTCAGCAGTTAAGTGACTCTGAGTTCAATCTCTGGTATGAAATTTTAAAAAGTATAGATTATATTCAGGCCGGGTGGTGCACACCTGCAATTCCAGCAACCTGGGAGGCTGAGGCAAGAAGACTGCAAATTCAAGACCAGCCTGGGTAACTTAGCAAGCCCCTGACACAAAATAAAAAAAAAAATTAAAATAACTGGGGATATAGCTTAGTGGTAGAACACCTCTGAGTTTAATCCCTAGTACCAGAGAGAGAGAGAGAGAGAGAGAGAGAGAGAGAGAGAGAGAGATTGTCAGCTTAAAATCAATGCAAAATCCAACAATATGTTACTTCTGAATACAAAATTCAATTATAGGAGCTGGGTATGTAGCTCAGCAGTGAAGCACTTACCTAGCACATATGAGGCACTGGGTTTGATCATTAAAATAAATGAATAAAATAAAGGTATTGTGTCCATCTCCAATTAATTTTTTTATTTAAAAAATTCAATTATAAAGACACAGGTTGAAAGTATAAGGGTACACAGAAAAAAGTATACTACACAAACATGAAATATAAAAAGCAGGCTGGGGTCGTGGCTCAGTGGTAGCATGCTTGCCTAGCATGTGTGAGGCACTGTGTTCACCACATAAAAATAAATAAATAAAAATAAAGGTTCATTCACAACTAAAAAAAATATATATTAAAAAAATAATTTCATCTCATTCCAGTTAGAATGACAGCCATTAAGAATATAAACAGTGGCTGGGGATGTGGCTCAAGCGGTAGCGCGCTCGCCTGGCATGCGTGCGGCCCGGGTTCGATCCTCAGCACCACAAACAAACAAAGATGTTGTGTCCGCCGAGAACTAAAAATAAATAAAAAAAAAAAAAAAAAGAATATAAACAACAATAAGTGTTAGGAAGGATATGGGGGGAAAGGCACACTCATACATTGCTGGTGGGACCGCAAATTGGTGCGCCCAATCTAGAAAGCTACAGGAGATTCCTTGGAAAACTAGGAATGGAACCAACAGTTGACCCAGCTATCCCACTCCTCGGCTTATACCCAAAGGACTTAAAACAGCATACTACAGGGACACAGCCACATCAATGTTTATAGCAGTACAATTCACAATAGCTAAACTGTGGAACCACCCTAGATGCCCTTCAGTAGATGAATGGATAAAGAAAATATGGTATATATACACAATGGAATATTACTCAGCATTAAAAGAGAATAAAATCATGGCATTTGCAGGGAAAGGGATGGAGTTGGAGAATATCATGCTAAGTGAATTAAACCAATCCCAAAAAACCCAAATTCCGAATGTCTTTTCTGATATAAGGAGGCTGATTCATAATGGGGATGGGGCAGGCAGCATGGAAGGAATAGACAAACTTTAGAGGGAAAGGGGAGGAATGGGGGTAGGAAAGATAGTGGAATGAGATGGACATCATTACCCTAAGTAAGTATATTAAGACACGAACAGTGTGACTCTACTTTGTTTATAACCAGACATGAAAAATTGTACTCTATTTGTGTAATATGAATTGAACTGCATTTCGCTGTCATATATGACTAATAAGAATAAATAAAATTTTAAAAAGCAGGTATAGTTATCAAAGTAGACTTCAAAATAATTATATTACTTAAGGTTAAAAAAGGAGAAAAGTATTAATGATAAAAACATCAAGAACATGTATAAATCAAAAATGTATATGCAACTAATAATAGAACTTCAAAATGTATAAATCAAAAGTTTACAGACATGGACAAATCTACCACTGGCTGCAGAGATTTTAACTCTCAGTAAGATGAGATAAATGGACAGTAACTCTCAGTAACTGATGAGTAAATGGACAAAAAATAGTTAGAGCTACATTATATTTTAGCAACACTATCTACCAACTTGGTCCAATTAATTTTATAAAATAATATACCAACAACTGTAGAATATACATTCTTTTAAAACTCATCAGGAACATTCTTCAAGATACACTGTATGATGGGTCATGAAAGAGGTTTTAAGGGCTAAGGGTATAAGATCAGTAGTACAGCATGTGCTTAGCATGCATGAGACTCCAGGTCCCAACCCCAGCACCAGATGGGGTACAGGGAGGGAGAAGTTTTAATAACTGTCAAAGAATTAAACTCTAAGAGTGTATCTTCTGAATCAATACTAACAAATTAGAAATCAATAATAAAAAGGATACCTGGTACTACAGACCTATTTGAAAAACGGCTATAATGAAAAGTAATGACGATACTAAATGATGGCAGGGATGCAGAGAAACAAGATCTGTCACACATTGCAATGGGCAATGTGAAATGGTACAGTTACTTAAGCAAAGTTTGTCAGTTTCCTAAAAAACTAAAAATACATTGCTCATTGACCTAGTAATTAAATGTACCCCTAAGTGTCAAAGAGAAAGAAAAACAACAAAACTCCCTGATGTCCACAGGAAAACATGTACACAAATGTTCACGGCAGGCTTATTGCTAATATCCCCAAACTAGAACAACCTGAATGTGCTTAGGTGGATGAATGATTAAACAAACTGTGGTATATCTATAAAATGGAATACTAATCAATGATGAAAAAGAAACTTACTATGTATGCCCAATTACCATATTTACACAATTACTCAGATAAATCTCAAAAGACTTACACTAGGTGAAAAAAATATAAATCTCAAATGCTTATAAACTATATGATTCTATTTATATAATATTCTTTAAATAATAAATTACAGACATGGAGAACAGATTTGTGATTGCTAAGGGTTAAGAATAAATATGACTATAAAGGGACAGCATGAGAAAATTTTGTTGTGAAAGAAAAATTCTGCGTTCTGATTATGGTATTGGTTATACTAATCCTATTAAAATATTAGCAAGAATAGGGCTGGAGTTGTGGCTCATCGGTAGAGCACTCGCCTAGAAAATGTGAGGCCCTGGGTTTGATCCTCAGCACCACATAAAAATGAATAAAATAAAGGTATTGTGTCCAACTAAAAAATAAATATTTAAGAAATATTAGCAAGAATAGTTAAATAAGGAAAAATAAGCTGAATCTAAAATGTACACAGTAATGCAAGGAACCTAAAATAGCCAAACCAATCTTTAAAAGGAAAAAGCTGAAAGATTTGCACTAGTTGATTTCAAGATTTCTATAAAGCCCCAGTAATCAAGAAAGTGTGGTATTAGCAATGCCTAGGCAAATACACCAAGGGAAGAAAATAGAAAGTATATAAGTAGAACCACATATGTATGGTGGATTTTCAACTAAGTCATAAAGTCAATCCAACTGGAAGGGAAAGCCTCTTTAAACATTGCTGAAACAAAACACTAAATCTTAACTCTTTTTCACTCCACAAACAAAAATTATTTCAAGATAGATCACAGACCTAAATATAAGAATTATATCTATAGTCGGGTATGGTGGCACATGCCTGTATATCCAGCAGCTTGGGAGGCTGAGGCAGGATCTCAAGTTCAAAGCCAACCTCAGCAACTTAATGAGGCCCCAACCAACTTAGTAAGACTCTGCTCAGAATACAAAAATATAAATAAATAAGAAGGGCTGGAGATATAGCTCAGCAGTTAAGCACCCCTGGGTTTTGTACAAAAAAAAAAAAAATCATACCTATAAAGCTCATAGGAAAAAAACATAATAGAATATTTTTTACTTCAGTCATCTCCAAGTTTTTGAAAAAGATGTATACACTTACATATACACATACTGTAAAGAAAATATTGACAAACTGAACTTTATAAAAATTTAAAATTCTAATTATAAAAGATAAACAATAAAATCATGTTGCTGACCAAGTACTTGTATGTAAAGAACACTTACAAATCAACAATAAAATAAAATATCCAAATTGCAGGATATGAGGTCAAAATAGATAAATGAATTATATTTCTATATACAACATTTTTTAAAAGGTAAATAATCCAATTTAAAAACCAAGCAAAAATTTGGACAAATACTTCACAAAAGAAGATATATTAAGGACCACTTAGCACCTAAAAAGGTGCTCATCTTCATTAATATGCAGGAAAATGCAAAATAAAGCCATAATCAATACCATTTCAGACCCATTAGAATGCTCAAAATAAAATATGAAAATCTGTCAAGACTAATGTTGTTGAGGATGTGGAGCAATTGGAAACATCGTATATTGCTGTTGGTATTGTAAAATGGTAACACCCCTTTGGTGATCTGTTTGGCAAATTGTAATAAAGTTAAACATATATTTAACCTATGACCCAAGAACTCCACCCCTGATATTTAGCCAAGAAAACGTACATTCACAAAGACTCCTATAGGAACGTGAACTGCAGCCTCATTCCTAACCATCCCAAACTGGAAACAAACCGAATACCCATTCAGTAGAGACTAGGAAAACAAGTTGTGTTAAATGCATACAATAAGATATACTCAATAATAATATTAATAATAGATGAATTTCTGATATAGGCAACAATGTAGAAGAATCTCAAAAAACATGAAGCAACAGAAATTTTGCTCAAAAGAATACATTCAGGCAGGTCGAGGAGGCACATGCCTATAATCCCAGCAGCTTTCGAGGCTGGGGAAGGAGGATCCCTGCCAGTCTTGGCAACTTAGCGAGACCCTCTCTAAATAAAATATAAAAAAGGGCTGGGGATATAGCTCAATGGTTAAGCACCTCTGAGTTCAACCCCTGGTACAAAAAAACAAAAAACATTCATCTGGGTACTGAGGTGGGAATCTGTGACCTGGGAGGCCCAAGCAGGAGGCTTGTGAGTTCAAGGCCAGCCTAGGCAATTTAAATGAGCTCTGTCTCAAAATATAAAAACTAAATGGTCTGGATATGTCACTAAGGGGTAGAACATTCCTGGTACTATAATAAATGAACGGGGAAGAAAGATTTATTTTGGCTTACGAAGTCAGGGGTTCCAGGCCATGATTGGCAGGCCCCTTGCTTTGGGCCTGTGATGAGGAAAAACATCATGGCAGGGAGCCTGGAGTAAGCTGAGCTGAAGAGGAGGGATCCTCACTAATATGTCTATCAAGGGCACACCCCCAA
The DNA here is from genome assembly GCF_045843805.1 of Urocitellus parryii. Taxonomy (NCBI): domain Eukaryota; kingdom Metazoa; phylum Chordata; class Mammalia; order Rodentia; family Sciuridae; genus Urocitellus; species Urocitellus parryii. The sequence continues at coordinate 9,910,682 of NC_135546.1, forward strand.
TTACCTAACTTCCATTCACTGGGCCCCGCCTCTGAAGGTACCACACCTCCCAATAGCCCCAGGGGCCGGTGATCAAGCCTTTAGCAGGTAACCACTTAAGATCCACACTTTAACAGGAAATGTCTGTGAAGATACACACATTGACCAAAATTCATGAACCCTACATATAAGATCTTGTATTTTACTGGACGTTTATCTCTCAATAAAGTAAACATAGAGTTTGTTTTGTTTAAGGAGCAAAGAATGAGGAGGTTGATTCTATATATAGAACAAAGGATAGGAATTTACAGATGCTTTCCTGGACAGAGACATCTACATCCTTGAATCCACCCAGGGCTCACTTCTGAGTGGTTTAGAAGATGTTCAAATGTGCAGACACCACTCATCTCTTGCTTGTGGGGGCAAAAAATGAGAATTCAATCCCTATTTGAAGAGCAAATTTTCAAACTGCAAGTCGGGATCTATTGGATTGGAGGGTTGTGAAATCAACTTTGCACATCAAGACCAGAATATCGTTCTCTTAATAAAATAGATTAGATTAGAAAAATATATGAATGCATATGCCAAGGGGAAGTATTGTTTGTGAGCTTTTTGTCTGGAATGCTTTGGACTGTTTTTTTCCTAAGTGGTTTAAAAACATTTTTAAGTGAGTAATGGTTATTTAGGACTGCTGGTATGAGGGTCATGGTAGCTTATTGCTATAGCCCAACTAAGTCTTGGCTGCTCTATGCATAAGGCAGGCTGACACACACATGTCATAATACACTGTATTTCTTACTATGATCTGTCATTTTAAAAATTGGAGGCTCCATAAACTGGCAAAAAGTGAGCAAAATCTGAGCAAGCGAGGTGTACATACTGTGAGGGGATCATGGACTCCAACCTGTGTGGGAAAGACCCAGGAGTTACCGCAGACAGCAACAACATAGACTCTTACCAATATACAACATCAGACCACCAACATGCTGATCCCCACTGGGAAAAAAAGAGAAATATTCATGCTTCCCTTATAGAAAATTACATTTTTTCCATACTTGGAAGAAATAAAACATCAGGGAGGGCCGCAAAATGGCAAGATAACCAAGGGCAGGTGCTCAGTTACACCACTCCAGAGGGTCTCTCACGTGGACTGCAGTATGAACAGCTCCCTCTGGAGTTGAGCAGTACACAACCCATATAGCCCTACCAGACAGCCAGAAGTATAGCGATTAATAGCACAAACTTTGAAGTCCAACAAACCTGAGGTTTTATCCCAGATTATGCAATCTGGGGCACACTATTTAACCTCCCTGAGCCTCAATTTTCCAAAGGGTATGAGTTACATACCACTAGGACCTAGTTCAGTGCCTGAGGCAAAGTGGCTCTCAATAAATATATGTGTTAAGTGAACTGAGCTAATACTAGTACCAGCCACATAAAGTGGTGATAAGGAATGAATAAATTATCATGCACAAAGATTTTAGCATGCACGCAATCTAAAAACTAGCACGTGGTAAACCCTAAAGTATTTATAAAAGATTATATACTGAAATAGTGAGATTCTTGGGCTGGGGATGTGGCTCAAGCGGTAGCGCGCTCGCCTGGCATGCCTGCAGCCCGGGTTCAATCCTCAGCACCACATACCAACAAAGATGTTGTGTCCGCTGAGAACTAAAAAATAAATATTAAAAAAAAATTCTCTCTCTCTCCTCTCTCACTCTCTCTTTAAAAAAAAAAAAAGAAATAGTGAGATTCTTCAGATGGAAAGATACTCGCTGGGAAGGAATTATGTTGTTTAATTTTTTTTAAAAAGCAGTAAACTATAGAGAGAAGAACAGATTTTTAAAATAAGAAGAAATCAGGACATGGTAGGATGGGGATAGTTCTTGAAACTTGAGAGTATATTTAGAACGAATAAAAAGTAGGAAATGCCGTGTTTTATTATTTACAGATGCAGAACAAGTGAGAGCAAAATGTCTTGATAAATTCAAAGACTTCAGAATGATATTGTCATGAGTCACTCAAGCAGAAATGGTGGCATGGGGGGTGACAGCAGAGGGGGACATAAATCCCTTCCTCTTCCAGAGCTTATTTCGTAGCAGAACTTCGGTTTTGACGCAGTCATGACAACTCCTCACGTTTATTAAAGTCCTGCAATAGAGCAGGTTACCCCAGGCTGAAGCACATACCCAGGGTGGACTCCAGTCCCCTCTCTGCCTCTGGTCTTACTGCCCACCTGGCAGGACGAAGGTGGGACACATTTATTTCCTCCAGAGAGATGGCTGATAACAAGCCAGCAAAAAAGCCGGCTCTAGGGAGGGAGGGATCTCTAAGCCCCGAAGTGAGGTCACCCCAGTTAGCAGTTAGAAATTGAGGCACATTTCACACTTGCTAATGGGTTTGACGCTTGTGAAACATAAACAGGAAGTGGAAGCTCTCCAAAGTGATCTGAAGGAAACACACTCCCTGTTTGGTCAACGTGTGAATCCCAATTCTCCACGTTGTCAAAGACACTGTCAATTAAGACTGACCCCCAGCAAAGTGCGCCCGATGCCAGTCCCAGCAATGACCTCATTTTTCTCCCAATGTTTCCCACAGCCAGGTCACTCAGCAACGGGGTGACTGACCCGAAGCAGCGTAGTGGGAAAGGTTTACAGTCATCTCTCAACTCCCCGAACTCGCAGGGCAGGAGAGCGCAGAGGTCAGTGAAATCCCCAGCCAGGCCTTATTTTAGTCATGAATTTCCACTGGCTCCCTCCTCTGACAGTATCAAGGCTGCTCACATCGCAGGATTGGAGTTTCAGCTGTTTTCTCTGCTCCAGGTCACAGAGACCGGACTTTTCCTGGGAAGGTAGGTAGAGGCCTCCGGAGGCCTAAGTGAGATCTTAGAGACCTGGGGCCTCTAGAGGAGGTCTTTTTGCCCCAAATTCTGGGTTAACTGCTCCCCCTTCTACCTAAGCACTTTGGTAAATGTCAATTAAAAACAAAACGACAAAAAGCACCTTTTCCTCTTTTCATTTCCTGCTGGCCAGGGGCCCTTATGTATTTTTCCCAGGGCTGCCTTCTCCTCATTGTCCTATCTATCCTTCCCTGGGGTTTCTGTAAGTTCAAGGACAGGATCCCTGTTTGATCCACCGGGCACTACGCCTAACACGGAGTAAGGGACCCAATAAAAGTGTCGACTGAATGAATGCGAAGATTTCACTGTGATAGGCGGAGAGTTTTCTTCCTGCTTGTTTTTCTCTTCCCTTCTCTCTTCCCTTCCGCAACAGACCGAAAAACAGCGCCACCGAAGTTCGTGGCAGCAGAATGACGATTGACCCTGGCTGGCACGCCACCTTCCTGGGGCCAGCGCGGTGGGGCTCCCAGTCCATGGCGCTGCGGCCCAAGACTGGCCACGTGAATTGTCACGCCCCGCGCTGCTGCAGGGCAGGCGCCGCCGCGGTTGTGTAACGCTGCAGCCGGAGGGGAGGCGACCCGGACGCCTCTGCTTCAGAGGGGGCAGAGGGAGGGAGGGAACGCTGGGCACCGCGCCCGGTATCTTTCTGTGCTTGACTGGCCAGGGTGGGTAGGGGCAGAGGTGCACCCACGGGGGGGGGGGTGCACAAGTGGGTGCCTGTCTGCCCGCAGGCTGTGCCCAGGAGCTGAGCTCCGGGGGAGCAAGGGGCCCGTGGCTCACACCCTCGGCGGTCAGGTGCGCGCGGCGTGCTCGGCGGCGGCCTCGGCTGCCCCTGCGCTTGGCCGCCAGCCCGCTTCCCATGGGGTGACATCCGCCCCGCCCCTCGGTCCCTCCCCAAGGCGGGCAATTCCTGGACACGGGGCTGAGCGGTGGGGGCAGGGAAGCCGGGACGGAAAGAAACCCCAGCCTCTGGGGATGGCAGAGGGGCCGGGCGACTCCCTCCGCTGTGCGCCGGTTCCTCGGAGCGGGCTGGGCGGGGGAGGAGGAAGAGGGTTGGGCTGAAGCAAGCGAGGGGATATTCCTCTCCCGGCTTGAGTCAGACGCGGGCGGATCCGTCCTCCCCCGTTCCCTCCCAGGAGACGGGAACTTACTTCATTTCCCTGGGGCAGGTTCGCCCACGTTACCAACTCTCCCCCTCCCCCAGCTCCCCGGTTCCTTCCAGCTTCAGCGCCCCCCACCCAGCTGGGCAGGACCCAGGCTGCGCTGCCACCCCCTCTTCGGGGAAAGGAGGCCGCAGCCGCAGACACCTGGGGGCCAGGGCTGGGGGTGGGGGCTCCCTCGCAGCCAGCCAGAGCGTTGTCCAACACGTGAGACTCATGTGATGAAGCCGGGGGAGGGCGGGCAGGTCGCTCCTTCCCTCCCCGGCAGCGGCCAGACGTGCCTGGAGTCACAGGGTAGAACACGTAGCTCCAACCCACCCACTCGCTCCCTTTTAACCCAGCCCGCAGCCTCTCCATTACTCCTCGGCTCGTTCCCCCCCACACACTCCGCCCTAACTGCTCCCCCGTTCCCTCCCGCCTCCCTGCCCGCCCCACTTCTCATTCACTTGGCTCGCACGGTGCAGACAGCGCAGGGAGCACACACCGCCAGTCTATGCGCAGAGCCGGGAGCCAGAGGCCGCGAGGACACCCGGCCATGCACGCCCCCAACTGAAGCAACACCTCAAAGCCGCAGCTCGCAGCAGCTCTGTGCATTTCAGGGAACTCAGGCTCAGAGAAACCTCTGCGGAGAGACCCTAGAAGCCTGCTTCAGGACAGTCTTCAGCCCGACGCTCCGCTAAGTGCAGACAGGAGCGCACAGTGGCCCCGGATCGCCGCGCCATGGAGCGGATCCCCAGCGCGCAACCACCCCCTGCCTGTCTGCCCAAAGCACCAGGACTGGAGCACGGAGACCTACCAGGGTAAGTTGGCATTCTCTGGCCCCTTCAAGCCTCCACTCCAGCCCTGGGTCCTGTGCCTTTCACTCAGCTGCTGCGGGCGCCTCCGGGGACTCTACCCCCGACAGGGCGCCTGCAGCCAGTGCGCACGGAAAGTCACGACCCTTCTTGGCTCTCTCCCTGCAGAATGGATTTTGCCCATATCTACCAAGTGTACAAGTCGAGGCGGGGAGTAAAGCGGAGCGAGGACAGCAAGGTAAGTGCACCCCTGGGGACCCCGTGCCGAAGTCCCTAGCTGCCTGCTAAGTTTCCAAGAAAAGTTTTCTTGCTTTGAGGTTGGCGGGGGAGATGCAAACTGTGGGTTCGGTGCCACTACTAAGTGACTTGGAAAAGAAGGGGCAGAAGGTGGTTCTGGGTGCGACTCTGCTCCTTAACCAGACTTTTTTCATTTCGGCGGGGTGTGGAGGAAGGGAGGTTTCGCATCCCCTTGCCCACCGCCTTTTCGTGCGCTTTGCAGGAGACCTACAAACTGCCGCACCGACTCATCGAGAAAAAGAGACGTGACCGGATTAACGAGTGCATCGCCCAGCTGAAGGATCTCCTACCCGAACATCTCAAACTTACAGTAAGTGAGAAGCTGGCCTCTCTCCAACATAGCTCTTCTGCCCAGAGGGCGGGCGGGGGTCACCCGCCGCCTGCAGGCGTCGCGGGGAATTGCGGACTAGTCTAGATGGCCCTACCAAAGCTGGCAGGTGACTCGGTGCAGAGGTACCCTTCCCCAGTCCAGAGATTTTCTGGCCCTATGCAAATGAGGTGAGAAGCTCTTGGACCTCTCCAAGTTGGCTCCAACAACAGCCGCCCTCCTTTTGGGGAGCTTAAGATTTTTCCTTCTGGCCATTTTTAGAATTCTCTAGTATTCCTGGTTTAAAGGAAAAAACTAAGAATGTGCAGGGTTTTTTTTTATCCAACTCCCCAGCCCCCCCCCCTTTTTAATTAAGAGAGCCTGCTTTTGGTGTGCGATTTTTTTTTCCTGCCCTTTCTTGACAGTAGCCAAAAGCTTAAGCAGCCTTTAGAGAAAGGGGGTGGGGGGTGGGGGTGGGGAAGCATTTGAAGAGGAAGAAAAAAAGCCTGGATGACCTGGACGTTCTGAAAGGGTGTCAGGAAAAAAAACTTGGGAAAGCCTCTTGGTTGCAGACACAGTAGAAGTCCCTCCATGGGTTGACACTACTGGAGAGAAATGTTATCTCTGGATTCCCCTGAGTTAAGGTCAGCAGCGGCTGCTGCAGAAATTTATCTGTCAAAGCTTCCTCCTTAGGTAGCTGCAGCTTCCAAAGATAAATGACATGTGTTTTTTATCCTTTTATCATATGTATGTATGTATGTATGTATGTGTGTGTATGTGTGTGCATTTAAAAATGTTATCTGCAAAGTTAAAATGAAATTCAGCCAACCAGGAAAGACTATTCTATTCTTTTTCCCCCTTTATAGACATTTCTCATTGCTAATAAGTGTCCCAGAGGTGGGACTTCTGTGACCTCACCGCTGACTAAAGCTCTTTTCATTCCAGACTTTGGGTCACTTGGAAAAAGCAGTAGTTCTGGAACTTACCTTGAAGCATGTGAAAGCACTAACAAACCTGATTGATCAGCAGCAGCAGAAAATTATTGCTCTGCAGAGTGGTTTACAAGCTGGTGAGTCTGATTAGTATCTCTTAAAGAGTTGTGCACAGATAGAGAGCCCCTGGGCTCTACATGGGATGTGGCAAACATTCCTGCAACCAACTGCTTATGCACGTTCACTGAGGGAGACTTGTTTTATCTTTCCAAAAGGTCAGACTTTCCATTTGGAATGCTGCGGGATGCCACCTGGCATGAATACATATTAGTCAAATGATAAAATGTTGCTGTGGCATTTTGGCTTCAGAGTCTCTGGGTTCTAGGAGATTTCCCTACTCCCTTTTAAAATGCCAAGACACCTATAATTTGCATTGTGGGTGTTTTATAGTTGGTCTTCTTAGCCCTCTCTCCTTGGAGATTAGATCACGGGTATGCCCCAGCATTTTCCTGTTCCATTGCTTCTTTATCACTTGCTCTTCCGTTTGTTCTTTCGTTGTGGGGGGCAATCCTGGCAGGATGACAGCAGGAGTTTTTCCTGCATTTCTTGTGGTTCCCTCAATCGCCACTAGGTATCTTAGTGAATTGCACAATCTAACGAAACCACTGAAGTTTCGTCATTTGTTTCTCCTGACATCCAGAGAATCAGAGATACTTCTAACCTTCCAGTCTCGTTCTTTCCAAATAATACTGTACAGATGAGAGAATTCCTGTACCCATGCCAACATCCATTCTTCTCTGTATTTCTTTCTATGGCCAGTGTAATGAGAATCACAAAAACCCAGCAAGTGTTTCTGCCAGCTCCCTCATTAAAAATAGAAGATGATCAGACCTAATTTGGGGGGGGGGGGGATCATGGATAGAATACACGTAAAAGACTTAGAAATAGCCTAAAGTTGACAGTGGGGATATACCTTTTATAAATCATTGAAAATAAATTTACTTTAGATGATATTTCATTCTTTATTTTATGATTGTCTGGCCTTGTGCATATTGCCCCAGTGAGACTGATTTTCTGTCATTCAACTCTTGGGTTTAAAAATATATCAGAATGTTTGTTACACTGTCACAGCAAAAACTCTGGAATAATCTACAAATTCAGCAAGAGCAGAAATATCCATCTTTACTAATAATGGTCCATTTCTATTATGCAGCCATTAAAAGTCATATTTGGGGGCTGGGGGTGTCACTCAATGGCAGAGTAGGTGCTTAGAATCTATGAGGCCCTGGATTCAGTATTCAGCACCCTTTTCCCCCAAATCTCTCAATGCTAGGGTTATAGATGTTCATGTTTATTTTTTAAAACTTTTCAGTGTATTTTTTTCTCTGAACATGTTACATTTGAAGTTAGAAATGAATTGAAAATTAGCAAATGCTTTTTTTTTTTTTTAACACAACAGAAAGCCCCACATGCAGAGCCCTCTGAAACATGTTCCTTTGGTTCTTTGTCTCTTCAGGTGAGCTGGGGAGAAACGTGGAAGCAGGTCAAGAGATGTTCTGCTCAGGTTTCCAGACGTGTGCCCGGGAAGTGCTTCAGTACCTAGCCAAGCATGAGAACACTCGGGACCTGAAGTCTTCGCAGCTTGTCACTCACCTCCACCGTGTGGCCTCTGAGCTGCTGCAGGGTGGCACTTCCCGGAAACCATCAGACCCAGCTCCCAAAGGGATGGACTTCAAGGAGAAAGCCAGCTCTCTGGCTAAAGGCTTGGAAGGCCCTGGCAAAAACTGTGTACCAGTCATCCAGCGGACATTTGCTCCCTCAAGTGGGGAGCAGAGCGGCAGCGATACAGACACAGACAGTGGCTACGGGGGAGAATCTGAGAAGGGTGATTTGCGCAATGAGCAGCCGTACTTCAAAAGTGACCATGGACGCAGGTTCACCGTGGGAGACCGGGTCGGCACCATTAAGCAAGAATCCGAAGAACCCCCTACGAAGAAGAGCCGAATGCAGGTGTCAGATGACGAAGGCCACTTCACTAGCAGTGACCTGATCAGCAACCCGTTCCTGGGCCCACACCCGCACCAGCCTCCCTTTTGCCTGCCTTTCTATCTGATCCCACCATCAGCAACTGCCTACCTGCCCATGCTGGAGAAGTGCTGGTACCCAACCTCAGTGCCGGTGTTGTACCCGGGCCTCAACGCCTCCGCCGCCGCGCTCACCAGCTTCATGAACCCAGACAAGATCTCCACTCCCTTGCTTATGCCACAGAGACTCCCTTCTCCCTTGTCCGCCCATCCGTCCCTCGACTCTTCCACCTTGCTCCAGGCCCTGAAGCAGATCCCACCTTTAAACTTAGAAACCAAAGACTAAACTCTTTAGGGGGATCCTGCTGCTTTGCTTTCCTTCTTTCCTACTTCCAAAAACACAAACCAACGTTTTTGTGAGTGCAGCGAGATTGTTCCGTTGTGCGTACAGAGATAATCTAAGGAGTGGGGATGCGCGCGCATGCGTGCGAATAGGCGCGCGTGCCTGCGTTTATGTAGGTGTAGAACATCGCAAGCTTATTTTGGCATAGGGAAGATGCCATAGGGGGGATGATAGTAGCCGGCTGGGGCTTTTCCCTTCCTGGAGAATAGCCCCCTTTGACACAGATCAGCTGGATTTTCAAAAGCTTCAAAGTTTTGGTCTTGTGAGTCACTGTGCAGTTTGGGAGTCTGGGAGTCGGGTCTGTGGCTTTGAGAAAAAGGTACTTTCAAAAGAGGGTTTTCCAGAGCGCAGCTCCGAGCCAGCTGTTAGGACCCCACCCTTCTCCCTTTATTGTGGAGGTGACTCACCAGACTGTGAGGAGAGAGCAGTCAGACCTAGCTTTCTGCTAAACTGGTGAGGTAGCAGACACTGGCACAACACGGTAGGGTAGTGGTTTGGGGAGATTTCCGCAGGTCTGCTCCCCACCCCTGCCTCCGATGAATAAAGAGAATGTAGTTCCCTACTCAGGCTTTCGTAGTGATTCGCTTCACTAAGGAACTGAAAATGGCCCCTTTGAGCTGCCAGGGAACAACTTCCCCAGGTCTCTGGCACCTGTTTCACGGTCTCACGGTTAAGACATGCTGTCCAGGGAACCAAATGAAGTCTCAGAGATGCCCATACCCTCAGCGCCCCAAAGTGCACAAAGCTAAATAACCAATTGCTACCTTTAACGCAGAGCTAGACTCGGTTTTAGACTCAACCCTTTTAACCAAGCTTAGCTTCCAAAAGGCCTAACCAAGCCTGGGTGCCGCAGGACCCTTTCTGTAAACTAACTCCTCTTGCCCAACAGCATATGGGGTGTCCTTATTGCTAAAAAGGATTCTGTCTCCATCAAAGAGGTTTTATTTTTGATCCAGAGCCCATGTTTTCCTGACTTGTCCAGCCAGTCCTGCACCAGCTTCTCAAAATGCACTATGCTTGATTGACAATGTTTTCTTTCTTTTTTTTTTTCCGTTTTTGTTTTGGTATAAAGTCGTTGCCTTTATTTGTAAAGCTGTTATAAATATATATTATATAAATATATTAAAAAGGAAAATGTTTCAGATGTTTATTTGTATAATTACTTGATCTACAAAGTGAGAAAAATGAATGTATTCCTGTTTTTGAAGAGAAAAATAATTTTTCTTTTCTCGAGGGAGAGGTACAGTGTTTATATTTTGGAGCCTTTCTGAAGGTGTGAAATTGTAAATATTTTTATCTATGAATAAATGTTAAGTAGTTGTTTTAAAATACTTAATAAAATAATCCTTTTCCTGTGGAAGAGAAAGAAGGTCTCCTGAATTTTTGAAAAAACACGTAGTTGTGTGATGTGGTTGTCCTCTTGAGTGAAGGCAATAACCAGTTAATCTTGATGTGATTTCATTAGGCTTAGTCAATTTAATAGATAAATATTGGTTTAGGTTTATTTCTTTTTTAGGTTTCTTTTTTTTTTTTTTTTTAACTTAACCCTTGGCAGGGATTTGCAATCATCATATGCCTCTTCCCAGAGTTAAGCAAAAAAATACATTTTCCCCTCCCATCTGCTTTAGTCATGATCTTTAGAACTTGACAGAAAACTTAGGTATGAAGTCATGGGTCAGAACATCAGGAACATCAGGGTAAGTACATTGAGAAAAGATTTTAACTGATGATATTAGGCAATAATATTTGATGCCAAGTAAGTTGATTTTTTCAAACCTAGCAAGATCTAATGGATTTGCTACGTCCTGTAGTATTGCTGCTGGAGGTGACATTCCATAATGACTTTCTACATCCTTCCTGGACTTCCTCCCCTTGGGTATGTTTGCGTGAATGAATGTTGGTGTTCCTTAGTCAAGTGCTCTTATTAAAGAAAAAAATTCCATAGGAAAAGATGTGGGAAATGACCCAGTCGAATATTTTTTGCTTTCCCCTTCACCTGGTTCTGCAATATTTCTGTCAGATGCTGGCTGTCCCAGGTGCATCTTCCAGAATCTGGGTTGTCTGGAACCCTGCAGGGGAGCTGCCTCCAGGTCAATCTCTTCTAGGCATCACCTGCCTATTAGAATTGTCTGCTTCAAATATCACCTTCTCTGGCTCCTGAAGGGCCAGTAGGCAGGGTACATATTTCCTCCCAACTGACTCCAGACCACGTGGTGTAGAAGGACCCACAGAGAACAAGACCAGTCTGGTGGTCTATCACCACCCTCTCCACGCCTGTTTTTGACAAGATAAAATAAGGATTCTGAGGCTTTCTCACATGTCCTACAGCAGGCAGATGGCTCTCTAAGTCCCGCCTTCTCCCAGCTCCTCGAGGTCTGCACTTGCAGGTCTCCTGATTGCAAGCCCCTGAATAATGCTTCCTTGAGATGCCAGATCTTTCCAGCTAGACTTTTTTTTTTTTTTTTTTTTTTTTAATGAAAGCACAAAACCAGTCAAGTTTATCTGAGAGATGAAACTCTGGGGGTTGAAATCAAGCCCAAACCCTTCTTGCGTGTCCCGCCCACTTTCCTAGCCAGTGATTCAAGGAGTAACTGTGGGGACAGCGGCAGGAAGTGGAGCAACCTGAACTTTAAAATAATAATAATAATAATAATAAGGTTCTACACATGGCCCATCCAGAATCCCCTTACTGGAGTCTGCCCTTATGAAACCCCCTAACTCTGCAGCTGTCTCTCTGTCTCCTTTCAGTTTGCCCTTGACATTGCTTCGTCCAGTTTCAGCAGGATCCAAGAGCGCTCTGAGGGAGGTGCGGAGGAGGGCTTGCACCCCATCCTTCTGCCGGTTGGGCACAAAGAGGACCTCTGTTTAAAAGGGGGGTGTGTGAGCGTGAGGGGCTGTGAAGCTCTGGCTCCGGGGCCAAGGAGAGGTGGCAGGAGGCAGGGGAATGGAGGCTTGGGATCTGGCTGCCCTCAGACAGGGCGTGATCCGCCGGGCCTGCCGGGATGGTCTCACCCAGGGCTGACCTGCCTCGCCTGTTGACACAACGTCACGTTTCCGACTGCAGCCCTTTCATGTGCGGCCCGCGGCTAAATGCGGCTGCCGGTTCCTGGAAGCAGACGTGCCTGGCACCGCGTCAGCAGAAACCTGATCCCCGGGGAAGCTTGGCAAGGCCTCGGCATTGCTCGGCCCCCAGAAATAGGGCCTGGCAGCGGGGCGCAGGGCAGCCCCCTGTGCCCAGCAGGAGGGAATATGAGCCCGGGTGGGAGGGAGCTGGAGGTAGGCTGAGCTTTGGGACAAGGGCCTAATTAATTAGGAGCAAGAAGATTCTCGCGGGTCATCCCTCTTAAATGCAGCCTAACAACCTCCAAATACTATATTGGGTACTATTATAATTGACATTTGTAGATAAATAAAAGCAAGTTCAGAGAGGGGAGGTAACTTGCCCAAGGTCACAAAGAAACTTCAGAATGGCTATACCATTAGTAGGGTGGTGGATCTGTTGGGTTGTGGATCTCTTAATCCCATCCAAGACGAAGGTTTTCACAGAGCCTAGTCGTTAATAATCATAATAATACAAATAGTTATATTACTACTAGTGATAGTAACAACAAACTTGTTTGTAGCACTTACTGTTTGGCAAGCATTCTTCAAAGTACTCCACATGCAACAACTTAATTATCACAGCAGTTCCATAAGGTAGATACAATTTTTATGCCCATATACAGTTAATGAGATGTAAGCACAGAGAGGGTAGTACTTTCTCAAGGTCCCACAGCTTCGGTGGTGAATGGGAAATGACACCTAAACAATTGGGCTGCAGAGTCTTTGTGCTTAACTACAAAACCACATGGCCATTCTTGCTAAGTTAACAATAAAAAGAGCAAGAGTAATGGTAATTGCAACTATTACTATCCTATTTTGAATACTTGCCCCATGCTAAAAGCCTTATCAAGCACTTTATGTGAATAATCTCTATTTTTACAACAACTGTGATGGGTAGATACTAACATGCCTCCCTTGTTTTAATTTTTAAAAGATTTTTTTTTTAACATGCCCCTTTCATAGATGATAAAACTGGAGCTCAGAGAGGGGAAATACCTCATGTGAGGTGACATATTGTGTAAGGGAGGAAAGCACACCCTTCTCTGGTGTGGATCTGCTTCTAAACTGGGTTCCTGAGAGGTTGGGCTCTGACACACATTATCTCATTTAGTCCTCAAAAGAGCTCTGCGGAGGAGGTCACCTCATGCCCAATGTGACCATGAGATAATCGAGTTCAGAGTAAAGTCATTGCCCAACTCTTTATTTGCTTCCTTGCCCCGCTCACCAGCCTCACCAGCCTCACCATCCCACAGCCAAGAATGGGCACATCCTCTGAAGAAACAAACCAAGCAGGGAAGCCAGGCAGATAGGAGCTGTGCTACAGGTTGTCTCTGCTGAAAAACAGAATCTGGACTGGTGAAAATCTTGCACTGGAGTGTCCTGGGGTGGGAGAAAGAAACTTTCCTTTTCTCACATCTCTCTAAGGCTAGGAAGGGCACAGGTAGGCAGAACTAAGGCTGCAACTATGCAGGAACCACTTGGAGCAAGGCAGTTGTGCTGGAAGGAGGGAGGGAGGCTGAGATTGAGTTCCAAGCTCTCTTGTTGGAAGGGAGGTTTGCAAGCTCAGAGACCAGGCCACGGAGGCTGCTGCCCTGCTCAGGTTCCTGCAGCCCACCCACACCTTGGCCCATCTCTCCCCCTTGGCTGAGGCCCCTGCGCTTGCCTGGCTGTGTGGAATAGGGCCAGTATCTCAGGTTAGAGCTGGGCATGCCGCCCAGTTTTCTCACAGGTCCCTGGAGCCCCCAGAGGGGCTCTCGGAGAGGAGATAGAATGTTTTGCGTTCCCACGCAGTTTTGTATAAAGACTATTATGTTGTTAGTGGGATCCTCTGTTCTCTTGAGACCCAGAATTTCCCTCCCCCCTCCCCACTGGGGGGTGCCTGCCACGTGGCAGGGAGGGAGGGAGGCTCTGGGTTTCTTGCCCTTTCTTAGTGGAAGCCCGTTCCTTTTTCTCTCTGCCTTATATATTATAATGGTTTGTTCAAACAAGAATTCTACTGCTGCCTGGTGCTGTGGCGCATGTGGGGAATCTCAGCGGCTCAGGAGACTGCAGCAGGAGGATCGAGGGTTCAAAACCAACCTCAACAACTTAGCAAGGCTCTAAGCAACTCAGTGAGCCACTGTCTCTAAATAAAATATTAAAAAAGGGCTGGGGGGCTGGGGATGTGGCTCAAGCGGTAGCACGCTCGCCTGGCATGCGTGCGGCCCGGGTTCGATCCTCAGCACCACATACCAACAAAGATGTTGTGTCCGCCGAGAATTAAAAAATAAATATTAAAAATTCTCTCTCTCTCTCTCTCTCTCTCTCTCTCTCTCTCTCTCTCTCTCTCTCTCTCTCCTCTCTCACTCTCTCTTTAAAAAAAAAAAAAAAGGGCTGGGGATATAGCTCATTGGTTAAGCATCTCTAGTACCAAAAACAATTTTTTTTTAATTAAAAAAATAAAGAGTTCTACTGCTGGAAAAAATACCACTAACAAGTTTGAAGTTACCAATCAATGGCTCCTTCCTTCACTCTCCTCCTTCCCTAGGACCCAGAGGGAGGCTGAGAGGGTAGCCACTCAAAGTCACCCCCTAACCCCCACTCGCCAACACCCCCTGTTTATCCCAAGCCATCTGTTTGGCCCCGACTACCACAGCAGAACATGAGCCGGCAAAGGCGTTGGCTAATGGAGCCCCTGACATGTGGGTGTCCAGGCTGGGACATCCAGTCTTGTGATGTGGTTGGACTTGGGCCCAGAAGGTTCCTTCTGTTATAGATGGGGCCCTCCCTTCCTGAAAGAATCTCAACCAAGTCATGGAGGTGGGACCTGAGGGCATCCTCCTGGTGAAGCCGCTTAGTGGAGAGGAGTCAGCCTTGAGCTGTGCCCAGGGGAATGGACAGACAGAATCTACTACCCCCATGACCCACCCTGCTCCCTCTCATCTTTCAGGGAGCAAAACCAAAGAAACATGTGCTTATTTGTTTGTTAGAATAGCAATATTTTAAAACTGACTGATGGATAGGGATGTGGAGGTGGGGATTATGCAAAGCTCTCTGGGGAATTCACATGGGGAAAGAGGCAGGAAAGCCATTCTCATTCCAAAGAAAAGAAAAGAAAAAAAAAGTGTGTTTCTGAAAGTTTTAAATAAAACATCTCAGACTTTGCATGTTTTCTATGATGGAGAATTTAAAACATACACAAAAGTAAAAGAAACAATGAAAGAAAAATAATCCCATTTAAACAAAGACTGAACACGGTGATGCATGCCTGTAATCCCAGCAACTCGGGAGGCTGAGACAGGAGAATCGCAAGTTTGAGGCCAGTCTCAGAATTTTAGTGAGGCCCTAAGGAACTTAGTGAGACCCTGTCTCAAAATAAAATAAAATTTAAAAAAAGATAGTTGTTAATCGACGCTGAGTTTAGTCCCCAGGACAAAAAATAAATAAAATAAAATAAAATAAAAACGGGCAAAAGACATGAACGGACATTTCTCCAAAGAAGACACACAAATAGCCAACAAGTACATGAAAAGATGCTCAACACCATGAGTCATCAGGGAAATGCAAATCAAAACCACAGTGCCGCATCACTTCACACCCACGAAGATGGCTATGATAATAACAATAATTTAGGAAAAAAAAAAAAAAACAGAAAATAACAAGCGTCACTGAAGATGTAGAGAAATGGGAACCTTTGTCAATTGCCAGGGGGAATGTACAACGGTGGAACTGCTGTGGTGGGAAACACTTTGGCAGTTCCTCAGAAAGTTAAATATAGGATTATTGTGTTACACTGCAATTCCATTGCTAGTATCCAACCCAAAAGAATTGAAAACAGGGCCTCAAATAAATACACACCTATGTTAATAGGAGCAGATTTGCCAGAGTCAAAAGATGGAAACCCAAATGTCCATTGACAGGGGAATGGATACACAAATGGTCTATATGTGCAGTGGAATGTTATACAGTCACGTAAAAAGAAATAAAATCCTGGCACATGCTCCAGTGTGGAAGAATCTCAAAAACATCAAGCTAAGTGAAACAAGCTAGACACAAAGATCACAAAGTGTGTGCTTTTCTTTATAGAAAACATACAGTATAAATCCCCAGAGACAGAAAGCAGATTAGTGGTTGCCAGGGGTTGGGGGAGGGGAAAATGGAGAGAGACTTCTTAATACATTGCAAGGGTTTTACCTGAGAACAACAGAAATGTTTTGGAATTCAATAGTTAATGTGTTAAATGACACTGGATTTTTTAACTTCACAATAATTGTATGTAAATTTCACTTAATAATTTACTTTTTGGGGGGATTGAACTCAGGGGTGCTTAACCATTGAGCCACATCCCCAGCCCTTTTTATGTTTTATTGTGAGACAGGGTCTCCCTAAGTTGCATAAGCCCCTCCTAAATTGCTGAGGCTAGCCTGGAACTCATAACCCTCCTGCCTCACTCTCCTGAGCTGCCAGGATTACAGGTGTGTTCCACAGTACCAGGCATGCCCAATTCAGTTTTATCTGTAATATGTATTCCCATCTGCTTCTCCAGCTCATTTATTACCTTGAAGCAAATCTGAAAATCATACAATTTTATTTGTAAATATTTCAGTATATGTATAAAAGATAAGTATTCTTTTTAAAAAGTTTACTATAATACTATTATTACACCTTATGTTTTTTAAAAAGAATTTAACCTTTATATATATATTTGTTTGTTTATTTATTTATTGTGGTGCTGAAAATCGAACCCAGTGCCTCAGTGCTAGGCAAGCGCTCTACCAGTGAGCTACAATCCCAGCCTGATACCTTAAAATTTTTAACAGTTCTGGCTGGGTGCAGTGGCATACACTTGTAATCCCAGTGACTCAGAAGTCTGAGACAGGAGGATTGAATGTTTCAGGCCAGCTTCAGCAACTTAGTGAGGCCTTAGGCAAAATAAACAATAAAAAGGACTGGGGATGTAGCTCAGTGGTAATGGGTTCCTGGGTTCAATCCATATTTCCAAATAAATAAATAAATAAAAGTATTGGAAGGTAATTTACTGAATTGAAGCTGGAAATGATTTCATGTTCAAAAACATAAAAAAGTATATAAAAAAGTGTTGTCTTGTTCCCATCTATCATCCCAGTCTTCTAGCTCCACCAAACTCACACAAGTAGAGTAGGTAGATAGAATTTAGAGTTTATTTAAGCATATCTATATATATTTATATGTATTTTTATATATATTCAAATAATATATATTAAATATCTATATATTTAAGCATATATGTATGTATATAAATGCAGATGAAAATTCATCTTTTTTCACCTAAAAGTAGCTTGCCATTCCCACTTTCCTACACTTATTATTTAACTAATATCCATGTGGAAAACTCTCCACATGAACACACAGAAATGTTTTCAATTCTTTTCTACAACTCCCCAGTATTTCACTGTAGAGATGAATTATAATTTATTTGATCAGTTCCTTATTATAGTCATTTGGATTATTCTGATCTCCAGCAGAACTGCAATGAGTGATTTTATACCTGTTTTTGCAGGTGTATAATATTATTTATGGAGTGAACTCCCAGATAGCATCAGGGGATCCAGGGCATGTGCATCTGTCATTCTGACAAGAGTCACAACCCGTCCTCCATAGGACACCATTCAAACTCCCTTAGCAACCCCAGAGAGTTGCCTGTATTGGGAGCCATTTGTGAGAGATGTCAGAAGCTTTAGAACATGAACATCTTGAGTCCAAATTATTCCATTTCTAGGAGTCATCTTAAGGAGGCTTTTAATTAGGCCTTTAAAGATGAATTGACAAAGGTGGAAATCTCTGTGTCATTCAGAGTTTTCAGGGGGAGAAAGAGAGCGCGCAAGCGTGAGCGCTGGGTGTAGCTCAGAGGTAGAGTGCTTTCCCAGTATGCTCAATGCTCAGAGAGTTCTATCCCTAGTACTGAAAAAAAAAAAAAAAAGGAAAAAGAAAAAGAAAAGAAATTCAGAAAAATAGCCAGAGGGAGATTGGTTGAGTAACTTACAGTATTTGCAAATGCTGGAATGGTAAACAGTCATGAAAATTATGTTAGAAGAGTTGGAGAGCTGGGTGTAGTGGTACTCGCCTGCAACTGTGGAGACTGAGGCAGATCACAGAGTGGAAGCCAGCCTCCATAACTTAGTGAGATCCTGTCTCAAAAAAGTGGAAAGAGCTGGGGATGTAGCTCGGTGGTAGAGTGCCCCTGGGTTCCATCCCTAGTACTACAATAATAATAATGATAAAATATTCATTAATAAAATAAAATGTAGTTTGTCCTTGACCTTGCTCTTGCTCTCATGCCCTCTTCCCCTTCTGCCCTCTACCATGGGATGACACAACACCAAGGCCCTCATGGGATGCTGGGCCATGCTCTTGGGCTTCCCAGCCTCCACAACCATGAGCCCAATAAATTTCTGTTCATTACAAATTGCCCAATCTCAGGTATTCTGTTACAGCAGCAGAAGAGGTAAGAATTCATAATTTTTAAGCAAAGAATGACATGACTACTCTTCAAGGTTCTTTCTCCCTTAGTTTCTACACTTGTAAAAGGAGGACAATGGCAATCAGCTAACAGAGGTCTTGTGAGGATTAAATGAGTCAAAATATCTAAGATGCTTAGTGCATTATGTGGAAGGAAGTTCCATGTCAGGGTTAGCTAAAATTAATGTTTATATTGTTATTGTTGTCATCATTATTATTATTATTATTATTAATGTATTATATTTTCATAGAAAAAAATTTGACAGAGGAGCTGGGTGTGGTGGTGCACACCTGCAATCCCAGCAACTCAGGAGGCTAAGGCAGGAGGATCACAGTTCAAGGGCAGCCTCGACAACTTAGTGAAGCCCTAAGCAATGTAGTGAAATGCTGTTTCAAAATTTAAAAATTAAAAATAAAAAAGGGCTGGAGAGATGTGGCTCCGTGGTTAGGCACCCCTGAGTTTAATTCCCAGTACCAAAAAAAGAAAAGTCACAGAAAATATAACAAAATTTGAAACATCTTTGCAGGTCTTAATTTTCCTGCTTTTCTGTATTTTCTTTCTTTTTCTTATGATGAGCACATGTTGTTTCTGTGGTATATACTATATCATTAAGTACAAAAAAGGTGCAAGAATGGAGTTCTTGGAAATCTGCAACCAACAGCATCCCAGGAGGTGATATGGAAATGGGAGGCAGGATGCCAGCTCAGCTCAGGGCAGGTCCAGCCCTACATGCTAGGAACAAGGCCACTCCCTCCAGTGGGTGAGGGGAAGGGTCTGGGGAAGGATGCCCCTGTCCCTGTGCACATGGAAGCTTGTAACAGTGACTTCAGCAATTACATAGATGAGCAAAAGAGGTGCAAATCCACTCAGTAGCCCTTAGTAGAAGTTCTTAGAGGGACCCTGAGTCATTCACTGCTATGGTCCCAGAGCCCACCTAAAAACAGAGCAGGACTTCAGTCGACATTTCTTTTTTTTTTTTTTAATATTTATTTTTTAGTTGTAGGTGGACACAATACCTTTATTTTATTTATTTATATGTGGTGCTGAGGATCGAACCCAGGGCCTCACACATGCTAGGCAAGCGCTCTGCACTGAACTACAACCACAGCCCAGTCGACATTTCTTGAAGGCACAAATCAAATTAGGCTCTGCTGTGTGACCTTGGGAAAGTTTCTTCACCTCCCTGAATCTGTTTCCCCAACTGTGCAAAGGTGATGATCTTGTAGAAACTGTCATGAGGGTGCACTGTGTACAGAGAATATGCAGCACTGAGCTCAAGCCCAGCACCAGTGCTGCACAAATGCTAAGTGAATGAAAGGAACTCACAAGACCTTATTCTAGGGAATGACTACCATAACATTCTCTCCTGAAGACACTGGTGGGGGGTAAAGGAAACACCCCCCCCCCCCAGGAGCTCTCCTATCCCTGCACCAGGCTCCAGGCATCTCTGTCTTACAACTATAGACATCAAGATTGAGATGAGGTGACTCACCCAAGGTCACACAGCCAGCAGATGGCACAGGCAGGATCTAGACTGAGGTATGACTCAGAAGACCTTACTGAAAGAGCCCTGGGTGTCAAAACAGACAGCACGGGAGGGCAAAGAGGCAGGGAAAGAGCCGCCCCTCTATTCCTGGCTCCAAGGCCGCATCCATCAGACAGACCCAGTGCGCTTTAAGCACTAGTGAAGCTCACTCCACTCCTGTCTGTATCCCCTAACCAGAAAATAGCTTTTTTTTTTTTTTTTGATATTTCAAAGAAAAGCATTGAGATCATCTTATAAGGAAAACAGAGACTAACTGGAGTTTCTCTACGTTTATTTTAATGTGGATGTTTTTTTTTTTTTCAGATTGCTTTTCCTGTGAGCCAGAGCCCCACATACAGCACGCCTCCCTAGGAGGGCTTCATTATTAGGGTGGGCTGGGGTCTGGAGACCGTTCCCAGCTTGGGTTATGCTGGGTCTCTGGGAGCTTGAGGAGGAGGGAGGTTGGGGACTGGCCTGACCCTGGCTCCCTTGGGGCCCCTGTGGCTTCGTGCAGGGTGTTTCCCAGGGCAGTGGCCTTGGCTCCCCTGACCCGTGACTTCTCACGGACCAGCCTTTCAGACAAGGCACTCACTGTCCAAACATGTTCCAAGCCACCGGCTCGAGTCCCAGCCAGCCCCGGCCTGCTCCTGTGAGTCAGCCTTTCACTGGGGAAAGCACAGTGACTGGCCTCCAAGTCACTTTTTCCAGCTTGGCCCTTATCCTGGGCTGGATTTCAGAAGGGCTTTATTTGTTCCCTTCAGGATGCCGATGCCAGGAGGTGTTCCCAAGGGTCCTTCTGAACAAGGACAAGGATGAGGACAGGTCTCTCTGTGGGAGAACAGGTGGAATTGCTTCAATTCAGCCAGATAAAGGTCCTTACTTCCCTCTCCCCATCCACATGCAGGAAGGTAAAGTCATTTCAGTCTTTTTTTTTCCTTAAGTGTGTGGTGCTGGGGATTGAACCCAGGGCCTTATGCATGCTAGGCAAGCACCCTATCACTGAGCCACATCTCCAAAGGGTAAGTCCATATGGACACTTCTTGGGGGCAGGTTCAGTGGCACCGTCCAGGTGACCCTTGTCACCTGTTTTTCTTTCTTTTTTTTTTTTTGGGGGGGGAGTACTGGGGATTGAACTCAGGGGCACTCAACCACTTAGACACACTCCCAGCCCTATTTTGTATTTTATTTAGAGACAGGGTCTCACTGAGCTGCTTAGCGGATTGCTACGTTGCTGAGGCTGGCTTTGAACTCACCATCCTCATGCCTCAGCCACTGGGATTTCAGGCATGGGCCACCATGCTTGGCTCCTTGTCACCTTTTATAGGCCATGTGGGCACCACAACCTGGGGATCTGGGACTCCAGGCACGGGTGGCCTTTTACCATTGAGAGATGCTTTCCTGAAAGATGATGCTCCTTCTGGCCCCTTGAGTTCTAAAGCAAGTGCTGTGTTACCTTGTATGAACCTTCCCGCCCCCTGCTCTATGCCAGGAGTCCAGTTTCAGAGCCTGTTCACCTCACCATCCCTTCTAACTCACCTCGGGCCTCCCAGGGCTTCCTGAGGCTTTCCCCACACCACAAGGCTGAGATGGATTCACCCAGTGGGACAGGGACAAGGGAAAGGCCACCACTATTAGTCAAAGCCCTGACCTCATCTTCGCCTTTTTGTGAGTAGCAAAGGTTCATCCCTGATTCCTTCATCCAGGCCACGGACAGTTACTGGGACACTTTATATGCCAGGTTCTAGGCTTTGGGGGCTACCAGGGTACACAGTTCATTGTCTGGTAGAAGCGTCATGTTCCAGTCCCCAGAAGGCTGACAATTGGAGAAGGACGCGATGTCAATGGAATTAATACATGAGCCATTCACAGTGTATGAAAGCAGAGCAGACAACAGGGTTGGGTGTGGTTTGGGGAGTTCTGGAAAGTTCTACCTGAGATGAAATGGGTTAGTTGGAGCTGTCTGGTTGGGTTACAGAAGGAAGTGAGAACAGTCGGCTATGGGTTCCATTGTGTCCCTTCCTCCAAAAAGGTTACTGAAGTCCTAAACCCTGGGCCCTCAGAATGTGACTTTATTTGGAAAGGTTTTTTTTTTTTGGGGGGGGGGCAGCGGGGGTACCAGGGATTGAACTCAAGGGCACTGGACGACTGAGCCACATCCCCAACCTTTTTTTGGTATTTTATTTAAAGTAAGGGTCTCGCTGAGTTGCTGTGTCTCCCTAAATTGGTGAGGCTGGCTTTGAACTCTCAATCCTCCTGCCTCAGCCTCCTGAGCTGCTCGCATTATAGGTATGCGCCACCGCACCCAGCTGAAAACCAGGTCATCAAGTTAACCTGAGGTTATTAGGATGGACCCCAATCCTGACTAGCATTCTTATAAAAAGAGGAAATTTGGACCGAAGCTGACTTGCGCAGAGGGAGGATGTCATGTGAAGATGAAGGCAGAGATTGGGGTGACGCCTCTACCAGACAATGAAGGACAAACATTACTAGAAAACACCTCCCGCAGCCAAGGGGTGACGGTGACGAATGGAACAGACTGCCCTTCACAGTTCCGGAGGGAAGCAGCCCTGACCACGCCTTGAGTTTGGACTTCTAGAAATCAAGGCCAGGTATAGTCCAGACCCCCTCGACCTGGGGACCCCTGATTACCACAGCCCCTCAGCAGGCACACTCAGAGCTGCAGGCAGAGAAGTGTGGCAGGTCTACGGAAGAAGGCCACCCGGGCTGGAACTCGGGGCCCAAAACTCCTTTATCTTGAATGAAGGAGAAGTGGATCAGTGTGGGCGCCTCAGGCAATTATTTTTTTAAAAATGACCATAAGAATAACCCTGTTGAAGATGTGCCGAATGCACGCAGGCACACAAAAAAATAAATCAGGGGAAGCAGGAAGTGACTGAGGTCTGCAGGAGCTTCCCTATGAGGGTGGGGATTGGAGTATTTACCCCTAAGAGAGAAGGAAGCCAGCAGGGTACACAGGCTGTGTGACCTCAGGTCAACTTCTTTCTGTCTCTGGGCTTTCAGCTTCCAGCTCTTCCTGAATCTGGGACATTCCGTGACAATGTGACTAGCTGCGTGCCTGAAGGGAAGACAGTGTCAGCCACTCTCAGGGGCTGAGGAAGCAGCTTGCCTCACAGGGGTCCTGAGGCTTGAGCGTGCCCCCTGGGAGCCAGGTCTGCGCTTCTTGACTCCGCCCTTAGGGAGCCAGGAGGTATACACGTGACGAAGCTGGGCCAATCGGAATTCCTTCCCTGGGTGCGGATCAGAGAAAGAAAAATCACACCTCCGCCTTTCCAGCGCTACCCCCACGTTCTTCTCCCTGCATTTGTGTTTGGCTTAGATGAAGCGGAGAGGAATTTCTGTCACCTGCAATCATGAGTTTGACACATAGGTTTCACCTCTCAACTTTAGTCTATTTATTAATGAGGAGCCTGGGACTCTGCACTTGGCCGTGTGCTGCGACAGGGACTGAGGAGCCATCCCTGCCCTCTTGGGAAACACCCCCTGGAGCAGAGAGAGGCTCCACTCACTCTTCGTACCACACAAGGCACTTTGAGCACCGCCCCCCCCGCCCCCCCCCCCGCCCCCTTGTGATGCTGGGCCTCATTCGTTTGGCTCTGCAAAACCCGGCCCACCCATTACCCATCATACAGTTGAGGAGACCAAGCCTCAGCGCAGAAGAGATGCCTTCGTGTGTGCATAGTGGAGTCCTTCTCAGGCCCTCTGACACTTAAGGTGGAATCCACAAAGCAGCAGTCACCCTGCACAGTTCAAGCCCTGATTGAGGAAGGAATAATCGCCCTCCTTTCCGGAGTTTATTGAGAGACATTTCCCTACAGATAAAGAAGGGAAATTGCCCAAGGCTGACGTGGAGACAAAGCAGGAATCCAGGAAGCTCACCTCTGTGAGCCCAGTAATCCTTAGGCCCACAGCATTGGGCGTAGATTAGGTGCTGGACAGAGGTTGTGGAAAAGAGAATATGAGCACCATTGTATTTATTGAGTGCTTATTAAGTGCCAAACTTGGTTATGAGTGCTTTCCATAAAGCTCAATGAGTGGACCTTCACCCAGCCTTGTAAAGCTGGTACAATTTTGGCCATTTTGGAGATGAGAGGGTTGGGGCTCAGAGCAGTAACTTCCCTGAGCTACAGGAAGTGCATGTGAGAGATCTCACACTGTCCTGCTTCTGTGTGCATTTCTAGCCATTGAACTGCCTATTTCCAAATGAATGAATAAGTGAGTAGGTTAACACATATCAGACAGAAGCCTGGAGAAAACTAAACTCCAGAACATTCCCCAAGGAAATGAGATGTGCTGAACCTTAAATCTAAGTAGGATTTTTTAGTTTTAGTTTTAGTTTTAGTTTTGGTACTAGGGATTGAACCCATTAGTGCTTACCCATTGAGCCACATCCTCAGCCCTTTTTATTTTTTATTTTGAGACAGAGCCTCATTAAGTTGCTGAGGCTGGCCTGAAAATTGTGATCCTGCTGCCTCAGCCTTCTGAGCCACTGGGATTACAGGCAGGTGCTCCTGTGCCCCACTAGGGAGGACTTTTGAATGTAAAAATAAAGACCTGGACATATTACTCTGGATTCTCCTTATTCCCAAATGAACATAGTAAGTGGTTTCATGAGCCAGGCAGGGTAGCATATATATATGTGATCTCAGAGTCTGGAGAAGCTGAAACAGGAGGGTTGCAAGTTAGAGGTCAGCCTAGACAACTGGAGACCCTGCCTCAAAATTTAAAAAAAAAAAAAAGGGCTTAGTGGTAGAGCACTTTGAGGTTCAATCCCAACTCCTGAAAAGAAGAAAAGAAAGGTGCTTTCATGGATTGGGAGCTTTCTCAATGCCCCTCGCCTGCCCACTTCGCCCTCAGAACCTGTCCACCTCCGAGTAGGAGCATCAGAAGTCTAGCTATTCATTCCTCCCAGCTGTTCTCCCTGACCCACTGTGGCCCTCAGGAAGGTAAGCTTCAGAAGTCCTTCCTTGCAAAGCCTCAGGGCCTTTCCTTCACAGTGAACACGTTCTAAGGCAAAAACTGACACATACTCTTAGTGTTCAAAGGCCTCAAAGAGTGGAGGCCAGAAGGACCAGCTCAGCAGCCTGCAAGCTGGCCAAGACCCAGCCTGGAACAGATCCACCGAGCAGGCTAGTTGGGCCTCGGTGGGGATGGCGGAGCCCGCCAGGGCAGTCTCTTTATCTGTGGGCTGCCTTTGCTGGAGGACTAGATTTCACTTGCTATCTGTGCTACAGATCTTGAGAGCACCCTCTTCACCCTGCTGCAGGGACAGCTGCTTGTTAGCTTTGAGGCCAGGCCAACCACAAGACAAGAAAAAGCACACCCCAACTTCAAAGGGCTGCGAGCAGTACCTCGTGCCCCCACATTGAATCCATCTGCGTGGGGATCAGGCAGTGCAGGTCTGGATGGGGTATCTAAGTTGCCTGAAGGAGATTTGATAGGAATTTCTTTTCTATACAGCCTTGAAACAATCTTCTGGGGCTTATGGGGAGTCCTGAGGATAAAAGTCCTTTGAGTGAAAAATTGCCCTTAAAAAAGGCACCATCCTAGCACACTAGGTCTTTAAGAAGGCTCGGGAACATTTCTGTTGTTCCTGGAACTCTGCTAAGTACTTTAGATGCATGACCCCATTTAATCCTCGAGACGCTGATGTGGAGATGCTGATTTTCCTCCTTATAGGCTCTGGGGAAACTGAAGCTCAGAGACTTTCAAGGTCACACAGCTAATAAGCAGCAGAGCTGGGAGTCAAACCCATGGCCTGACTTCAAATTTCTCACTTAGTGGTAGTGCTGTGCTGGGTCGTATTTAGGCACACAGTCCCTGAAACCTGGATGGTTTGCTCACATCTGTTCATACAGCCCTGTTTATTAAGCATCTTTTATGTGACCGGTATTTGTTTTAGATGCTAGGTATACAGCAGGGAATAAATAAAACAGACAAAAACCTCTGCACTCATGGAATTTTCACTATATCAGTGAAATCAAAACAACATGAAAAAGCTGGGATTAGCCAGGCACAGTGGTATACAGAGTCCCAGCTACTTGGGATGCTGAGGCACGGGACTCCTGTGAACCCAGGAGTTTGCTGTTACTGGTTTTTGCAGTGCTGGGTGAACTCAGGGCTTCATGCATGCTAGGCAAGCCCTTTACCACAAAGCCACATCCCTAGCCCCTAGCCCAGGAATTTGAGGCCAACCTGGGCAACACAGTCAGCCTCAAAAAAAAAAAAAAAGGCAGGGGGAGGGGATAATGTTTTGCTTTTTATAAATGAAGCCACTTGGCCACACATGGTGACCCACACCTATAATCCCTGCAGCTCGGGAGGCTCAGGAGGGAGGATTGTGTGTTCAAAGCCAGCCTCTGCAACTTAGTGAGGCGCTAAGCAACTCAGGAAACCATGTTCTCTAAATAAAATACAAAAAGGGCTGGGGGTGCAGCTCAGTGGTTAAGTGCCCCTGGGTTCAATTCCCCATAAGAAAAAAAAATTAGAAAAAAAATATGAAGCCACTAGGGTAGGTGGTTCTGAGTCTATTAGCCCCCAAATCCATCCATTTGTTGATGTTGAGAGAAATATTCCTGAAAACTAACTAGGGATCAGGCAATGAGCCAAACAGATGCATTTTTTTCTTTTTCTTTTTCTTTCTTTCTTTCTTTTTTTTTTTTTTTTTTTTGCCCTGATGAAATCTGCATTCTCTTCGGAATGTTCTATGTCTTCTTAACCTGAGGCTGCTGCTCCGGAACATGAAGGAACTGTACTAGTTTGTATCCCTAGGAAGTTGGAGCTGTCCTCAGATAAGCCCCAAGAAGAGGAGGCCAGGCCAGCAATGTGGAACAAGAACTGGGCACAACTGATGCCCTTCGCCCTCCTGGGTGGTCATCCCTGACAGAAAGGCAAGAGGATTGCCAGCTGGGGCAACTTAGCCAGATCCTGTGTCAAAATAGAAAATTAAAAGGGCTGGGAATGTTAGCTTCCCTCCCCCACAAAACAGCAGGGACAGAGGATATTGGGGTTCAGAGTAGAAACCAGCAGCTCTGGGTTTTAACTGGCCAGGTGACCTGAGCCCACCACTTATTTCACTTCCCACACCCAATGGAACCAGAAGCCCTTGCTTTGCTGGAAGATTTGAAGAACATGAAGAACAGGCAAAACAATGGCTATGTGAACATTTTTTGGTTTACCTCCTACGTTCCGCCTTGTCCCCACTGCCTCCCCAGTCTTCGTTCCTACGACCATAATGCCTCAGAAAGGATCTTACAAACTCATGCAACCAAAGGTATAAATAACTGATGATATCTCAGTTCTGACTTCTCCCAGACCTGCAAACTTTTTCATGAGGAGAAATCAGTGGAAAGGAACTTTTGTTTTGTTTTGTTTTTTGGTACTGGGGATGAACTCGAGGGGCTTTACCACAGAGCTACATCCTCAGTCCTTTTAATTTTGAAAAAGGATCTTGCTAAATTGCTGAGGGTCTCACTAAATTGCTGAGACCAGCCTCCAATTTAGCAATCCTCCCGCCTTAGCCTCCTCCTGAGTCACTGAGATTATGGGGGTGTGCCATTGTGCCCAGCAAAACTTCTGATTCTTGCCCTAATGAAATAACCAAGACCAGATTTACCCTCCCACCCCCCAAACAAACACTAATTGCGATCTAGACAAAGTTCAATCATATTGATAAGGGTGCAAAATATCCAGAGCCCAACAAGGTAAATCTCCCAATGTCTGCCTGTCAATCAAAATAATTCCCACTGGAAGTAAATTGGAGTACAACATAAGCTCCCTGAGGATAAGGGTGTCTGCTCATTGTATTCTTTACTGCACCTCAGGCTGTGGGGTAGCATCTGGCACACAGTAGGCACTTGATAACTATGTGTCGAATCCCAAATGAATAGCAGAAGATGCCAGACTTGAGGGAGGGCAACAGGAAGTGCTGTTCTGGGGAAGGGGATCTCCTGGAGCCCTGGAAATCACCCAGTGCTTGAGGCCTGCCTGACTCGGGGAGATGAGACCCTCTGTGCAGGGGCAGCCTCTGGGGGAGGCAGACCTCTCTGCGCGCTGCCATCACCCCGGGAGGAAGAGGGAAGTTTTACTCATTGATAACCATCACTGTGAACTGCTCCCCCCCCCCCACCGCCACCCCTCCTTCAAGCCCCGGCCTGCTTACTGGAAGAGGCGACCCTGTTTTCTACATCCTGCATGCTGAGAGATTTCATCACTGGCTCAAGGCACGGTGAAGAAAGGCCAGGTTGTCGGCGCACTGGCAATAGATAAGTCATGTCGTATTTGGGGGGTTTGTGGTGGGGTGGGGTGCAGTCCCCATTGCCACATGGGTTGAACGCATCGGCTCTTGATTTGCAGGTCCTTCTCTGGTACCCCCATGGATTTGGGTCATGCTTTGTGCGGGGCGGGGGAGGGTGCGTGTGCTCCAGACGCAAATAAAAAAGGCAAAAATGAAAACCTGAAAACCGTGGCAATTGAAATGAATTATAAAAGCCACTATTTTCTGAATGATTACTTCAAAAGGAGACATGATGGGTGGGTGGCTAGCAGCAGGTGGCTTGGAGCCAGACATCTTAGGCTCCTACTCTCAGCTCCACGCCTTAGCGTAGCAAGTTACCTAACTTCTCTTGAGACTCCATTTCCTAGTCTCTACAATGGGGCTTTATTTCAATGAATTAAGGCACTTAATGCCCTGAAGGGTATTTCCTATTTTTTCTCCTGCATAGCTTTATACTGAAGCAGGGAGGGGAGGATCCTGGTAAAAAGCTCTGAGTTGGAACTTGGACACCCACTTACTGTGTGACCTTGAAGAGGTAATTTAACTTCTCTGAACCTGTTTTCTCATCTGGGAAATGACGCAAAATATACTCTATGAAGGTGGGAAATTCTGTTTTATTCACTCTTATCTCTTTGAACAGTGTCTGACTCTGTTGGGTGCTCAATAAATTTTTGTTTCTTTTCTTTTTTGTAGTACTCTGCTAGGGGTGCTCTACCATTGAGATTTGCCTCCAGTCCCTACCATTTTTTTATTTTGAGACAAGTTCTTGCTAAGCTGTCCAGGCTGGTCTCCATTCTCCCTTCCCCCTGCCTCAGCCTCCTGACCACTGACCACTGGGGTGACCTTCTAAATGCCACGTGCCCACAATGGCATAGTGATACCTGCCCCGCGGGGCTGACACGAGGCAATGCAATGATCAATGATCGTATGTTCAGCCCAGATCCATTCTCAAGGCTAGCTCGTTGCTCAATGCTCACCCTCAACCCCAGGACAGCAGACCCGCATGATCCCGTTTCACAGGGGCAGGAAGAAATCCAGAGAGGTGACGAATGACAGCTCACTGTTCCACAGCTTACTAGAGGGTAGCTGCAGGATTTGAACCCAGGTGGGGCCCGACCCTGGCACAATGCGGGGAGGGAGAAGGCCGGAGGCTCCTGGGGTGGCTGGTCAGAAAGAGGCCTGGGTTGAGGACTGACTGTCAGGTCTCCTGGGGTTGGTTCCAGTCACTAGTAGGGATCAGCAGGCCCAGACAGGCTCCTGAGCTGGGAGTGGCCCAGCCTGTCCTGTCACACACAGAGAATGAAGGGCCAGGCTGGGAGGCAGCCGGCAGGGATGGGAGCACTGGCACCTGCCCAAGCCCAGCTCATACCAGCACCAGGCCTGGGTCGCAGGGGCAGAGCCCCACCAGCCATGGAGGCCTGGAGGGTCCTTTACGGTCCAGGTCCCGCCTCTGGCAACACCGAAGTCCTCCCATGCTCCTCCTACAAACCCACCACGTTCTCACTCACCCCAGGGCCTTTGTTCTCACGGTAGCCTCTACTGGAAACCACCTTTCCTAAGCTCTTTGGCACCCACTTCACTCCACTGTCACCTCCTTAAAAAGCCTTCCCTGTCATCCTTTCCAGAATACACCACACTCACATATGGCCTCCCCCTCTTACTTCCTACCCCATCTGCAATCAGTTCCCTTCCTTACTGATTTTCTTAAGTGTATGACATGCTTCACATTTGCTGGGAAAAAGGGACCACCTTCAGGGCTCTGTCCCTCTCACTTTGAACTTTGCTAAATTCCGGAGGCTGGCCTTGAACTTGGAATCCTCCTGCCTCAGCCTCCCAATCCTCCTGGGATTATAGATGTGCACCACCAGCCTGGCCACAACTCTTTGTTTTATTTATGAGATCCTCCCATCTCAGCCTTCCTAAGAGAATAAACACTTGTTGAATCCGTGGATGAGCGTAGCTGTATGACGCTGCAAGCCTAGTTTCTCTATCTGCAAAATGGGACTACTCTCTACTGGAGGGGTGTGCAAAGAGAGCTACCCTTCACTGAGGCTCCCCATGTACAGGCTGTCCTAGAGACATAAAATGTGATCTAGAAATGTGTGGTGAATGACAACCACCCCTTAGATTACTGCCATTGCTAGTCCTACTAAATGCCATAGGGTGGGAACCTGGTTGAGGGAGGGGCTGTATAGCTTCCTGCAGAGATACACCCCAACACCCAGAGGCTACACCAAGGAAGGAGAGGATCCCAGGGGCTGAATTCTCAGCAGGGTTCCTTCTTTGTGGATCTCAGTTCTCCCATCCCGCCCCTCCCCCAGCCAGCCCCGCCCTTCCCAACCACATACCAAGAATAAACCCCACACCCTGCCTGCCTCCAGTGTCACGGTTTCCTGTCTCTACGGTCACAAGCGGCTTGGGCTCTGAGGGATTTTCCAGCTCAGGGCAGTGCTGGTGGGACCAAGGAACTGTCACAGAAGAGGAGCTGTGATGTTAAACCCAGAACCAGGAAAACCCCCGAGCAGGCGCTGACAGAGAACTGGAAAAGGGCCCCTCAGAGGGTACCTGGGGTGGAGGCGGCTGGGAAGGGGAACCAGGCTTTCACTCCCAATTTCACCAGGGGCCTTAATAGCCACTGAGTGGGTGGCTTGCTGTCAGTCAGGGCTGTCCTGGTTATATGTGGCCAAAGGCCACAATGAGGCATGCCACAGATCACCTTGAAAATCTGATGAGACAGGTACACTGGTGCACACCTGTAATCCCAGAGATTTGGGAGGCTGAGGCAGGAGGATTGCAAATTTGAGGCCAGCCTCAGCAATTTAGTTAGACCCTAAGCAACTTAGTGAGACCCTTTCTCAAAATAAAAAGTAAGGGGCTGAGGTTGTAGTTCAGCTGTATAGCACTTGCCTAGCACGTGTGAGGCACTAAGTTTGATCCTCAGCACTACATTTAAAAAAATAAAAATAAAGGTTATTGTGTCCATATATATAAAGAGCTAAAGATGTGGCTCAGTGGTAAAATGCCCCTGGGTTCAATCCCCAGTACAAAAAAAAAATTTTTTTTTTTTTAAGACCCTAGGTCCCAAGAGATCCCAGTTTAGAGACTGGACTGCTCCTTGGGGAAGTCTTCTTTTCTCTCCCATCTCTTTCCCTTCAAACAGGAACCAGTGACTCTCCCGTGCATGTCCTGCTGTGACCCTCTGAGCCCCACTGATAACCATCACAATCAGATACTGTCCCTAGAGAGTCACTTCCCTGCTTGCTCTTTCTCTCCTAGTTTCTACTGGAGATGATATCTATCAACTTCTACACCTGACAGGGGACCTGGCTTCTGTCTTGCTCTGGCTCTGACTGGCTCAGTGACTTGAAGCAATTTCCACCTCTTCTCTGGGTCTCAGTTTCCCCATCTGTAAACTGAGGCCCACCGTGTCCTTTTCAACGCTAATATTCTAGGATTCAAATTGCAAGATTCGGCCACAAGAATCTCTACTGGAAGGTGTGGGGGGTGCTGGCCTGGACCATATCCCCAGGGCTTGCGTGCACCATCTGCCAGTTTCTGCCAGAAACTGAAAGGCACCTTTCTGCTTTCCTAACTATGTGTCCATAACCCAGTTTCTATTAATTGACAGAGGATAAGATGTTTGGAGAATTAAAAGGTCAAAGTACTTAACAATGCTGCCTAGCACCCAGTAGGAGTGGTTTTTTGGGGGTTATCTTTGGTACAGGGGATTGAACCCAGGGGCACTTAACCATTCAACCACATCCCCAGTTCTTGTTTTTTATTTTGAGACAGGGTCTCTTTAAGTTGCTTAGGTCTCTTTTTAAGTTGCCTGGCTAGTTGCTGAGGCTGGCCTTAAACTTTCAATCCTCCTGCCTCAGCCTCCCAAGTTGCTAGGATTACAGGTGTGCATCACCATGCCTAGCAGTAGGAGTGTTTTATGAGGAAGCTATCATGAATGTGAAAACAAGACAGAAACTCTAAAGAAAAAAAAAATTAGGCTTCTGAAGAAGCTTTAGGAGTATGCCTATGTGCACGGGAGATACAAACATGAATCCAGAACTCAAGAACCCAAAATTTAAGGTGCTTAAACCAGAGAAGGCAGAGAGAGTCCTCAACCAAGGTTACCACTGCTTTCAGTGTATCCCTCAGTACTCAGGCTGCTGTGTTCAGTTGTATAAACCGTTGACTGCATAAGGGTGATAACCTTAGGGTTATTAGAGGCTGGAATTCTTAGGGCCTATGGAGCTGAATACTCCCAGAAGGACCCCCTCTAATTCTCACGCATGAGCCATGGGTGCTAGCACAGACCCCGACCCCGCAGCATCCCTATTGCCTTGCTCTGATCCCCTCCAAACCCCCACCCCAAGCAACCAGTGTCGTTTTAGAGACGAAAAAGTAATGTCACCACACACACTCGTGAGCAACAGCATCTGTAACTTGACGTTCAGCGATCCTTTGCAGCGTTCTCCCTGCTCTTTCTCTCCCATCCCCACCATCTCCTTCCCCTTCGTAGTCCACAAACCACACAGTCTACACAGCATAGCTACACAGTCTACACTGCCTCGCTTCTCTTCCTGGAGCGAGCCATGCTCTATCTGGTCTCTGCACAAGCTGTCTCCGCCTTCTGGTCAGCTAATACCACAAGTTTAGACATTTCCTCCAAGAAACCTTCTCTGAATCCTCCACAAGCCCTCTTTGCTAAATCAGTTCACATTCCTACTAGAGGCCCCTCATGGTAGTTCCTGGGCTTTTCTAAAGCATTTTGTCAGAGTTATAATGAAATGATTAATAGTACAAATAGCTTATTATTTCCTTCCTCCCCCAGGAAATTAGAAGGCCCCGGAGCATGGAGATTAGGTCTGTTTCATGCTGCTGATGCTAGATAAGCTTCTATCTGTCCACTGACCCATTCATCCATCTACTTAACCCCACTGTATATAGTTGGTGCTGAATAAATGAACAAGCATAGCTTGATACAACAAAGGCCAGTGAGAGATAATGCCACTTGCTGGAGGAAGAGCGGGTACAGACAGAGAAGGCTGAAGCAGGGAGGTCTCCTGTCTCTAGGGAGTCCAGAAAGATGGGAGGAACTCCCAGGGAGCCCTGAGCCTCAGGGGCCTGCAGCAGAGGGCAACTCCTGGACACTGGGTCATCAGGGGGAAGCCAGAGATCTGGTCTTCCCCAGCTCCCGAGTGTCCTAGGATGTGGGCAGCCACTGTGTCTTTGCTGGGAACATTCCTAAGAGATTCCCTAATTTTCCTGACTGAGTGAACATGAACCCTACATGGTTCCAAATTCCATCCTAAAACCACAGGGCGGTTTGGGGACCCCCAACACAGAGCCTCTGCCGCACCAGCAATTTGGGGTCAGACTGTTCTCTTGGATGCAGAGAACACTCTTGTGGTGCGGAGAGGGCAGGCCCAGGGGCCATAATGGATACCTTCTTGAGGCCAGTCTCAAAGTGCTTTCAGCTGTGGGGTGGGGACAAACACCACTGCCCCGTGACAAGGGCTGCCCTGTGCCTGTTCATTTATCTGGAATTACAGTCAGATCTCCACGTCCATGTGTTCTGTGCTTACAGACTCAACCAACCATGGTAGATCAAAAATATTTTTTAAATGTATCTT
The DNA here is from genome assembly GCF_045843805.1 of Urocitellus parryii. Classification (NCBI taxonomy): domain Eukaryota; kingdom Metazoa; phylum Chordata; class Mammalia; order Rodentia; family Sciuridae; genus Urocitellus; species Urocitellus parryii. Next base: position 9,944,502 of record NC_135546.1, read on the forward strand.
TACAGGCTTTTATACCCCTATCATCGTCATTCCCTCAACACTAAAGTATACAACTATTTGCACAGTAGTTGCATTGTATTAGACATTGTAAGTAATCTGGAGATAATTTAAAGTATATGGGAGGGCTTGGCACAGTGGTGGGTGCCTGTAATCCCAGCGACTCAGGAGGCTGAGGAAGGAGGATCACAAGCTCAGGCCAGCCTCAGCAGCTTAGGGAGACTCTGTCTTTAAATAAAATTATTAAATTAAAAAAAGGGAGGCTGGGGTTGTAGCTCAGCTGTAAGAGCACTCACTAGCAAGTGCGAGGCCCTGGATTCGATCCTCAGCACCACATAGAAATAAGTAAATAAAATAAAGGCATTGTGTCCAACTACACCTAAAACATGAATATTTTTTAAAAAAAGGATGGCATGCAGCTCAGAGGTAGAGCACCCCTGAATTCAATCCCTAATCCTGAGAAGATAAAAAGTACTTAACAAAGGAATTTAAGCGTCTATCGGTTTTGGTATCTGTGAGGATTCTGGAACCAATCCCTTGTGGATACCAAGTGATGGCTGTAATTACTTATTAAATTTTAATTTTTAAATTACTTGGGGTATACAATGGGTGTTAGGAGCATATGTGCCCCTTTGGGTGGTGGGAGGATGATGGAGATGGTTACTGTTGGCTTGATGCCTGGCCTGTGGCTGTGCTCAGCATAGGTGGGGACACTTATGGCTGCTGGCATGTCCCACCTGCACGAGACCTAGACACTTGGCATTGGGACTTTGCAGAAAGCACAGCTGCTCCACAGCAGCATCAGAGCACAAAGGCTCAGGAAGGGAGGTGGCCCTGTGTGGGAGGGAGCGCTTCTGCTGGTCCATGGGGGTTTGGAATCTCGAATCTCTGGGTCATCTTAAAGTGCTTCCATAAGCTAACCTCAGTGCTGGCTGCTTTTGTTTGTTTGTTTGGTGCTGGGGATGAAACCCAGGGCCAGGCACATGCTAAGCACATGTTCTACCCAGGAGCTCCACGCCCAGCCCCAGAGCTGGATTATTGACTAATTCATGCCATTTGAACAGGGTGACTTTTGCCTTAGAGTTCCACGCCCTTTGCTCTGGAGGGAAAGGAAGGGGAAGGACTAGAAGGAAGATGCAGTAAACTGAGGCCCAGCTCATAAAGCCACGTGGATCTCAGTGGCACAGCCAGAGAAGGAACTGAGGCTCAGGCCTCGGTTTCCTCGTCTGTAGAACAGACTGGCTGCAAACGTGGGCCACAGCAGCTACAGGCAGAGGCTGTGGGTGGCAGGCAGGAAGGTCAAGGGCTGGTGCTGGTGGCTGCTGAGAGATTTAGCCGGGTAGGGAGAGGGCAGCTTCTAAGAATCAGGGGCATGTGTTTTGTGCCATGAGACTTTTGCAGGGACCCCCCTCCTTAGCAACGGGAGGTCACAGCCGAGGTATCTGAACAGATGCAAACAACTTCCCTGTCTGTTCTTGTTAATGCTGATAAAAGGGCTTCCTTCCGCATTCTCAGGACCAGCTTGTCACCCCTGGCTGCTGGCCGGCTCAGCCACCAGGCCCACTCTTGTCACAGTATCCTCCCACCACCTCCGCCCTGTCGCCCTGTCACCGCCCTGGGCTTGACCTCGCCCTAGACGGTCTGTTCAACAGAATTCAGGGGACACTCGCCTCTCCTCACCTCTGCTAGTTCCCTCTCTTCTTTCCTGCGCTGGTGGGTTCGGGTTTCACTTCTCCTCCAGGGCCAGGGGGGGAGAGAGGGAGGGCAGTACCACTAGCACCTCCTCTGGCAGCCTGCTGGCCTCAGGGACAGAGGTGTCCAGACCTGGTTCTGTGGCCAGACAGCCTTCTCCACCTGCCCTGTCCAGGTTTCTTTTTCTGTACCCTGGGGAGAGGTCGGTCACCTTTATCTCCCCAGGGCTGGGAGGTGGACACCGGTGATCATGGCTAATGTGCCTTGTGTGGGAGGTATCTCATTTAAATGTCCTCATAGCTCTAGTCTACAGTCAGCAGAACCTGCTCAGAGAGAGGCTGTGGCTGGCCCAGGGTCTCCAGGGTGCAGGTGGAGGCAGGACTAGAACCCTGGCATTCTGCCCCCAGAACATGAGCTCTTAACCACATTCTCACATCATCTTCCTAAGAAAGCAACATCTGTGCAGCACCCTGAGAACTCCCAGCAGCAGAAGCTGCAGGTTTCTGGAAAGGAAAGTTCCTCCTCCATCCCTATCCCTAATTTATTTGGAGTGACAGGGAGAGACTCCCTGCCCCTGCCAGCCTGTCTCACTGAGGAAGGCCAGGCACCCAGTCTACACTTCTCCTGGCCCCATTCCATCACACTGGTGAGGGTCAAAACAGCTCAGAACTGTTAAGGAACATCAGCAGGGTCACACAGCTGGTCCATGGCAATGACAACAAGATTAGAAAGCATGCTAATTTCTTTATTAAGTTATTGAGCACCTGCTGTATACCAGTCTGCATGTCAAGTGCTGGGTGTGCAGTGGGGTCCATGGCAGGGCTTTTGTCCTCTCAGGGCTTCTGACTAAAGGGTAGTGGTGGTAGTGGTGACAGATCTTTAGAGCTGGGCTGATCCCACTCCACAGGGCAGTGTCCCTGGAGCTGTTGACAATGATGTCACCAATCCAACACTGAGCAGCTGACCCACCATTAATGGTCACAAAGAACTCGCCTCTGGAGGCTAGACCCTGTGGTCACAGGTGCTTTGGAGAGAATTCCATGGTTTTCCATGACCCTGCTGTCTTGCTTTCTCCTGAAAACACCCAGCAGCTGCTGCCAGGCCTGTGGGCAAGAAGAGAGAGAGAGAGAGAGAGAGAGAGAGAGAGAGCGAGCGCACGGCAGGGAAGGAAGGTTCTGGCAGGGGTCTGGGTGGGGCCCTGAGTCACCGCCACCAGTCAGGAGTCTTTGTCTGAACACTTCCCCTCCAGGTGGGGCAGGAACACCCATTAGGAAACCAAGGTGAAAAAGAGGGTGAGGCCCAGTCTGGGAATTGGGACTGGACATCTCACCCTGGGCTCTCTCTCCCTGCTCATTCAGGCCGAGTGCCTGGAGCTGCCTGGAGCTGCTAGAGTCTCATCTCAAGAAGAATCCCTGTCTCTCAGTTCCAGCCCCTTCCCCTTCCCCTCTCTTCTGCTGGGCGGCACATGCCCAATGACTCCACTGACTCTGAGGTTTAGTGTCAAAATAAAAAGTGAAAAAGGGCTGGGGATGGAGTTCAGTGGGTTCAATTCCCAGTATCAAAAGATAATACTAAAAAGAAAAAGACACAACTATTAATTCTGTTGACCTATCTATCCACCATGATGGACAGTCCACACACAGACCAGTTTCTCTCGTTGTAGGCCTGTCTGCTGAAAATCAGCAGGATGCTGTCCACCTTCCCAGTGAAGACCCAGTGGCTCATCACACCTGACCTCGAGTCTCTGGGCATGAGGCTTCTGTGCCTCTTTCCACACAGAAGTTCTCACCAAAAGTGCAGAGAAGGCCCAGGGCTGCCATGTCTGGATTCCTGCAAGCCAAGACCCACAGGGATACTGAAAACATTCCTCTACCACAAAAAATGTTTCATCATGGCTGGTAGGAATACAGGTAAGGGTTCAATAAGTACTAGGTGGGGAGGAATCATAATTGGTGACAGGAGAAGGAAAGAAGGAGGAAGAGAAAAGAAAAGGGGGGGGGGTAAGTAGAAATAGAGCAAGAGAGAGTCTTGCAAGTCTGGGGACAAACAGGGACAGAAACAGGGCTCTCCCAAAAGCAAACACAACAGGCACAGCAAGAGACACAGGGAGACAAAGGTGGGAGAGACAGTAAGAGGGCAAGAGTGAGTACCACAGAGACCAGAGAGAGCAAAAAAGGTGCAGGGAGCCGGGGTGTAGCTCAGCGGAAAAGCACGTGCCTGGCATGCTTGAGGCCCTGGGTCCCACTCCCAGCACCACACAAGAATATAAGACGACATCCTGTCTGTGTGTTTTGGCTAAGACAAAGTGCAAAGGTAGAGCAAAGGGAGAGCACCAGAGATTTCTAGGGCTGAAAAGAAGAGTAAGAGGTTCTTTCTCTCTCCCTCTCTCTCTCTCTCTCTCTCTCCCTCTTTCTTGTTCTAGGGATTGAACCCAAGGGTGCTCTACCCCTGAGCTACACCCCCTGCTCTTCTTATTTTTTATTTTAAGACAGAGTCTCCATCAGTTGCCCAGGCTCTTTAGGGAAGCTGGGCTGCCAGCAAGAGGAAAGGTGGCAAGAGTGACATGGAGCCATGCTAAGGAGCCCAGGGCCTTCATCTTGAAGACTAGAGGGAAGCTTGGAAGATTTTAAGACCAGGATCCCTGCCCCTCTCTCTCCTCATTCTACAGAAGAGGAAACTGAAGCTCAGAAGGGCTTCCCTCCCCTGCAGCTAGGTCACACAGCCCGGCTCTGGAGCCAAACCCAGGTCTCCAGGCTCCCACCCTGGCAAGGCCCTGCCCCCCAGAGAGTGACAGAGGGCAAGGGAGAGGATGCAGAATACTGGTTTTAACACTTCAGACGGAAGATTGAAGAGCCTCAGAAAGAGAAATTAATCTGCTCTGATTCCGGGCACTTGCACACCCTGCGTGAACCCGGGTTGTTCTTCTGGCCCCACCCTCCTCCCCACCCATCAGCCTTTTGCAAAGGGAAGGGATTCTCTGAAAGGCCAGGTCTGAGCGCCATACAGGGCCCAGCCACTAAGGAAGGGGGCTCAGATGGGTTGGAGACCTGCCACTCGCACTGGGAGGTGGATAAAGTCCCTGGAAATCAGGTGGAGCCGGTAGGCGGTCCCCAGAGATGAAAGAGCAGACAGGCTGGGCCGGCTGCCTGCAGATGGATTGATTAATGCGCAGTTGCAGCGGGCAGTCAGTCAAACCCGTGGGTTCATATTCTGCTCTGTCCTGGCTTGATTTCGGGGCGGAGTGGTCTAGCTGTGTGCGGGAGGCCCTGGCTGGGGGGCCTGTGCTAATTTGCATGAATGAATTCAACCGCTTGGCTGGCTTGAACCGCTGCAAAGAAAGTCACTGAAAATATGTTTTGCAGAGTGCCTGGGGACAGGCCCTGTTCTAGCAGCCACCCCATCTCTTGAGGGCCTTGGGTTTTAGTAGTAATAGAGGGAGAAAGATGAGGGATGAGTAATAAAGGAAATAAAATAGTTCCAGAGTCTATGGGGGATGATTCTAGGTCAGGATTGTCAACCTTGACACTAAGGACATTTGGAATGGGTATTTTGACTGTCAGGGGCTGTTGGGTGCACTACAGTACATCAAACAGCATTCCTGGTGTTTCCCGCATGACATCCCAATAGCGACCTCACTAGTTGTGATAAATCAAACCCAAAATGTCCCCAAACATTGCCAACAGATCCCCTGGAAACCCAAATCACCACTGCCTTGTTGAGAATCACCACCCTAGACCAGAGCTGTTCAATTAAATAAATAAATAACAATGCAAGCTGCAAGAATAATTTAAGATTTTCTAGTAGCTACATTTTTAAAATAAAAAGATCTGGGTATGATGGTGCAGGCCTGTAATCCTAACTACCTGGGAGGCTGAGGGAGGAAGGAGGATAGTGAGTTCAAAGCCAGCCTCAGCAACTTAGCAAAACCTAAGCAACTCAGCAAGACCCTGTCTCTAAATAAAATATATAAAAAGGGCTGGGGATGTGGCTCAGTGGTTAAGCACTCCTGAGTTCAATTTCAGTGGCTGGGGATGTAGCTCAGTGGTAGAGTGCTTGTCCAGCATGTGAGATTCTCAGCACGCATGTGAGATTCTCAGCACGCATGTGAGATTCTCAGCACGCATGCGAGCGCGCGCGCGCGCACACACACACACACACACACACACACACATAAAATAGTTTTTTTTTTTTTTCAGTGCTGGGGATCAAACACAGACCTTCTACATGCTAGACAAGTGCTCTATCATTGAGCCCAGGTGAAATAAATTTAAAGATGTATTTTATTTTGCTCCAAAATATTATCATTTCAACATGGAATCAATATAAAAAGTTAGCCATGAGATCTTTTTTACGTTCTTTTTTTCTTAAAAAGTCTTCAAAATCTTATGGGTATTTTCCACATAGCACATCTCAATTCTAATAGCTCCTTTGGGCCTGCTGCCTACATGGCGAATTTCAGCATGTGCTCTTTTGAGCACAAGAGAAAGCCTGAAATTGGAGCCCTGCTACTCAGAGTAGAGCAAAGACCAGCAGCTGTGCATCTCCTGGCAGTGCAGAAGAAATTCAGGATGGGGTGGGGGGGTCGTGGTGCAGCTCAGCGGAAGAACTCTAGCTAACACATCCCCAGTGCAAACGTGCACGCACCAGCAGCTCAGGCCCTCCCCTTCCCCAGACCTGTTGAATCAGAATCTGCATTTCCACAAGTTCCCCAGGTAATCTGTATGCATATTAAAGTTTAAGAAGCACTGGGCAAAGAAATCAGAGTACCTGGGATTCAAGTCTATGTATGGAGAGAGTAAGAGGTCAGAAAATAGACCCTACATCTTCTAGGAAGTAACATTTGTGATTCGGTTTCTGCATTTCTAACATGGGGCTTGTTCGTACTCTTTCTTAGGGTTGGAGTGGTTCTTAGTAAGTATGAGCTTGTCACCTGGTACACTTTCCTCTCTGGGTACCAGTCCCACCCCCCTTTTAAGTGTTTTTTTTAAAATATGGACATAATATCTTTATTTATTTTAATGTGGTGCTGGGGATCGAACCCAGTGCCTCACATGTGCTAGGCAAGCTCTCTACCACTGAGCCACAACCACAGCCAATCCCAATTCACTCTTTATTTCATTAAAAACCTTTCTCAGAATCTATCTTTCTTATTATTTAGGCCACAGGTTGCTGAGGGGGTGGGGGCTAAAAGGAAGTTTTTGCTGTTGGGAGTGCTGCCCCAAGAAGGCAGGCCCTGGATCCACCCCGGGTGGAGCAGCCTGAAGGGCCTTGGTGGGGTGAGGCCCCCACACCAAGCCTAGATGGGGTGTGCAAATGCCTCACACCCTCTCACACAGTGAGCAGTTAGGGGGCAGTGTGCGTGCAGAGGTGGCTCTGACGCCTGTGGGGACTTCCTGTTCCCAAGGTGGGAACATTCTAGAAAAATGGTTACTAAGGAGCTAGAGGTCTGCTGTTTCCCAAGTTCCCCCACAAGACTAGGTCTTGTCCCTACACCTGTGCAGGAGGGTCCATCTCCACTCCAGCCTGGGATCTGGGTGAAGCCAAGCTCTGGGTTCTCCAGTCCTTTTGATTTCTACTCACAATATGTCCGAAATGGGAGGTGCTTATCTCCAAACCCCACAGCTTAGCCTGGTTTTCACTTGCTTGGCCTTTTCTCTGGCCTCTGGGCGGGCTCCCCTCTGCAGGTGGGAGGCAGGAGGGAAGGTGAAGCAGAGGTCAGGTGAGGCCAAACCCTCACCTGAGGTTCCCCTGGCCCTGCCCTCAGCTCAGCCAGAGGGGGCACTTGGGCTTCACAGACTGCTGACACGCTTGAGCAGGGACCAGGGAGCACACAGGCACAGTGGGTAGAAGGCACCCTGCTTGCCTGTTTCCACTTCCCAGTGAGCTTGCATCTGGCTTGGTCAAGCCAGAGTGCTGGATTTGCTATCATGGCCTTGGGGTTATTCTGGAGGTCATAGTCATATATAAGAAGGTGAGATTGGGCTGGAGCTGGAAATGGGGCTGGGGCTCAGGGGTGGAGCACTTGCCTAGCATGTGTGAGGCCCTGGGTTCAATCCTCAGCACCACATATAAATAAATAAAATTAAGGTATTGTGTCCATCTACAAAAAAAAAAAAAAGGAGAGGTTGGGTGTGGTGGTGCACACCTGTAATCCCAGCAGTTTGGGAAGCTGAGGCGGAGTATTACAAGTTCAAGGATTGCTAAATTGCCAGTGTCAGCAATTTAGCAAGACCCTAAGCAACTCAGTGAGACCCTATCTCTAAATAAAAATATGTAAAAGGGCTGGGAATGTGGCTCAGTGGTTAAGCATTTCTGGGCTGAATCTCTACTACCAAAAAAAAAAGAGGTGAGGTTTTAAAAATGAATAAGGCATATCTGTAATCCCAGTGACTAGGGAGGCTGAGGCAGGAGGACTGCAAGTTCAGGGCCAGCCTCAGCAATTTAGTGAGATCCTGCTTCAAAGTTAAAATAAAAAGAAAAGGAGGGGGGGAGAGGGAGGTGGGCTGGGGATGTGGTTCAGTGGTAAAGTGCCCTTGGGTTCAGTTCCGGTTCCAGGGAGGAGCAGAAAGAGAACAAGGTTGTTGGGGTGGGAGTCCCGTGGTGGAGTGTCTGCCTAGCATGCACCCGGCCCTGGGGCTCTGGGTGCCATCCCTGACACCACACATGGTCACTGTCATTAGGCCCTAATATTTACTGTGTCTCCATGGCGATTCAGGAACATTAATTACTTTTCAAAAGGGAGCAAAGAATAAATAAAAAAGAAGAGAGAGGGAAAAGGAAGGAAGGTAGAAGGAAGAGAGAGAAAGAAAAGTCTTAGACCTTGTGGAGTGTTCAAAAAGAAAAGACAGAGGAAGGAAGGAAAGAAGAGTGGGAACAGGTGGAGGAACTGGATATGCCACATGCCCAATACATCGTGGGCCTGACACTGGTTATTTCTGTTTGTTTTGTGATGTGGGGGTGGGGGGGTGGAACCAGGGCCTGTGCATGCTAGACAAGGGCTTTGGCATCCGGCTGCACCCCTAGCTGAGCCGTCCTCTTCCCCATCTCTTCTTCCTCCTCCTCCTTCATTTCATACCCATTTTGCAGGTGGGAAGAGTTAGGCCCAGAGTGGCCATTTTGAGTCAGTGTGCCCTGGATTGGAGTGTCCCTTACTAGTTTGGTGACCTTGTATGGGTCACTGATTCTGTCTGGCTTTCCATTTTCTCATCTGCAAGATGGAGATAGTCATGGCTACTACATGTCAGGCTGGGAGTGCCAGCGCTGTGGTGGAGCGCGTGCTTAGCATGGGCAAGACTCTGGGTTCCATCCCCAACATCCCAAGAGGGGGAAAAAATAGAAAAAAACAAAAACACTCTGCAGAGCTGTAAAGGAGATAGTACCTGCAATGCCTAGTCCATACCTAGCTTCCAAAACTAGGAGCACCACTGTTTTTGAGTGAGTTGCTTGGGGCCTCGCGGCTAGCCAGGAGCCACAGTTTGGACTCTAAAGTCCAGAGTGCACACATTTCACACAGCAGACTGACTCACTAGGTAGTGACGAAGCAGAAGCAGGAACGTGGCACTTAAACTATAAACCCTCTCCCCCACAGGCACACATTCACACGGGAGTGACACCTGTTGTTTTCGTCTGCCTAGCAACCATTCTTTTTTATTCTGGGAACAGCATCCACTTCTCTTTCAGTCCCTGAGATTCATATAGATTTAACACCGTCGCCTCAGGGTGAAGATTGTGACTCAATCCAGGGCAGGATTAATCCTGATATTTGTTGTTGTTGTTGAGAAGGGAAGATTTCTTTCTAAAGATGTAATTAAGCTGGTAGAATGTAATCCTAGAGCTACTGGGAAGATTCTTGGCCATTTTCTGGGTCCATGAAAGCAGAGCTGAGAGATAAAGAACAACAGATCCCTACTACTATCATCTGATCACCTGGATACAGCTATGCCTGAAGCCATCTGCTGGATTTTCCCCTCCTCTGGATGATTTGAATCTAGTTTCTGTCTTGCAAACAAGAGTCCTCACTGACTTGTGTGATATTAACACTCAGGTGCTTTAAAACCTAACAGACTGACTCAAAGTTATAAAGACCAAGGAGGAAAAAGGCTAAACAAATAAAAAACACTTTCTCACTTTCTTTCAACTTATATATACATGAAACAACTGCTTTTGAGTGTGCAAACATGTCCAAAAACAGTCCCTTCACATTACCACCACTTATTAATGACCTGGCTAACTACATAAACACCACTGTTCTTTGTGTCAGGATCAGAGCCATCCACATAAAGTGTATGTCGATTCCACAAAAATTTACCAAGCTCCATTTCAGATGCCTCTTTGAGAAAGCCAGAGTTGATGAAACTAAGTAAAAATCCAGATTTTCTCAGAATGTATTTCTTTACAATCTAGTTTTTAAAATGCTTTCACTGGTGCATTATAGTTGGGTTCATTATGACATAATCACTCATGCACCGGATTTCATTTGCTCCTTTTGGGTCCTCAGTACCTCCTCTTTCCCTCTCCTCCTTCTTCTCGATGATCTCCTTCCTCTACTCTATTGGTCTTTTTTCTATTTATTTATTTATCCTTGATGGGTGCTTTATAGATATACATAGAGATGAAATCCGCCATGGTGTATTCATATATGTTCGTAGTATAATTTTGTTAAATTCATTCCATATTTCCTCCCATTTCCCATCTCTTCTCCCTCCCCCCTCAATCTCCTTCCTCTACTTTATTAATCTTCCCTTTATCTTTATGATATCCTCCCCCACCCCTCACACACACACACACACACACACACACACACACACACACTTTTCCCCCTTATTTTGCTCTACCTTCCTCATGAGAGAGAAAACCTTCAACCCTTGACTTTCCAGCCCTGGTTTATTTCATTTGTCATGATGTTCTCCAGTTCCATCCATTTACTAATGCCATAATTTCCTTCTTCATGGCTTAGTAGAACTCCATTATGTATATATACCATATTCTTTATCCATTCATCTGTTGATGGGTACTTGGCCTGGTTCCATCACTTGGCTGTTGTGAATTGTGCTGCTATAAACATTGATGGGCCGGTATGACTGTAGTATGCTGATTTTAATTCTTTTGGATAAATACCAAGGAGCGGGATAACTGAGAAAGTATACATATAGAGAGATCTCTCCGTATTTTTAATTTTTAGTTTGGGCTTGTTCTTCTGGTTGAACTCCTTTAAAATAACAATCATTCAATAAATATTTACTGTCCCCTTCCATGTAGTAGTTGTCTTCTCATTTGTCTTAGGATAAATCAAGATGGGGAGAATCACCAGGTGCAGTGGCACACACCTGTGATCTCAGCAACTTGGGAGGCTGAGACAGGAGGATTGCAAGTTTGAGGCCAGCTTCAAGAACTTAGTGAGGCCCTGTCTTGGAAAAATTTAAAAAAAAAAAACAACTTAAAAAGGACTAGGGATGTAGCTCAGTGATAAACTACAGTACCAGTTACGTACTGGTAAATCCCCAGTATCAAAATTTAAAATAAAAACAAATGAGGATTATTATTTTATTGTGTCTTAAGTATTTAGTATTCCAACACAGAAAACAAGTCTTCTCCTCTCCCTTCCCAAGAATCCATGTCTTCCTCCTCTTCCTGAAAGACTATGACTTGGCAGCCCAAAGCTCCACCTTTGGAGTTGGCTTTGATTACCAGAGATCCCATCTGTTGGGGGCGTTGAGCCCCTGAGTCATACAGAGGAATGTCTCCCACCCGAGCAGCCAGACTTCCAGCCATGGGCCGGCTGGTGACCCGGCTGGTGACCCGGCTGCTCCTGAGCTGAGAAGCTGGGAGGGCCGCCTCACAGACGGTCACCCCATAATGACCTCACCTGCTAAACCGGTGACTCACCACGTGATTCTCTCCTCTACCAGCCAAATCTTGCTCATTTGGAATACCTGAGGGGAATACCAGTCTCCTGTGTTTAGCAAAAACGCGATTGTGAGCTATTTTTGTAAAGGCATGATGTTTTCTTTCACAGGGAGGCCACCAAACCCAGGCAAAATTAAATGGGTTCTGGGTTAAGGGTACAAGGAATCTCCTTCTGCAAGAAAGAGTTGAATAAGAATGGGAATCGGGGCTGGGGATGTGGCTCAAGTGGTAGTGTGCTCTCCTGGCATCCTCAGCACCACATACAAACAAAAATGTTGTGTCTGCCAAATACTAAAAAATAAATATTAAAATTCTCTCTCTCTCTCACTCTCTCTCATTCTCTCTTTAAAAAAAAAAAGAATGGGAATCGGTGATGTGGTTTGATTTCTCTCTCAAATATGTTTTTTTCATCGTGGTGAAACACGCACAACACAAAAGATGCTTGTTAAACAGCGTTTATACACCAGTGGTATAAAGTCCACCCACAATGTTGTGTCCATCACCGTTATCCATTTCTACAGCATGTTCATCATTGCAACAGAAATCCTATGCGCACCAAACAAGAACTTCCTGTTCCCCCTTCCCAGCCTCTGGCAACCTCCACTTCTGGGTGTCTGTTCTAGGTATCTCAGGTTAAGGACCTTTTAGGTCTGACTTATTTCACTTAGCATCATGTATTCAAGGCTCATCCAGGTTGAACCATCTCAGTACTTCATTCCTGTTGAAGACCAACTGTTCATTGTATGTATGTACTTATCTGTTGATCTATTGGTGATGTTTAGATGGTTTCCAACTCCTTGGCTATTGTGGGTGGCTTAATTTCGAGTCCTAAAGATTGTTTGCTTTTTTTTCTTTCTTTCTTATTTATTTATTTGGTACTGGGGATTGAACCCAGGGGTATTCTACCAGTAAGCTCCATCCCCAGCCTTTTCCATTTTTTATTTTGAGGCAGAGTCTTGCTAAGTTGCTGAGCCTGGCCTTGAACCTGAGATCTTCCTGCCTCAGCCTCCTGAGATGCTGGAATTACAGGGGTGAGCCACCATACCTAGCCTGCTTGTTTTCTTTAATAGTTAGAAAATCTCTGTAAAGATTCTCAGTGTTCATCTGTAAGTTGGGACTAAGATAACCAATTCAGACTACTTCTCAGGGGTGTTGTGAAGATGGAAGTTAGATCCACAAAATACCTGCATCACTCAAAAGTGTTCTTACCTTGTTTTCCTAAGCTTTTTGCTTAACTTTTCCCCATGAAGAAAAAAAAAAAGAAGAAAAAGAAACCTACCCTTTCCTAATCTCCTTTTAAAATATAATAATTTTTAGCTGGAAATGATCCCAAGTGAACATTTTTTTTCTGGTGTGTTTGTGTATATTTTACTCTCTCCATTCTCCCCAAAACTGAGTGCAAGTGTATCAAATGCCTAGTATAGACCAAAGCACTGTTCTACTAATTACTAAGCATTAATTCACTAGCTGTGCCTCAGTTTCCTCTTCTACAAAATAAGGACCAAAGTAACAGAACCAACCTCATAGAGCTGTTGGGAATACTTAAAGTGGTAGGTTTAACACAATGCCTGGAATATAGGGGGGCATTCATGGTAGCTGCATTTATATTATGTTTTATTTTTATTACGTGTGTGCACATGCGCATGTGCATGTGGTTCTGGAACCCAGGACCTCAAACATGGTAGGAAAGCACTTTGTCACTGAGCTACCATCCATCCCCTTATTATTTTTTTTTAAGAGAGAGAAAGAGAGAGAAAGAGAGAGAGAGAATTTAATATTTATTTTTTAGTTTTCGGCAGACACAACATCTTTGTTGGTATGTGGTGCTGAGGATCGAACCCCGGCTGCACGAATGCCAGGCAAGCGTGCTATTGCTTGAGTCACATCCCCATCCCCATCCCCTTATTATTATACATTCTTTCTCTTTTCTCTTTTTCTGTCTTTCTTTCTTTCTGGTACTAGGGATTGAACCCATGGTCTTGTGCATGTGAGGCAAGCACTCTACCAACTGAGCTCTATCCCCAACCTTATAAAAATTTCTTTCTTTTTTTTTTTTTTTAAAGAGAGAGTGAGAGAGGAGAGAGAGAGAGAGAGAGAGAGAGAGAGAGAATTTTTTTTTTAATATTTATTTTTTAGTTCTCGGCGGACACAACATCTTTGTTGGTATGTGGTGCTGAGGATCGAACCCCGGCCGCACGCATGCCAGGCGAGCGCGCTACCGCTTGAGCCACATCCCCAGCCCAAAAATTTCTTATTTATAATTCTCAAATTATTAACACACAACTAAAGATTAAATGCATGGTCTTAATGCAGTAACAAACACATCAATGGCAAAAGGAAAGGGCACATCTACCATGTTAATCCATGTAGTGAGAGGTGCCTGGCAATGTAAAGAGCACAAGTTTAGGACTTAGATCTAGTATTACTTCCTAGTCAGTCTCCCATGCACTGGACAGTCCAGTTCTCCTCCTCTATAAAATGGGGATAACACCTGCCTTGTAAGGTCATGGTGAAGTCTAAATAAGTTCATACCTGTGCACTTTTGCAAGTGCTTGTGACATGTTTGCTGCTACTATTATTAGCATCCCTCTCTTTGCCTGGCACATTCTGGGTACTCAATAAATGTTTGCCTAAGTGAATTAAAACAAGCATTGCTTCACTGAGGGTAGATAAGGCAAGCCAGCCTTCAAACAGTCATGAGAAACTGCTTCATGAAAAGGAAGGTACGGAAAAACAAAACTAAACAAAAAACAACCTCCAAACACAGGGGACTAAAAAGTCACTTCTATCAGCCACGTGCTGTTTTAGGGCTCTTCTTTGGGCTTGGATGTTTTCTTTAGGGCTCTTCTTTGGGCTTGGATGTTTTCAGGGCTGTTTCTAAGACCCTCAGAGAAGAGTGCTTTGAAATCTTGATCATCACTGTATAGTATGGAAAGAGGCCCCCCAGGATGGCCCCCAGGGCAGCCCCCAGGACCCGAGGCCTCTGTCTCCTTGAGCCAGCACTCTAGACGGCCAGTGGTTTCCTGAGCCAGCTGTGTCCCAAGTCATTTCCCGGGGAGGGTTAGCCTGCTAAGGCTGCCAGGGTGCTGTTGGTCTCCATGACAACAGAGCGAGCGAATGAGGAGATGCTGCAAACGAGTGGTGTCATCTTCGAAACCAAAACCCCCCTGCCTCGCCCACGCAGCAGGGCCCCTGGCCTCAGGAAGTGGAATTCTTCTGGGAAAGCGGCTGACGTTGCTGGTAGCCGGGCCGCTGCCCCTGCCCAGGCAGGCGCTGATGCAAGCGCAGCCCCTGGCCAGCAAGGCCAGCGAGGCGGGCGGTCCCCCGGGAGCTGGCGCAGCGCTCTGTCTTGTTCCCTTCCGGCCACCCCACCCGGTTCTCCCTGTGAGGAGTCAACAGTTCCTGGGTGGTTCCCAGTGGGGGGAAAAAACTGGGTCGGTCCAAACCAAACCTCCGCTGAGCTTCCCGGACTGGGACTTCGAGAATGTGAGCATCCCAATCTGACCACATTAGGGTCAAGGTCAAGGGCTATTTGTGCTCCCTGCCATCCCCTGGGGATGGCTCAGTTGGCCTGGGATACCTGGTGGCAGACGGTGCCAAGGAAACCGCCCCAATCATGAGGGAACCTTGTGTCTGGATGCGGAGGCGGTGAACCGCCTCTGGGATGGAAGTGGTCCAGCCAGGGCTGGTCTCTATCGCCCTCTGCTGGGAGAATGGGGGGATCGCTCTAAAATTCCCACTGGCACCTCCCAGAGACTTGGGGAGGGGCTGCAAGGTTAGGGAGCACCCTCCTCTTTATGAATAGGGATAGGGAGACAGGCGCTGTGGCCCACCCTGCAATTCCACCAATTCGGGAGGCTGAAGCAGGAGGATGGCATGTTTGAGGCTAGCCTCAGCAACTTAGCGAAGCCCTCAGCAACTTACTAGAGCCTGTCTCAAAATGCAAAATAAAAAGGGATGGGAATGTGGCTCCATGGTAAAACATCCTGGGTTCAATACCCAGAACCCAAAACAAAAGAAACAAAATCAACTAGCCAAACGAAAAAAACCATAAAGTAACAACACGGGAAACGGAATCTTAGAGGGTAAGGGATGTATCCATAGTTGTGCCCCTACTCTAGGACCAATTCAGGACCACAAGTGGCACTAACACTCTCACTGCCAGGCCTATGTTTTTGAAAAGAGGAGTCTCCCATGATTAACACCTGTGACTGAGGTCTTACTCCACAGTGTTCCTGGGAGGACTTTCATCACCTGGTCCTATTAGAGATTCTAAATGGGATTCAGCACCCTGACTTTTTGCAGGGTTCACAAAAGTCAAAACTATTTTTGTAATAATATGGAGGGACCAGGTGGTGCACTCCTGTAATCCCAGTGACTCAGGAGGCTGAGGCCAGAAGACTGCAAGTTCAGGGCCAGCCTCAGCAATTTAGCAAGACCTAGGCAAATTATTGAGGCCCTGTCTCAAAAAATAAAATAAAATAAAAAGGGTTGGGGATGTGGCTCAGTGGTCAAGCACCCCTGGGACCTTTGGGTTCAATCCCAGGTACAAAAAAAAAAAAAGTATAAATGGGTCCCAACACCAAAGCATTTTAAAACAGCTGCTCTGTTTCAAGTGGTCACCTCCCAGTCACTGTCACATCACCCTCCTTTATTTTCCTCATGGTTCTTTTCACTAAAGAAATGACTTGTTTTATTTTTGAATGTGTTCATGAATCTTGTTCAAATGCAGATTTGGATTCAGTAGGCCTGGGGTGGGGCCGGAACCTAACAAGTTCCCAGAGACTGAGGCTGCTGGGCTGGAAACCACATTTTGAGAACTGCGGCTCTAGTGTTTTGTCTCATCTGGAGACAGGGCTTGCTTGGGACCCCTCCTATGAAAGCAGATCAGATGGCTATTCGATATATGGGCAACCAGAGAGAATGTGGACACGCAGCTCCTCCCTGCCTGAGGTTCACAACCCCTAGATGAAATTGAGTTTGCAAATTCGGAGAAGTAGGAAAAACAGTGTCCAAGATGAAGAGGAACTGGGTGGGGTGGGCTACATTGCTGCAAGCTACTCATGAAACAGATGTTAAGCTTATTCGGGTACAGTTCTAGAACCAGCTAGAATCACTCCCCCAATCTCAAAGTACAATGTACATAGTTGAACAGTAGGAATTTCAGTTGTCATGCAAAAACTTTTACAGGGGGTGGGGTAGGGGATTTCTAAAGATGCCATATAGCATTTTGTAGTGGGGTGGAAAATATATTTAAAACCAAACTACTTGTAACTGCTTCTGCTATCTAAATCGGGGTGATAGTATAATTTACATCAGTGGAAAAATGAATCTCTATACTGGGTCTTTCCACTTACAGAAGGGAAGAAGACTGACGTGGTAAACCTTCTGCCACTTGGGTTCTACTGCCAGAGAAGGGATTACAAACTCAAGGGCCTCCAGAAGTCAGGTCACGTCAACAGGAGAGCCCGGTGGATTCCATGAAGAGGAGCTATTTTGCCTGACTGAAGAGGGTAGGTCTTATTCAAGTTGTGGCCGCCATGTTTGATGGAGGACCTTGTGTTATCTTTGTGTTATCTCATCTTTTGAGAGAAGTCGGAAACCCAGAGTTACACGTGAAATGCATCCATTTTTTTTTAAGTCAGAAAGAAAATCAAATCAAACACACACACACACACACACACACACACACACACACAAATGCAAACTGTGTGCTGGGACAAGGAAAGTAGATCTTCCCAGTTCTGAGATAAAGGGGTAGAAAAGGGATGAGGTGGGCCTTTGTTTAGCCAAGCACTGAGTATTCTCCAAGGAAGACCATAAATATATTCATAACTGGGCACCTATGGTGTGCTAGCTCCATAGATGCACTTCCTTTACATTCTCTGACTGAAACTTTGTAACAGTGATGAAATATTACAGAAAAGAAACTTGCCCTCAGTTACTCAGCTAGCAACCGGGGAGAACTAGATCTGGATGACTCTCAATATTATGTTTTTAAATTCTTTGTGGCATATAAAATAATGTGATAATATATAATATTATATATAAATCCATAAATAATATATAATAATCATTCTTAGCATTGTGGTAGCTTGCATTTGGAGACATTTGGAGTCTTTTCTGGGTTTTTTTTCTTAATACTGGGGACTGAACCCAGGAGTGCTTTACCCTTGAGCTATATGCTTTCCTCGGCCCTTTTTTTGTTTTGTTTTTACTTTTTATTTTGACATACGGTCTTGCTAAGTTGCTGAGGCTGGCCTTGAATTTGTGCTCCTCCTTCCTCAGCCTGGGATTATACACCACTGTACCAGTGTTCTTGGAAGACACTAAACATGTGTGCTCTTTTTAAAATGATGATATATTAGTATATGGCAGCTTATTCACTAGGATTTCAAAATATCATTTTGGTACTTCCTTTAATACATTTCTACTGAATATTTACTCTATGCCAGTCTCTGTGGTACATGCACATTAGGAATACCTCCATGAAAAAATGACACAGGATCTCTTGCCAGGTGCTATGGATACACACCTGTAATCCCAGAGACTCAGGAGGCTGAGGCAGGAGGATCTCAAATTCTAGGCCAACCTGGGCAATTTAACAAGAGTGTGTCTCAAATAAAAAATCAAAAGGGCTGGTTGGAGCTAAGTGAAAAAGTGGCCCTGGGTTTAATCCCTAGTGCTGCAAAACAAAAAAGGTAGGTTAGAGAAAAAGTTTTAAATGATGATAATACCAGGTACCCAAGTGGTGGTACTTTGGGTGCATCTTAGCTGAGGGCTAAAATATCAAGGGGAGATGGTGAGGGTGACCGAGTGTTCCAGGCAGAGACAATAAACAGCGATTAAGAAGTTCAGGAAGCAAGAGAGTGCATCAGGCGATGGAGGAAATGAAAGTAATACCTGTGGTCCCGAAGGAAGGTCTGGGAGGTAGTGATGGCAATGACACTGGGGTGAGGGTCAGAGGGCAAATCACAGGCCTTGTGGGTCATGTCAAGACATACATAAATGTAAAAATATATTAAAATATTGTGCTACATCAAAATGTATCAATATATTATATAATGTTAATGTTCATTGTATATAATTTATGAACATACATTTTTTACTCCTTAAAACCTAAATCAGAATTATGCATAATTTGTTTTTAAAGCTTTAGTGCATTTTTTTTAAACTGAGGATTGAACTCAGAGGCACTCAATCACTGAGCCACATCCCTAGCCCCTTTTATTTTGAGACAGGACTTGCTAAGTTGCTTAAGACATAAATGGCTGGGGCTTGCTTTGAACTTGTCACCCTCCTGCCTCAGCGTCCCCGAGGTGCTGGGATTACAGGCACGCGCCACGGGGCCCAGCTCTATTGCTATTATTACCATTACACTTTGTACCTTGAATGTTTTGCCACCAAGCCACATTCCCAGCTCTATCTACAACATTTTAAGAAAACCTCAGATGCAGCTGTGGAACACGGATGGATATGCCCCTGAGATTAGGAAGCAGGGATCAGAAGCCAGTTTCCCTCCTGGCTATATCACAGCCTCCAAGGTGGCCAGGGCTGGTTCCTTCATCTCTGTGCACCCCAGATTCTCCCCTTCAGACACAATGGCATGCAGAAGTGGGGTCTGGGTAGGGAAAGAGCTCAAAGAGTCTCTCTGGGCCGGAGAAACTGGAAGCTGGGGAACTGCAGTCCATTAGGTCACACAGGAGGTCATGCCTCATCACTCCAACCCCAGACCCACGTCTTCCTTGATTGCTCACTGCACAGACTCAGCTGTCTCTAACATGCAACTACCGTGATGTTTTAAAAGATGCTTCTCCAGCCAAGCACTGTGGCATGAGCCTAAAATCCCAGCAACTCAAGGGCTGAGGCAGGAGGAAACCAAGTCCAAGGCTACTCTAGGCAACTTGGCAAAGCCCTAAGCAAATAAGTGAGACCAGTCTCAAAATAAGAAATAGAAAGGGCTGGGGATGTGACTCAGTGGTTGTGCACCCCTGGGTTCAATCTCCAGTACCCTCCCACAACACACACACGTTTCTCCAAGGCTTCAAGATAAAAGAGGTGATTGCCCTTGTGTCCTGACCACAGTGATGAAAGATTTGCAAGAATTATCTGCATTGATGCTCTCTTCCCAGCTCCAGTTGATCATGTTTTCAGGCCTAGATGGTCAGTGGCAAAGAATGCCGCATCTTCTCACAGAAATACAACAAAATGTTCCAGCTTTGTCGTCATGTGAGACAAGGGTACAAATCCCAGATTAGCTTCTGTCCTGGAGCCAGTCACTGGAAAAACCCTTCTGGGCTTCATCTTTAAGCACTTACATATATATGTATATGTATATGTATAGTAAGGCAGGCTTTATTCAAGGAGGGCCAGCAGTGATAGATGTAGGGACCAATGTGATGGGTCCTGCAGCGAGGGAGAGAGATTGGACTCAGCTCCCAGTTATATTTTTATTTATTTATTTGTACTGAGATTGAACCCCGGGGTTACACCCCCAGCCCTACTTTGTATTTGATACAGAGACAGGGTTTCAATGAGTTGCTTAGCGCCCCACCTTTGCTGAGGCTGGCTTTGAACTCGCTATCCTCCTGCCTCAGCTTCCGGAGCTGCTGGAGTTACGGGCACATGCCACCATGCCTGGCTTTATTTTTAATTCAGAGACAGGGTCTCACTACATTGCTTAGAGCCTCGCTAAATTGCTGAGGCTGGCCTTGAACCTGTGATCCTCCTGCCTCCTGAGCCCCTGGGATTATAGATGTGCACCACCACACCTGGTCGTAGTTATCTTTTAAACAGGGACAAACCAGCCTCTTAGTGGGCATGTCGTGAAGGCTGCAAGGGAATCAGTGTGGATATCCCTGAGTACAGGGCCTGGCACAGGGAAAATGCCACACAGAGGAACTAATGGCCTTGCCATGCACCTCTGCTCTGTGTGTGTGTGTGTGTGTGTGTGTGTGTGTGTGTGTGTTTTCATAAAAACTTTCTCTGATTCTAAGGCTTCTGTCTTCATGCCCCTCCTCAATCACACCTTGAACGGCAGGGTTCCTATTTTAGGCATCTCACCAGCTGGACATGAGGTCCCAGGAGGAGCAGTTCAGAAGGAACTGAAGATGCATAAGCTGGATGCCATGGAAAGGTGTATTTAATTAGCTTTGTTTCACCCAAAAGGAGTAGGACCTACAGATGGGCCGGTGTTACCAGAGGGTGAAGAGGAACTGTCTTGCTATCAGACAAGTCTGAAAACAGAAGTGGACTGCCTCAAGCCCCAGTCAGCTGCCCTTTGTGGACGTGTTCAAGCCGAGGCTGGAGGACCAGGTGTGCAAGGTGCAGCCAAAGTGCTGTGCTTTGCAGTGTAGGAAGTCGGACTGGACAATTAGCTTTTGGACGGGTGCTGGGGAGGCAGTAGGCAGGACCATCAAGGTCTCCACACTTTTATAGCTTGTTATAACAGTACTTCCTCTTTTATCTGACTTATCTATTTGGGTTCCTGAAGAGTTGAAAAGAAGATTTTGCTATCTAAAAAAAAAGTGGGGAGGGTCATGGGTATTGCTGCTATTTTGTTTTGTTTTGTTTTTTCTTTTACTGGCCTGGATCACCTCTTGAGAGCTTTCTGAACTTTGCAGCTCCAAGGAGATGATTCAGAATTGCCCATGACCTTGAATATTTGTCAGGACTTTTTTGGTTGTAAGTGTCAGAACACTTCTCAACGTGGCTAACTCAAGAAGGGGATTTAGTGACTCCCAGGAGCCTGCAGGGGCTGTTGAAATAGTTCACAGAATTGCAAAAGGAGCTGAGATAACACCACTTTAGAGCCCAGGACCGTGGGCACCTCCAGTTGCCCAGACTCTCTCTGTTCTTATAGCTGTCAGCTCTGCTTTTCTCATATTTTTCTTCCTGCATTTTGCCCTCTGATGCTCATGGTACCAGCAGACTGGGCTACTGGAAAGAGAACCTCTTGCTCTCAGAATGTGCACATCACCCCAGGTTCAGGTTACACCCTCTTGCCTGTGAGAGGTGAGAGGTGAGTTTACCAGATTAAAAAGGATAAAAAAAGGCTCCCTGGAAAATCAACAAACAGAAGCTGCTTCCCTCTTGGAAGACTAGGAAAAATGTGTACAGGAAAACTTTGTCACAAAATCCTGGGCTCTTTTCCAGATAAGGGAGTTCCAATGAAAAGAGTTCCTGTTCACTGACTAATGATTTAGGTTGAAATATTACATGCTTTACCTTTGTAAATTGTGATCATGAGAATCAGAGGTGGGTTTTTACTTATCCTTTCACTGATGAGAAATGGAGGTTCAGAGATATTAATTAACTTTCCCACGACCACTCAGCTAGACATAAGAGAACTGGGATTTGGCTCTGGGCATCAGTCCTGGCCTGCATTTTGAGCCGTCCCTCACTTCTGACAAATTAGAAGATGGGGAAGTGGTTGAAGGGGTGTAGACACAGACTGAAGCAGGGTTCCTCAAACACCAGTGGTAAGACCAGAACTTAGGTTCTGGGTTGGCAGTAAAGAACACTACAAGAGGCCTGCTTCTGAGGCCCAGCTCTGCTTCTGTGGCTGAACAGGTGTAAGTCAGCAGAGCCTTTTAGAAACAAAAATCCAGCTGTGCTCTAAGACATGCTTGAAGCATTTCGGCCCAGATCTCTCTCCAAGCCCCTGTGCACCTGTCTCCCTCCATAGCTGCTCTCTGTGTTCTTGTTCTCGCCATTCGACCAGTTATTTAATAAGGTTCAGGCTCCTTTGCAAATGCTGCAGTCCTCTCTGTTTGGAGGGCCTGTTCCCTTTCTCCCATTTTTCTTTGTACTGGGGTTTGAACCCAGGGGCTCTCTGTCAATGAGCTACTCTCCCCCAACATACACATACAGTCCTTTACATGTTTTGAGACAGGTTCTCACTAAATTACCGAGGCTGGCCTCCAACTTAGAATCCTACTGCCTCAGCCTCCTGAGTCACTAAAATTACAGGTATGCACCACTGTGCCTGGCAGTCCTCTCTGTTGCCAGAAGATCAGATCTCTTTGGGAAACACCCTCAATTCACCTTAACTACTCCTGCAAAGCCCTTCCCCGCCCCCCATGGATAATGAAGGTGTATTTTGGCTGATCGGGGACATTACTGCCTTATTCATCTGTATCCACAAACCCAGCAGCACGCCCAAGCTCATAGGAACAACCCCAAAGTGTTTATTGAAAGTCTCAGTGAAGGTCTAAGCACCCACTCTGAGGGCCTCCGTTTTCCCGTTGTAAATGTCAGATTGTGTAGGTGTCAGATTCTATGACTCTAAGAGCCACGAAGCACCTGGGTAAAGAGGGAGGGAGCTGGTTTCTGTGGGTGGAACTGGGTTGAGTCTCAGAGAGTGTTGCATTTCATTTGAAGCCTCTGAAAGAAAAGGCTAGCTGGGTCCATCTGGTCTGGTAACAGGTGGACTCAAAAAAGAAGAGTTCATTTAAAAAGCAGCCCTGCCTACAAAAAATATTCACACTCCCTCCCCGAAGAAGGCTGTCACTCGGTTCCTCTCTCTGGCTCTGACATATGCTTCCGTCGCTCGCTCCTGATCGTGGTTGATATTCAGAATCTTCTACCATGTGAGCCAAGCTGGTGTGAGAACTGGAAACGGCTTAGCTGATAGCTGGGAGCATAAAGAAGCATTCCATGATGCCCTCAAGCCCAGAGCCTTTGAGCCATGTGTCACCGGCTCAAATCTGGACACCAGAGGTTTCTTGAAACTAAACGGGGTCACTGGTGGTGTTTGCAGAGAGATGGGGGTTTTCTGAGGCTTTGGTTGGAATAAAGAGCCTACTAGGTCCTTTACATATGGGCATTTTTCTTCGCTTGCCTGCCTGATGGACCCCAGAACACAGCCATGTTCAAATTCCATGTCTGTCCCTTACTATGCAATCCTGGGCAAATGACTGAATTCAAGGGTGGGGAGGCTCAGTTTCATCATCTTCAAAAAGGAGGTAGTTATAATACCTACTTGTTAGTATTATAGTGAACACCAAACAAGTTATTTTGTCTAAAGTTTCCCCCTCCCCCATAGCACTAGGGACTGAACCCAGGATTTCTCCATCCCCAGCCCTTTTAATTACTTTATTTATTTTATTTTGAGAAAGGACCTTACTAAGTTGCCCAGTGGACCTTGAACATTTGGTCCTCCTGCCTCAGCTTCCCAAGTCGTGTCTAAAGTTCTTCAAATGATTTCTGGCCCCGGCTAAGCATCCTATCAATGTCTTCAGTATTATGTAAAATGTTCTCAACACCCAGTCTGGTACTAGGCAATAGCACTAGTATTTCCCAAAAAGCTGTCTGCAGACCACCTACCTCAGAATTGCTTGGGCAGAGGTGATACTCAAAATGTATATATTTTTTTTTATTGATTGTTCCAAACATTACAGAGCTCTTGATAAATCATCTTTCATACATTTGACTCCTCAAAATGTATATTTGACAATAGAAAGGACAAGGACATCCATTAATAATCAGAACTGAGAAGCAGATGCAATCTGGGAGGCTTATCCCATGCCAGTCATTCACTCTGTGGTTTCTGAACTATGGCAGATCTGGGAGAGAGATGAAGTGGCAGGGAACACACAGGTGTGTGTGTAAATAACCATCATGAGAATTGGGGTTTGCATGGCTGAAATGTGGACATCCCAGGTAAAGTTGGAACATTTGGTCGCCCACACTCAGGGACCTTAGGGACAATATCTGTTTGCCAATTGGTTCAGAAATCTATTGGTATCTTAATGACTTTTGAAGTCCCCAGCTGTCTGAATGCCAGCTCTGCCTGGAGTCTTCTGAAAATACAGATTCCTGGACCCTAAGCCAGACAGGTTAAATCTAGTCCTGGGAAACCTGTATTCTCTACGTGCATGCCAGGTGATTCTGATGTCAGTACTGTAACCTGGGGTTTCCAAGATGAGCAGGAAGTACCCTGGTCTTTAGAAAGCAACCAATGTGAGCATATAAATGTACTAGATGAGTGGTGATTCCATTTCTTTCCTGCTATACTGCTGATGCCCCAAGTGGGTAGCACCAAGTCAGTGGTCAGAAAACAGATCAAGTGGCACGTGAGGATTGGGAACCCCTGGCAAGAGAAGGGAAGCATTCTGAGGGAAGATTTAGCCATGTTTAAGGGAAGGCCAGCTGCTCTGCATGGCCACAGGTAGAACTCACCATATAGGACAGAACTCACCATATAGGACAGATGAGTGGCAGGTGATGAAGGGTTGTGCCTTTCTCTGGTAAGTGACGCTCACGGAAACCCACCAGGCCCATCCTGAACTGTGGGTACCATGGCTGTGGGAAATTTAGAACCAACCTAAATGTCTATGTGAGTATTTGATTGAGAGATGGTGATCACCCACATCGTGGAATACAGGGCAGAGCTTAAACATGAAGTCATGGTTTATTATATGAAAAGATCTTTGGGATAAATGTGTGTATGTGCATGCCAACCCATAGCCTTGGTCTACCACTGAGCACCGTCCCCAGCATCTTTGAAATGTGTTTTTGAAAAAAAGAAAACAAAATACAAAAGAATATGATCATGGTTTTGGCATTAAAATAATTTTTAAAAAAGAAAATCAAGGCACAGTGGCACACACCTGTAATCCCAGTGATTTAGGAGGCTGAGGCAGGAGGATCACAAGTTGGAGGCAGCCTCAACAATTTAGTGATACGCTGTCCCAAAATAAAAAAAACAAAGGGCTGGAGGATGTGGCTCAGTGGCAGACCACCCCTGAGTTCAATCTCCAGTACCAAAAATAAATAAACAAACAAATAAATAAAATTAAATAATAAAAAAGTTTACCTGCATTTAACCACAGCACCAGCATTCACTAGCTGTGTGATCTTTTTTTTTTTTTTTTTTTTTTTTTTTTTTTTTGGTGCGGGGGTACTGGGGGTTGAACTCAGGGGCACTCAACCACTGAGCCACCTCCCCAGCCCTATTTTGTATTTTATTTAGAGACAGGGCCTCACTGAGTTGCTTAGCGCCTTGCTTTTGCTGAGGCTGGCTTTGAACTCATGATCCTCCTGCCTCAGCCTCCCAAGCAGCTGGGATTACAGGCGTGTGCCACTGCACCCGGCTAGCCATGTGATCTTATCCATACTTCTGAATTTGGCTGTGTCTCAGTTTCCAAAATGATAAAATTGGGATAATGACAGTCACTTCTTCATTGGGTTTACTAAGGACAAGGGAAATAATCCACATAAAATCTTGAACCTGATGCTTGTCAGGATGAGACACTCAAGCAGTGATGGCTGGTATTATGAAATATACAGATAAAAAAAAATTCCTGGTTCAGAGACATCAGAATGGTAGTGACAGCTCTCTTCTAAGCATTAGAAATGACTGGAATGATTTGGTTTTTGCATGCCAGTATTTTCTGAATTGCCACAATGAACATAAATTACATAAAAAGAAGAAAAAAAGGAGCTTTGATTGCTGCCCTGTTCCTAGCAGGGCCTGGTATATGGCGGCACTTGTACAGGAAATATTTTTAGAAGAACTGAATGGACATTCAGATGCCCAGGTCATGCAATTTAAGAGGCTTTGTTCACATCAAAACACAGTTATTTAATTTCCCAAAGATTACCGCCCTTGCTGTTTTAAAAATAAATGGTTCCCTAAATGCTTTCAGTATTGTTTCCTAAATCACTGAGAACTGAAACCATCAATTTAGAAACTATTTTTTTCATTAAAGATTAAAATTTTCAAATAGGGCTTTATATTGATATCAGTTGCATTAGTGAGGATCCTTTGAAGTTAATAGGTATATAAATGAAACTGGCTTAAGCAAAAAAAAAAAAGTTTATTTTTTTGGTTCTTATAAGTAGGAGTCCCTAGGTGTTTTGCCATTTGAGAGGCCACATGATTTCATTATATTTCTGTTTCTCTACAATAAATGAGATGGCTGCCAGTGGTCACAAAGTCACAAGTATTATTATTATTATTATTATTATTATTATTATTATTATTATTGGTACTGGGGATTGAACCCAATGGGGTTTAACCGTTGAACCACATTCCCAGTCCTTTTTATTTTTATTTTTAAAATTTATTTTAGTTATTAAATATATTTTTTAGTTGTTGATGGATCTTTTTTTTATTAACTTATTCATATGTGGTGCTGAGAATTGAACCCAGGGCCTCATACATGCTAGGCAAGCGCTCTACCACTGAACCACAGCCCCAGCCCTATTTTTTTTTTTTTTTTTTGAGGCAGGGTCTTGCTAAATTGCTGAGGCTGACCTTGCACTTGTGATCCTCCTGCTTCAGCCTCCAAAGCTGCTGGGAGTACAGGCAGGTGCCACCACACTCCGCCTAAGTCACAGTCTTAGAGAAAGGGATCTTTTCCAAGGACTCTGGAAAAAAAAATCCCAGGAAAGACTGTGATTGGTCAAGTCTGGGTTATGTGGCCCTTGGGTAGAGGTTGAGCACTTACCATGGGATGGGAGGGAACATGGAGTCCAAAGAAAACATTCTCCATCAGACTAAAAATCAAATGTCACTCTCCATAAATAACCAGGTCCCTTGTTCCCAAGGAAGATTTTTTAAAATAAGATTCTTTGACTTTGCTATGAAAAGAACGCTATATCAAAATGCAAGAAATTATGGTTTTGCTGACAGATATGAACTGTCTGTCATCCAAATTCCAAGCTTTCTGGATTGTGAAGAACAACAACAACAACGGAAAAATAGAGGTATGGAAATAAAGCCTCATGATTAGACATTGAGCTTTCGCATCATACAGAAAAATCCAGCTTTTATTTCTTGTTCCGCCACTTACGTCTCCAAGCCTCAGTTAACTCTTTGGTAAAATCAGAGAGCTGGCTTTGATGATTTGCAATATCTCTTTTTGCCTGAAGATGCTATGATTCTGGACTTGACTACCCCAAAACAAATTATGTCTGAATTTCAAAGCAACTCTCATTTGCATAGGCCTGTAACTTTCTAAATGATACTCACTTTCGAGGAATGATTTCACAGAATGAATTCTTAGGAAGCAAAGAACATTATTTAACTCTGTAAAAGTAGCTATCACTCACGTATTGGTTACTCACTGTGCCCAACGCTGTCCTAAACCCTTTACATAGATTATTCCTTTGGGCCTTCTTTGAAAAGCCCAATAAAATAATCTGTTTTCAGTGATATCTTTCCTAGTATGGTCCACATCCAGATCCCTGGAACTCATCTTGACTATGTTAGGTTATATGGAACAGAAGAATTGAGGTTACATATGGGATGAAGGTACTACTAACCAGCTGGCTTTGTGGGTCGGGTGTGGGGTGGTTATCTTGGGTGATACCAATGTAGTTGTAAAGGTCCTGATAGCCAGGCATAGTGGCAACCACCTCTAGCAACTTGGGAGGCTGAGGCAGAAGGATCACAAGTTGGAGGCCAGCCTCAGAAACTTAGTGAGACTCTATCTCAAAATTAAAATTATAACAATAACAATAAAAGGAACTAGGGATGTGGTTCAGTGGTAAAGCACACCAGGTTTTATCCCCAGTATTGAAAAAAAAAAAAGGGTAATAGGTTCATTATAAATGAAAGAGGGAGGCAGGAAAGTCAGAGAAGGAAGTGTAATGATAGAAGCAGATGTCAGAATACTGTTCTTGCTGGGTGTGGAGATGGGAAGGACCAATAAAAGGGAATGCAAGTGGGCCTAAAAAAGCAAGGCAACGTGGGCCTGGGGCTGGGGCTCAGTGGTGGAGCACTTGCCTTGCACGTGTGAGGCCCTGGGTTCAATCCTCAGCATCACCTAAAAAAAATAAGTAAATAAAATAAAGATATTGGGTCCATCTACAACTAAGGAAAAAAAAAAGCACGCTAATGGAATCTCTGCAAACATAGACTGCAGATACTTTGATTTTAGGCTAGCAAGATCAATTTGGGCTTTAGACTTCCAGATCCATAAGGTAATATATCTGTGTTGTTTTAAGTGGCTCAATTTATGATTACTTTCTTTTTTAAAAAAATATTTTTTAGTTGTAATGGACAGTTGTTTATTTAGTTTAGTTTTTTTTTAATGTGGTGTTATGTGGTGCTGGGAATGGAACCCAGTGCCTCATGCGTGCTAGGCAAGGGCTCTACCACTGAGCCACAAACCCAGCCCTCAGGATTACTTATTGCAGTAGCAATGGGAAACTAGTGAACTAGTGCAGAGAATGCTATAAACCTAATTTACTGAGGAGGACACCATCATAGCAACTTGAAATGACTTGCCCCAGGTTAGACAGCTGCTAAATGGCCAAGTCAGAATCTCAGAGCATATGTGGCTGTATAGCCTCAGCTTTAACCACTGCACAGTTTGAATACCATGTACATGACGCCATGTTGGGCTGTGCAGAACACAGAGAAGCATGAGAACATGGTCCTGAACCTCAGGGAATTTGTGAACCTGGAAGGGTTTAAACAATATGATAGTATCAATTCCCTTTTAATGGAACAACTGAGAGTAGTCTGTCCTTAGATTGAATTTTCTAGAAGGTAATCAGACTTTTCACACCATAAAGATTAATCTTCTACTGGTAAATCTCTCACACCTCTGTCTCCTTGTCTACCAGATTCTCTGTTCCATTACTTCAATGTATTGGTCAGTTAGTAAAGGCTAAGTTTTGCTGCAGTAATGAACAACCCCTCAATTTCACAGATTTGAAACAATCAAGTTCTTTTCTTACTCATGCTATGCGTATAATGAAACTGTGAGCTCAAATAGACCTTTCCTCTTTTTAAGTTGATAATCTCAGGTATTTTATTAAGTAGCAGAAAACTGATTAACACACTAGCCAAATGACATCATTAGCATACAAGTTTCCTCATATTCTTCCCTGACATCCTCAGTTTGTTACCTACCCTCATAGGAGGGCTCTATTCATGGTCCAAAGATGGCTTCATGTATCACAAACAAGAACACAGCATCCAGGGATAGAAAACTTATCTAATTCCCTAACCCTTGCCTTTTTTTTTTTTTTTAATACCAGGATTGAACCCAGGGACACTTAACCGCTGAGATTTATTTATTTATTTATTTATTTATTTATTTATTTATTTATTTATTTATTATTTTGAGCCAGGGTCTTGCTAAGTTGCTGAGGCTGGCCTTGAATTTGCAATCCTCCTGCCTCAGCCTCCCAAATCCCCGAGATTACAGAAATGTGCCACCATCCCCAGTTCATTTCCCTTTGTAAAAGTATCTTCCTAGAGGCTCCCCAGCCGATCTTCCTCTCATCCCATGGGTAGGACCCCAACATGTGCACTTGGCAGGAGGATCAAGACCTCTAAGACTAGCTTAAATGAAATAAGATGTATTCCCTGGGACTTCCTTAGGGACTAGTACTCCTGCTCCCGAAAGAAAAGGACAAAGTCACTTGAGGGAGAGTGAACCAAACCGGGATTCTGTTTTTTAAAAAGAAGGGGTGTGGAGTTGCAGCTGAGCAGAAAACCCATAGTGTGGGAGGAGGTGGGGGAAACCATTCTGCACACATCTGAGCTCACTGAATGCTGGCATTACACTTATGAGACAGGTTTCCTTGTCCTGCTTCACAAATAAGAAATGAGGCATAGGATACACAGATCTAGCTATCTGACCTGGAAGTCCTATTCATTGCACTAGACCTGGCTATTTCACTATTAACACAATCACAGAGCAGAATGTCAGAACTGATTTTTTAAAAACTTCTTGGGGTGGGGGTGGGGGTGTAGCTCCATGGTAGAGCGCTTGCCTAGTCATGGGGCTCTGGGTTCTGTCCTCAGTTCTGCAAAACAACAATAACCCTTAAGGGAGGGCAGAAAAGGAAAGGTGAATCTCCACTTTATTATTTTTTTAGTAGTGGAGCTGCGAACTGGGAGCCAGTGGAGCATGCCTATAATCCCAGCTGTACAGGAGGTTCTCGAGTTCAAGACTGTCCTCAGCAACTTAGAGAGACCCTATCCAAAACGAAAAATCTAAAAAGGGTTGGGGATAGAGCTCAGGGGTAGAGCATCTCTGGATTTAATCTTCACTGTGAAAAAAGAATTAGTTGTGGAGCTGGTGCTAGAACCAGAACCCAGGGCCTTGAGCAGACTAGGCAAGGGCTCTACCACCGAGCCTCATTCCCCAGTCTCTCTACTTTAATCAACAGTTAGCCATGGTATCAAAAAGATTTCCATGATCAAATCGGCTAATCTCTGAATTCCCTTATTGACGTCAGCCCTCAATCTTGTTTTTTTTTTTTTTTAATATTTATTTATTTATTAGTTATTGGCGGACACAACATCCTTGTTTGTATGTGGTGCTGGAGGATCGAACCCGGGCCGCACGCATACCAGGCGAGCGCGCTACCGCTTGAGCCACATCCCCAGCCCTCAATCTTGTTTTAATAAGGGACAGTGGCAAGGAAGAAAAAGCAGGTGTGCTAATCTGCAAGTTCATCCAGGACTAAATTTGGCTAGAAAAGGAACATAGCCAAATAGGCTCTGAAGTGACTCTCCAGGATCCCAGGTCCAAGGCAAAATCTCCCAGGACTCTCCTCCCACCCCTGAGGTACTGGGGATAGAGCCAGATCCTCCAGCATGTAAGAGAAGCTCTCTACCACTGAGCTACACCCCCAGTCTCCACCAACATTTCTTTTTAGCATCATCTCCATTAAAAAAATTGCATTCATTTAAAATTCAGCTCCTCCTTCCACCTGATAAACATACTGATGAATGTAGCTCCAAGGACACAATTGGTGGGGTGGAGAATAGAACCCACAGCTCTTAAGAGGCACAGGTATGGAACAGAGAAGAGCCATTGACTGCTATGCTCACCCCCACCCGGAACCCTCAGCCTGTTTTGGGTGGCATGCTGTACTACTCCAGGCTAGGCACTTGATTTCAAACCTTATCTAGATCTTAAAGAAGCCCAGGTTGCAAACATTAAGCTCTTAACTAGTATACCCTATTTCCTTAGCTTACCTGGAAAACTTGAATTTACTTCAAGATTCCCATGAAAAAATCTACCCGGTGGATATGGATATGACTCTCCCACACTGATTCCGAGAAGTTAATGAACTTGCCCCAGGTCACACAGATAGAATGTGATGGAGTCAGGATTTGAACCTTGGTCTAAATGGTCCCACATTCAGAGTTCCCTCTGTTTGAGTGAGCTACCACCGCTGTCCATCAGCTACTGATCCTTGTATCCAGTATTCTGAATGATCTTCCACCTGGATCGACAGATTCTTTATAATAAAGAAGTAACATGGGCTGGGGTTGTGGCTCAGTGGTAGAGCGCTCGCCTTGCACTCGCGAGGTTCTGGGTTCAATCCTCAGCACCACATAAAAATAAATAAGTGAAATAATGATATTTTAAAAATTGTGTTTAAAAAAAGAAGTAACATATTAAAAATATGGGGAAGGAGAATTATATTTGACATTAGAAGCTTTTTTGAGGTTATATATAAGTGTTTTTTTTTTCCCTCTTTAAAATAGTCCCAGGTTTTCAAAAGGAGATTTTACTGTTAAAAAATGTCCAATTCTGCCTGGTGTGGTGGCAGACACTTGTAATCCCAGTCTCTCAGGAGGCTGAGGCAGGAGGATTTCAAGTTCAAGGCCAGCCTCAACTTAGCAAGACTCTAATCAACTTAGCAAGACCCTGCCTCAAAATAAACATAAAAAAGAGAATATAGCTCCGTGGTAAAATGCCCCTGGGTTCAATCCCCAATACCTCCCTCTACCCAAAACGTCTCATTTTAGCTCTTATGTTTGTGTTTTTGCTTACTTGTGAATAAAGACTTATGGACACGTGCAAAAAAATAAATAAATAAATAAATCTTATCTTGCAACCCAGAACTCATTGTTCAGTGAATTTTGATACATACAAGAAGTAATGTTATGAAAAAGAAGAAAAATGGGTGAGATCCTGGATTCAATCCCCATCATCACAAAAAGAAAGAAAGAAAGAAAAGAAGAAGCCCCACTTTTTTCAAGGTCTCTTCAGGTCGGCATATTTAAAAAAAGACTTCAACTTGTCACTCAGCTCTCACTTTGCATGAATCATAACAGACTCTACATGGGGAAACAGCCTAGTTCTAGGAACTGGTAATAGAAGCTGAGGTTTGTCACCTTCCCAACCGCGTTTCAAATCCCACTTGGATGTTCGTTTGGGCCCCATGTGATGGTGCACCCTTGACCCAAGGAGAACTGAACAGCTGGACTGTGGCTACCTCTGGAAACAGATGCCCACATCACAAAGACAGCTGCCCCTGTGGTCAGACCCCTGGCAGAGGCCAGAGAAGAGAAGAATCTTTAGGGGGTGGCTGATGCTATTCCTATATCAGGGGTCACAATATAATGATAACAATAACAGCATCAGCTAATGTCCTTGGAATATATATCTATAATTATCTTACTGCTCTTGTTGCTGCTGTTAATATACCAGTTAAGCCACTAGCCATCAAAGTACCCACTAAGAAGCCATTAAAGACCAGACTGTGGGGGCAAAAAGGCAAGTGTGACTCTTACTGATTGTGAGAGTCTGACAACTTACTTAAATTTGCTTAGCCTTGCCAGACATGGTGGCATACGCCTGTAATCCTAGCAACTCAGGAACCTAACGTAGGAGGATCATGAATTCAAATCCAGACTCAGGATCTTAGCAAGGCCCTAAGCAACTTAGCAAGACCCTGTCTCTAAATTAAAATATTAAAAAGGCCTAGGGATGTGGCTCAGTGGTTAAGTACCCTGGGGTTCAATCCAATGTACCCCCTCAAATTGCTAGGCCTCAGTTTTCCTCATCTGTAAAATGAAGACAATAATACTATCTGTTCTTTTACAGTTGTTGGGATGATGAAGCAGGACCTTGTATGTAAAGCATTTAATAGCATGTTTTTTGGCTTAGAGTGAGGGCCTGAAGCTTGGCAGTGATCAATAGCTGTTAGAAACAAGGAGTTGAGAAATTCATGTCAGCTTCACTGCCATTCTGCCATTTCTGAGCCTACAAGAAGAGCCAGCCTTCCCCGGGTGGGGTGGCACATGCATGTAATCCCAGCTATGTGGGAGGCTGAGGCAGGAGGATTGCAAGCTTGAGGCCAGCTTCTGCAACTTAGCAAGACCCTGTCTCAAAATATCAAATAAACAGGACTGGGGATTATCTCCATGGTAGAGCACCTCTGAATTCAATCCCCAGCATTGTGGGGTGGAGGAACAGCTGTCTTTCTAGGCCTTTTTCCCACCTGTACCCTGTAAGCACCTAGAAGAACCTGAACTTTCCACTAGCAATTACGTGGAAGGAAAAAGAAAGAATGAAAGAACCTCAAGGAATAAACCATGATTTTTGCCCACGAACCAGAAAATGGAGCTCAGGTATCTTGCTTAGCAGATTTTTAGCTTGGCAGGGGCTTGCATGGAGGTGATGGGGGGACACAAGGAAGGAGGAAGAAATCTGTTTTTTGGATTTCATTTCTGCCTTGGATTGAGTACCGTACATATTTTCTCACCAGCAGGATCCAACAGATGGAAAAAAAAAAATACTCAGACCTGTGCCTGACATGGTTCACGGCACCCAGCTCCAAGGCAGGGAGGAGGGAGAAATAAATCAAAGTATTTGCTACCAGAGCCTTTCACAACTGAGAACACAACATAAATCTCTTCTGTAGGCTGGGCCTTGAAATAAGGTGAGAAACTGCAGCAGAATGAATATTCAGTCAGGAATGTTGGAGGCCAGGTTTTCTTAAGAGTTGAGTTTGTTTGAAGGAAATATTGGGAGACAGAAAAAGAAAAAAAAAAGTTAAGCTTGTCTATGGATCTGATTATATTATTATTATTATTTTCATACTGGGGCCTGAACCCAGGGGAGCTTTACCACTGACCTACATCCTCAATCTTTTTATTTTTCATTTTGAGACCGGGTCTTAGTAAGTTGCTCAGGGCCTTGCTAAGTTGCTGAGACGGGCCTCAAACTTGCAATGCTGCAATGCTCCTGCCTCAACCTCCTGAGTGGCTGGGATTACAGGTGTGCACCACCATACCTGGCACGATCTGATTATCTTTTTTTTTTTTAAGAGAGAGTGAGAGAGGAGAGAGAGAGAGAGAGAGAGAGAGAGAGAGAGAGAGAGAGAACTTTTAATATTTATTTATTTCTTTTAGTTCTCGGCGGACACAACATCTTTGTTGGTATGTGGTGCTGAGGATCAAACCCGGGCCGCACGCATGCCAGGCAAGCGCGCTACCGCTTGAGCCACATCCCCAGCCCCTGATTATCTTTTATGACAAACCCCATAACTCTGCTCTGAGATCTAGGACTCCTTCTCCCCATCCACCTTCCTGTCCACTGGCATATGTTGAGGGTTCACTCTGCTCCAGGCTACACACCCCAGGGCCTGGGATCGTAGATCTGACATAGGGCCTGTCCTTGGGAGGGAACACTCTCATGGGAGAGACAGACACTGAACAAATGATTCCACCAACATTGTCACAGATGCCAAGAAGGAAAGAGCTCGAACACATAAGGACAGGATTAGGTAAAGGCCACCCCACCTAGTTCAGGGACAGCCTGTCTGAGGAAGTGATAGCTGAAACAAGACCTGAAGGGTAAGCCGAAATCAGTCAAGCAAAGACTAGATGGTGGAGATGTGGGTGGGGGAGCTTCACATTTTCGAGAAACAAGGAAATGGCCAGTGTGGCTGAAGCTCAAAGTGCAAAGGGTAGAGGGAGACGGTTTGGAGCAGATGAGGAGGGAAGGAGCCATGGCTGGCTCACTTTCCTCTCACTTTATATGGCTCCCGTTCAGTTCTCACGGGTCCTTAGAGGGGAGCAGGCAGGCCTGCCCTACCTGTCAGGGGGTACTCCTTTGGCTCCTCCCAGAGCTCTGTAGTCCCCAGTGGCCCTGTTGGCTCCTTGGGCCTCTTCGCACCATCTCCAGGGCCTCACGACTTTGTCCTGGGTGCTGAGCCCCACCCTCCCACCCCAGAGCACTGAGACCAGTGTGGTCCTTGCTCACAGATTTCAGGAGCATGGGTTTAGCTACTGTGTGATCTGGTTTCCTCTTCTGTGACCAGTACTGCCTGTGATCTTGGGTCCCAGTAAAGAAACCGAGCCCCACTTCCACCCAGTTTCAGTAACTGGTTCCCTCTTTCTGTGTCATTCATCATAGTGAGAATGGCTACCTTCCAGAGGCCTTTAATCAGTTCATTTGACTGGGGTTGATTCAGAGGCTGCTTGGTATCAAGTACTCAGGGGCACAAAACTAGACAGGCTCCTGCTCCAGAGCAGCCTACAGGTCCCCACTGCCCCTCACATCACTGAATGCTCACAAGCCCAAGTGGTAGAATTTTTCTTTTCTTTTTGGTACTGGGGATTTTACTCAGAGGTACTTAACCACTAAGCCACATCCCCAGCCCTTTAAAAAAACATTTTATTTAGAGACAGGGTATCCCTAAGTTGCTTAAGGCCTCACTAAGTTCCTGAGGCAGGCTTTGATCTCATGATCCTCCTGCCTCAGCCTCCTGAGTCACTGGAATTACAGGCAATGCACCACCTGTAAAGGCACTTCTGATTAGTGGCTGAGCTGGGGTTTGAACCTCTCTGATCCCAAAGCCCAATTTCATAACAAGCGCTCTCTGTTCCCTGTGCTCATCTCTCTGTGTGTGTGAGAGAGAGAATTTCTGGACGTGTCCTAAGACTGTGATTTTTTTACAATTGGGGCCTTGTCTTGTGGGTGAAATCCTGCTCTTTACCCACCCGCTGTCCTGTGACTGCACCTCGTCTTCCTGTTCTCACATGTCCCATTGCATCTCCTAGTGTCTTTCTGTCCAGTCATCTATTAGCCTAGTTTCCTCTTATCACCATCTATCTCCCCAGTATGTGTCAGTCTTTGGAGCTCAGTTTCAGCTACGGCCTGAGGCCCAACCTATGGCTCTGAGGGTTTCCAGCTCTTCTCAGCCCACTCCACTCACCTGCTGCTAATCCTTAGATTCCCAGATGGATGTTGGAGTACAGCCCTAAGGTCCTGCTAAAGCTTGTGACTTCAAGGAAATTCTTTCTTAAACAGGATGGCACATCCTTAGGGGATGTTAGCTTGTAAGGGTGCTTTTGGATGTCACAAGGACTACAGGAATGTGGGGGTGGAGATGGGGAAGTCTAATGGCTTTAGAGGCCCGTGTGAGTCAGGCTTGTTGGACAAAGAACTTCCCTGAGATCCCCAAGATTTAAAATGTCCTACCAGACACTTATACAAATGAAAAACTTATTTTTAATTTTCTGAACCTAGAGCCAAACTCTTTTTTTCCCCCACCTTCATTTAAATGACAAACACAAAGTTTCCTAGAGCAGCTACCACACTGCCAATGGAAGAATGGCTGTTTACCAAGGCTGGTCCGCCATTTTGGGAAATGTCATTAATTGGCAGCACCACCGCTCTTGGCATCTGAGTTGCTAGTGCCTTAGGGTTGTATCAGTCTTCACTTGTAGCTATTTCACTAATATCTAAAATATGCCTATTTGGCCACTATTTTGAACTAACAAATTTAAATCAGAAAGGTCAATAATATCCAGTTGAATATGGTTTCACTGCTCTGAAATCCAGATGTACTCATCAAAAGTAGAGGTTCATTGGGCTGGGGATGTGGCTCAAGCGGTAGTGCGCTCGCCTGGCATGCGTGCGGCCCGGGTTCGATCCTCAGCACCACATACAAACAAAGATGTTGTGTCCACCGAAAACTGAAAAATAAATATTGAAATTCTCTCTCTCTCAAAAAAAATTTTTTTTTTTAAAAAGTAGAGGTTCATCTCCCTCCCTCCCTCCTCCACTCTCCCTCCCTCCCCCACTCTCCCTCTCCTTCCTGGCCACCATGAGCTGAGCAGCTCTCCCCTGTTGCCACATTCTACCATAACGTTTTCCTCCATGTCAGGCCTGGAGCAATGGAGCTGGCTGTCCATGGATTGAACCTCTGAAATTTTGAGCCCAAAATAAACTTTTACTCCTCTCAAAAAAAAAAGTGGTAAACATCTGACTAATTCACCATCTTCTTGTGTAGTCACTGTCATGCTTGAGCATTTTTATATTGATAGATATTAGACTGTAAAGTTTTTTTTTCCTTCAAAGTTAGGACTTTTGGTTGTGTGTGGTGCTTAGGATCGAACCCGGGCCGCACGCATTCCAGGCGAGCGCGCTACCGCTTGAGCCACATCCCCAGCCCCCAAAGTTAGGAATTTTATATTAACTTTTACAGTATAGATGTGTAGGTAGATTATAATATCTATGAATTTCAATTTAGCATAGTAAAGGCAAGGTTTTAAAAATATTTGTCTTGAGAAATGGGGCTTTGACAGTATGGAGATTCCTCAGAAAACAGAATGGAACCACCATTGGACGCAGTTATCCCACT
This sequence comes from Urocitellus parryii, assembly GCF_045843805.1. Taxonomy (NCBI): domain Eukaryota; kingdom Metazoa; phylum Chordata; class Mammalia; order Rodentia; family Sciuridae; genus Urocitellus; species Urocitellus parryii. The sequence continues at coordinate 9,982,458 of NC_135546.1, forward strand.
GCTCAGCTTATACCCAAAGAATTTAAAATCAGCATAGTACAATGACACAGCCACATCAGTGTTTATAGCAGCTCAGTTCACAAAAGCTAAGCTGTGGAACCAAACTAGATGCCCTTCAATAGATGAATGGATAAAGAAATGTAGTTCATATACACAATGGAATATTACTCAGCCAGAGAAGAACGAAATTATGGTATTTGCCAGTAAATGGATGGAACTGGAGATTATATGCTGAGTGAAATAAGCCAATCCCCCCCAAAACCAAAAGCTGAATCTTCTCTCTGATATAGGGATTCTAACACGCAAGGGGAGGGAGGAAAGGAGGCCCACCATATTGAATAGGGGGGAATGGGAGTAAAGGGGTGGGGTTGGGAATAGGAAAGACAATAGATTGAATCAGAAATAACTTTCCCATGTTCATATATGAATACACAGCCAGTGTAACTGCTCATCATGTACAATCACTAGAATGGGAAATTACACTTCATGTATGTATGACGTGTCAAAATACATCCTACTGTCATGTATAATGAAAAAGAACAAATTTTAAAATTTTTTTAAAAACAAATGGGGCTTTGACAGAACTAAGAACTGTCATTTTAAGGAGATGAGAAAGACTTCTAGTGTATGAGCCATAATTTGTACACTAAAATGCAGGATGATGCCATGGATGCCTCTTTGGCAACCAATGACTTATTTTACTGGGGATTGCTTCTCTCAAGATGTTGGTTCTCTTCCCTTGGAAGGTTTATTTGCCTCTCTCTTACCACTTGAGAATTTTCTAGGGTTTTGCACATTGCAGAAGATTATGATTTTTAGAGACTGCACAGTTTTTCAGAGCAAGTCCTCATGACCATGGTGGGTGATCAAGCTGGATGACGATCTTCTTGGTTACCAAGTGGTGAGATCCTTGAGGTTCTATTCCTCTTTGCCTCCCCACTCCCTGCAGGTAGAACATGGTGTACAGCAAGTGCTCAGTGTAATTGAATAGAATTTTGCCAAATATGCAATATGGACTTGGTATAAGAAGCCCGAATTAATGCTTGTCCATCATACTGAATTTAAATAATTTAGACGTGTGTACTCAAGAAAAAACTGGAACCTCCTTCCCTGGGTTTTTGTAAATATATGGCACAGCCTGGGTATAGTCCAATCAGAGTGAATGGGACTAGCTGGAAAGCCCACATTGGTGCATTATAGCCCAATAGTCCCCTCTGTCTCCTTGGGTCCCACTTCCCACAGGTAACTATGAGGAATAATGGTGAAATTTGAAAATTCTTCTCTTTTTATTGCAAACATCATTAAAATTTGGTAAACACTGGGGCTGGAGTTGTAGCTTAGTGGTAGAACACTTGCCTAGCATATTTGAGGCACTGGGGTTTGATCTACAGCACCATATAAAAAATAAATAAGCAAAATATTTGTCGATCTACAACCAAAATATATATATTATATGCATATAATGTAATATATAAATTAAACATATATATATTTAAATTTAGTAAATATTTCTCCATACTTAAGATGTGTTAGTGGGAGGTGGGCAGATGAGAAAGGGGGATGCTCATGGAGAATGAGAGGTATTTTTTTATGAGAGGTATTTTAATGTATTTATTCAGTTATTTAAAGATGAGATTAGGTCACAATACTATTCTACAGTGTGCTCTTTCCATTCCTATGTCTTAGCCCATTTAGAACCACTTTGTGATCAAGGGGCTTTGAGTACTCACTCTGAAAGAAGTTCCAAAGCAAGAATACTAAAGATGATTGAAGAAAGTAATGCGTTACCAAGGGGAGGAGGTAATTTTAATGGGAGAAATAAGTCTGCAGATATAGGAGTTCTTGAATGCTTTTTCCTTCCTCTTTTATTTATTTTTGGGGGGGACCAGGGATTGAATCCAGGGGTGCATAACCATTGAGCCATATCCCCAGCCCTTTTTGAAATTTTTCTATGTTGAGACAGGGTCTCACTGAGTTGCTTAGGGCCTTGCTAAAAGTTGCTGAGGCTAGGTTTGTACTTGCAATCCTTCTGCCTCAGCCTCCCCAGCCACTGGGATTTACAGGTGTGTGCCATAGCATCTGGCCTTCCTTCTTTTTAAACCTACTAGAAATTTGGATATGGTTGACCCAAGTCCAAATTCTAGTGGGGAACAAGAGCTTATTGTCTTATGCAGGAGACCAATTTGTTCACTAGTGAACGGATAAGGAAACAGCATCACTTACAACTGCAGTCAATGTTCTGAAAAATATACTTGAAGGCTAGACACCCAAAGCAGAAGACCACTTTAGGAAGAAGGTTTCTCTGAGGAGGTGAGTCCTGAATTGAGACTTGAGTTTATGCAAAGGCCCTGGAGTAGGAGAGAGCTCAGAGTGTTTGAAAAAAAAAGGAAATAAGGAATTTAAATGTATACATTTATAGCAATTTTATGGAATAGGAACAAGATAAAGAACAAGTCTGATAGGCAGAGGGGTCATGGAAGCAAGCGTTCCTTTTTTGGATAAATTCATTTTGAGACGCCTATTTGACACTCCAGAGAGGTATGGAGCAGACAGCTATAGTTCCAGAGATGGGTTTAATCCAGAGATGTAAATTTAAGAGTAATATATAGACATAGATATATTTATATTTTTTATCTTTATTTAAAGGTATATTTAAAGCCACAGGAGCTGACATCAGAGGGTGGCTCTAATTTCCAGCTTTTAAACATATTTTCTGCAAAGTTTCTGAGGCATAAGAAAAAGGATTTCCAGAGAGGAAAGAAGGAAAGATAAGACACAATTCAAATTTCACCCGTAGGCTTTGTCTTGCAACTGAAGCCATTTTTGCGGGTACAGGTTTATGAGACATAGGACACGCACTCCCCCTGCTGGTCATTATTTATCATTTTCCAACTTGCCATTCTGGGTGAGAAAGAAGTTTCTTGTTCCCATCGTCCCCAATTTATGATGGCTCAATTTAGGATTTTTTAAAAACTACACCATGGTGTGAAAGTGCTACACATTCAGTAGAAACCATACTTTGAATTCTGATCTTTTCCTGGGCTAACCAGATGGGTAAGATACTCTCTCTGGTGAGGGTGGGCTGTCTTTTGATCACAAGGGAAAGCAACCTAGGCTCTACAATGTGCTATATTGATAAGCTGCAATGTTTGGGGGATAGGTATATTGCATAAATTGATATTTTCAATTTACAAGGAGATTATGGGGGACATAACCTCGTTGTAAGTGGAAAAACATCTATATAAGCTTGCATGGGAATACCATAGAAAAAGGGTCAAGCCAGGTAAGGTGGCACATGCCTGTGATCCCAGGAGCTCAGGAGGCTGAGGCAGGAGGATCGCGAGTTCAAAGCCAGCCTCAGCAAAAATGAGCCACTCAACAACTCAATGAGACCCCGTCTCTAAATAAAATGCAAAATAGAGCTGGGGATGTGGCTCAGTGGTCAAGTGCCCCAAGTTCAATCCCTAGTAAACCCCCCACCCCAAAAAAGAAATAAGGTCAAGGCAAGGTTTCTTCTCCCAATAGCTGAAAGTTTCTCACTAGGAATATCAGTGTTACTGTGGGTGTGGTAAAATAGTGGGAAGAAACTGGGCTAGAACAGAACAGAGAGACAGAGAGAGATCTGCATTGATCTTTGCTTAAGCAAATAATCAAGTCTCAGCCTCTAGACTCTGGAGCAGCAGATCCAATAAAACTTTCTGGATGATGGAAATGTTCTATATCTGTATTGTTCAGTATGGCAGCTACTAGTCACATGGCTGTTCAACATGGCTGTTGAACACCTGAAACATAGCTATTGTGACAAGGGAACTGACTTTGTTTTTCAATTTTTTTTTTTTTTGTAGTTGTGGATGGATAGAATGCCTTTATTTTATTAGTTAATTTTTATGTGGTGCTGAGGATTGAACCCAGTGCCTCATACATGCTAGGCAAGTGCTTTGCCACTGAGCCCAAGGAATTGACTTTTTAAATTACTTTTGAGTTTAAAGAGCTACCTATGGTAATGGCTTCTGTATTAGACAACATGGTTCTAGAGACTCAGTTTCCTCATCTGTACAATGGGAACAACAGCACATACCTACAAGGTTCTGTGCCTGCAGGTTGAAATAGTTTGGGAAAACATCTAGCCCGGTGTGTGATGACAACAGGCAGTCGAGAAACATGAATTTGGAATATACAGTGTGTGGAATGAGTAGAACATTCTACCCACACTCGTCCACCTATCACTAAAGTTTTCATTAATCTCCTGCTGTGAATTCAGAAGAAAAAAACAGGGACTATGCATTGATATCACAAGTCCGGTTCTCTTAAAAACATCCTGCTTGGAATGAATCAGTCGATATGGTGTTTTGTATCCCCCTCCCCGTTTCTGAGATGGGAGACTGTATTGGCTTATGGTGAGAAAGTCATCAATGAATAATCAAAGGCAAAACCAAGCAGATGATAAATCTTGGCTTCCGTCCTGTGAAGCCACCCACCAAGCAAAGCTGAATAAATCTGTTTCGGGCTTAGCATATTTTCCAGGGTAATTGGTTGCAGTTTTCTCAGACTCTTTGATTGGTTAATTTTATCCTGGGCCTATTCCAAGCTAATAAAGCATCGAGTGTAGGAAGTCTCTGATTGCAGTTTAAGTTTCAGGGAGGGGAGCAGCGCATTCGCTCGACAACGCTGGGAACAAGAAAGCATTGCTTCTCTGTCCTGAATGTCCACGCCATCCGGGCCTCCGCAGTTTTCCCGGATGGTTTCCCTTCTCCTTGGAAGGGGCTGCAGTTGACTTACAGAAATCATCACAAAATTCTATGTAATTAAACTAATGATGGCTCCATTGATAGAGATTGTGAACATCTCAAACTGTGGGATTAAGAAACTGTGAAGATAAACAAGAGGCACGCTCTAGAAATGGCACATAGTGTGGATTTAGAGCCAGGAGAAGTGGGTTCAAGTTCTGGCTTCTCCACCTCCACTGTGTGGCCTTGAGCAAGACCTTAACATCTCTGAGTCTCTCTCTACCCTCAACAGAGTGTTGGGAAGAAGAATTAGAGAGTGCCCACAATGGGGAAGGCACAGTGCCCAGAATGTCATCCTGTCATCATGAGGACCCCCCCCACAAAGAGGGGTTATTGTCCTGCTGTCCCTTCTTCAATGCCATGAAGCTATTCCTGTCCTGAGAGAGACAGGAATGCTTGACACAGCCTTTATGTTGTTCTTGATTGCAATTTGTTCCTGCAATTCATGTCAAAGACCTCAGAATGTAACTGTATTTGGGGCTGGGGTTATGGCTCAGCAGTAGAGCGCTTGCCTTGCATGTGCAAGGCCCTGGGTTCGATCCTCAGCACCACATAAAAATAAATAAATAAATAAATAAATAAAATTAAAAGAAAAAAGAATGTGACTGCATTTGGAAGTAGAGTCCTTAAAGAGGAAACAAATTTAAAATGAGGTCATTAGGGTAGAACCTAGCTCAATACGATTACAGAATAAGAAGACATTTGGACACAGATAGGAAGGGAAGATCCCCCAAAGACAGCTATCAAAAGCCACGGAGAAGAGACTCAGGAGAAACCGAACTTGGTGCCACCTCGAACTCAGAATTCCAACCTCTGGAACAGCAAGGAAGTACGTTTCTGTTCTTAGAGCCCCTCTACCTGTGGTCCATCGTTATGGCAACCCCAGAAAACCAATATACCCACTCTGCCTGATATTCATTCATTCATTTATTCATTTTTTTTTTCAGAAAATAGTTTTTAGGCCAACTATGTTCCGGGTTCTGAGGGTACACAGGTGAGCAGTGCAAAGTCCCCACACTCAGGAAACCATGTCCTAAGCCCACGCATACTATGATTCCTACAGATAGTGCAAAGATCCCTGGTAGAAATGAGCTTGGGGGGTTGACAGGACAGAATGAAGACCTACGTTGATGAATAGATTCAGTGAGAGAGGATGTGAGACGTGCCTGGGGAGGCAGGCAGGGTGCACCCAGCTCACCAATCACATGTTTTTATGCTTGTTTGATTAATAACAAGGATTAGAACTCAGTCCCACTGACTCCCTGGCCATGCTCCCTTCATGGACGTACCATATTGATTGATTCTTGTCGAGTGGATCCAGGGATGCTGTGGGTGATGCACCCCTAAAATCCTCCTTAAGGAAAGGATTATTATTTAAGTGTTGGGAGTGGTGCTGGAAGACAGCCCTCTGTGGTGGACTGCTCTGGGGATTACATTAGCTGGAGAAGATGGCCTTGTCCCAGGTCATGCTTCCTTCCTGCAGCCCATGTCCTATGCCAGACAGATGTGGCTGCTTAAAGACTGACCCGCTTGGTGCAGCTTCAGAGCTGACAGTGGGATTGGCGGAGACCTTGGATGAGTACCTTGCAGACAGACTTCTCTGTGGGCCCAATCTTGCTCCATTCCCTTCCCAAGAGCACTATCTCATGAACACCCACATTGCTGCTGTCCTTTGCAATATGTCCCTCCCAGGAGCCCCACTTCAACAACGTCCCTGTGGGAAATCAAGTGCTGACAAACCAGCCAATGCAAAATATCTTCAATGCTTTCACAAAAGAGGATGGCTGTGTGCTGGACAACCATGAAGCAAAGAGAGGTGGGCTATAACTTTTAAAGGAGTTCATAATTTCTCTAGCAGTGCTTGCCGTACCCATAGTCCCTTTGGAATGAATGGTTCCTTAGGCATGGGCCAGATAATCCTGTATGGGTAGCTCTAGCTGACTGGACCATGGATATGAGGTGTCACCCAAAAGCTCAGGTGTGAGACAATGCAAGAATATTCAGAGGGGAAATGATTATTCTGAAAGCTATAACCTAATCAGTGGATTAATCCACTTGAATAAATTAACTGGGTGGTGACTGAGGGCAGGTAGGGTGTGGCTGGAGGAGGGAGGTTACTGGGGACATTCCTTTGGGGTTTATATTTTGTCCCTGGTAAGCAAAGCAGAGCTCTCTCTGCTTTCTGATTGCCATGTGCTGTGCTGCTTTCCTCTACCACGCCCTTCCGCCATGATGTTCTCCCTCACTTCAGGCCTAGAGCTATGGATTTGGCCATCTGTGGACTGAGACCTCTGAAACCATGATCCAAAATGAATCTTTCTTCTTCTAAGTTGTTCTCATTGGGCCTTTAATCACAGTGATGAAAAGCTGACTAAAACATGGGGTCATCTGTTAGTCCATGAGGTGATCTTCTTTAAGGTCACCTGTCTTCTGTAGCTTTTCCCTCCTAAGACATTTCCCTTTGCCTAGAATAATCTACAGGCCCCTTCTCCCCATCCCACCACTCCATTCGCCTGACAAATAACTATGCATCCTTTTTACCTTTGTCTAGAAGTCGCTGTGTAAAAGACCCAATCCCTTAGCACTCTTTGATGGGATACACTTTGAGGTTTTCCTTCCCACACTTGCCCCACTGTGTAAACCTTTATTAATAATGTTTAATTAGCTTTGTTTCCCCACTAGGCCAAAAGCAACTTAAGAGTCAGGTCTGGTTCTAGGTTGCTGGCCATTGTATTTCCAGCTCCAAGCACAGAGCCTCGGGCACAAGGAGTATGCAGTAGTATTTGTTGAATAATCAATAGATTTTTTTTAATTATTATTGGATGGCGGCTGAATGAGCCAAATCAAATATTTCTTTAAGTTGGAAAAATGCAGAGAGAGAAAGTCAGAGTCAATGAGGATTAGGGGGAAGCAGTCGTTCTCTAATTGTGATCCAAGGGCCTCTGAAGGTGCCCTGAATTCTTCCAGGGGGTCCACAAGCTCCAAACTATATTCATACTAATATGAACGTATTATTACTCTCACTTTTTCATGAGTGTATAGAATATGAAATGTTCACTTTTCTTTGCTTTCTTCTATTCTTTCTTTTGGAGCTAGGGATCAAACCCAGGGCCTTGCCCATGCTTAGCAAATGCTCTGCCACTGGTATCACTACCCCAAAGCCCCCAAAAAGCTCATTTTGGTAGTTTTAGATCCCATATCATAACTGACCTTTAGAAAACTATCACTTGTTAAGGATGGAGGTGTAGTTCATGGTAGAGTGCTTTCCCAGCATGCACAATGCCTTGGGCTCAATCCCCAAGGCTGTAAAAATAAAAGGAAGATACCTGCTAGGTGCAATGATGCATGCCTATAATCCCAGCAACTTGGAGGCTAAGGTAGAAGAATCACAAGTTCCAGGCCGGACTCAGTAACTTAGTGAGGCCCTGTCTCAAAGTAAGGAATAAAAATGGCTAAGGATGTGGCTCAGTGGTAAAGTGCCCTTCTGTACCAAAAAAAAAAAAAAAAGCATCTTCCACTTGTCAAGTTTTGGCATAGTATCATAAAAGAATATCTGCAACTCTGAACATTCTGTTAAAATACCCATCTCTTTTCCAACTACACATATCTCTGTGAGGCAGGATTATATTCACATAACCAAAATAACATATGGCAATATACTACTGACGCAGAGTTGTAAATGGGAATTCATCTATTTTCAATTAAGTCAGCCATTGTAAAGAGAATTGAAAAAATATAAGACTCGGTGTCAACAACCTGAATATATTATTTAAAAAAATACAGGTATTTTTCATAAAATGGTATTTATATTAACATATGCTTTATTTGTTACTAGTTTTAATGTGGAACTATTTTGAAAATTATGATTTTTTATTTCTAGTAGGGTAAATATTGATAAAAGTAATGTACAAAGGATTTGGGCTATGGCTCAGTGGTAGAGGGCTTACATTGCATGCATGAGGCTCTAGGTTCAATGCCCAGCACTGCAAAAATAATACTAGTAATAATGATGCACATAAACAGATACTTTTAGGGGTCATCAATAAACTTTGGAAGTGCAGAAGAGTCCTGAGAACAAAAAGTTTGAGAACACTGGGGAAGGTATGATTCAAAATTCTTTTGGCTGTAAGAGACAAATTCAACTACAACAGCCATAAGCCAAAGCCAGTTTCTCTTCACCCCTCAGGCTTCTCCCCTCGGTGCTGGCACCAGGTCAGGCAGAAGCTCCAGGTTGACATCCCATCAGCTTAGCAATGCCTGGTGCATCTTTTCCAAGGGCCAAATGCAGACTCCCATTGGCCTGGCTCCTGGACTAAGACTATGACCCACTAGGACTTGAGACCTTGTGTTCATCTCTGCAATGGTGAGTTTATGCAGTATTTCTTGAATGAATCATGTAGACGGAGAGGGGTGGCTTACCAGAGGAAAAGCAGAACACTTTTGCCATGAGAAAGGAAAAGAATGTCAGATGCACAAACAATATAGCCACAGACTACATGATAACATTTTGGTCGGCAGTGGACCTCATATAAGAAAGTGGTTTTGGTTTGAGCTGGTGGGGTAGCTCAGTGATAAAGCCCTTTTCTAGTAGGTGTGAAGCCCTGGGTTTGATCCCCAGCCCTGCAAAGACAGACAGACAGAAGACAGACAGATTAGATAGATAGATAAATAGATATATTAGATAAATCAGATAAGATTGTGACATCAGTGCCAGCAAAACACATTATTCACATGTTTATGGTGATGCTGGTGTAAATAGCCTACTATGCTGCCAATCATATAAAAGTGTTGTACATCCAATTACATACAACAGATTAAGGTTTGACAATGACAATAAATGACTGACTTTTATTAAAATGTGTGATACAACTATGTCACTGGTTTATAAATTTACTATAGGATACTTTTTGTCATTATTTTAGAGTGTACTCCTTCTACTTACAGAAAAAGGTGAAGTCGGGTTTGGTGGCACCCGCCTATAATCCAAGCCACTCAGAGGGCTGAGGCAGGAGGATAGTGAGCTGGAGGCCAGCCTCAGCAACTTGCTAAGGCCCTAAGCAACACACCAAGACCCTGTCCCAAAATTAATTTAAAAGGGGGAGGGGGGTCTGGGAATGCTTCTCAGTGGTAAATTGCAACTGGGTTCAATATCTAGTACCAAAAAATAAGAAAAAATTAAAATAAGTTGACTGTAAAACATTCTGCTATGTTTTGCTGGCAGTAACCTCGTACATCTCATGCTTACTATGTCTCCTGGTCACATGGAGGCCACACTGAGTGACTGGCCTATACCATCTAGGTTCTTCTAAGTGTCTCCTATGATGGTCCCACAACAATGAAATCACCCTATAACATAGTCTCAGAATGTTTCCCTATCGAGTTATGTGGCACTTGTCTATCCTTAAAATGACAGCAGCAAAATAAATGTGTGAGAAAAAGAAAACCAGATGGTGAAGGTAGCCTGGGCCAGCAATGTCACCCATGGTGGATGCCTGAGGGGCTGAACCGCAGCTCCTGCATCTGTTTCTCTTTTCTTTTACTCCTTTCTCTTCAGAGTCAGGGTCTGAAGTAGCTGCTGGGGACAGTTTTGTGGCTTGGCTCCAGGCATGTTGGAAACTGGGCATCGCAATACAGAAGGATTGATCATTTTCCCCAGTGCTGTCCTCAAGGGTGGGAATGACGAGGCTGTTCTCATCTCTGGAGCAATTTTGAATCAAACATATGCTTTTGCTTTTCCAGTATCAACATCTGGTGAAGGAAGGAGGGGTAGTGTTGTCTTTCAGGTTCCTAATGCCAAATAAGGAACTGACAGCGAATGGCAGGGATCCGTAGAAAATCTGCCCTGGAGCCTGGTGAAGTGGCACACACCTGTAATACTAGCTACTTGGGAGGCTGAGGCAGGTGGATCCCAAGTTCAAGGTCAGCCTGGATAACTCAGTGAAACCCTGACTCATAATAAACAAAAAAGGGCAGTGGTAGAGTGCTCACCTGGCATACACAAGGCCATGGGTTCCATGCCCAGTACTGGGGCGGGGGGAGGGAGGAAGGAAGCAAGGAAGTCTGTTTAGAACCCTGGACTTCTGTTAAGAGGAGAAAGGGCCCCGAGCCGGAGCTAGGGCAGCAGATATAAGAAAGAGAGGCAGGAAACAGCTATGGATTTTCTCAGGGAACATGGACTTTGGGCCATCTGCCCTATCTCTCATTCCTCTCCATCTCCATCCTGTGCTTTTTTTTTTTTTTTTTTTTTTTGGTACCAGGGATTGCTTAACCATTGAGCCAAATCCCCATCTCTTTTCTTGTCTTATTTTGAGACAGCGTCCTGCTAAATTGCTTAGGCCTCGCTAAGTTACTGAGGCTGGTTTTGAACTTGCAATCTTCCTGCCTCAGCCTCTCAAACTGCTGGGATTAAAGGCATGTGCCACAGCACCCAGCTTTCCTGTGTTTTCTTCGGGCAGTGTTTCTCCAAAGCCTTCTCCTGGTGCTGATTCTTCCACTTCTCCATGTAAGTCTAGGGTTTCTTTAGAGATCCTAGGAGAGCACCGCTTCTCTGAGACCCAGAGATCTACTCTGGACTGAGAGCGCCCAACCCACCCACATCCAACACGCCCTCATCTTGGTGTCAACCATTGTCCCGAAGGACCCTGAGCATGGCTGAGGTGTGTGTTAGTGTCTGGAGACCTTGACATTTGTTCTCTCTGGGTTCTTGGTGCCTGAATTTGCAAGGATTTATGGTTCCAATTTTACCACTCCTGTCCCACTTTTCCAAGGTCCAGTACATCATTGGGGAGGTACCCTGGATCCCTAAGTTCTTTTGGCCATATGGAAAGTGATTAAATTACAGAAAAACCTGAGACTCAATCTCCTTCATATCAATAGCACAGACTGGATGATGCCACTAAGAACAGAGGCCTCCCTTTCTAGAAGACCGAGTGCCTCCCATGCATGAGCTCCTTTCCATCTCTTACCAACTGTATGGCCCAGTACCATGAATATGCCCACTTTACAGATGAGGAAGCCAGGGCCCAGAGAAGTTAACTGACTCACCTAATAGTTTTTTAATATGGTTTTTGCATTGTAAATATAGTTCAAGTTGTATTGGACCTGTCACCAATATTTGTGAACTTGACCATTATACAAACTGCCTCTGGCCATTCCTGCCAATCTTCTTACGAAGAGTTTTATAGAGAATTCAAACATTACTAAAGAGATGAGAGTTGGCCTCTGTATTAATTTGAGAAAGGCTAGCTAATGCAATGATTAAACCCCAAATTTCCGTAGTTTAATACTATACTAATTACGGTCATCCCTAGTTACCACATGGGATTAGTTCTAGAACCTCCCCTAATCAAAATCCTCAGGTGCTCATATCTTAAATAATCTATTATTTGCATATAACTTATGTACATGCTTCTATATACTTTATTTTTAAATTTTTTAAAAGTTGCTGATGGACCTTTATTTTATTTATTTATATGCAGTGTTGAGAATCAAACCCAGTGCCTCACACATGCCAGGCAAGTGCGCTATCTCTGAGCCCCAGCCCCAGTCTCATATACTTTAAATCATCTATAGATTACTTCAGATAATTAAAATAATGTAAACACTATACAAATATTGTTATAATGTTTTTTTTCTTTTTATTTTCCATACCGGGGACTAAACCCAGGGGTACTTTACCACACAAAGCAACAATCCCAGCACTTATTTTTTTATCTTGAGACAGGGCCTTGTTAAGTTGCTTAGGGCCTTGTTAAATTGCTGAGGCTATTCTTGAACCTATGATCTACCTGCAACATTGGAATTACAGGCATGTGCCACCTCACCCAGCTGTGACACTATACAGTTAAGAATGACAATTAAAAAGTCTGTGCATGTTCAGTATAGACACAATTTTTTTCCCCAAATATTTTCAGTTCATGGTTGGTCAAATCTAGAGATGCAGTAGCCATGGATAGAGAGCCAACTGCATTTCCTATTCATACAGCAATCTGATGAATATATTCCTGATGGTTTTCCTCCATATGGTGATTCAGGGACCCAGGATTGTCTCATCTCATAACTCTGCCATCCCTTAGGGTCTGGGACACCTCTGCATCCAGGAGAAAAGGAACAGAAGAAATGGCACTCCCTCTTCTAAATTGTCTTGACCCAGAAGTGACACTTCTTCTCACATTCCATGGGCCCACACTGGTCATATGGCCTTGCATAGACACAAGTGAGTTGGGAAATATGTTCCCTTCCTGAGCAGCCACCCCTCAACATCAGCTGTGTGTCATGGAAGGGGAAGCATAAAAAATGGGTTGAAAACTGAGTTCTCACTGACCTAGCCTCAATGACTTTCAAGTTCCCTCTTTCCCATAAAACTCTAGGTTTTGTAAATTAATTTGTCAGGAACACACAGGAATTGGATAAAGACTTGAAGGTCCTTTCAATATGGACATATTCTTGCAAGAAATGATAGACAGGGCTGTGGCTGTGGCTCAGTGGTAGAGTGCTTGCCTAACATGTACAAGGCCCTCGGTTTTATCCTCAGCACCACATAAAAATAAATAAATAAAGGTATTGTGTTCAACTATAACAAAAAAATAAATATATTTTATTTTAAAAAAGAGAGGAAATGATAAAGACAGAAAATGTCTACCACAGGTCTTGTCTGGGGACTGACAGTTTCAGTGCCTGAATGTCTGGATTTTCTCAGGTCCAATCCATATGGTTCATTAAAGCATTCCCATGGGAGGCCAAGATGGACTTTAGAGGCCGAAGCTTTGATTGGTCTCCATCACTCAGTGCAGAGAGAGGAGCTCAAAGATGTGGTTTTACATAATATTTAGAAATAAGCATCTGAGAAGTGTGGAAACATGTCATCCTGATTTACTCAGCCCTTGGTTAAGTACTGGCATTATCACCATCTGCTGAATGTGGAAGTTGTTTAAAAATGAGTCACCTGGCACCAAAAATCATTTATACACCAACCCCGCTCCCCACCTCATCTCTTAGTATCAACAAAAAGTCTCTGCTGCTTATAATTTCTAGGAAGCCTAAGAGAAGACAAGTTCTCAGGTGACGTCTAGTTATTCACCCACAAGTGCAAAGGCATCACCTTCCTTGAACCTCCCTGGCACACTGGCTTCTCAAGTAGGCCCTGTATGCATCCTTGAATGCTTAGCAAGGCCATAAGCAACTCAGCTCAAATTTGCTTCAAAATAACAAATAAAAAGGGCTGGGGATGTAGCTCTGGATTCCATTCCTGGTACAAAAAAAAAAAAAAAAAGAGAGAGAGAAAAAGAAAAAAATGTGCTTACATAAGGAAATGCATAGACATTATTTTTTAATTCATGTGCATATAAACTGGATCCAACTCTTTGGAATCTCTTTCCCATCTCATACTCAGTATTCTTTGATAGCTTTTCATGTAACCACTGAGAAATACTATGGGTTGTGTGTTGCAGCAGCACAAGCCCATAATCCCAGCCACTCAGGAGGCTGAGACAGGAGGATTGCAAGTTCAAGGTCAGCCTCTGCAATTTAATGAGTCCTGGTCTCAAAAAAGGGGACAGAGTTGGGGATGTTGCTCAGTGGTAGAGCACCTCTGGGTTCAATCCCCAGTGGCTCCCCCTCCTCAAAATGCTATAGGTCTGGCATTTTGACTAATGGACCTCAAACATTTTCTACTTGAATCACATTGCCCCTTTGATATTCTGTAAGCTAAATACTGAAATATAAAGTTATCTTATGTGAACACATTTATTTTTTGTACCAGGAATGGAACCCAGAGGGGTTCAACCCCTGAGCTACATCCCCAGCCCTTTTTATTTTTTATTTTGAGACAAATTTGAGTTGTGTTGCTTATGACCTTGGCTAAGTTTCTGAGGCAGGCCTTGAACTTGTGATCCTTCTGCCTCAGCCTCCTGAGCTTCTGGAATTACAGGCATGTGTCACCTCAGCCAGCTGAATACATCTTATGTGGGACCACAGGACAGTGAAAAAGAGGAAGATAAAAAAATGGGGGCTGGGGCTGGGGCTGGGGCTCAGTGGTAGAGCACTTGCCTAGCATGTGTGAGACACTGGGTTTGATCCCCAGCACCACATACAAATAAATAAATAAAATAAAAGCCCACTTACAACTAAAAATAAATTTTTTAAGTAAATTTAAAAAAAAAAGGTTTGTCTGTAAGCAGATAGATACATATGAAAATAAAGAAGAAATGCTCTAGATATAGATCTACTTTCTGCAAAGGGTCAAATGGCCAGAGCTGTGAGGAGAGTGTGGATATTATTTCCCAAACTTATGACAAACACATATTTCTATGCATAATATAAATATCAATATAAAAATGTATAATAAATTTTTATTGCTGGTATCTATTAATATCAGGTCCTGGAACTAGGATTCTATGAAATACAGGTTGGGAAATTCTGTTACCAAGCTCAGTATAAAAATAATAAGCAGCTGTTAAAAAATTGTAAATTCACTGTCTGGATTCATACATGAAAATGTTTACAGAAAACAGATTCAAGTTAAAAAGAGCCAAAAATAAACCTGAATGTGTGTATTGATGACAAAGTTATGGAAAATTATATCAGATTCAATGGAGAAGTAGAGAAAGCTAAGAGGATGAGAATTTGAGAACTATGGGATTGTTTTCTTTTTTAATCCCAAGTTGCTGGGCAGACAGGTGATATCATGTCCGGCAACCTGGCCTTTCACTAAGGTTATTTTTCCGTGTCTATTGTCAATTTTTTTGTGTGTGGTGGGGGAAGGTTACCAGGGATTGAACTCAGGGGCACTCGACCACTGAGCCACATCCCCAGCCCTATTTTATATTTGATTTAGAGACAGGGTCTCACTGAGTTTTTTAGCACCTCACCATTGCTGAGGCTGGCTTTGAACTTGGGATACTCCTGTCTCAGCCTCCCGAGCCATTGGAATTAGAGGCGTGCCCCACCACACCTGGCTCAACTTTTTTTAAAAATACTGAAAATATCATATGGATACACAGGCACCAATTAGTCTTATTGAAATAGAGCTAATTCCTTTTTATTTTAACAAGGGAATGAACTCAGGGGCACTAAGGCACTGAGCTATATCCCCAGTCCTATTTTGTATTTATTTACAGACAGGGTCTCACTGAGTTGCTTGGGGCCTCACTTTTGCTGAGTTTGGCTTTGAACTCGTGATCCTCCTGCCTCAGCCTCCCAAGCTGCTGGGATTATAGGCATGCACCACTGCACCTGGCTATCTATTCTATCTTAAGTGATGAGTGCATTGAGCTCCTCCCCAGATAAAATGTGCCTGTATCTTCAGTGCAGTGGTACAACCCACAGAGGCAGGGGACAGGGTGGGGCGGCAGGGCGTGTCTCTTGTGGTTAGCGCCAAAGTGGAGAAGAGACTATTAGGACCCTGGATATCTGCTTGGACCTGCCACTTTCCTGATCCACATTGCAACCCTCAACCACTCCCTGATCTGGAGAGTGGAAACAATGAAGCAAGACTGAGCTTAAACCTGAAATGACTGAGAAAACCTAGAATTAAGATTTTACTTTCCACTATGCAGCAAAACAAGACCTCAATCAGAGAGTAAGTTAAACTGGGGAAAAAAATGTTCCCTTGAGGCTGGTGGGCTCCTGTGCCTGTGAGAATTTACACTCACCCTAGTGTTACTTTTTAAGGACAATTGTAATACAAGCTGAAACTTGCTCAAGTCTCCTGGTACCAGGCTATACAAAGTGCTTTCTGTAAGAGATTTCATCTCACCCTCATTCATACTGGCAGGCAAGTACCATAACTCACATTTTATAGAACAGGGAAAGGAAGCTTGCAGAAATGGAGTGATCTGACTAAGTGCAGTGGTACATGCCTGCCATCCCAGCTACGGGGGAGGCTGAGGCAGGAGGATCACAAGTTTGAGGTCACTACTTAGCATGAGCCTGTCTAAAAGTAAAAATAAATTTTAAAAAGGGCTGGGGAGGATGGGCATTGTGGTGCACACCTATAATTCCAGAAACTTGGAAGGTTGAGGCAGAAGGAACCACAAGTTCAAGGTCAGCCTTACCAGTTTAGCAAGACCCTGTCTCAAAATAAAAACTGGGGGGGGAAAAAAGGCTGGGGATGAAGCTTAGTGGTAAAGCACCCCTGGGTTCAATCTCTAGTACTAAAAAACAAAACAAAATAAAATCTGAACTGGAATGGTGGCACACACACATAATCCCCAGCTATTGGGGAGACTGAAGCAGGAGGATAATAAATTTGAGGCCAGCCTAAGCATTTTAATGAGGTCCTAAGCAATTTAGTAGACCCTATCTTCTCAAAATAAAAAATAAAAAGGACTGGGGAAGGGCGTGATGGTGCACACCTGTAATCAAAGTTATTTGGGAGGCTGAGGCAGAAGAAATGTGAGGCCTTAAGCAATCTAGAAAGATCATGTCTCAAAATAAAAAAATAAATAAAAATAAAAAAGACTGGGGATGTGGCACAGTGAACCAAGCAGCCCTTGGTTCAATCCCCAGTAATACCCCCCCCAAATAAAAAATCTGGGCAGGGACTGGGGATGTTACTTAGTGGTAGAATGTCCCTGGGTTTAATCCCCAATATGGGGTGGTGGGGAAATGGGATGGGAATTGGAGTTCAAGGCCAGCCTGGGGAACCTAGCCCCTATCTCAAAATAAATTAAAAAGTGGTGGGAATATAGCTCAATCACAGAATGCTTGCCTAACAAGTCCAAAGTCCTGGGTTCAATTCTTAATACTTAGGTGGAAGAGAGGAGAGACTGTTTCCCCTGAAGTTTTTTTCCTATTCCCTGAGTCAGTTGTTGTTCATTTTATTCTTTCTCTACAATGTTTTTGGTTCTCCTTAATTATTGGATCTAGGGGCTGGAGTTGTGGCTCAGTGGTAGAGCACTTGCCTAGTATGTGTGAGGCCCTGGTTTCGATCCTCACCATCACATATAAATAGATAAATTTTTAAAAATCCATTAAATTATTGGATCTAGCTGGTCTAAATTCAATCTGTGGCACTTTGTATTTCCCTAAAAGGACCATATGAATATGTACCCCTCGCCACCTGCTCTTTATATAATGTGACAGACACTGTTGCATCAAGACCTGGGGCCTAGCTGGGTATGGTGGTGCATGCCTGTAATCCTAGCAACTGAGGCAGGAGAATGACAAGTTCAAGGCTAGCCTCTGAAACTTAGTGAGACCCTCAGCATCTTAGCAAGATCCTATCTTAAAAATAAGTGCTTACTTTAGGAGCACATATACTAAAATTGGAATGATCCAAAGAAGATTAGCATGGTCTCTGTGCCCAAATTTTTAAGAAGTCATTGGTATTAAAAAATAAGCAAAATAAAAAGCGCTGGGCATGTAGCTCAGTGCTCAGTGGGACAGTATCCCTGGGCTCAATCCCCAGTACTGTTAGAGAGAGAGAGAGAGAGAGAGAGAGAGAGAGAGAGAGAGAGAGAGAGAGAGAGAGAGAATACAGACCAGGCCTGTAATTTGTCTCTGCACTAGGGCTGGCTTGTTTCCTGATTGGTTGGTACCAGTGCCATGCTGAGGGTTAATTATTGTGGATCACACCTGTAGTATGTGACTGGTTCCTGGGGAAAATATCAAGTAGTCATTTGGAACACAGGAGCTCTGGAAAAACCTGAGCTAAGAAATCAGAACCCGTCCTGTTAGAAGCCGAGCGGAGCAGACCTCCTTCCTGAATTCTCATGTCCTCTCTGGATTCCTGTCATTCCAAGGTAGAGAGAGAACCCTCAGAGATGGATACCAAACTCCCATCTAATCCTGATATGGAGAGCTGTGAGCTGGTTCTAATTCAGTATTAGAAATAAATACATAAAATTGCTACAAACTCAGGAATCATGAGGCAATGCATACTGATTAAATAGGCATGAGGAATGATTACTTTCTTTAAATTACTATGTATGCCACAGAAAGGTTGTATTGTTGAAAAAAGATCATCAGGAAGGAATTGTAGTTTTCCTGGCATATTTGAAGTTCAGACCATGGGAACAGAAACCCCAAAAGTTTTTCCCCATTTTTCTTTTTTATTTCTTCCCTCATATCCCACGTGCCTAGGACAGGACCAGGCACATAGTCAATGCTCAATAAATGTTTGTTGAATGAAACTACCATTTTGAAGGATTCTAAGTTTGTTGTTTAGTTTCAGCAGAACCAAGAAGAAATTAGCAGAAGATGTTAAATCTATTTTCTACATGGAATCATGTAGAATCCTTGTTCATGTTAATGAAGGGAGCCTCAGTCGAAACGTAAAAAAACCAGTGTTTTCAATTTGCAATCTTTGCTATTGGGGCAAACAGCAATCCGGTAATTGATTAAGCAGTAGTACTCTAGTGACTTAACAAAAAATTAGAATGTCATAAGAAAACATAGGGTCAATACTCCATCATACTGGTGCAGGCACTGACTTCCTTAACAAGACCCCTAAGGTGTAAGAAGTAAAACCAAAAATCAATAAGTAGGACAGCATCAAATCAAGAAGCTTCTGCATGTAGCTGCACATAGCTGCACATGACGGCACACACCTGGAATTCCTGTGACTTGGAAGACTTAGGCAGGAGGATCGAAAATTCAAGGCCAGCCTCAGCAACTTAGCAAAGTCCTAAGAAACTTAGTAAGATCCTGTCTCAAAACAAAAAATAAAAAGGGCTGAGAATGTGGCTCAGTAGAAGAGCATCTCTGGATTCAATACCTAGTACCAAAAGCAAAACCAAACCAAACTAAACAATAAAACAACTACTACTAAATAAAAATCTTCTATACAGCAAAGGAAACAAGAGCATGAAGAGAGATACCACAAAATGGGAGAAGATCTTGACCAGCTACTTTTCTGACAGAGGATTAACATCCAGAATATGCAAAGAAAACAAAACAAAATGAGCAACAGATAACCCAATCAATAATAGGGCAAAAGAACTAAACAGAAAAAAAAGAAGGCCAACAAACATATGGAAAAAATGTTTCACATCTCTAGCCATCCGGAAAATGCAAATCAAAACTACACTGAGATTTCATCTCGCTCTAGTCAGAATGGCAATTATGAAGAACACAAATAATAATGAATGCTTGTGAGGATGTGGTGGGGGGGATGTACACACATATATTGTTGGTGGGACTGTAAATTAGTCCGATTCTGGAAAGCAGCATGGGATTCCTCTAAAAACCACCATATGACCCAGCTGTCCCACTCCTCTGTATATATCCAAAAGATTTAAAATCAGCATACTATAGTGATTCAGACACATTAATATTTCAATGTTTACAATAGCACAACACACAATAGCCAAGATACAGAACCAGCCCAGGTGCCTATCAATAAATGAATGGGTTAAGAAAATGTGGTGTATATACACAATGGAGTTTTAACTCAGGCATAAAGAAGAATGAAATTAGGGCATTTGCAGGAAAATGGATGGAACTGGAGAACATCATGCTAAGCGAAATAAGCCAGACTCAGAAAGTTAAGGGTCAAATGTTCTTTCTCTTATGTGGAAGCTGAAGCAAAGAAAGTGGGGGTAAAGGTGGCTGGGATATCCTGAGAGGGAAGATCATTAGAACAGAAAAAGGAGATTGAAGAGGAGGGGAAGGAATGGAAGAGAGGAAGAAATGCAGGGTGAATTTGACAAAATTATACTATGTGCATGTCTAAATGCACCACAGTGAATTCTCCCTTTATCTATCTATAAAACACCAATTAAAATATATAAATGAGTGGAAGGTAGACCAGTAGAGAAAATAAGGGTGGCTACTGTGGAATGATGGAATAAGTGAAATTCCATGCATGTCTGATTATATACAACTATATAATACACCAAAAAAAAAATCTGAAAAAAATCAGCATGTCCCTATTATTCCAGGTTGGTAATTGAGCTCTGTTAGAGAGCTTCTCATTACTAGGCAAATGGGCTCTTAGCAGACCTCATCTAGTCACAGGGAGTGATCTCATGAGATTTATGGATTCAGCAAAGGCCTTCAGACTTGATCTCCTGTTGTCAGATTTATTCTTGGGAGTTTCACTTGTTTTCCATTTTCTGTTTGCATCTCTGAGCCTCATTAGGCAGCTCCTTAAACATTCATTCCCAGCTGTCTATTTTTTTTCTCTTTTTTCTTTGAGCCTACAACAGCCAAACCCTCAAAGCAACATACCCAGAGAGAACTGGCAGGAGGTATCCATGCAGTAGGTTTTAGCTGCATTAGACAATCATATTTAATTAAAACAAACCAAGAGCAACAACAAAAACACCTCCTTCAATGTTGATCCACCTGTCCATCAACTAGTAAGAGCTCATTGTGACTTTAATCATTGTAATTTCTTGAGCACCTATTATGTGCCAGCCAGGTAATTGACATACATAGATTAACTCTCATGTTGATGAAAGATATGGAGAGACTGTTTGCTCAGTGACACAGGACAGAATCATAGTATATTTTTTCAATACTGGGGACTGAACCCAGGGCCTCACACATGCTAGTCAAATGCACTATCTCTGAGCTATCTTCCCAGCCTTTTTTATTTTATTTTACTTTAATTTGAGACAAGGTCTACACTGCCCAGATTGGACTTGAATTTGCAATCCTCCTACCTCAGACATCTGAGTAGCTGGAATCACAGATGTGTGCCACTATGCCCAGCTCAGGATCATAAATCTTGATATAAAGAACCATAAATTTTGATATAAAGCTGCCAACGCTATGTTCAATGCAAAAAAGCAAGGTATATTGCAACACTTAATCTCACTTTAGAAAATCTCATTCATAGAAAGTATATGCTGGGGGCCATGGTTGTGGCTCAGTGGTAGAACACTTGCTTAGCATGCATGATTATCTAGCTCCATGCTTATTTCCAACACTAAAAAAAAAAGCAAAGCATAGCTGGGCATGGTGGCCCATGCCTGTAACTCCAGTGACTTGGGAGACTGAGGCAAGCAGATCATGAATTCAAAGCCAGCCTCAGCAACTTAACGAGGCCCTGAACAAATTAGCAAAACCCTATCTCAAAATAAAAATAAAAAGGTCTGGGGATGTGGTTCAGTGGTTTAAGCACCCCTTGGTTCAATCCCTGGTACCAAAAATAAAAAAAGTATATACATATGTACTCATCTACATACATTCATATATAATGTTGGTTGTCAGCTTGACTGGATTGAGACACGCCTAGAAAATTGATAAAAACAAAACAAAGCCCTTCTAGTTGTGTGTCTTGGAAGGGGTTTCCAGAGACCATTGGTCTGTGGGTCTGCAAAAAGAGCAGGGGCAGGACCTGCCCTGAATGTGGGCAGTACCACCCAGTGAGCCTGGATGGAACAAGAGTAAAGTAAGGGAGAAGATTGCCAGGGTGCTGGGCTGAGTGGGGATGTATTTTATGGCTGTCATCGTCCTTGGACATCAGACTCAGGTCTTCAGCCTTTGAATGTATGTTTGCCATGGTGATTCTCCAGAGGGCTTTCCATCTCTCAGCCTTGAATTGGGGCTGCATCATTGGTCCCTCTTGTTCTGAGGCTCCCAGCTGTTTGGACTGAGCAGCTGCTGGTTTCCCCAGCTCTCTAACCAGCAGGTGACCACTGTGGGACTAGCTAGCCGCTGGCTGTGTAAGCCAGTCTAATAAATCTCCTCTTATACATGTTTTATTGGTTCTGTTCCTCTACAGAACCCAGAATAATATACAATGTATGTCTGTAAATATGTGAGAAAATGTGCAGAAACTGTACAATCTTAGGCAAGTTACCCACCTTTGCAAGGCCTGTTTTTTAAGTCTGTAAAGAAGGTAAAAGTTGACGGGCCATGTAGCTCAGTGCTGAGGCATCATATGCTGAAGGCTCTGGGTTCAATTCCCAGTGAAAACAAGGAAGAGGAGGAGAAATAGGAGGAGAAGGAGGAGGAGGAGGAGGGAGAAGAGGAACGGGAATGGAGGAACGGAAAGTTGTCAGAATAACTGGGCATGGTGGTGCACACCTGTAGTCCCAGAAACTCAGAAGGCTGAGGCAGGCAGATCACAAGTTCAAGGCCAGTTTCAGCAATTTAGTGAGGCCCTCAGCAACTTAGCAAGGCCCTATCTCAAAAAATAAAAAAAATTCAAGGTCTGGAGGATGTGGCTCCGTGGTAAAGCACCTCTGGTTCAATACCCAATACCAAAAAGAAAGAAAGTAAGTTGTCAGAATAAAAAATGGAGTCACTTGTGTCAACCCTTTCCTGATAAGTTAATAAATAAATAAAAGAAACAGCAAATAAATTTGAAGGTTATGAAGAAAGAGTTCTTAAGCATTATTGCCTAATAGCAAGGAGCACAAAAGATTCTGCCACAAACGCCCACAAAGACCACCACGACCTTACACAAAAAGTACTTCAAGAACTGGACACAGCGGTCCACACCTGTAATCACAGCTAATGGGGAGGCTGAGGCAGGAGGATTGCAAGCTTGAGGCCAGCCCGACAATTTAGAAACACTCTGTCTCAAAATAAGAAAGGCTGGGGAAGTAGCTCAGTGGTTTGATCCCCAGTACCACAAGAATAACCACAAGGACATCTAACTAGCAACTGTCTGTTGAACCTTGGGCTGAAGACACTGTTAATGATTGTGACTACAGATTATTGTTTCAACTATCTGATGTAATCCTCCTCATTTTTGTCTTTAAACCATTTCCCTTGCCTCGATCTTTAAATATGTCCATAGTTTGCAACATCATGCATATTCTCGAAATTGCAATGCTATACTTCCCCCCACCTCCCCGCCATCCTTATTCTTTGGAGAATTTCTCTCTGGTTGTTTCAACAGGAATATTCAAGATATCCATCACACAGGAAAGATAAGAAGCTAGGGATGTGACTTGGTAGCAAAGCACTTGCCTAATATGCATGAAGCTCTGGATTCAAAACTTAAAAAAAAAAATCTATGACATGGTCTACATAAAGCAACTGGCACAAAACCTGACACAAAAATAAATTCTTTTTTTAAATATGATTTTTTTAGTCATAGATGGACACAATACCTTTATTATTTATTTATTTATTTATTTTTATGTGGTGCTGAGATGTGAACCCAGTGCCTCACATGTGCTAGGCTGTACCACTGATCCACAATCCCAGCCCCCCCCCACAAGATAAATTCTTGATCTATTGTTTTCTGTTATCATTTTTATTATTACTATCACTACTTACTTACTTTATTTATTTATTTATATTTTGGCACTGGGGATTGAATCCAGATGCACTTGACTACTATGCTATATACCCAACCCTTTTTGTTTCTGATTTTAAGACAGGGTTTAAGTTGCTCAGGACCTTGCTAAGTTGCTGAGGTTGGCCTTAAGCATTTGTCCTCCTCCTCTCCCTCCTCATCCTCTCTTCTCTTTTGCAGTAATGGGCCTCAGGCATGCTAGGCAAATCTCTCTACCAATAAGCTACATCAGTTTCTTTTTAAATGTTATGTTGAGAGAGGGTCTGGCTAAATTGCTCAGGTGTGCCACCATGCTCGGCTGTATTTTCACCTCTACATCTGGACTTCTAAGTACTTACACCCTTCAGACTGTAGTTATATTATTTATAGTTATATGATTTATTTATTTTAAAAATCTATCTCCCTAAATGCCTTTATCTTCTCCTACATGCATCCATTAAAATAATGATGAACTCTTTTATTTAAAAATAAAATCTAAAAGGTTTATTCCATTGCCTCTGTTCCATAGCATATTTTTTACTTTGGAGCAGCATGAAGAATCCAGTATTATTAATAACATTTTCCTTGGACACCCTGAATCTGTCTTCCCTAGCACATCAGCACATTAGCACAACAGACCACCTGCTTAGGCCTTGTCAATGCAGAGGGTATTTTGCATCCATGCATTTATTTTGAAAGCTTTGAACTTGACTTGGCAGCGGATGAAAACCTCCAGAGCTGCAGGATAACCCGCGGGGCATCAAAATGCTGGTCCTGCCTCCTGAGGCCTGGAGAAGACCCTGCAGTGCACCCCGCAGCCACCAGCTGGCGCTAAAACGCAGTGGCTCAGGCTCAGAAACGGCAGGAGGGCCGGTGATTTTGTGCACAACCTCTCCACTTGCTGCCTGCACCAGACAACCTGGGAGCAATTAGAGCATCCTTCTAGAAGTTGAGGGGAGGTGCACTTCTGTTTCACTTTTCTCGGTCTGTCTCTTCATTCCATTATTAAAGATTTCTTTAGGGGTCGAATAAAATCAAATAGCGATATTGTCACTGAAGAGGAAATTGGCCATTCCTTCATCCCCTAGAAAACATTTGCAGACTCCTTGCCAAGGATCGGATCAGCGATGACGGGAATGCCAACTAGAGTAAGAGTATCCCTGCCATGGACACTTCCGCCTCTTCCTCCTCCTTCTCATCATTATTTGTATTGGGGATTGAACCCCAGAGAAGCTTAACCACCAAGCCATATCCCCAGCCCTTCTTAGTTTTTATTTTGTGACTGGGTCTCGCTAAATTGCTTAGAGCATTACTAAGTTTCTGAGGCTGGCGTCGAACTTGCCATCCTCCTCCCTCAGCCTCCTGTAATGAAGAGCCGCTGGATTACAGGAGTGTACCACCACACCAGCTAACAATGCTTTCAGAGGGCTTCAGTGTAATAATAATAATGTAGTTCAAGAGGATTAAAATAAAATCATTTTGTTCTGCTTTGGGCTTAAGCACCAAGACAGTAAATGTCACATGTCAATGAAATGCAGGAGATCACCAAGCAGGGCTAGAAGAAATGGCTTTGAGATGACATCACTTGCAAAGAAAGAGGCAGAAGGGCTGGGAATGTTGCTTAGCCTAGCACGCATGAGGTTCTGGGTTCAAACCCAACCCCACCAAAAAAAAAAAAAAAAAAAAAAAGTCGAAGAGGGAATTAAGGGTTGGGGTTATAACTTAGTGGTAGCGCACTTGCCTACATGTGTTAGGCACTGCATTCAATTCTCAGCACCACATATAAATAAATAAAATAAAGGTCCATTGATGATTTAGTCAGCTTTTTCTCTGCTGTGAGAGAAAGACTTCATTGGCAAGATACAAATATATACCCCAAAGCCATACCCCAATTCCCATCTCCTCCAGCCACACCCTACCACTTCAGTTAATCCTGTTGGGGATTAATCCACTGATTAGGCTAAGGCAATACCCCCACCATTTCTCCTCCAAATCTTCTTGCATTGTCTCACATGTGAGCTTTGGGGGGATACCACATCTAAATCATAACAACTGACAACTAAAAAAATATTTTAAAAAGAGGAAATTAGAGGAAAACAATTTGGAGAGAGTTGTGATGAAATACTCTTCTCACTCTCACCCCCAAGGAGAAAAGTGTGTGTGTGTGTGTGTGTTTGGGGGGCGGTGCTGCCTGTCGTATTAAATCTAGGGAAAGGGGCTTTAGAAGACCAGTCAGAGGACTTGCCTAGCATGTGTGAGGCACTGGGTTTGATACTCAGCATCACATAAAAATAAATAAGTAATAAAGGTTCACTGACAACTAAAAAATACATATATTCGAATAAAAGACCAGGCAGAGGTGCTGTGGATGCAGCAGACTCAATACATTTTAGAGTAATCTAAAATGTGTCAGAACAGACATGCACCACCATGCCTGGCTCTGACATGGTTACCAACAGCACTCCCTTTCACTCTCAGAAGGGTCCCATTTGATTTGACAAATTACATGATCATCCTTTGGAGTAGAACTAGCGGGTTAGGCAGGTGCTATGAATGGGGTTGTGATTCCCCAAAATGGTAGGCTGCACTCCTAATTCTCAGAGCCTCAGAATGTAGCCTTATTTAAAATAAGGTTCCAGGAGTGCTTGACTACTGAGCCACAATCCCAACCCTCACCCTCCCTTCTTTTAAAATTTTGTTTTGACACAGGGTTTTGCTAAATTGCTTATGGCCTCCTTTTTAGTTTTCGGCAGACACATCTTTGTTTGTATGTGGTGCTGAGGATAGAACCCAGGCTGCATGCATCCCAGGCAGGCGCGCTACCGCTTGAGCCACATCCCCAGCCCTCCACTGGATCTTTACAGACTCAAGTCAAGCCAGCCTACAGTGTGATGCCCCAGAAGGTCATGTGTGAGACAATGCAAGAATTTACAGAGGTCAAATTATTAGACCATTAAAACCTTAACCTAATCAGTGATTAATCCACTGATACAAATTAACTGGCTGATAACTGTACCAGGAGGAGGTAGGTCACTGGGGGTGTTCCTTTGGGATGTATATTTTGTTTCTAGTGAATAGAGCTTTCTCTGCTTCCTGACTGCCATGTCCTGGTCTGCCTTCCTCTACCACACCCTTCTGCCATGTTGTCTACCTCTCCTTGGGCCCAGAGCAATGAAATCAGCCAACCATGGACTGAAACTGTGAGTCAAAATACATGTTTCCTACTTTATATTGTTCTTATTATACTGTTCACATTTATATCAATAAATATGCTGACTAAAACAGGATATCACATATATATAATGCCAGCAACTCAGGAGGCTGAGGCAGGAGGATTGTAAGTTCAAGGCCAGCCTCTGCAACACAGTGAGAACTGCAGAGGTCAAGCAAGACCCTATTTCAAAATAAGGGCAGAGGATGTAGCTCTATAGTAAACTCCCCTAGTTTAGTCTCCAGTACCAAAATATATATATTTTGAGTCCAACACCACTAACACTGTGATCTTTAACTTCTATATTCCATAACTGGGACACATTAAATTTATAATGGTCCATCATTACTGTAGCCCTAAGAAAATAAGAGCAGGAAATGGAAGCAGCCAATCTTGTCCTTGTCCCTTCCCAAATATCCAGTCTACACCTGCAACTCTGCAACTGGGGTCCAGGAGAATCTTTTTTTTTTTTTTTTTTTAGGACTGGGGATTGAACCCCAGAGTGCTACCACTGAGCTACATCCCTGTCCCCTTTTCTTTTAATATTTATTTTTTAGTAATAGGTGGACTCAATGTCTTTATTTTACTTTATGTGGTGCTGAGGATCGAACCCAGTGCCTCACACACGCTAGGCAAGCGCTCTACCTCTGATCCACAACCCCAGCCTCCTTTTTGGTTTTTATTTTGAGACAGAGTCTCATTAATTGCCCAGGTTGGCCTCAAACTTGTGATCCTCCTGCCTTAGCCTCCTGAGTAGCTTGGATGACAGGCATGTGCCACCGTAACTGACTGGGATCAGGAGAAATTTTTACTTGAAATTAATTTTTTTTCCCTCAAGTTCTTAAGGTGTAACTGAGCTTGAAAGGCATTCAGTGATTTAAAGTGACAGCAGGATGCTTTGTTACCTAACAGTGACCATGGGCAGGGAAAAAAATCAGCACATGGGATGGAGCTGTGCCAAGGGTTACTTGGAACAGCTGCAGTAACAAATGGGTGTGTTTTGGTAGAGAAGTAGCAAGAATAAACCAACAGCTGGTCTGCTGGTTTCTTTTTATTACCCTTCTGCTGATAGTGCTGACAATGCCAGCGATAAAAACACTTTTTTCTCTCCCTGGGGTCCTCTCCTACAGCTCCCACCTGCTTGATATGTCATTGCTCTAGGGAGGACTGAAAGAATGGACAGGCATGAGCCAGAGACAGTGGTGGAGATAAAAAAGGCTGGGCAGTGGAGAATAGGGATGGGAGGACCAGCTCAAAGGACCATACCCTGATATGCTCTGAGACAAAAGCCACTGTATAATCCGTATTCCAGCCCACATATCACAGGAAAATTGAAATATCCAAAACAGATCGAGAGGAGCAGATCAACTTCTTATTTTGTGCCTTTAACAGAAGGAGTCCTGTAAGACTTAACCGGCACTCTTGCCCCTCCCTAGGGCCTCACTAAATTGCCAAGGCTGACTTTGAATCTGAGATCCTCCTGCCTCAGCCTCCTGAGCCGCTGGGATGACAGGCCTGTGCCACTGCGCCAAGTTTAGGGATAAGTTCGGGCTCTCTCTTCTCACATATTGAAGGTCTGTGGACTTGCCAAGAATACAATCCTCGTGGGTGGGGTTGTGGCTCAGCGGTAGAGTGCATGCCTAGCACGTGTGAGGCCCTGGGTTCGAACTTCAACACCACATAAAAAAATAAATAAACAAATAAAATAAAGATTTAAAAAAAAGAATACGATCCTTGCCATTGTTTCTGAACTCCCACGTGTCTCTAATTTCTTTGCCTGTCAGGGAAGGGGAGGCACTGTCTCTTTTGCTTCTTTAAGGATCTAGGGGATACACATTCTCATCCTCCCCCAAAGGAAGTTGAGCTTTATTCCTCTGGGTATCTCCAAGCCCATCAGGCTCATAACCTGTTAATTAAATTCTTCCTGAAATTTCTCCATAGAAGGTCCTCTGAGACAACCTGGGGTGCCTGGAATCCAGATTGTAAGTGAAAAACCCCTTTAAAATGATCCTTTGTTTTTGATGACCCTGGCCTTACACAGACTCCTTGGACCTTGCTGGAAATGAGAGTTAATTCTCCTGGGCCCACCAATCTTGTAGACACATGAATCAGAGGAAGACATTCCAGGGTTGGTCGATATTTCATTTCATTCATCGGATCTGGAAATCCAACAGGGGCCACAGGAGACCAGGAAGGTCTGCTAAGCCTGGCTCCCCCGGGGTGTTTTTCACATGGAAATGAGAAGATCTGAGGAACTTAACTGGTAAAGCAGCAATAGCTGGGCACAGTGGTGCACACCTGTCATCCCAGCAGCTCTGGAGGCTGAGGTAGGCAGGAGGATGACAAATTCAAAGTGAATCAGGAACTTAGTGAGGTCCTAAATAATTTAGTGAGATCCTGTCTCTAAATAAAATGGAAAAAGAGCTGGGGATGTGGCTAAGTGGTTAAGTGTCCCTGGGTTCAATCCCCAGTTAAAAAAAAAAAAGAAAGAAAAAGAAAAAGAAAGCAGTAATGAGGGCTAGTTATGTAGGGTTGGTTAGAGGGGCAGGATTGCTAACCTCCTCCAAGAGGCTCTCCAGGGACTCGTCCCTATGAGAGTGGGTGGTTCCCATGGTGTGGCGCCGGAGTTCTGTTTTCTTTTATCCAGATGGGAGCATCAGCCTCAAAGGTAGTGTCGGGTTCAACACTAGCCTGCCTACTGAAAAACTAGGCAAGTTTGATCCACAGACACTCAGGAAAAAGCATCTGATTGTCTTCTGCTGTCAGGTGTGGCCTCAATTCAAACTCTGATGGAGACTCATGGCTGCAGAGGGAAGTCTAAACTTTAATACTATCTTGCAGCTCAGTTTGTTTTGAACAAAGGAAGGAAAATGGTCTGAGGTCCACTATGTTCAGGGTTGTTTTTTTTTCTTTTTTCTCTAAGGGAGAACCCCACATTATATCAGCAGTGCAAGCTAGACCCAGCTAGGACTGCTGCCATGATCAAAAGTCTAAGGAGATACCTGCCAGGGTAGAAAAGCCAGGGAAAGCCCAAGGATTCCCAACCCCTACTAACTCTGCCAGCAGCTCTCATGTCCTTCCTATCTAGGACCCCTATCATCTACCCCTAGAGGAGGATAAAACATACTGCGGCTACAAGTAATGCCAGGAGCGGGATTTGGGCCAACCAAGGCTGGGGTTCCTTTTCCCCTTCAAGACCTGAGGCAAATAAAGATGGGCTCAGGGAAGTTCTCAGAGGATTCAGATAAATACATTGAGGTGTTCCAAAACTCATGTCAGGTGTTCAGTCTTACCTGGAAGGCTATTATGTTATTATTTAACCAAATTTTGACCTCTAATGAAAAGGAGACTGTCTTAAAGGCAGCCGAGCATTTTTGGAGATGATCTGAATCTATAAGCAGGTCTTGAAATTATTGGAAGCTGTCCATTACCTAGACAGGTAGCAGTAATTCACTACTGGGGACACCAAAGGGAATAGTAATAGGTAACCAATAAGCCAGGGAGGTATCCAAGGGAGAACTATGTCAGCAATCACACTTATCTCCTTTACTTTGGACTGAACCTTCCCTGGATATAAGACCTCAATATATTTGGGAGGAACTACAATATGCTTTATCTAGAGGAGGGGCTCCCCTTCCCTCCAGATGGATACAGACAGAAAATAATAAACTTTGCTCACCTGCTAACTCCCAATGGAAAATTCTACATACACTCTATCAGTCTTTTCACTTAGGAGTAGAAAATACTCTTAAGATAACTCAAAGAGTCATTTGAAGGAAAAGTCACACCCCAAACTGTTCATCAGGTAGTCAAGGCAAATATGCCAAAGAAATAACCCACTTTACTAAAAAGGCCTCTAGGACTGAAGAGAGCAGGAAAATTCCCTGAAAGAATTGGCAACTTGATTTCATTCATGTCTAAGAGCAGTGGATTCCAGGATGCTAGTCATGATAGATACCTTTACTGGGTGGGTTGAGGTTTTCCGCTTCAGAACTGAACAAGTGGGAGAAGTGGCAAAGGTTTTACTACAAGAAATTATCCCTGGACTTGGATTTCCCTGCAGCCTTCAAAGTGATGATAATGGAGCAGCTTTCAAGGCAGCTGTCACTCAGGGAATAGCAAAGCCTTAGATATAGAATATCGTCTTCACTGTGCCTGAAGACCTCAGTTATCGGGGAAGGTAGAAACGGTTAATAATAATCTAACCATGCATTTGAGGAAGCTCACTCAAGAAAGTCGGTATCCTTGACCTAAGATGCTTCCTCTAGCCCTGTTCAGAATCAGAAATACCCTAGGAATGTTAGGACTTAGTCAGTTTGAGCTCTTATACGGGAAGCCATTTTTAAAAAATGATACCCTTAAAGATCAAGAAGGTGTTGTCTTGGTATCTCATATCACAAACCTAGCCAAATTCCAAACTGAAATCTGTAAGTATCCTGCACATGAGCCACTTATTTCTCCAGTCTTACCCTGGTGACTTAATAATGTTGGAAATATTGGGGGTCCTGGACACCCCAGGAGCAAAAATAAACACTAGGAGCCTAATCAGCTCTGTGAACAGGGCAAGAATTTTACTTCCAAACACAGAAGTGGGCAGAGCAATCAAAACCAAAGCTGGGGCTGGGATTGTGACTCAGTGGT
Organism: Urocitellus parryii; assembly: GCF_045843805.1. Classification (NCBI taxonomy): domain Eukaryota; kingdom Metazoa; phylum Chordata; class Mammalia; order Rodentia; family Sciuridae; genus Urocitellus; species Urocitellus parryii. The sequence goes on from NC_135546.1 coordinate 10,014,274, forward strand.
CACGCACTTGCCTAGCATGTGTGTGAGGCACTGGGTTCTCAGCAGCACATAAAAACAAATGAAGAAAATAAAGGTCTATCAATGTTTAAAAAAAATATTAAAAAAAAAAAAAAAAGAAACAAAGCAGGTGTATCCGGCCTTTATCTCTGATGCAAGGGTACCTGCTCATTGCCATGGGTAACACTGCCCATGAGTCATTGCCCATTGGTCAGGGATGACCTCACAATCTTTGGCATAGACAGTTATTAGGGAAAGAGGGTACTTGACCACTACTCATTGGTGGACTTCACTATCTCCTATTGGGTTATTTAAAGAAATATAGTCTTTCATTGTCTCCGCCTCACTTTGGTCCCTCCTGGTGGGGAAAATCCCCTTGGATTGAATGCCTTTTGGCACCTGCACAGTTTATCTTTTTTGGTTCGGTGCAGGGGGACTTCCTTTTCACCTCCTGTTTATTAAGAGGCTGTGAAATTTTTAGGGGGATGGCTATCAGGGATTGAACTCAGGAGCACTCGACCACTGAGCCACATCCCCATCCCTATCTTGTATCTTATTTAGAGAGGGGTCTCACTGAGTTGCTTAGCACCTCGTTAAATTGCTGAGGCTGGCTTTGAACTCGTGATCCTCTTGCCTCAGCCTCCTGAGCCACTGGGATTACAGGCATGAGCCACCATATCCAGCAAAAGGCTGTGAATTTTTAACCCTCTGGTGTTGATTGCTTGTAACTTTCCATTCTGCTCTTCCCTCCAGCTAACTTTGTGACATCCCAAGTCATTTCAAGGTAAATACTGTATTCTGAAAACGGACCACCAGAATTTCTGTTTTACATAGTAATGGTCAAGACTGATACCCTCAAATTCCCCTAATCCACACCCTATCTGGAAGGGACTTTTTTCTGTGATTTTTCCCCACCCACTCTGCAGTAAAAGTAATTGGATTCACCACTCCAGAGTTAAATGATGGATATCTAACTCTAAAACTGGACTGGAGTACTTCAAACCCCCACCAGACAAATCTCCTCCATACACCTGTGAACCAGTAAGAGATCTCAAGTTCCTCTTTTAACAAGCTGGAAACCATTAACCTGCAGATAGTGGTGGAGATGAGTCTACCCATGAGCATCACAGATGACTTCTACCATGAACCTCTCAATCGACTTGATGGGAAAACCAAACAGCTTACCAGTCATCGCCCCCTCTCAGCTTGAGGCATCTAGAGAAGTCACTGCCCAATTTCCCTTATAGCAGCAAGGGTTTCCTTATCAGAGTGAGGAAATGGAGAGTAGGGAAGGGACAATAAAGGTTGACAAGAGGGCAAGTACCAGACAGCCATCCCAACATGCCCCAACATGTTATAAAACAGTTCCTGTTTCTCAGAAAGAGCGAAAATCTCCATCTCCATGAAAGCAAGCGTATAATCTATAATCCGGCCAAGCCTGCCACAGGGCAATTGAAATATCAAAAATCAATCAAAAGGAGCTTTATCAACTTTTCCTCAGATGCCATTAAAAGGAGCACCAGGAGCACCGTAAGATTCAAACAGCACACTTGCCCTCCCAGGTGTGCTGCTGCTGGGGGTTCTGAGTCTTTCTCTCACTTTCTTTTTTAATAAAATGCTTGCATGCTTGCTTACCTTGGTGCCATTCTTGGTGTTCATCCTTCAACTCTGGGGAACACAGTTCTGATCTTGACTCTTGCCAGTAGTGTGGTGACCCCTGTGATTCCAGCGTCTCTGAAGACAGACAGGAGGATCCAAAGTTGCAGGCCTCACCTGGGCAATTTAACAAGCCCCTGTCTCAAAACAAAACAAAACAAAAAATTAAAAGGATTGGGGATGTGGCTCAGTGTTAGAGAGCCCCTGAGTTCAATCCCCAGTACCATAAAATGAAATAAGATCAAATAAAACAAAACAACAGAACAGATATGGTGGCCCAGTCCTATAATCCTAGCTACTTGGGAGGCTGAAACAGGAGGATCTCAAGATCCAAGTCCAGCCTTGGAAACTTAGTGAGACCTTGTCTCAAAATTAAAAATAAAAAGGGGTGGGGATGTAGGTCAGTGGTAAAGCACCTCTTGAGTTAATTTCCTAGTACCACAAAAAAATATTAAATAAAGGAAGGGACAGTGGGAGATAAAAAAAAAAAAAAAAAAAACTTCAAAAAAACAAACTGTTGTCTAATCCAGCATTTTTCAACCCATAAAGTTTTATTTATTTTGTGGTACTGGGGATTGAAAATGAGGATGCTCTACCACTGAGCTACATTCCAGCCCTTTAAATTTTGCAGAGTTTGGCTAAGTAGCTGAGGCTGGCCTCACACTTGTGATCCTCCTGCCTCATTCGCAACTGGGATCACAGATGAGTGCCACTAGCTTTGGCTTAGAAACATTTGTGTGTGTGTGTGTGTGTGTGTGTGTGTGTGTGTGTGTGGTCACCCCTGGAGATGGGGTGGGATTGCTATTGGCATATGATAGATAAAAGCAGGGCTGCTGCAGAGCATCCCACAGTGATCAGAACCACTCCTCACAAAACAATTATCTATCCCTATCTTTACCAAAAGCTCAGTCCTTGTCCCTGATGCCAATCCAAAAAAAAAAAAAAAGAGAACACAGTTTTGAGAAAAAGGAAGGTTTATTGCTTTGCTATCAAAGGAGAAGCAAGCACAGGAGACTCCTGTTCCAGAGGCTATGACTCTGCCCATCATCAGGAACAGGATGCTTTTAAACAGGTGACTCAGAGGCTACATTCCACGTGTTCTCTGTTGGGACTCGTAACTCACTTGTTAATTTGGGAGATAGTCATTTCTGAGATCTTCTGTGCCATCCCCAAAATCTGAATTACTTTCTTTCTATGTTGGGTATGAACTGAGATTTCCTCTGAGATTGGGGACGGGGGTAGATATAAGGGAGGAGCAGAGAGAGAGGAAGAGAAAGAAATATGTCCATTTTAAAAATAAGTTGCAGTGGCAGAGCAGCAAGGGCCATATTGAAAGCATAAAATGGACCACAGTTACATTATTTTTTAATACGACATCCATATAATGTATCTATCATATGACCTAAGTTTTTGTTTTAGTTACATGTGACAGTAGAATGCACTTATATACTTTGGTATATCCTACATAGATGGGATATAATTTCTCATTTTTCTGAGGATACATATTATAGAATCCCATTGGTCATACAGTCACATACATACATACATTAATAATGTCTGTTTCATTCTACTTTCTTATCCCCACATTCCCTGCCTTCTCCTCCTTTCACTTCCCTCAACCTAATCTAAGGTAACGCTATTCTTTTTTTTTTTTTTTTTTTTGCATTGTAATTCTTCATACACACGTATACCACAATTTTCATATCTCTGTTTGTACATAAAGTATGTGGACACTCAATTAAATTTTATTCTGGGCCAAATATGAGGGACCATGGTCCCCGGTGACACAGTTCTCTGGTGACCAAGCCATGCATCTGGCCTACTGGTCCCTGACGAGCAGTGGCCCTCGGGGGCTTGAGCCTGGCCAACATGGCCACCGGCCTGTGGAAGCCGCCAAGCAGGTGTGGGGGGCCTGAGGCACAGCGCTCTAAAGTGTACCCACCTGTCACTCTTAAGTGTCCAGGCCTAGGTGTGGTACTGACGCCTGGGGCAGGAGCCACTTCACATAGCACTTCAGCCCAGAAACTGTGAGCATAGACGGTCTGAAGACCGCAATCTATGGCCCTCAACCTCGAGCTACAGGAACTGAGGGAGGAAAGTGGAGGCGGACCCTCCCGGAACAAGGGAAGTCGGGAATTGAGAGTTGACCAATAGCGTTAGTACATTTTCAAACCCTAATTAGCATAAGTTTGGACCAATAGCAGCAAACCAAATGCTATATAAACCCCCTAGACCATCACATTTAGTTGGAGAAAGTATGTTATCGGGCCTCTTCTTGCCCTGCAAGGCTTCTGTCAGTAAGTTTTACTTTTTTGGTGGGGGTGGGGGGGGGGCACTGGGGTTTGAACTCAGGGGCACTGGACCACTGAGCCACATCCCCAGCCCTCTTTTGTAATTTATTTAGAGACAGGGTCTCACTGAGTTGTTCAGGGCCTTGCCATTGAGGAGGCTGGCTTTGAACTCGCCATCCTCTTGCCTCAGCTTCCTGAGCTGTTAGGATTGCAGGCGTGCGGCCCTGCGCCTGGCTAAATTTTATTCTTAAATTCATTCATCCTGGTCTGTGGATTTCTTCTTCAGTTTTGCAAGAACCTTGGAAGAAGAAGAAATTAATGGTGAGCTCCTAGGGTTTATTGCAATACCAGAGGCTATGGCCTGCCCTTCAGAGCTGGGACACTTTTTGGCAGCAGAGCCCTGAAAACTTATGCAGACAGGCCCCACCTGCCAGCAAATGTGGAGAAACTCCAGTCTCACCGAGAAGCAGAAGCAGAGTATCAAGTTTCATCTCAAAACTTTGGTTTCGATCGACCAAGGACTCAACATGCCCCTGAGTGACATTTCATCACGGAAGAGATTATGTGAACTTGTATGGTCACAGAACAAAAGTCTTTGAATCAAAATTTTAAAAGGAATGGCATTCATTTACACCTAAATACTGAATTTTATTCATATGAAAATACTGGTTCTTCTGCATGCTTAAAGATCCCAAATGACTAAGAAATTTTTTTAAAAGTAAGTTATAAATCAATTTATTATTTACCAATTACATCCAAGGACAAGGTAGGCAGGATACAGTGAACCTGAGAAACCTCTTTCATAGGTTATAGATGTCACCTTACAGAATTATTAGCTTTAGGGTTGGTGGAGGCTTAGAAGTCAGCTAAGCTTAGTGATATATTCTAAAATATTTATCTACTAATTACCAAATGATTCTTAGAGTCTAAGATAGCCTAAGATAATTTTGGCTCTTGACTTCCAACATTCCATCTCTCCACAATTCTGATGTTCTAGTCAGCCAAGTTCAGGCATCTGTAGGATATTTAATAGAGATGCAGCTTCTTTGAAGAACTTCAGTTTCTGGTCCTAAATGCCAACAGTGCTCAGGATGTGGCAATCTGATCTCCACATTCCTTTCTCCCCCGACCCCCTTTTTCCTCCCATCCCTATTTTCTACCTACCTCTCTCTCTTCCCTTCTTCTCCTCCTATTTCCACTACTAGGGATTGAATTCAGGGTTGCTTTACCACAGAGCTACATTCCCAGTCTTATTTATGTATTTGTTTTGAGCTTTATGGTTATATATTATAGTTGTGTTTATTTTGACAAACTTATACATGCATGGATTCCCCAGTACTTTCTATTTTGAAACAGGAGGCCTCAGCTGGCCTCCAATTTGCAATCCTCCTGCTTCAGCCTCCCAAGTTGCTGGCATTACAGGTGTGGGCTACCATGCCTGGCCATGATTCTCTTTCCCATAAGTATTTAATATCATAATGAAACCAGAGTTTTGAGATGGAATTTGATTCACTGCCTGTCACAAGCTGTGGGCTGTGTGTGGACTATGCTGCACATAGTAGCCTAATGAGGGGATAAGTCTGGCATTGGGAACCACCTGTGGCACCCCCACAGGGATTGATTGCCTGATGCAGGTGAACCTCCCCCTTAAGCTCTGCCAGAGATCCCACACAGCACCTCAGATGGGTGTGACCTGACAAGATATCAATCAACCTGCTGACTGCAAGAAACCTTGAAGCAAGACTCTGCCCTGGAAACCTTATCCCTGTCTGATATTCCCAATATAAAAAAAAACAAGCTTGGGCTCCATTTTGCCAGAGTATAGAAGCTCTATCCGTATGATTGGCTATCCCATCCTGCCCCCAGTTTTTGAAACTACTTTCTGTGTCCTGTGTTTTTTTCAACATTCTATTTTTCTTATCTTTTATTTCTCAGCCGGCCCATTCCACTGAGGGGAACTCCATTCCCACCACCCACGTGGGATGCCAGGGAGAACTGCATTTGCTGGCAGGTTGGGTCTGTACAAACCACAGGCCTCTGTAGCCCAGAAGGGTTGCAGCACTTAATGTCAGGCCATGTCCACCAGTGTTGCAGCAGACCCCAGCAGCCTCCCATCAGCTTCCTCGTTCAGGATTCTTACCTCCTGAATTGGAAGAAAAAACCCACAGACCAGGATGAATGAGTGTAAGAGTAGGATTTATTAAAGACTAGAGCCGGGTTTTGGGGTGTGCATGCAAGATCAAAGCCAGCCTCAGCAACTTCACAAGGCCCAACTCAGCAGGACCTTGTCTCTAAATAAGATATAAAAAAGGGCTGGGGTTGTAGCTTACTGGTTAAGGGCCCCCGGACTCAAGACTCAGTACCAAGGAGAAGAAAGAAAGAAAGAAATACAGACAGAACTCTTAGAGTGCAAAATGGAACTCCAAAGGGCCTCAAGTGTGGTTTATGTAGTACTTGGTTCTTGGCTATTGGTCCAAACTTATGCTAATTAGGGTTTGGAACTGTATTAACCCTATGGTCATTTATCCATTTTGAGTTCCATTCCTTATGCCCCATTTCATTTTCTCCAGGAAGTGGGAGGTTGAGGCCCTTGGATGGGGCTGTGTTGCTTCCTGGAGCAGGCTTTGTAGCAGGTGTTCATGCTGTGCCCAGGCTTGGCTGCCCGAGCATGACAGGTCTGTGTACCCTGGCTTGCCTTGGCACTGGCTGGTGGGCCTCAGGCCTGCTGTGCCTGTATGGTGGGCTCCGTGGGGTTGCAAGCTATGCTCGATGCACAATTCAACCCACGTGGCTACCACTCTGCTGCCACCTCTTGCAGGGCCCAGGAGGCCAGCTGTGTGGCTTTGGCAGCCAGGGAGCTGGGTTAATAGACTGTCAAAGATGAAAGTGAATTATGTCTGGAACCAACTACTGGAGTATAGGGGATTTCCAGGTCAGTATGATATCACAATGGTAGATACTTGGATATTTTGCAGTTGACCAAACCCACGGACCAGACCATCATTAAGAGTGAAGGCCAGGGGCTGGGATTGTTGCTCAGTGGTAGAGTAGCATGTGTGAGGCACTAGGTTCAATTCTCAGAACCACATGTAAACAAATAAGTAAATAAAGGTTCATCAATAACTAATAAAAATATTTTTTAAAAAAAGAATGAATGTCAATGTGAACTATGGACCCCAGTTAAAACTATAACAGCATTGGTTCAATGGTAATGAGTTCAGTTGAGGAAACTGTGTTGGAAGAGGCTATTTGGGAATTCTGTACTGTCTGCATAATTTTCTATAAATTTCAACATTCTCATATATATATATGTGTGTGTGTGTGTGTGTATACACACACACATATATGAGAATATATACATGTATATATATACGTATATATATACATATATATACTTTTAAGAGAATTATCTGCCATGAATGGTGGTACATGCTTATAATCCCAGTAACTTGGGAGCTGAGGCAGGGGAATTTTAAGTTGGAATCCAGTCTGGACAACTTAGCAAGATCTTGTCTCAAAATAAAAGTCAGAAAGGCTGGAGATGTGGTTCTTTGATGAAGCACTGCTGGGTTCCATCCACAGTACCAATAAATAAATACAAATACAAACATACATGAATAGAATTATCTCCTTTCCCATGCAGGACTCTATTCCTGAATCTTTCAATGAGGATGCTATGATGATAAGATTTTGAAACTAATAGGTGGTTTGGTTTGGTTTTGGAATTGGAGATTTAACCCAGTGGTGCTATACCACTGAGCTACATCCTTTAGAATATAGTTTAATTTTATTTATTTATTTATTGCCAGTAGGAATTGAACCCAGGGACACTTAAACACTGAAGCACATCCCCAGCCCTTTTTTATTTTTTTTATTTTGAGGTAGAGTCTTGCTCAGTTGTTTAGGGTCTCACTAAATTGCTGAGGCTGGCCTCAAATTTGGGATCATCCTGCCTCAGCCTCCAGAGCCACTGAAATTACAGACTTGTACCACCATACCCTGCTGAAAGAAGAGGTTCTTCTCTAAACCTCTAAGAGACCTAAGCAACTGAGCAAGAACTTGACTCAAGAGAGTCCCTGAGTTCAATCCCCACTACTAAAATAAATAAATAAATAAACCCTTCATAGATAAAGGAAACTGAAACCCAAAGAGAGAATGTTACTTGCTCAAGACAACATAGTTATTTAGTTTTCAAAGACAAGATTTTTTTTTTTTTTTTTTTTAGTGCTGGGGATTGACCCAGGGTGTTGCACCTGCTGGGCAAGTTGTCTACTTCTGAGCTACATCCCCAGGCCTTTTCATTTAATTTTACAACAGGGTCTCTCTAACTTGCCTAGGCTGTATTTGAGCTTTGATCCCCCTGCTACAGCTAGGCCCCACCATGTCTGGCTCAAGATAAGAACTTTCGAATTCAAGGTAAAACTTTTCATTCCTAGCAACATAACTTTTTTCATTCTCAGAGAGCAACCTTTATATAACACACATTATGTTATCTGTTTTCTACCTTTGGAATTCTAATCTGATTGGCTTTTCTTAAAACTGGGTTGACTAGTTCAGGTTTTAGAGGGAGGATATTGCTTCTAAAGAGAACTGAGCGGGTTGGGGTGTGGCTCCGTGGTGTAGCACTTGGCGAGAGATCCTGGGTTTAGTCTCCACAGAACAAAAACTGATAGCTGGGTATGGTGGCACATGACTTGTAATCCTCCTATTTTAGTCTCTGAAATAGCTGAGGTTATAGGTGTGCACTTCCACACCCAGCCCTGTTTTCTGATAGGTAAAACTTGGATGGTGTTCAGGGATTTATCCAGCTCTGATGCTGTAAAATGTCACAGTTCTTATATAACAACTGCATATCTCTTGCCCTGTCCTTTGTCATCCTCATTCCCATGGCTCTGGGATTCCCAACTCTTATCCATTCATATCTTATAAATGGGTCTATGTATCTGAGCACTTGACTTTGAATTCCCATTCTTCCAATTTAAGCCTAGACAAAATTCAAAGGGAATAGTGTCTCTATAGGACTTTGTACACTACTGAAGTGGCTTTAATAGAAAGTGCTTCCTGATAGGAGCAGTGGCATATATCCGTGATCCCAGCACCTTGGGAGACTGTTGGGAGGCTGAGGATCACAAATTCTAGGCCAACTTGAGCAACTTAGTGAGACCCTGTCTCAAAATTAAAAATAAAAAGGGCTGGGGATGTAGCTCAGTGGTAAAGTATCCCTGGGTTTAATTCCCAGTACCTCAAAAAAAAAAAAAAAAAAAAACTTTTTCAATTAGTGCTCCTAATTGAAAACATCAAATAAGGGTGGCATCCTTATCCCTGTTTTATAGATGAGAAACTGAGCTCCTGAATTGTGCAGTAATTGTCCTGAGTCACTATTTTTCAGAAATAATAGCTAGCATTTTAGTGGGTATTGATGCCTTGCGTGGCTCTAAGAGCTTTATGTGGAGTCATTCATTCACTTCTTTGAATAGTCCTATCTTTATAGCACATGAAGGCCTGAGAAACCAAGTACTTGTACAGTTCACCCAACTGATTGTTAAAGGAGCTGGTATTGGAATCAGTCATCTGACTATGTAGGCTGTACTCAGAAACTATATCACCTGCCCCTTCTCTTTTGATACTGGGGATTGAACTCAGGGGTGCTCTACTACTGAGCCACATCCCCAGCCCAGCCCTTTTTGTGTTTTTATTTTGAGACAGGGTCTTGCTAAATTTTGGAGACTGACCTTGTACTTGCAATTCTCTTGCCTCAGCTGCTGGGATTACAGGTGTGCACCACTACATTCAGTTTTGTCTTTATTGTTAATAAAATGTATTTAACTATACATTAATTAATGAAGCTATACAGTAATGTTTGCAAGATGTTCCCACTTTTGTAAATAAAAGAATGCTTAAGAATGGGGTGCATTGGTGTGATCTCAGCTACCTTCGAGGATAAGGGAGGAGGATCACAAATTCCAGGCCAGCCAGGTGGCCAGGGCAACTTAGAGAGATCCTACCTCAAAATAAATAAAAAGGCCTGTAGCTTAGTGGTACAGTCCCTGGTGGATTCAAGTCCCAGGACCCAAAAAATAACAACAACAAAAAAAAAAAAAAAAAAAAAAAACTGATTACTTCAGAGATACAGGGTTAAAAATGCTCAAAGATGGTTTACTTTTGTTTAAATATACTTCTCTATTTATTTATTTATTTAGTATGGGGGACTGACCCCAGAGGCATTTTACCACTGTGCTGTATCCCTAGTCCTTTTTATTCTATTTATTTCATTTATTTTGAGGTAGGGTCTGGTTAAACTGCTGAAGGCCTTGCTAAGTTGCCCAGAGTTGCTAGGATTACAGTTGTGCACCAATGTGCCTGACTGTTTTATTATTATTCTTATAACCCTTTGGTTTTTATGATAAAAAATAATTTGTAATTTCTTCTTTTTTTTTAAATGGGAAATCAAATTCCACAGTTGAGCAGTGGATTTTCCATTGACTAGTGATATTAGAAGTGGAAAGAATTACAATAACTGTAGATGAATGTTCAATTCCTCATTTTAAAATTAGCTTGGGATGGGGATATAACTCCGTGGTATAGTGCTTGCCTAAAGTGCAGAGCACTGGGTTTTATATCCAGCACCTAAATAAATAAATGAATGAGCTTTTTTTTTTTTTCACTTGTTCATTGTCCGTCTCTCCCACTAGAGCAGAAGTTATGTGATAACCAACACCTACATGCTTCCAACAGCCCAGTCCCAGCAACATTCCCTAAAGCAAAGCCATAGCCTGCTTCTGCTCTTGCCCTCTATATTCGTTTGCTAGGACTGCCATAAGGAAGTGTCGTAAACTGGGCTGCTTAAAACCTCAAATGTCTCACAGTTCTGGAGGCTAGCCATCTCCAATCTCAGGGTCACAGGGCCTTGTTCTCTCTGAAGCCTCCAGGAGAGGAAAATCTGTTTGCTGCCAATCCTTGGTGTTCCTGGGCTTACAGGTACCACATTTTGATCCCTGGCTTCTTTGACACATGGCCATCTCCCCTCAGCTGTCTGGTCTCTTTTCTTATCAGGACAGGAGTCATGGAATGTCACCTGATTCCAGTAGGATCCTATATTTCCAAAAATGGTCTTGTTCCTTTTTTGAGGGGGGATGTGCTGGGAATGGAACATAGGGCCTCTTGCATGCTAGTCAAGAGCTCTAGCACTGAGCTATATCCCCAGTTCTTTTGATTTTGAGACAAGATATCACTACGTTGCCAAGGAGCTCCCTAAAGTTGCTGAGGCAGGCGTTGAAGTTGCGATCATCCTGCTTCATATTCCTGATTTATTGGGATTATAGGTGTGTGGCAACACAACCAGCAAGAGATAGGACTTAAACAAATATATATAAAAAATATATATAAAAAAATATATATAAAAATATATTAAAATTTATATATATATTTTGTACTGGGGATTGAATCCAGGGTACTTTAGCACTGAGCCATATCCCCAGCCCTTTTTAATATTTTTATTTAGAGACAGGGTCTCACTAAGATGCTTAGGGCCTTGAAACAAATCTTTTTGAATGGAGGGGAGGCACATAATTCAACCCATGAACCCATGACACTCTCCCACGCTAATACTCCACAGATCTGCTTCAGTGAACATTTTTTTCTGGGGGTGGGGGCAGACTGGGGATTTAACCCAGGGATGCTTAACTACTGAGCTCCACCCCCAGTCCTTTCTATTTTTTTGTTTTGAGACAGGGTTTTGTGGAATTGCAGAGCTTGGCCTTGAACTTACAATCCTCCTGCCCCAGCCTCTCAGGTTTCTGGGTTTACAAGTGTGCACCACCATGCCCGACTTGAATGAACTTTTAAACATATACATTTCATCTCTCTCCTGATTTCTCATTACATGGAACAACATCCAAACTAGATCCCCCGTTCTGTACTCCATCTGGTTCCTGCCTTTTTCTCCACCCACCTCTTTCCAACCTGGTTTTCCTAATCTCTGCCAGGCACATTGTCTTCATATGCCCCTAATGTTTCAGGCTGCTTCCCCTTCAGGTCTTTGCTCTTCCTTCTTCCCAGAATGTGCTTCTCCCGGAAATCTGTCTTGTTCTCTTTCTCACTTCCTCCAAGTCTTTCCTCCCAGGGCTCCAGGTCTAGAGAATAGAGTTCACTCCTGCCCACTCTCTCTGTTCCTGTTCCTGTTCAGTTTTCTTTCTTTCTTTCTTTTTTTTTTTTTTTTTACACCAGTGATTGAACCCAGAGGTGCTTAATCAGTGAGACACACCCCCATCCCTTTTTGTATTTTATTTAGGGACAGGGTCTTCATTGATTTGCTCTGGGCCTCACTAAATTGCTGAGGCTGCCTTTGAACTTGCAATCCTCTTGCCTCAGCCTCCGGAGTTGCTGGGATCACAGGCATGTGCTGCTGTGCCTGGCCTGTTCAGTACTGCGCCTCATTCTATTCCATGTTTGTTTGTTTACTAGACTTTGTCTCCACTGGCAAGTAAATTCCATGAGGGCCACTCACACTGTCTGGCCACTGGGTATCAAGTTCATACAAGCTAGGCATACGCTGTACTACCAAGGTACATCCTCAGCCCAGGGGCACCTTTATTGATTGAACCCAGGAGTGGTCTACCACTGAGCCACACCCCCAGCCCCTTTTATTTTTTATTTTGAGCCAGGGTGACCTGGTACATTTGATACTCTTGTCTCAGCCTCCCCAGTCAGTAGGATTACAGGTGTGCCACCTCACCCAGCGAAAAGGGATTTTTAAGAAATTTAAAATCCTTGCAGATTTTTAAGAAATTCAAAATAATCCTAATCCTCCTCCTCCTCCTCCTCCTCCTCCTCCTCCTCCTCCTCCTCCTCCATCTCTTCCTCCTCCTCCATCTCTTCCTCCTCCTCCTCCTCCTCCATCTCTTCCTCCTCCTCCTCCTCCTCCATTTGGTCTTGGGAATTAAATCCCAGGGTACTCTAGCACAGAGCTATATCCCCCAGCTCTTTTTATTCTTTTTTTTTTTTTTTCTGAGACAGAATCTCACTAAGTTGTTGAGGCCTTAAATTTCGATCCTCCTGCCTTAGCCTTTCAAATAGCTGAGATTACAGGCATGTGCCACCAGCCCAGCTTAAAATACTTTTTTTTTTTTTTTTTTAGTGCTGCACATTCAACCCAGGGATGCTTTACTACTGGGTTACATCCACAGCCTTTTTTTATTTTTTATTTTATTTATTAAAAATATTTTTTAAAAATTTAGTTGTTGATGGACCTTTATTTTTCGTTTATTTATATGCAGTGCTGAGAATCAAACCCAGTGCCTCACACATGCTAGGCAAGCACTCTAGCACTGAGCCACAACTCCAGCCCCCTTTTTTATTTTTTGAGACAGGGTCTCACTAAGTTGCTGAGGCTGTCCTTGAATTTGTGGCCCTCCTGCTTCAGCCTCCCAAATTGTTGGGATTAAAGTTGTACCCCACTGCACACAGTTTAAATTACATTTTGAACAGGTAACCCACTTAGGTGGCTGAAAAATCAAAATGGTATGAAAAGGTTCCTGGAGAAGTCTAATTTCCATTTCTGTACTCTATGTAGTTCTCTCTACCCCCACAGGAAAATGTTTTTATTATTCTCCCAGGATTTCATTATGCAAATACCACATATTTCCATATATATTCATATTTTCCTGTCTTATACCAAAAAAATACCATATATACATATATTTACATATATATTCTTATTTCCCCATCTTACACCAAAGATATTATTATATACACAGTCAGAACCTTGAGTTTCTGTTTCTTGAAAGTATTTCCTGGACATCATTCCAATGGTTTAGAACTTTCTTCTTATTTTTCCTTTACAGCTATAAAGTGTCCCCCCAGAAGACACATCATTATTTATTTATTTTATTTTTCAATTTTTGCTAGTGGGGATGGAACACAGGGGTGCTTTACCACTGAGCCACATCTCATCTCAGCCCTTTTTTATTTTTTATTTTGAGACAGGGTCTTGCTAAATTGTTTAGGGCTTCACTAAATTACTGAGGCTGACCTTGAACTTGTGTTCCTCCTGCCTCAGCCTCCTGAGTTGCTTGGATTACAGGCATAGACCAACATGCTTAGCCACAGCATAGTTTATTTTACCAGTTCCCCACTGATTTAAACATTTGATGTTTCTCATCTTTTGCTATTACCAAAAATGTGGGTCAGGGTTTTTAATTAATTAATTAATTTATTTATTTATTTATTTATTTTTTGGTACCAGGGATTGAACCCAGAGGCACTTAACCACTGAGCCACATCCCCAACACTTTTTAAAAAACATTTATTTTATTCATTTATTTCTATGCACTGTGGATAATTGAACCCAGTGCCTCACCACATGTGAGGCAAGCACTCTACCACTGAGCCACAACCCCAGCCCTCCCCAACCCTTTTTATGTTTTATTTTGAGGCAGGGTCTCACTAAGTTGCTTATGGCCTAGTTGCTGAGGCTGTCCTTAAACTTTTGATCCTTCTGCCTCTGCCTCCTGAGTTGCTGAGATTACAGGTGTGTGCCACCACACCCAGCTCAGAGTTTTTTATTCTATGCTAACCTCTCCACTGCTCAGTCTTTTCTTCCCCCCGTATTTTTTTTATTGGTGCAATAGTTTACATAATGGTGGAATTTTTTTGTGATGTATTTGTACATGCACACAGTTACCACCATATAATTTAAACCCCCACAAATCTTGAAGTCTTCCCGCAGAGTACGTTGTCGACGAACACTCAGAGAAAACTTGAATAAGTGTATAGACGAATGGGTGAATGCATGAGTGGACGAATGAAGGGCGAATGAACCATCAATGAGTAAGCCAAGGAGGCATGCAGGGCACTGAAACCAGTTCAGGTGCAGTTGGCCTGTGTGCTGTGCTGCGGCGAGACCCCCGCTAGGAGGCGCTGCAGGCGGCGGGCGCGCCTGGCCAGGTGGGGATGGTCGCTCTTGCCGTGCGCGCCGGCTGCGGCGCGGGGCCCAGCGTGGGGGGTAGGGCGAGTCATATGACCCGCTTGGCTTCCTGGCTCCGGCCGCCGCCGCCCGCCCGTGTCCGCCCGTGTCGCGCCGGGGCCCCGAAGAGCCGTTGGCGGGGTCCGGGCTGAAGCCCGCTCGTGTGGAAGTGTTCGTCGCCGTTGCCTCCCGCCGTCCCGTCCGCCTTCGCTCAGCGCCGTCATCATGCTGGCGCTCATCTCCCGCCTGCTGGATTGGTTCCGCTCGCTGTTCTGGAAGGAGGAGATGGAGCTGACGCTGGTGGGGCTGCAATACTCGGGCAAGACCACCTTCGTCAATGTCATCGCGGTAAGCGTCCGCCCTGGTTCTGCCGCCCGCGGGTCGGCGGGCTCCTCCCCTAGGGCTGGGGTCAGGTCGCCCCCTCTGGGCGCGGCGGGACGGGCGGGGGCCTGTGACCTGACCGTCCCCTACCGGGGGTCCGGAGGCGGCTTTTCGCGCGCCGGCGGCCGAGGTCGGCAGCGGCAGGGTTAATCGTGTTTGGTCTCCACGAAAGAGCCATGCCTTTCAACGCGACCGAGGCCCGGGGACAGGGTCGCCCGGAGCTTGTCACGTTGTTTAAAGTGCTGCTGTTGTGGGGCTGGGAGGGAGTGCGGAGTCTCTCTGTTTGGTTCCGTGTGGAAGCAGCTCAAGGGTTACACTCCAGTCCGTCACTCTCCCTTTAGGGTGGGATTTGGCATCGAGTGAGCCTAAAGAAAGAAGAGCCCTTTTTTCAAGTTGCTGCTTGGGACCAAGTGGCCCATTGTTGAGGCCAGGAGAGCGGTGTGGGCGCCCTACAGAAGAATTCTGAGGGCCGCTTGACCTCTCTCTGAATTCACTTACTGGTTTCCACTGGTCTTCCTAAGGTCGAAGATTCAGCCGATGGCAGAGGGGAGGGACAGTTCCACCGAGTCCACGGTAGTCCTAGTGTTTATGAAGCCAAGGAGTGGGGTGTGGGTGTGTTTTGCAGAGCTAATTGTCTTATTAAACGAATGGACAAGATGGATCTTCTGCAGTCAGCGTCACGTTAACTGTCTTGCAAAAGGGGATTTGTCTTCTGTGTGTGCTTTTCACTTGAGAAGGGACTGCCAGGAACCGAACTTATGCCAGGCCCAGGGAATGGGTGTTAGGGCGGGAAATGGCTCTGAGAACTTACATACAATGCGGTGTTTATTCAGCAGTGGTTAAGTAGGATGGTTATTCGGTTGTGCGTTTTGGGTTGGGGAAGGAATAGGAGTGAAGGATTTCTCCTCTGTCTTTACTTAGAAAGTTGCTGTGATTCAGTGTTGTCTGGTAGGGGCTTGGACTTGCCAGGGATGAGCTTTAGAACTGTTCTGAAGAGAGATTGCGGCAGTTCTTTCGCCTTTTAGATGACTGTTGAATCTTTATTTAACTGGCCGTCCAACTGGTTTGGTTACAGGAGTGATTCAAACACTTGTTGGAGAAAATACGTAGCTTGTGACTCTTAGTCCTTGCAGTATAGAGCAACAGGGGTGAGTAAGACTTGGAGGAAGCAAGATTAGTAGAAATCAAATGTCTTTTGGAGAATATTGCATATAAGTATAAAGGAAAATTGCCAACGGGTTTTACTCCTTTTGTAATGTTATTATTTTTCTTAAAATGACTGTCTTTTAAATATCTGGTGTGACTAATAAGAAAAAACAAACTTTAGGTCATGTATTCATATTAAAACTTTAATATAATATGAAAAAGGTGAGGCTTTAGCTGAGTGGCCTAAATTTTCTGATATTTACTTAAGAATTGTAGTCACCTTCTAAATCCCATCCCTTTGACAAGGGTGATTTGTGCAATCAACTGCTTCTTGCAGAAAACTAGTTATGCATGGAAAATATTAAAAAGTTGAGTGAATATTTGAGAAACTTGTTGATTTAAGTACTTTTATCTTCAGTAGACATTATAACTTAATATTATAAGCTTGAACTTTGATGTCAAGGAACCCTAATTTTGAAATCTGGATCTGCCACAGCTTCCTTGAGTCATTGCTTCTCATCAATTAAAAGCAGATAATACTATGTTTCTTATAGAATTGTTCTGAGGATTAAATGCAGTGGAAAATGTTCAGTGACTAGCAGTATGCCTTCCCATTTAAGGGGTAGCTAAATGGCAACTATTGCTATTATTTATAGTGTCTCTATCTATTTAATGCAGAAGCAATGAAAAATACTGAGAAAGGCACTCAGCTGTGATTGTTTCCTTTGAATCTCAGGTTGTACCTAAATGCCAGCTACTGTAGTAGATTTAAGGCTGTTGTAAAGTAATCACATCATGCTCTCTCCTTTCACATTAGTTTATTTTAGTTAACAACAGCATAACTTCTGCAGAGATGTTGAATTCACAGTGACACAGTGGTTCTAACTATTAATCTTAGATATTCTCTTTGAGGTAAGATGGTGTGGAGAGGCTTTGTTAAGAAAATCTGTCATCACAAAAATGATTAGGATATATCAATTAACTTGATGTAATCATTCCACATTTATATAATTCATAAAAACAATTCTGATTCATTAATTAAAAATAATACTAATTTTAGAAAAGGAGTAAAAACCTATACTATAATTGACATTGGCCTTCAGAATGCTGAAAGAGGTACCTTGTAAACCTTAGACTCTGATTTTTTTAACCTTTATTTTATTAATTTATTTTTATGTTATGCTGAGGATCAAATCCAGTGTCCCACATGTGCTAAGCAAGTGCTCTACCATTGAGCTGTAACCCTGACCCCTAATCTGTGATTTTTATAGAATATATTGAGGGTGAAGAAAATGTTAGTGATTTAAAGGATTTTTAGATAAAAATGATGTATCTAAAGTATTAAAACAATCCAGGTGTGGTGGCTCATGTCTGTAATCCCAGCAGCTTGGGACACTGAGACAGGAGGACTGCTACTTCAAAGCCAGCCTCAGCAAATGTGAGATGCTAAGCAACTCAGGGAGACCCTGTCTCTAAATAAAATACAAAATAGAGCTAGGGGTGTGGCTCAATGGTCAAGTGCCCCTGAGTTCCATCCCGAAACACCCCCTTGCCCCCCCCCCCACAAAAAAATTGAGCCTTATTAAAAATATTTTTGAACAAATTATTAACTAATCAAGTATAGATTCATCAAATTTAAATATCACTGTATCTATCTTAAAAGGTAAGACAGATTTAATAGATATAATTTATCTTACTCAAAAGGTTTGTGAAGCTGAACTACTTAAAAGTAGGGTTTGGTTCAATTCTAAAAGATGAGGCTGTTAAGTTAAAGTTACAGAGATGTTAGTCTTCAAATACTTACTCATAGGGTTGTGGGGGTTTTTTTGTTGTTTTTTTTTAAAGTTGCGCTGGGGATTGAACCCAGAACCTACTGCATGCTAGGCAAGCACTCTGTCACCTCGCCCAACTCATAGGGTTTTGAAACTGAAACGATACCTCATTTTATCTAATATTTTATGAAGGAACATTTGATTTACATAATGTTCTCTTTTGTTTTGAACATTCTAAAAAGAAACACCCGTGGACTTTAATTTTATGTTTGTTTCAGGGAATGAAATAAAGCCCGTTGTTAACTATTCTGGCAGTTATTGCATAATAAGTCATGTGTGTTTTGTGTGTAGTGAATATTGAGTAATCTTTGGAACTCTTACAGTTTATAGTATAGTTACCTAGAAATAATGAGTATGAATTTGCCAAAACGTTGTACAACAGATTTTTATAAATGGATAAAATGGATATTGTTATGAAAATTTATCTATACTTTAACAGATTTTGTTAATCAGGAAGGTTAGTCCATGGAAATTAATTACTACTGAGAATTAAGAAAAGAAAATGTGTGGGAAGATTGTAGAAATCTGAATCCAGATTCCTTTTTTTGGGAGGGGGTGGTACTATGGATTGAACCTGTGGTGCCAGCCCTTTTTATTTTTTATTTTGAGACTGGGTCTTGTTAAGTTTCTGAGACTGGCCTTGAACCTGTGGTCCTTCTGCTCAGCCTCCCAAGTTGCTAGGGGATGACAGGCATGCATCATTGTGTCCATCTCTAGTGTCTTTTAAAAAAAGAGTTTGTAACAGCCTTCCTTATTCTAACTTTACCCTTATTTCAAAGAGTGGCCAGGAAGTCCAGAGAAGCAAGTGAAATCCCAAAGTCAGCAATGCTAGGAAATAGCAAGGATAGACTTATAACCCAGGAAAATGCACTTTCTTCTTTTTCTCCCGACCTCTTTGGATCCAGCTGAGGTTAGAACCAGAGAGCTTATAGTTGGAAGATTTTAATCGTTTAAAAGTAATTTTCATGCCTGGTGTGGTTGGTTGTGCGGCCTGTATTCCCAGCAGTTCGGGAGGCTGATGCAGGAGGATCAGAGTTCAAAGCCAGCTTTAGCAAAAGCAAAGCGCTGAGTAACTCAGTGAGACCCTGTCTCTAAATAAAACACAAAATAGGGCTAGCGATGTGGCTCAGTAGTCTAGTGCCCCAGAGTTCAATCCCCGCTACCAAAAAAAAAAAAAAAAATCAATTTTGTGTGCTGGTGATGTTGGGCAGTGGTAAAGCACTTGACTAAAGTATGTAAGATCTGGGTTTAATCTTCAGCATACACACACAAACATAAAAACTCTTCTCACATATAATATGCTCATCTGTTTAGCAGAGCTGGGGATCAAACTCAGGTCTTCACACATGCTTTGCAAGTGCTCTACCAATGAGCTATACTTCCAGCCCTCTAAATTTGCATGGCATTTTTATATTCAGGCACTTTTCTTTCCTACCATACTGGGGATTAAACCTCTGGCACCCTGTCACAGAGCTACATCCTCAGCCCTTTTAATTTTGAGACTGAGTCTTGCTAACTTGCCCAGACTGGTCTCCAGCTTGCCTCAGCCACCTATGTACCTGTGCTTACAGGCCTGTGCCACTATACCTGTCTGCATTTAGGCATCTTAAGCATGTGTGTTTGCAAACTATTACATGTAAGGACTTGAAGTGTTTGTGTGTATTATATATGTTATATGTACACTCATGTATATGGACATTAGGGAAAGGAGTGAATGATAATCAGTGGAAAGGAAGAGTAGTGGAAAACTATGTTGACATATTTAAATAACTGGCTAATAGGCATTGTTGAGTTAATGGACTGGTTTTTTTTTGTTGTTGTTTGGTTGGTTGGTTGGTTTTTTTGTGCTGTGGATAGAACCCAGGGGAGCTTAACCACTGAGTTACACCCCAGCCCTTTTTTAAAAATATTTTTATTTAGAGACAGGGTCTTGCTGAGTTGCTTATGGCCTTGCTGAGTTGTTAAAACTGGCTTTGAATTATAATCCTCCTGCCCCAGCCTCCTGAGCTGCTAGGATTACAGATGTGTGCCACTACTCCTGACTGGACTACTTTTAATATATGAAGATTAGAAATGTATATGTATATGTGTGTGTGTGTGTGTGTATGTATATATATATATATATGTATATGTATGTGCTGGAGAGAAAACCCAGTGCCTTGCCTGTGTTGACCAAGTGCTATACATTGAGCAATATCCCGAGCCCTAATTTTGGGTTTTATAACATGATTTATTTAATTATTTTGGGGATAAGAATGGCAAAAATCATTTTTAAGGAAAATGTGCTATGGTTCAATTTTTACATGTTTAATAAATCTGAAACTTTGAAAGCTAATCTTCCCATGATGTGGTCTTCAAATATAGATTCAGAATGTTGGAACATGAGACATCCTACCACAGATGGTCTCTTTAAAGGGTTTTTGTGTATGTGTGTGGGTGGGGGTTGCGTGTGGTAGTGGGAATTGAACCCAGTACCTCGTGTGCTAGGTAAGCCCTCTGCTACTAAGCTACATCCCTAGCCATTTATTTTTATTTTTTGTTTGGGACAGGGTCTCGCTAGGTTGCCCAGGACTTTGAATTTACAATTATCCTGCTTCAGCCTCCCTGGTAGCTGGAATTACAGGTGTGTGCCACTGTGCCTGGCCATAGTTTATATATTTGGTTATTTCCTCATTATTGGACATTTGAACATTTTCCAGGATGTTGCTGTTGTACATCATCAATTTGATCTGCATTTCCTGAGGATGAGTTCCAGAGTTGACATCATTAGATTAAAAAATTTAAAAATATTTTGTGTCAAATGGCCAAATTGCTTTCTAGAAAGTATGTACTCCCACTGAGAAGATGTTCTGAACAGTTTTCTTATATAAAGTTGAACATGAGCTAAATACTTCATCCTTTGATATCTGTAGGGCAAAACACATTTAGTTTTGTTGATGAGATAAACTAATATTATTGGAGCAGGAGTGCCAGGGATTGAACCCAGGGACGCTTATGCACTGAGCCATATCTCCAGCCCTATTTATTTATTTAGAAACAGGGCCTTGCTAAATTGCTTAGGCCTTTGCTAAGTTGCTGAGGCTGGCCTTGAACTTGTGATCCACCTGCCTCAACCTCCTGAGTGGCTATGATTACAAGTCTGCACCACTATCCCCAGCTTAAACTAGCAGTATTTTTAAACTATTCTGCTAGCTCTGTTTCTGTGTAATACGTCTTTCAAAGTTCCTACTTAATGTTTCAGCAACTTCCAGGACTGAGACTTGACAATTCTTTTTCCCTTATCTTTTATTGAACTCTATCAGC
The DNA here is from genome assembly GCF_045843805.1 of Urocitellus parryii. Lineage (NCBI taxonomy): Eukaryota > Metazoa > Chordata > Mammalia > Rodentia > Sciuridae > Urocitellus > Urocitellus parryii. Next base: position 10,035,843 of record NC_135546.1, read on the forward strand.
AAGTCTTATGAATGGACATTCAGCTTATCCTTTTTTCCTGTCACGATACTGAATTTGTTGTAAACTTATTGGTGAATTATATATTCCAGAATTCTGTCATGCTTCTTTGTATTTCTCATTAATCCGTTGGACCTATTACATTGGTCCTATTACATTTACCCACCCCCCTTTTCCCTTTTCCTTACAGATTATCTTTTCTGTGTCAGAAGTTTAAGAAAGTTTGCCAAGTAGACTACTTTTTTGCCTCCACCCCCTGCCCTGTAGTAGGGATTGAATCTAGATGTGCTCTGTCACTGATCTTTTTCAGTGCTGGGGATCAAACTCAGGGCTGCTAACATTGTTCACTTAGTATTTAAAATCAGGTGATAATTTAAAGCATTTAAAAGCATTTTTCTATGATGTGAAAAAGCCAAACTCTTTAATGGAGTAGTTTCTTCAAAGTCAAAACCACAAGCCATACCTTCTATTACGCTATTTTTTTCAGTTACACTATTTCTTAAATTAGATATGGGTCTTGTATTTGGATCCAATATCATAGTTTGCTTGGTTTTCTATACCAGAATGACATTCTTATTTCCTAAAAGGAATTTTTTCTTCTTTTTTTAAAATTTTACTTTAAATTTATTTATTTATTCTAATTTGTTATACATGACAACAGAATGCATTTCAATTCATAGTACACACATAGAGCACAATTTTTCATGTCTCTGGTTGTTCACAAAGTAGAGTCTCACCACTCCTGTTTTTATACATGTACCTAGGGTAATGATGTCCATCTCATTCCACCATCTTTCCTACCCCCATGTCCCCTCCCTTCTTATTCCCTCCTCTTTGTTCTATCTAAAATTCCTCCATTCCTCCTTTGCTTCTTCCCTCATGCCCATTATGGATCAGCATCCGCATATCAGAGAAAACATTCGGCCTTTGTTTTTTTTTTTTTGCAATTGGCTTATTTCAGTTAGGGTAATATTCTCTACTCCATTTAGGGTGATATTCTCTACTCCATCCATTTACCTGCTAATGCCATGATTTTAGTCTCTCTTAATGCTGAGTAATATTCCATTGTGTATATAATATACAAGAGTTTCTTGATCCATTCATCTACTGAAGGGCATCTAGGTTGGTTCTACAATCTAGCTACTGTGAATTGTGCTGCTGTAAAAATTGATGAGGCTGCGTCACTGTAGTATGCTGTTTTTAAGTCCTTTGGGTATAAACCAAGGAGTGGGATAGCTTGGTCAAATGGTGGTCCCATTCCCAGTTTTCCAAGGAATCTCCATACTGCTTTCCAGATGGGTTGCACCAATTTGCAGTTCCACCAGCAGTGTATGAGTGTGTCTTTTTCCCTACATCCTCGAGGCTGGGGTTGTAGCTCAGTGGTAGAGTGCTTGCCTAGCATGTATAAGGCACTGGGTTTGATTCTCAGCACCACATTAAAAAAAATAAAATAATTAAAGATACTGTGTCCATCTACAACTAAAAATATTTTTAAAAATTATCAGAGCCAGGTATACTGGTGCATACCTGTAATCCCAGTTGCTCTTGATGCTAAGACAGAATTAAAAGTTTGAGGCCAGCCTAGGCACTTAGTGAGACCTTTTGCAAAATAAATATAAAGGGATGGGGACATAGCTTAGTGGTCAAGCGATTGCCTAGCATGTGTAGGGCCCTGTGTTCAACCTCCATCGTTGTAAAACAAAACAAAAAAACTCAACCAAAATAGTTTAGGACTTATCTCTAAGAATATATATTTCTACAATGATTGTACTGGCAAAATAAGATTTTAGATATGTAAGAAATGATATTTAAGTTTGGAATTGGTGATCTTTTCTCCTAAACTGGGTTAGAAAGGTAATTATTTGTTGTAAAAAACTTGGATTTTAATTGGCAAAATGATATTAATATTTTTTGTATCCATGTACTTTGTAGCAGTTGCTTTAGTATCTACAAAAGTGTTATTATGAGAATATATTTTGAGCCAAAATTTGGTTGGCGTATGAGTGTGATATGTTAATTTGGAGTATGTTCAAATTAAGTGACTATATGTGTTAGAATGGCATAGAGGTTAAGACTTGAGCCAAACTCTGCAAGTTGTGTTATCTTTGTCAAGTTGTTAAACCCCTCAGTGTGTTTCCTTCTGTGTAAAGTAGAAATAAAGTACTATCTATCTTATAGAATTGTTAACAAGTTAATGTGCCTAAAACACTTTGAACATGTTCAAAAAGAGCCCATCAAAAGTGCCTAGCATGTGTAGGACTCTTAACTGCTAGATTACTATAGTATAATTTTCTTAAGGGTGGGGATAGCTGTCTCTTTCACTGATGGATTCCAAGCACTTGGCACAGTGCCTGGCATGTACTAGATACTCAAATATTTGTTCAAATGGACAAATACTATTCAAAATATAAGCAAAAAATGTATTTGTGAACTCATGTTCATACTGCATCATGCAAATATAGCCTATTGATAAGAATGGTGTTCTGGATTCCCACAGATTTGAATATTGATATGTCCATATCACTTAAGTAAATATTCTCTGGTTTATTTTTTACTTTCATAAAACGGAGGTCATCACAAAACTGGTCTAGAATAGTGAGAATTAAATAATTAACATATGCAAAGTATTTAGCACCGTGCTAACATATAGAATGAATTCAATAGATGTGGCTTATTTATTAGGAGTAGTATAAGATATAATTAGCTTTTATGATCAATTCCTTGTTGTTGTTGTTACTGTTACTGGGGATTATACTCAGGAGTGTTCTACCACTGAACTACATCCCCATCCCTTTTTATTTTGAAATAGGGTCTCCCTCGTTTGCTCAAGTTGGCCTTGGATTTGTCATCTTCTTGCCTCAGCGTGCAAAGTAGCAGGGCTTACAGACATGCTCCACCGAGTCTGGCATATTCAATTACATATAGATTTCACTTTTATATTTTAAATATTAATTGCTTGTATTTAGGAAGTCTGTTTTTCTTTTGTTGAATCATTGGAACACATTTTAATTTATCATGCTGAATTTGATAACAGATAAACTGGTGGAAAAAATGTTTTCAGTTTCTAGGTAGGCTAGTAAATTTTAATTTTCTTGCTTTATTGCCTAGACAGAAACATTGCAGCACAATATTGAATCCAAGTGTGGAGAGGGTGCATCTTTATTTTGTTCATAATCCTGGAGGAGTATTTTTTTGTTTGTTTGTTTAGATTTGTTTTTGGTACTGGGGATTGAACTTGGGGGCCCTTTACCACTGAGCTACATCTAGTCCTTAATTTTTTTTTTTTTTAAGAGAGAGTGAGTGAGGAGAGAGAGAGAGAGAGAGAGAGAATATTTTTAATATTTATTTTTTAGTTCTTGGCTGACACAACATCTTTGTTGGTATGTGGTGCTGAGGATCGAACCCGGGCCGCACGCACGCTGGACGAGCGCGCTACCGCTGAGCCACATCTCCAGCCCAAGTCCTTAATTTTTTTAAAATATAATTTTATTTATTTTTTTAAGAGAGAGAGAGCGAGAGAGAGAGAGAATTTTAATATTTATTTTTTAGTTCTCGACAGACACAACATTTTTGTGTGTATGTGGTGCTGAGGATCGAACCCGGGCCGCGCACATGCCAGTGGAGCGCGCTACTGCTTGAGCCACATCCCCAGCCCTAGTCCTTAATTTTTTTGAGACAGGGTCTCACTAAGTTGCTGAGGGTATTGGTAAGTTGCTAAGGCTGGCTTCCAAGTTGAGGTCCTCCTGCCTCAATTTCCTGATTTTTTTATTGCTGGGGGTATGCACCACCACACACAGCTGTCACAAACCAAGATGTACATGTGTATTGTTTTGTTTTCATGGCTTGTTCTGTGGTTCTCACCGAGCTATAACATGGCTTCTGAGACCTGACCAAACTTGCCACACCTGTGTGCTGTGCCTTCTGGGAGGAAGAATCTTCCTTAGAAATTCATGCTGCTTCTACTGAAATGTCCTGCTCTTGAGGGTCTTCCTCATGTTCTAGTCAGTGTCCACAACCTGCACCATGTGCATCAGTGCTGCCATTGCCATAGGTCACATAGGGCAAAGCTGCCTAGGTTAGTGGTTTTATTTATTTTTGCTGGGGGGAGAGAGTACTGGGGATTGAGCACTAGACCCCTGAGCCACATCCCCAGCCTCATTTTGTATTTTATTTATAGACAGATTCTCACTGAGTTGCTTAGCTGCTTGCTTTTCCTGAGGCTAGCTGCTCGATTTTGAACTCAAGATCCTCCTACTTAAGTCTCCTGACCCACTGGGTGTAGGCTAGTGATTTTTGATGGACCTAGTTATGTAGTTTTTCCTTTGAAGAGGTGAAGTTGGATCTGATTTCTTGGTTAGAATAAAATTGCAATTTTTATTGTAGAAATAATTCTAAACAAGGATCTGGAAATATGACTTGTATTTTTTTTTTAATCCAACCATTGACTAATGTCAGGAGCCCAGACAACACATTTAACTTCCTGTTCTTCAGTTTTGATGTTTGTAAAGAGTGAATAATCATTCTGAGAACCTCATGTTCTTTGAGTGAGTGCTATTAGTTCTTACACCTAGAACTCTTAGGCATAAATCAGAGAGTTAAATAAAAGTATAAAGACTCCAGTATTAGATATTGGTTGATGAAATTTCAGTCTCTTGGCAGAAGGAAAAAAAAAAGCATCATGCAGCTTTATGGCAGGGATATGGAAAGGTAGACCCAACAGGAAGAACAGCGTTTGGCAATAGTATTTGCCCTCTAGTGCTCTGTGCAAGTGTGTGCTTAGAGTGTAATTTTAAATTTTAACCAGGATTTAAGATTAGAGTGGGTTTTTTGTTCATGGATGCAAGTTTGTAAACCCTAGCAGGTATTCTGCTGTGTTTGGGTTAACTCATTCTCTTCTAGGTGAGAAATGGCTTCAATGGCCTGCATGCAGACTTGCCTCCAAGATATAAAGGGATTTAGTGTCATGTGACTGTTTGCGGGTGCTCTCTCTCTGTCTCTCTCTCCTTCCCAGCTAATGCTTTTTTTTTCTTTACTGTCTTCTTGAAAGCTCATTTTTTCTGTAGATTTTTTTTTTATGCCAGTATATGGACTTCATCATTAGTAGTGCTAAAGACTGAACCCAGGCCTCACACATGCTAGACAAGTACTCCACCACTGAGCTATAGCCCCAGCCCAATGGAGACTCATGTTTTCCCTCCATAATTGAGCTGTTTCATTCTAATATTTTTGGACTTCCTTATTTTAATCTCATTTGTTCAGTGACTGAATTAATAAATTTTAAAAAATGTCTTTCTTAAAAACAATCAGGCGGGGGCATGGTGGTGCACGCCTGTAGTTTCAGCGACTTGTGAATCCAAGACAGGAGGACCATGAGTTTGAGATCAAACTGGGCAATTTAGCAAGACCCTATCTCAAAAAGTATAAAGGGCTGTGAGTGTAGTTTGGTGGTAGAGTGCCCCTCACTTTGTAGTGCCAAAGGGAGAAAAATCAATTTTGTTTTTGAGAAATAGAAAGTACAGATACACAAAAATCTTTTTAACATGAAGATATATTTATTACTGTTTAGTTGTTTATCCTTTGAGTTTTTTTATGTCTTTTATATTTGCAAATATGTTTTCTTGGTAACAGAATCTTGGTGTACATAGAAATCGATCTACTTAATTTATTCTCTTTGATAGGCAATAAAATTCAATCATATTCAAAATGGAACTCTTTATCCCTTCCTCCCTAATCCAAGAGATCATCATCTGTTTATTTCTTTTTCATTTTTTTTTTTTCCTTTTCTTTTCTGGTTCCGAGGAATATACCAGGACCTCATACCTGCAAGGAAATACTGTATCACTGAGCTATATTCCCAGTTCCTTTTCATTTCTTGAAAATATTAAATCAAACAGATGTGATAGCCCTTAATAAATGAATCTTTTGATTATAGCTATTGTTTTCCACTTGTTAATTTTAGGATGTTGGATTAAATCAGGGCTTCATGCATGCTAGCTAAGTGTTCTACTACTGACCCAAAACCCCATCCCTTTTTCACTTTTATTTTGAGATTAAGTTACCTAGGTTGACCTCAAACTTTATCCACCTGCCTCAGCTCCCCTGTAACTGGATTTATAATGCTTTGAAGTATTCAGAGATACAGTTCATTTCGGAACATGTAAACATTTACCACAAAACAAGTTAGGAAACTATCTTTGCTGTGTTATTCTTTGGGGTAGCACAGATTGTTCCTAAACATCCTACAATTGCTTAATTACCCTTTCCCCCATACACAGGGAGCATTCAATAAAAATTTCTTCTATTATTTAATTAATGAAGCAATTGACTATTTTATAAAATGTCTTCCTATAACATGTTTCCCTTAAGTAGGTGTTCATTGGCTTTTTTTAAATCATTTTTTTAGTTGAAGATGGACACATAATATCTTTGTTTATTAATTTATTTTTTATATGGTACTGAGGCTTGAACCCAGTGCCTCATGTCTGCAAGGCAAGTGCTCTACCACCAAGCCCCTTCCCCAGCCCATGTTCATTGGCTTTTGTAAGGTAAAGCTTGGTCAAGTGACATAGTTGTCAAATGGTCTGGAGTTCAATTCCAATTCCTAAGAGGTGATAAATCTGAGCTCCATACTTGGAGACAAATCCTTTAGGATCTTGCTTTGCAACTTGATAAGTACAACTCTTCCACGAATTGAGACTTGAGACTTGTTTGGAAATTGTATATGACCTCTTAAATGTTCCAGATTCATTTTTAGCTTTCTTTGGCTTTTTGTAGCTAAATGTCACGTTAAGTATGCCTTCCTGGCTCTTTAGCACATGCCTCTGCTATCCTTCCAGGAACCCTTATACTTTCAATACTTATTTTGGAAGCTTTTGGAAGAGGGGATTAAATTTGCCAGTGAAAATTAGCAAATGGGTGTGGGGAGAATGGAGGAGGTAGGCATTTGAAATACATGTTTGACTGATAATGATGAAAAATGGGGCACCTAAAATGCCAAGCCTTTTGCTTTTCTTGGTCTGCTGGTGCTCCTTGCCATTAGATGGCCTACTCCTATTGTTCAGATTCCAGATCTTTGAAGCCCCGCCTCAACTCTTCTAGTCAAAGTTAATTTCTCTTTGCTTTGCTATTTATTTATTTATTTATTTTAGTTGAACTTGGACACAATACCTTTATTTTATTTATTTATTTTTATGTGGTGCCTCACACGAGCTAGGCAAGTGCTTTACCATTGAGCCACAACTCCAGCCCCTCTCCTTGCTTTGTTTTTATAGTGCAGGCCTCAAATTGCATTTCTCTGTGCTAATTACCTGAGTTTGGGGGCCCTTTTAGTTTTCTCATTGGTGATATGGAAATAAAAATTGTTGCCCTATGGGCTTACGATGAGGTAAACAATCAGCACAGTGGTTGGTATAGAATGAAGGCTTTTTAGTTGTCAGTTATCATGGGATGTATTATTTGTGGGGTAAACAGGAACATGTGCTCCACCTATATGAAAGAAAGATAAAATGGAACCCTTTCCCCTCAGGTGAGCTCTGAGTTAGGGACTCAGTTTCAGAGGGTGGGGTTCAGGTTAGAGGTATACTGGGCACAAAGGACCATTTCTGATTTCTTGGAATGGACTTTTAAAAAATGTGACACTGGGAATTGAAGTGGGGCCTCCTGAACACTAGACAAGCATTCTACCCCTGCGTTACATCCCCAGCCCTTCTGATTTTATTTTGAGATGGGTTTTGCTAACTTTGTCAACCTGGCTTGGTACTTACCATCATCCTGCTTCAGCCTCTTGAGTAGGTGGAATTACAGGTGTGTGCCAGTGTGTCTGGCTGTTTAAAATTGCTAATTTTTAATTGACACATTCTATTTATAAACACAACATAAATTGGTCCCCCACCATGACTTTTCTCTACTGGTCACTTCTGTTTTCATAAGGTCCCTTTTATTTCCTTTTTTTTTTCCTCCCTCTCTTGCTACTGCATATGAGATCCTTGACTTTCTAAGTCTGGCTTATGTCACTTAGCATGATATTCTTCTACTCCATTTTCCTGCAAATGCCATAATCTCATTGTTCCTTATAGTTGAGTAAGATACCATTGTGTGTGTATACCATGTTTTCTTTATCCATTTATCTATTGATGGACACCTAGGTTGGTTCCATAACTTGGTTATTGTGAATTATGCTGCTGTAAGTATGGGTATGCATTTACTGCTATGGTATACTGACTTTAATTCTCTAGGATAAATACCAAGGAGTGGCATAACTGGATCATATGGTGTTTCCATTCCTACTCTTTTGAAGAACCTCTGTACTGATTTCCATAGTGGTTGTACTAATTTACAATCCATCCAATAGTGTATGAATGTTCCTTTTTCCAGCATTTATTATTCTTTGTATTCTAAATTAATAGCTCAGGGGCTGGGATTGTGGCTCAGTGGTAGAGCACTTGCCTAGCATGTGTGAGGCACTGGGTTTGATCCTCAGCACCACATAAAAATAAATAAAATAAATATATTGTGTACATCTATAACTAAAAGTATTTTTACAAATAAATTAAGAGCTCAGGGATTTTATTTATTATTCTGAGACAGTCTCACTAAGTTGCAGAAGCTGGCCTCTGAACTTGCCCTTCTCCTGCCTAAGCCTCCTGAATAGTTGGGATTACAGGTTTTTGCCACCATGTCTGGCTCATCTCAGTTTCTGATTCTTGATGTTTTCTGTCATTCTGAGAAAGAGAGAGACTAAAATAATAGTTCTTTGCCATAACCCATTATAGATGTGCTAGGATGTTAGGGATATCTAGTTGAAAAATTTATTAGTCTGTTTGATTTGTTGTCTTGTTAATAAATTTGGGTTTGGTAGAAGAGTTTGCTTGCTCCAACTTGAATTTTTTTACTGGTCAAAGTAGAAAACTAGCAGTTATCTATTTACAGTCTCTCCACTGACCATTGAGTTTTTCTTTTTGTTTTTGTTGTGGTGATGGTGGTGGTTGTTCACCTAACATTGACTTCATACTTCTCTACAAGTAGACTCTTGCTTATGTTGTCTGCAAATAATCCTCAAATGCCTTAGGCATGTACTTAAATAGATTAAGTATCTTTAGGGCTTTTAAGTTTAGCCTTGGGTGTAAATTCCAGTTTTGTTCCTATTTTGCTTTGTTTTTGATCTTGATGTCAGGTTTCCTTTTCTGTAAAAGGAGGCCAGGAAAGTGAATAGTATGTTGGTATTGTCATCATTATTATTTTTATTAATAGAGTTAGCCAGTGATAGGTATCCTAGCTGCTAACAGTGATATATTCTTCATGCAGAAATCATGTGTAACCGGAAAACATCATTGTTACCCCATCTTCTCTGCACTTGTAATTCCCTGCTAGACCCCCACCCTAATGGTAGTAAGTGGGATTATAGATAGCTACTGAATAAATAATGTTAGTATCTAGAAGAAACTGCAATTTGCAACCTGAGCAGCATGCAGTGACTCAGTAGTTCATTTAAGAGCTGAGTTTCATTGTGAAACAATGATGATAACACTGACCGGATTAATGGAGTGGTATTATAGTGCTTAGTGTTTCTTCAGGGACACACAGAGAGAGCTAGACTGTGAAAAAGAGCATTGAAAGAGGATGTATTTAGTCCCTGGCTTTTTCTGTTGGCAAGTCACATAACTACCAGAGAAACTGTGGATGCAGAGATGACTTAATGAAATATAAACAAAGAAATAGCCAAAGGTTTGGTGCTTTTTAGTTTAGAATATTCTTAGCAAATTAGGAACTGCTATTTAAAAAGTAAATGATGTTACTAAAAAGTTTACAGTGGGGAGAAAACAGAGCTAAACTCATACTATTAGTGGAGACAATACCACTGTAAATTCACAGGCAAAAAATAATTTTTAGAAGTAGGCAATAAAGAATTGATCAGTTAAAATCTAGGTGGTTTGTTGGGGTTTTTTTTGTTTGTTTGTTTTTGTTTTTATTACTGGGAATTGAACCCTGGAGGTGCTTGACCACTGAGCAGGGTTTCAATAAGTTTTTGAGGGCATCACTAAATTTCTAAAATTGGCCTTGAACTTGGAATCCTCCTGCCTTAGCCTCCCTAGTGGCTGGGATAACAGGTGTGCAGCACTGTGTCCAACAAAATCCAGGTTTTAATGTACCTTTAATAAGTGCCAAGGTTTGCTTCTCTAGAGTCTGATGGGCAAAATAATGTTTCTCAGCATTTTCTTGTTTCTGTTACTGTTGTCAAGAATGCATGTGCAAGCCTGGTGTGGTGTTGCACACCTGAAATTACAGCACTTCAAGAGACTGAGACAGAAGGATCGCAAGTTAAAAATCAGCCTCAGTAACTTAGTGAAGCCCTAAGTAATTTATCGAGATCTTAAGATTTAAAAAGGAGTTGGGGATGTGGCTTAGTGGTTAAGCATCCCTGGATTAAAAAAGAAGAAGAATGCCTGTACTAGTCCATAAAGTTAAAGGGAGGATTGCTTACATGTTTTATAATACAAAGAGAGATAGCTAGTAGGGTTTTAGTGGCTTCATTTATCTGTCTTGTAGAAAAAAGAGAACTGACAAAGGACCATGCAGATCCTGTTATCTGGAGTGATATACTATAATTCTTGGTCAGTTTTAGAGGATTTTTTTCATTCTATTTTTTTTGTTAATGTGTTACTGGATTGAACCCAGAGTCTTGTGTATGTATGCTAGGAAATTGATTACTCATAATACTGAGCTACAACCCCAGCCTGAATTTTTAATAATTATAGGTGATACTATACTTAATTGCTTCAACTTTAGAGATTTCTTTAAAATCTATTTTGGAAGTGGGGGGAATAGGGTCTCCCTGTATTGCCCTGGTTCGCCTTGATCTTAGAATCCTCTTGCCTCAGCCTCCCAAGTGGCTCATTTTAATTTTTAAAGATTCTGTGTGTCAGCAGGAATTATGGGCTAAATTGTAACCTAGGAGACTGTTTCTGGGTAACTTCTCAGTAATGTCTCTGACATTTGTTTAATTGCAGACATAAGTAGCCACTAATGGACGTTGCAGTTTTGATAAGCAGTGAAGTTTATTTTCCTGCAAGTAGAATGAGGCAGAATTAGAATATTTATAAAGTGCTTGTCACTGGCTAAATTTCTTCACAACTCAGAACATCTCCCGTATAATTTCCCTTCAAGAAATGGAGCTGAACAGGAAGCAAAAGTAGTTAATGGATGATATTGGACCTGAGAATTCTGAATGAGTCAGTTAAATTCTGCCATTGTCCTGTCTCAAAGAAATTAGGACAGTATGTGATTCAAGACTTGAAGGGTTCCCAGTGGTCTTTCTAGTTATCTATTTTTCATAGGTAGCAATGGCCAGTGTAGCCTCCCTAGGCAAGATATGATTGGTTTGTATTCCTCACTTTGGGGACTATGTGGCGATTTTAAAAAGTAGTGCTTTCTTATTAGTTGTTCATCAAGAATGATCTTCCCCTTGGGGTCTGAGGTTGTAGTTTAGTGGTAGAGCACTTGCCTAGCACATGAGGCGCTGGTTTTGATTCTTAGCACCACATGTAGATAAATAAAAACCCATCAACAACTTAAAAAAAAAAAAGAATGAACTCCCCTTTCTGGGGGCGTAGGGGGCTAAGTTCCAGTGCATTAATATTATCCTTAATTCTTTATTTAATGAATGTTGGAACAGGTTTCCAGACAGTTTTTCTGTCTGTAATTTGAGCTACTCAGAAGCCTAAGGCTGGAGGATCTCTATTTGAAGTCAGACTGAGCAATTTAGTGAGACCCTGTCTGAAAATAAAATTTAAAAAGGACTGGAGATGTAGCTCAGTGGTTGATTGCTTGCCTAGCATGGGTTCTTTCACCAGTACTGTAGACAACTAAAACCAAATAGCAACAACAAATGGAATCAGGACTCTGAGAGAAGCAATTGTATATGTGGAGCTGTGGTTTGTCATATCCTGAAAATTCTAGGCAGGAGTAGTGGTTCTGAGAGGTAATGGTTTACCCTCAGTAACCTCCTGTGGGAGGTTGGTATATTTTAATACCCCACCAACCTTTTGAGGACAAAATGACAGTGTAGACTGTTCTCTTTCTCTCTTCTTCCCCACCCCTGTTTGTTAATGGGGATCATACATAACTAGGGCCTCACTTGTGCTAAGTAAGTGGTCTTTGCTGAGCTATATCCCCAGCCCTATAACTATCTCTTAATCATGGGCTGTTGGTCTGTCACACAAACCCATTAGTTTATAGAAGTTTACCGTGAATTGGCATGAATCCTATAGCTGTCATGCTATCCCTCTTGCTGCTGTTACTATGTTGTATCTTTGTACATGTTTTAGGAACATGGATCAGTCTTTTGACTACTGTGAACCTGCCTATAATACCCTAAACATGTGCGATCTTGTCTGAATATGTGAACTACTTTTTGGTAGCAATGTAATGCTGGACTCATAAAATGAGTTGGGAAATGTTTCTACCTCTTATTTTGGGGAAAGGTTTATGTAGAATTGGGGTGATTTCTTTAATAGGAAGGGAACTATTCTCCTAACTTATTTATTTCTCTTTTTTCTTTTTGCAGTACTGGGTATCAAACCCAGGTCCTTGCACATGCTACGCAAGCAGTGTATCACTGAGCTTCCCACTTTCTTTTACTCTATTTTGGAGACAGAGTCTCAGTAAACCCAGTTTGGCTTCGAACTTGCAATCCTCTTGCCTCAGCTTCCCGAGTAGATAGGATTACAAGTGGGAACTTCTTGCCCAGCTGTTTTAACGTCTCTGACCTGAGAGATGAATGAGACCCCTCAGAGTAATTCCATTTACCAGAAACTCTGTACTGAAGTGGTGTGGGCATGGAGGGATTACGCTTGTAATCCCAGCAGTTTGAGAATTTGAGACAGGGGAATTATAGTTTGAGGCCAACCTCAGCAGTTTAGCAAGACCCTATGCAATTTAGTGAGACCCTATCTCAAAATAAAAAATAAAAATCTCAAGGTTGCTTAGTGGGTAAGTGCCCCTGCATTCAATCCCAGTATCAAAAATAAAAAAATGAATAGTATACTGAAATGTTTACATATTTGAGTTTACATTTTTAGAATGGCTTTAAAAACTTTCAAATTTTTTATTATTCTGATTCTACCTTACTATAATAGGTCTTAATGAAGACTAGGCTTTTTAAATTTGTTTTACTGAGTATGAAATTAATTTTACTGTATATAGGTTAAACATTTGCTCCCCTTTTAATAGGGGAGTCTTTGTTAAGATTAAAGAATTTATATTACATGTATCATTTACTAATTTGGATCATTGGGGTTGCTCTAGGAATCCCTCTTTTTTAAGTTCAGTAACAGAAGTCCAGGAAGGGATTTGAAAGGAAACTTTATTTATTTATTTTTTTTTTTGTATTTTGTTTTTTTGAACAAGAAGCATATGAATATGTAGAAAGTCATAACAGTGAAAATAAGTCTACTTCCTACTACCCTAAGTACTCAGTTTTCCCCAGAAGGAAGGAAAGTTTTAAATCAAGTTACTTTAAAACTGATTTTTGTATGTTTTTGTGGTGCTGGAGGTTGAGTGCAAGCCTCCTATATGCTAGGAAATATTTGTTAGAAAGAAAAGTAAAATCAGCAAATGTTAGAGAACAACCACTAGAATGACATTTAGGCCTGAAAATGCCAACCTGAATTGCTGTCTCCCCCCACACCCATGCTTCTGACTTTAGAATCTGTCACATCCTAAATCACAGCGGTTTTTTGTTTTTTGTTTTTTTTAAAGCATGTAAAGGTACAGATGTTCAGTAAAGATTTGGTGTACCTTTAATGTTTATGGGAAATATGCCTATATACTTCAATAATTGACGGGGTAATCAGTACTGTATTTGTTAGAGCTCTCTAGCACTGATTTCTTTTAGGTTTTTTTTTTTTTTTTTTTTTGGTATTTGGAATTGAACCCAGGGGCATTTTACCACTAAGCTACACTCCCAACGCCCCCCTCCTTTTTTTGGTACTGGGGAGTGAATTCAGGGGCATTTAACCACTGAGCCACATCCCCAACTCTTTTTTGTATTTTGTTTAGAGACAGGGTCTCACTGAGTTGCTTAGGGCCTTGCTAAATTGCTGAGGCTGGTTTTGAACTCATGATCCTTCTGTCTAGCCTACCGAGCCACTGGGATTATAGGCGTGTGCCACCATGTCAGGCTCCCAGCTCTTTTTTTCTGATTTTGTTGTTGTTTTGTTTTGTTTTGTTTTAACACAGGGTCTCGTCAAGTTGCTAGACTGGCCTCAAATTTGTGATCCTCCTGCCTTAGCCTCTTGTCACTGGGATTACAGGCCACCATGCCCAGTTTAGTGTCCATTTTTGCATTGTTATTGTTTTAGAGTTTCAGAATACCTATGTGAGTAAAAATGCTTCACTGCCACTTGGTTGCTGGGTGGTTGATTGAGGATGCTCACTAGCAGATTAATTCATAGACTACTAAGTTTTTAAAATTTCCTTCAGGTTTTGGGGCATGGATTTAGTAATATCATTATTAGGGTGCTATTAAAGAAAGGCATAGTGAATATAGGAAATAGTCGCTAAGAGACCTTTTGAAATGAATGTTCTTCAGGAGAAGAAGTTAGCAGGAATGAGATTTTTCAGACTTCTAATTGAAATTGCTTTTTGATGAACATTTGAATCCTCAAGAGTTATCTTTGTAAAGGAGGTTACTTCAAAGTAGCTCCATTGATATTAGCAGGCAGTAAGAATTAGTTATTTCAAATGAGTTAGAATTAGATTGACAATAAAGAATTTAATTAGTTGGGTACTTCCTATACCATTTTGTTTTGTTTTGTAGGACCTAGGGCCTCCAGGCAGCTACTGCTATTTTCCTTTTACTTTTTTCCTGGAACTTGGGTTAAGCCCAAAGGTGCTTTACCATTGAGTCACATCCCTAGCCTTTTTTATTTTTTAAGACATGCTTTCAGTAAGTTGCTTAGGGCCTCACTAAGTTACTGAGGCTGACCTTGAATTTGTGATCCTCCTTCATCAGCCTCATGAATTGCTGGGATTACAGGTGTGCACCTGGCCTACCATTATATTTCATAAAAAAGTTGTTATATAAATAATTCTTGTCTGTTATATTCATTTTTAAAAAACTTGATTGTGTATGTGTGATGGTTGCCTATGGTCTTACAAAGTTGGTGAGACTGTCGTTGAATTTGTGATCTTCCTGCCTCTCAAATCATTGGGATTCTACGTATGCACCATCATACCTGGCTGATATATTTAGTTTTTATAGCCAAATGCTAAAGAAAACACAATGAGTTTTCCAGCAATTTATCGAGACCTTAAGTAATTAATTCGCAAGACCCTGTTTCAGAATATAAAGAACTGGGGATGTGGCTTTGGTAAAGTGCCTCCAGATTTAATCCTCAGTATAAGAAGAAGAAGAAAAGCAGAGAGAAGAGGATAGTAAACATTTAAGTGTGGAAGGAGATAGATTAGCAGTGGGCATTTAAGAGAGGCAGCCAAAAGGAAAAAGGAGAAAGAACACACTTTCATTCTTAAGATTAACTTGTTAGAGTGCTCTGTTAGTGACATAGCTGAGCAGATACTTGATACCCTGACTCATTTTCAAGCAGCACAATAGGTAGATAGGTGTTCTTTTTGGAATTGTCTTGTCCTATTTTAAATTTCATTTTAAAAATTATTTTTAACAGATACATATTATGTGTATTTATTATACCCAATAAAATTACAGAATAAATATACATATTTATGGGGTATGATTTCATGTTTGAATACATGTATGAATTTTGTAATGTTAAATAAGGGTACACCTGTCTATTTTTTCTTTATGGTGAAAACATTCATTCAAACTCTTCTAGTTTTTTTTTTTTTTTTTTTTTTTGTATAAGGAATGGAACCCAGGGGTGCTTAATCACTGAGCCACATCCCCAACCATTTTTTATATTTTTATTTGGGGACAAGGTCTTGCTAAGTTGCTTAGGGCCTTGCTAAATTGCTGAGGCTGTCATTTGAACTGCTCAGCCACCAGAGCCACTGAGATTACAGGCATGTACCACTGCACCCAGCTTCTTCTAGCTTTTTGAAATATATAGAACATTATCATTATGTACAGTCACCATACAGATTTTTTTTTAGCTGTAGATAGACACACTACCTTTATCTGTCTATTTATAGTGGTGCTGAGGATCAAACCCAGGGTCTTATACGTGCTAGGCATGTACCAGGGTCTTATACATGCTAGGCAAGCGGCTCTGCCACTGAGCTACAGCCCCCAGACAGATTTTAAAGTATCTTTAAGGGCTTAAATGTTACTATTTCAGAGAGGCCTTACTAGACACCCAGTCATCACCTGATTGCCTTGTTTTACACAGCAGGTAGTTAATGAACACTATTTTTGATTCTTAATTTCCCTTTCCTTCTGTTGAAAACTGAGATAGTGACTAAGTAAATGTATAAAGGAAGAGTTACAGTAGCCTTATAGGCTTATAAGTCCTCTGAGGAAAGAATGAAAAGCAGTAGGTATTTTTACTTTAGGATGTTAGAGATTCATCATCTGTGTATGTTGTCACAGGCACACAAAGATAGGGGTGTGGATTAGTTGCCAATCATTTCTAGCAGTCTTTAAATTGGTCTGCCTGCCTTGGAGCACCTAGGTGACAATTCATGGATAGTTAGCATGAGTGCCCCAGCTGCTTCTCCTTTGTCTGTGCAGACACCCCAGATGAAAGAACCTATCACTCATTGTGCCTGGGTTGAAGCCACTGCCACTGGTTTGTGTTGGTAGACTACATGAAACCTGGGCATCCAGACCATAGTCTGCACGAGGGGCCATCTGTGGCAGGAATTTAAAATTGCCTTCACTACCTTTCTGGCTGGTTTTTTTTTTTTTTTCAAGGAGTTACAAGATTGTTTTTGAGTCCATATTATTGCACATTATTCCAGTTTTGAAAGGATAATGATGGAATGTTATGACTGTTGCGAAAGTTTTGGTTTGCTTTAGAAAAATACATTTCTGAGTAGATTTCTCTGAAGTAATGGTTATCTCATGTGGAGAATCTGAGCCATTCAACGTAAGGAGAGGCCTTAGAGACTGAGGCAGGAGGTTAGCAATTTCAAGACTAGTCTCAACAACTAAGTGAGACCCTGTCTCAAAATAAAAAGTAAAAAGGGGCTGAGGATGTAGCTTGGTGGTAAAGTGCCCCTGGGTTCAATCCCTAGAACCAAAACAAGACAACAGCAGCAACACAAAACAAAACAAACCTAAAGAGGCTTAATTGGTTTATATCCTTTATGACTCAGAAATTATCATTTAAAGCTTTTGCATGCTACTTAATCTAAATACTGACCAGAATTCTTCCTTTGAACAACATCCCATTAGAATTTTGAGTTGCTCTAGTTTTTTATAAGATTTAACTGTTCAAATGAATTTTTTAACATGCTTTTAAAAACTGTGTTCTGTGGGGGAAAATTATGTCTGCATTTGGTAATAAATCCAGATTTATGCAGAAAATTTGAGAATAGGTCATTGTCTTATGAGGTTTTAAGGTACAGTTGTCTATAGTGTTCTGAAATTAAAAGAAAATGAATGCCATATGATCTTTGAAATGTTATGGTGTAATCATATTATTAAAAGATCATGAACATTTTCCCTTAACAAGCACAGTCAGATGTGGTAGTATGTTCCTGTAATCCCAGTGACTTGGAAGGCTGGGGCAGGATCACAAGTTTGAGACCAGCCCAAACAATTTTTTTTTTAATGGAAATCTGGATTTCTCCATTTACTTTGCATACTTTTATTTATTTTTTTTGTTGGTTGTTCAAAACATTACATAGCTCTTGACATATCATATTTCATACTTTAGATTCAAGTGGGTTATGAACTCCCATTTTTACCCCGTATACAGATTGCAGAATCACATCAGTTATACATCCACATTTTTACGTAATGCCATATTAGTAACTGTTGTATTCTGCTACCTTTCCTATCCTCTACTATCCCCCTCCCCCCGCCATCTTCTCTCTCTATCCCATCTGCTGTCATTTAATTCTCTCCCTTGTTTTTTTTTCCTTTCCCCTCACAACCTCTTATATGTAATTTATATGCAATTTCCCTTTTCTCTCCTTTGCCCTCCTTTGCCCTCCTTTGCCCTCCCACCTTATGTCTCTGTTTAATGTTAATCTTTTCCTCTTGCTCTTCCTCCCTGCTCTGTTCTTAGTTGCTCTCATTATATCAAAGAAGACATCAGCCCGAGCAATTTACCAAGACCCTGTCGAAAGTGGTAGAGCACCCTTGGGTTCAATCCCCAGTACTGCAAAAAGAAAAAAAAGTGAAGTAAGGGGAATATCACATTTGAATATGAGGTGTATGTTCATAACTATAACTAATGTAAAGAAGAAGAAAATATATTAAAAATTTCCCTGAAACTAAGAGGAGCTTAGTCTTGGGAGAATGTACTCTGTAAAATTCACTTTCTAGTTTATAAATATTAAAACATTAAAGTAGTTTATAATCTTTAAGAGGAAAACAAATTATAATTGCAATTTAAAGCCAAGAGGTCTTTTCCTTATACCAAGTCTTAAGGTTTTCCCCATATTCTAATTCCATATGTACCTGATGTAACATAAGGGATGGTGGTGTTTGATTATTCCAATTTTTAAAATTATTTAAAATGTTTTATTTGGAAATTATTGCAAATTTATAGACAAGTTGTGAGGAACACCAATATGCCTTTAAATTTTTTTTCATTTTTATTTGTTCTAATTAGTTATACATGACAGTATAATGCACTTTGATATATCATATATAGATGGATTATAATTTCTCATTCGGGTTGTAGAGGATGTAGTGGGTCATATAGTTATATATGTACAAAGGGTAATAATGTCTGATTCATTCTTCCATCCTTTCTATACCCATACGCCCACCCCTCCCTTTAAGTTAGCATCCACATATCAGAGAAAATATTTGACCTTTGGTTTTTGGGGATTGTTTTATTTTACTTAGCAAAATATGCTCCAGCTCTCTCCGTTTACTGGCACCATAATTTCATTCTTCTTTAAGGCTGAGTAATATTCCAGTGTGTGTGTGTGTGTGTGTGTGTGTATATACACACAAGCCACATTTTCTGTGTCCATTCATCTGTTGAAGGGTACCTAGGGTGATTCCATAGTTTAGCTATTGTGAGTTGAGCCATTATAAACATTGGTGTGGCTACATCACTGTAATATGCCTTTATCTTATTTTTTTAAAAATATTTATTTTTAATTGTAGTTGGACACAACGCCTTTATTTCACTTGTTTATTTTTGTATGTGGTGCTGAGGATCGAACCCAGGGTCTCGCACGTGTGAGGTGAGCATTCTACCGCTAAGCCACAACCCCAGCACCTAATATGCTGATTTTAAGTCCTTTGCATATAACTGAGGAGTGGGCCTTTTACCAAAATCAAACTACTGTCAACACATTTCACTGTTAGTGTATGTATGATCTGAAATCATTCATATTTGTGAAACATTTGAGGATGAGAAATGTGCACCTTGGCTCTTTATACCTAAATGTGTATTTTGTAAAATTAGGGATACTCCCTTACATGACTACAGTTTTAAGTTGCCAACTTTAGGACATTTAAAAATGATGTATCACAGTTTTTAAATTTTCTTTAAATTTTGAGACAGTATCTTGCTAAGTTGCTGAGGGTCTTGATAAATTTGCAGTAGATGGCCTTGAACTTGGAATCCTCCTCCTTTAGCCTCCCAAGCCACTGAGATTACAGGCGTGTACTACCACACCCACTGCTTACCTCTATGATTTTTTTCTTCCTCTTTTGTTGGTTGACCCAGTGATTTTATAACATTTTGCCCTCTGGTGTAGAATCTATTCTAGGGTCAAATACTTCATTTAGTTGTAGTGTCTCTTTAGCTTCCTTTACTATGAAATATCTTCAGCCTTAAAACAAGACCACTGTACTTGGCACATGAAAAGAAGTTTTTTTTTTAGGCTAAAAGCAGAAATTTAATAAGAGATTTTTGTGGTATTCCTTATTTCATTCTGTTTTTATAAAGCAGCCTGATAACCAGTACCTTAAAAAAAATTCTTGGAGAAAAAAAACTATGAGTTGTTTGTCAGAGAAGGTACTTTTCCACTGTCTTTTTAAGTTTATTATATCATATTTGATTGCTAGTATAGATATACAGGTCAAACAGAAACTTCTTTTCCCATGTTGTTAATAGCATGCTTTCTGAATTAGTTCATTTAAAAGAACAATTGTAAAATCTAGTCTAGTCCATTTAGAATGATCCTACTTTAAAAGACTGAAATGTGCTAGGATTTCATTCTGTTCTCAGCAGGGTCAGATATCACAGTTTATAAGTAATCAAAGCACAGCCCATCTCTACACTGAAACACAAAGTTGATGCCTCCCCCATCCAGATTGTTTTGAAGTGTCAGAGTGTCTTTGATGAAATTCTTTAACTAATATAGGATCACTGTCTCATGTCTTATGCTTTCCTGGTGTTGACTTTACGTTGGTTTCTCTCTTCCCTTTAATTTTTTTTTTTTTTACCCTTTTCTATTTGTCTCACTTCTGAAATCTCTAGTAGTAAATTCTGCATGATGGAGTTGGCATTGTTTTTCCACTGCTGTAGGCATTTATCTGCTTACTTAAATATATTTTAAATGAAAGACCTATGGTAAAACATAAAACCATAAATGTTAAGAATTTTCTGTGACTTTGGAGATAGTATTCCAATTCCTTCTGGATATGGAAGCGGAATTTCAAAATGGGTCCCATGACTTACTGATTCCCTGACTTTGAGAATAGTCTCTTTACCGTTTTCTTTTGCCCAACCACGTTTTTTGTGCCAACTAGGCAAGTGCTGTACCGGTGAGCTTTGTCTCCAGCCCTGTAAGTACTTTATTGATAGAAGAGTTCCAGTATTTTCCTCCTTTGTAGCTTAATAATTCTTAGTTTGTTCAACACATGTTTATGGGCATCTTGCTGAATGCAAGATATTTTGAATAAAAACTCAAGTATACTTGCTTACCTAATTTTCAGTTGTTCCACATTATCAACAGTAACTAAATTATAGGAAAATTATTGTTAGCACCTGCTGTCTGAGAAATAATGAAGATGCATACCCCAGTAAACTGCAGCTCTGTACATCATTTTATTATTATAATGTAGCATTATAAAGTTTATAGTTACAAATTTTCACTGCCAGAAGGTACTTGGAAATCTATTTCCTTTTTCTGTAAAATGGTAATGATTTGCCTCTTCCTATGTCATGACTTTTTTTTTTTCTTTTTTTTAATTGTGGAAAATATCTTAACTCTTTTTTTCTACTTTACAGTATTAGAACTTGAATCTTGGGTTTGGACCCAGTTCTGTACTAACCCTGACCTATATTCCTGGCACTTTTTGCTTTGTTTTGTCTTGCTAAGTTGCCCAACCTGACCTTGAACTTGCCATCCTTTTGCTTCAGCCTCAGTTGCTGGGATTACAGGTGTGTGCCATGGTGCCTGGCTCCTTAACCATTTTTAGGTGTGCAGTTCCATAGTATTAAATACATTGTTGTGACCAACACCACTGTCTATCTCTAGAAGTTTGTTTTTTAATCTTTGTGTTCACTAAAGGGAGTTCTTCAGTGTCTCTTCCCCCAGCTTCTGGGAACCTTCATTGTGTTTTCTTTTTTCCCCGGTGCTGGGATTGAACTTAGGTTTTGCTACATGCTAGGAATGTGTTCAGTCCCCACCATTCTTTCTGTTTCTATGGATTTGGCTCCTTTTAGGCACCTTCTATAAGTGAAATCAGAAAATGTCTTTTTTTTTTAGTCTGGCTTATTTTACTTACCATGATGTCTTCATGGTAATCCATGCTGTAGCTATGGAATGTATATATCACATCTTGTTCATTTTTGCTCAAGGACATTTGGGTTGCTTCCACCTTTTGGCTATTGTGAATAACAGTGCTGTAAATATAGGTATACAAAATGTCTTTTTAAGTCTCTGTTTTCAATTCATTGGGGTATGTACCCAGAAAAAGAATTGTGGGATCTTATGGTCTAGACTGTTTTCTGTTACTGTAATGAGGTACCTGAGGCTGGTAACTTTAACTGTACAAAGTCTGGTTGTGCTGCCATCTTTAGAGAGCCAATAACTTAAGAGACTTTGAGAGGAAAATGTTTCATTAGCAATAAGCCTACATCAAGGGAGATAGGAGGCTGTTCCCCTGTCTTTCTTACTAGGAACAAAAAAGGTTTATATTGAATCTTTTGTGGAAATATCTCAAGTCTCAGGTAGGTTGGCGCCATGGTAGTTTGTCTTGAGAGGTGACCAGTTCTGGAATGTGGGTTGTGAACAACTATCTTGGTCTGGAGATTACCAAGTGTTACCAAGTGTCCTTATGACCCTAAGAAAATGTGATTGTTCAGTCTTGTGGTTTGAAGGTCTGTGCATCTGGTTTCAGTCACAGACATTCTCTGCTTTATACTTTTCTGACAGTTACCTCTTGTGACATTTCTATAACCTAGGAATGGGGAGTGCCCAGGGAACCTACTGGTAGATTTTAACTAATTGTCCCCGGTCCCCTCCCCCTATCATAGGGATTAAACCGGGGCCTCATGAACATTAGAGTTCTCTACCACTGCACTACATACCCAGCCCTTTTTATTTTTATTTTGAGACAGGGCCTTGCTAAGTTGCTGAGGCTGACTTACAACTTCTGATGCTCCTGCCTCAGCCTACTGAGTTCCTGGAAATTATAGAAATGTGCCATCTATACCAACCCTTTTGTTTATATTTTTAGTAGCCATCTTAATGGGTGCTATCTCTTTGTGATTTTGATTTGTGTTTCCCTAATGATTAGTGACATTGAACATCTTTTCATGTGCTTATTGGCTATTTGTATATCTTCTATTATGATTAGTTTTTTAAATATCTTTATTTTTGTTTTTATGTGGTGTTGAGGATCCAATCCAGTACCTCACACGTGCCAGGCAAGTGCTCTACTACTGAGCTACAACTACAGCCCTATTATGATTAGTTTTGATATCTAGTTTTGATTCATGAATAGATTGTCACACAGTTCATATATATGAAAGTTCTGAGAATTAATGTCTAATATAAGTGAAATTAATGATTTGTTGTGCTAACATTTTTTTCTCAACCAAAACACCACTGAACAGGAAAGAATGAATGAACTTTTGGAGTTTTTTTTTTCCCCAAGACGTGGCCATTTAATCTTTGTATGTGGTGCTGAGGATCGAACCCGGGCCGCATGCGTGCCAGGCAAGCGTGCTACTGCTTGAGCCACATCCCCAGCCCACTTTTGGAGTTTTATAAAATGGGAATTTAGTTTGCTTGGGACTTATAGTGGCTAGCTTAAGTTATACAAAAAATTGGCTAGTGTTAGGGCCTTGAAAATAAAAATTGTCTTATTTATTTGACCAGTCCTTGAAACTATTCTTATTTTTTTTTTTTAAGAGAGAAAGGAAGGAACACATTTTTTTAGAGAGAGAGAGAGAGAGAGAGAGAGAGAGAGAGAATTTTAATATTTATTTTTTAGTTCTTGGCAGACACAACATTGTTGTTTGTATGTGGTGCTGAGGATCGAACCCAGGCCGCACGCATGCCAGGCGAGCGCGCTATCGCTTGAGCCACATCCCCAGCCCCACTATTCTTATTTTTTTAACCATTTATGTGTTGAGATACTCTTAGTATGCTTACCTAAAAAGGTTAACTCATTAACCTTTTTGCCAAAGCAGCTGGAATATAAATACATAAGTCAGTATTTACTATGGCTCATTAAGATGTCTTTCACAATAGCTGTCAAAGAATATGGCAAGAAATGTGTAAGAAATTATGCCAATTTTGATACTTTTCTGAAAGGTATAAGATTGGAATGACTCAGTAGATAACCACATGCCTGAGACCAGATAGTGGTTAGATATTAAGAGTTGATAAAGGACTGTTCTTCTTAAGTTAATGTATTTAGTATAATCCTAGCTGATATATTACAATTATTAATTTCTACAGTTTACTTGGAAGGTGGGAGATGCAGGAAGGCAATTTGAAAATGCTCCAAATTCTTGATCTACTATGTACAATAATACATAGAATAAATAAGCTTTGATTAAAAAAAAAAAACCCTAGTGTTTACTCAGGGATAAACAGACTGGTGAAAATTGAGAACCCACCTTTCTTTGTATAGTATTTAGCAGATCACTCTTAATTAGTAGGGCAAAGTGGACCTTTTCTCAGGTTTAATTTAATAAAAATGTTTATCATAAATTGCCCATTTTTCTTTAGGTACATTTTTTTTTTTTAAAGAGAGAGTGAGAGGAGAGAGAGAGAGAGAGAGAGAGAGAGAGAGAGAGAGAGAATTTTTAATATTTATTTTTTAGTTCTCGGCGGACACAACATCTTTGTTGGTATGTGGTGCTGAGGATCGAACCCGGGCCGCACGCATGCCAGGCGAGCGCGCTACCGCTTGAGCCACATCCCCAGCCCTTTAGGTACATTTTAACAAGGTATACATGCCTCACCCAAATGGAAAACTGTCTCAATACCTAGTGATGACTTTAGAATAAATCACTTGCTCTTATTTGTGCTTAAATAGGTAGCCTATTCCTCACATCAACCCATAGGAACCCAG
Source organism: Urocitellus parryii (assembly GCF_045843805.1). NCBI lineage: Eukaryota > Metazoa > Chordata > Mammalia > Rodentia > Sciuridae > Urocitellus > Urocitellus parryii. The sequence goes on from NC_135546.1 coordinate 10,060,480, forward strand.
GAAAAGTATCTATAAACATATAAAAAATCTACAATATTTGCTCAGTAGATGAATAAGAAGTTCAATAATTATTTATACAATGGAGTGGTAAATGTCAGGAAATTCAAGAAGTAAATTGGAAAATTGGATATATCTTTTATCCTTAAATGTTTACATGAAGCACCTAATTTCTATCTTACTAAAAGAGTAGATTTTTAAATTGATGGTGGGATGATTACAGGTTAGTCATTTGGAAATAGAATCTTCCTTTAAGTATATAATCAAGTTCCAAACTGATGAATATTTTAAATGTGAAAAAGTCATATGAATACTATGACAAATATTTAGTTGTAGTCTTATGATATCGAGAATAGAAGCCCAAAAGAACAGTTGATTATGTAAAAGGAAGAACTGCTATATGACAACATTTTATGAGCCTTATTATTAAAAGACTAACTCATAAAAACTATTCAGCAATGAATGTTAACATTTATTGTCACACTAGTTTAATGAAAATAAAAAACAGAAGTTTTTCTTCTGGTTTTCTTCTACTTTGTGAAAATATGTGTGGGAGAATTTATAAATTTTTATAAGTGTTTATAATGTAAAATGCCTCGTTTCCAAAGTGTCTTTTTAATGGAAGAATATGCTTTTATATGAGCAAAGTAATGTTCTTTTTTAAGAGCTGGGGCTATGAGGAACATTTTCTTAAAGTAGTTTGTTAGCACCACTAAAATATGAGTTATTTGCTAAAATGGGTACAGACGCAGTGTTGATGTTAGATTATTCTCTTTATAAATACTGATTCATCTAACTCCAGACATTTTGTTTGTTTAGTCAGGTCAATTCAGTGAAGATATGATACCCACAGTGGGCTTCAACATGAGGAAAGTGACTAAAGGTAACGTCACAATAAAGGTACGTCGGTTTTTTTCTGTATCCATGGTTAGAATACAGAGCTTGGAAATTTTCCCTCTTTCTCTGTTTTGCTTGAGTATTTTGCAGTTCCTAGGTAATGAATGGGCATGTAATCATTTTTGTTTCTTCATAAAGAATGTATAAGAGTTGAAATGTTGGGCTGGGGATGTGGCTCAAGCAGCAGCGCGCTCGTCTGGCATGCGCGTGGCCCGGGTTCAATCCTCAGCACCACATACAAACAAAGATGTTGTGTCCGCTGAAAAAACTAAAAAATAAATATTATAAAAAATAAATATTAAAAAAAAAGACACATTAAAAAAAAGTTGAAATGTTAAGTGCCATTAAAAATTAGCATATGGATTAGTAGAAGTGATATTTGGGATCTAGGTATTCCCAAGAAATAAAGATCTCATCTTCAGAATGTTTGGATTGTGGCATTACATTTTTTCATGAATAATATTTCATTTTATTTTTTTTTAAAGAGAGAGAGAGAGAGAATTTTAATATTTATTTTTCTTTCTCAGTGGACACAACATCTTTGTTTGTATGTGGTGCTGAGGATCGAACCCGAACCGCACGCATGCCAGGCGAGGTGCTACCGCTTGAGCCACATCCCCAGCCCCATGAATAATATTATATACTGAAAGGGAATTAATTATTTATAATATTGATAATTTGATATTATGTCTTTGGCAACAATACCATCACCCAGTTTTTCTTCTTCTAAGCCTAAAATTGAAACTATAAGTTAACTAGTTCTTTAACATGATTTTCTTATGTGGTGCTGAGGATTGAACCCAGTGCTTCAGGCATGCTAGGCAGGCACTTACCACTGAGTCACAACCTCAGCACCTCATTGGGATTATTTTTGATGCTTTGATTCAATCTTTCATGGGCATTTATTTCTAAAAATGGCCTGGACTATAATGACTGTTTTGCCCAGTTCTTGTGATTTGTAGAATCTGTTCATTAAATTCTTTGGCTTTTCTGATGAAACTCCTTATTTAGTCATGTATATATGTCTTTTTATACATTTTTCTGGTACCTGGCCAAGTTGGAAACCTTGAAAGTAAGTACCATGACTTAAGAGTTTTATGTAGCTAGCTCAGTGATCAGCATGGTTCTGTACAGAATAGGCTTAATATTTATTATGAAAAACACCTACGTGGGAATGGTGGCTGTATTGTTCATAGGATAACTTAAAAAGATTGGGCATTCAGACAGTTGAACTTTACAATAGCTTCTGAACTGTTGTTTTCTATCTTGGCATTGAAATCTGGCTGATTCATGGATCTGTAGATTTTGAAATTGTTACATTAAAGACATTTTTAGTATTAGAAGTGTATGAGTTAACAGGAAAAGGAAGAAATTATTGAACATGAACCAAGTCTTTGCTCAAGCAGAGTTTTAGATCTAATGTTAGCGTATTAAATATGGACATCAAGTTTAGAAGTGCCCCAAAGAATTCCCAGATTAAGAGCTTATTTGAGCTTGAGTTTTTAGGATCACTTTGACACACTGTGAGATTAAATATGTCTTCCTGATCTCTCTCCCATTCTTCCTTCAGTGAAGTATTTGAAATACCTTTATTGAGAATTGTTTTGTCTTAATTTAAAGATCTGGGACATAGGAGGACAACCCCGATTCCGGAGCATGTGGGAACGGTATTGCAGAGGAGTCAATGCCATCGTGTAAGCTTTGTTAAAAATTTAAATCAATTTAGGCTTCTGAGGAGAAGGTTGTTTTAATACTTCCGAAGTCTAGGTCTTTATGTCAGGCAATAAAAATCTTTCTTTTCTAATTTCTTAGTGTAATTTCATTAACATGAGAGTTAAAAAAAAATCAACTGTAGAATGAAAGCTTTATTTATGTTTGTTTGTGTAGCTAAGAGCTACAGGACAAATGCTAGCATGTATTAAGTCTCTACAAACACTGGCTGAAAGCGTTTATAAATGCTGAGCTTTTCTTTATGTAGGACTTTTAACAATTTTAATAACATTAAATTTTAAGAAAATTAAAAATTTATGTCCTAGTTGTCATCATTAAGGCACATGGAAAAGGCATATTGATCATTTCCTTTTTTTTTTTTTAAGTTACATGATAGATGCTGCAGATCGTGATAAGATAGAAGCCTCTCGAAATGAACTACATAATCTTCTAGATAAACCACAGTTACAAGGAATTCCAGTAAGTATTATGTGTTACTTTACATTTATAATTATAGGGTAATAGTTGTCACTAAGGATCCACAGAGATCAGTTCTGGGGCCTTCTATGGATATAAAAATGGCCTATTATTATTATTATTATTATTATTGATATTTTGGTACCAGGGATTGTACCCAGGGGTGCTTAACCACTAGCCACATCCCCAGCCCTTTTAAATATTTCACTTAGAGACAGGGTCTTGCTAAGTCGCTGGGGCTGACTTTGAACTTGCAAGCTTCCTGCCTCAACCTCCTGAGCCGCTGGGATACAGGTGTGCACCACTGTGCCTGGAAGTCCTTATGCAAAATGGCATATTACTTGCATGTACTCTACATACATCCTCCCATGTTGTTTAAGTCATCTCCAGATTACTTATAATACCAATACATTATAAATGCTATGTAAGTAGTTAACAGTATTTAGGGTTGATGACTATAAAAAATAGTCTGTACATGTGTATTAGTTTCACATTTTTAAAAAAATAATTTTGATCTTCATTTGTTTGAATCCATGGATGTCAAACCTGTGGATTTAGAGAGCTGATTGCATGTTATGTTTGAAATTAGTAAAAATGTCATCTTTTTAAAGGTCTGAAAGATTTATATTTCCTGAGTTATCTGCCATGTCCTAGGCATTGTTATTTGTGATGTCTTAATTAGGTGCCTGCTAAACTCCTAGGCAACAGGGATATGGTGGTGCGTGGAAGTGAGTAAAAACATACTGCATGCGCTCATGGAGCTTGTGGCTTAGTGGGCAAGATACATGGTCTGTAAACAGCTAAATAATGCTTCTCTGATAATTTCTATGATGACATTTAGAGAGGAGGTTTTATGTAGTTTTAGGGTAAGAGGAAGGAGTCTGAGGAGGTGATGTGTGAACTGAGAGCTGAAGGATGTATAGGAGTGTGTGGGGTGTGACAGCTGGAGGGGAAGGACAAGGAAGGCCTTTTGCTGGTAGGAAGTAGGCCCTAGAGCTCAGAGTTGAGTGGGGAGAATGGGATAGAGCATGGCCTGCAATGTTGGAGCTGGGACACTAGAGGTCGCACTGAGCAGGACTGTGGGAAACCACTGAAGTATTTGCAAGGATCGGATTTAGTATTTGAATATATCACTCTGATTATAGTTACAAATGAATCGAAGTGGTCAAGAAGGAGCTATGAGGAGGACAGATTTAGGAAGCTGTTTTAGTAGCCCTGACAAATTGTAGGATGTTGGATTAGGGGAGTATTGTGAATGACATGGGGAGAAGGAAATAGATTTTAGAGACATGTAGGAGCATAGTCCAACAGATGCAGCAATGAATTAAAAGTGAAGGATTGGGGCTGGAGATGTGGCTCAGCGGTAGCGCGCTCGCCTGGCATGCGTGCGGCCCGGGTTCGATCCTCAGCACCACATACCAACAAAGATGTTGTGTCCGCCGAGAACTAAAAAATAAATATTAAAAATTCTAAAAAAAAAAAAAAAAGTGAAGGATAAAGAGGAATTCTGGCTCCTGGCTCTTGCAGTTAGATGGAAGGTGGTGCCATTAGTTGGGCTAAGGAATGCTGGGGAGGACCAGCTTTAGCCTCTCGATAAAATCATGAGGACCTGATACTTCATTTACATTACCTCCATTAATCCTCGCAACATATTGAGATTAGTGTTTTTTCCCCCATCTTCATAGCCGTCATTAGACATTTACCATCACAAGGCCAGGTTTGAATCTGTTTCTGACTTCAGGTCTTATTCTTTTTCTTACACATTAAAGACTAATTCTGTGTACCATAAATAAAAATCAGTTTTATTTTGGTCATCATAAGGATTCTCACTTTGAAGCAATAGAAAACTGATTTAAGATTGGGTGTGGTGGCCATGCACACCTGTAATCCCAGTGACTCAGGAGGCTCAGAAAGGAAAGTCGCTGGGCTGGGGATGTGGCTCAAGTGGTAGCGCGCTCGCCTGGCATGCGTGCGGCCCGGGTTCGATCCTCAGCACCACATACAAAGATGCTGTGTCCGCCAAATACTGAAAAATAAATATTAAAGTTCTCTCTCTCTCTCCCTCTTTCTCACTCTCTCTCACTCTTTCTTTAAAAAAAAAAAAAAAAAGAAAGAAAGAAAGGAAAGTCGCAAGTTCAGGACAGCCTGGGGCAACTTAGTGACACCCTTCTTAAAAAGAGGTGGTGGGCTTTTGGGGATGTAGCTCAGTGGTAGAGCTACTTGTTAATAGCATGTGTTAGTCCCCAGTACCACAAAGGGAGGAAGACAAAGAAAGAGGGAAGGAATGAATGATTTAAGGGTATTGGGGAAAGTTAGAATGGTAATTGAGAAGGTTGTTTCTGCTTTCTTTTGAAAGCATATTTATATAACAGTCATGATAACAGAGTATATAATTACTGTATTCATCCTGATGCCTACACTTATCCATTGTCATAGAGTATTCATAAGTGTATAAGTATACACTATATAAGTATATTCTATAGAATGGACCCTGAAATTCTGTTTTATTATTTATGTAGGTGCTACAGATTGCACCCAGGGCCTTATGCATGATAAGCATGTACTCTACCACTGAGTCAAATCCCCAGCTCCTGGATACTGGTTTACTAAAATTCTGTTTCCATGTTCACACGAAGTATGATTGAGATTAAAAAGAGAGAGAGAGAGAGAGAGAGAATGAGCGAGAGAGAAAGAAAGAAAGAAAGGATTTCCACCCTTGGTTAAGATATATTCTTATTTTAGTTTTGGTTTATTAAGAAACAGCAATGTTCTTGGGGCTGGAGTTGTGGCTCAGCGGTAGAGTGCTTGCCTACCATGTGTGGGGCACTGGGTTCGGTTCTCAGCACTACATATAAGTAATTAAAATAAAGGTCTACCAATAACTAAAACATATTTTTTAAAAAAGAGAGAAATAACAATGTACAGCATAAACTTAGAAAGTTTCTTTTTAGAGCTGTGGATTGAACCCAGGGCTTTGTACACATGTGTGAGCTCTACCACTGAGCTACACTTCCAGCCCAAGACTTAGAATGTTTTAAATAGAAGTTGCAGTTGCATACCGAATTAAAGGCATCTATGAGATAAGCATCAAGTGAATTTCAATATGAATAATTGAATGAACGAGATAGGCCACCAGTTATGCAAATATGCTTTAGTATTGAGGTATGTATTAATATTAATTTTAACATCTTCAGGTATCAAAATGATATGCTTCTGTGATATTTTTGTATATAAATGTTTATCCTTAATATCTTTTCATTTTAAAGGTACTAGTACTTGGAAACAAGAGAGATCTTCCAAATGCCTTGGATGAGAAACAGCTAATCGAAAAAATGTATGTCTAAGAATGAGTTATCTTGTTTTAAAAATTTAGTTCTAAATCATACATTATGCCCACTGTGTTGTTTAGCATCATAACATTATCCAGGAATTATTGTAGTCCTGTTTTTTGGTAAATAAACTTGGCCTCAAAAGAAGTGAATCCCTAAAGTTTTAGTAGTAGTAAAATAATTTCTTCAGTGTACTAATGAAAATAACAAGTAAAATCAAGCAGAGTGGTCAGTGTGACAGCTATTCTAAGCACACATTTATTCTTTGAACTGTTTCTTACAGGAACCTGTCTGCTATTCAGGATAGAGAAATTTGCTGCTATTCAATTTCTTGCAAAGAAAAGGATAATATAGGTAAGAAATGACTGATATTTTTGGAAGGAATGGGTATCATTGGAAGGAATATTTAATACTTCTTGCTATTCATTTTCCCCCATTTCTGATTAAGTGACTTTACAGAGTACTATTGCTTTTGCCTCAAGAAAAAGCTTAGACATTATATGTTTTGACAAATGTAATATTCTAAATCTTATATTCTATTTAAATAAATTCAATAAAGTCATGAGGTTAAACATTATGTAATACCAATTTATTGTATTAATTTTCATAGATCCAATATCCAGCAGTTCAAAACTCATGAGTTTTGAAATAAGACTTTACAAACAGGCATTGTAACAACTTTTTCAGTTATTAAGCCAGTATATTACTGTAATGTGTTACCTCTCTACTGGAAGCAAAAGCCAAGAATACCCTTTACCTACATAATATCTGTAGTAATTTCTTAGAACTGTCACAACAGAGTAGTATACACTTGGTGATTTCTAACAACAGACAATTATTTTCTCATGCCCAGAAGATTAGATGTTCAAAATCACAGCTGTTGGCAGGTTCATGCACTATCTGAAGGCTGGGAAGGATCCAGCCTTGCGTCACTCTAGTTTGTGTTGGATGCCGACTGTGCTCACTGTTCCTCAGCTTATAGATGCATTGCTCCTGTCTCTGCCTCATGGTCATGCTTCACATGGCTTTTTCCCATGGTGTGCACATAATATCTTCTTTAAAGGACACAAGTTGTTGGATTAGGGCCCACATAATCCAGTATGACCTTAACTAATTACTCCTGCAGAGACCCTGTTTTCAAATAAAGTCACATTCTGAGATTCTAGGTGGACATGAACTTTTAGGAGGACACTGTTCAATTTAGGTCTGTGTTCTCAAGGCCTTACGTACCTACCTGCTTACATACCATACGTGCATACATATATAATTACTGCTCACTTCAGTCTCTTAACTAATTTCATGAGAGATTATTGAACAAATATGTATTCAAATAAATGTAATAAATAGTATATAAAAAGTACATTTAAAAATAATTCTAATGTGTTTTTTTCCCCCCTTGGGCTGTAATCCAGCATGTGTTGGAACTTATCACACTTAATGTTTTTTCAAGTTAATTCCAGTTTGTCCTCCTCTCCCCTACCCCAACCCCTAACCCCAGTTCCAGACATGTTCTGATGAGCTCTTAGTGTTGATAGCTATTCTGACCATTTCCTTTAAAGATAACCTAAAAGCAGTGTAATCCCTGATAGACACAAATTTTCCTTTATTAAGTGGATACAATAAGTGACTTGTTATATCAGGAACATTTAGTTAATTTGAGAACAGACACTACAAAGCCTCTACAAATACTTAGACTATATTTTTAAAAACTTCTGTTATGTGTGATTGGAGAAAACTCTTGTTAAATTTTAAGGTATGCTTCTAAGGGAGCATTTGTTCTACCCCTGTGTTTGTTGGTGGGGAATTTTCCCCTCAGGAGATGGGTTTTTTTTTTTTGTTTTTGTTTTGTTTTGTTTTGTTTTTGTTTTTTTTGGTTGTCACAAATAGGAAAGTGATGCTTGCTTTTGAGTAGAGACTGGAGATGTTGATAACTTGATCTAGACCCCACAGCAGAGAATTAACAGCATAAAACATCAATAGTTGCAAAGGTGAAAAACCTTGCTCTATAGTAACTGTAATTTTTAGTACATCACACTATTCTATAAAGACATTACTCCCTTTTATTTTCTTAAGTGTTTCCTAAAATAGAAAACAACAAGAACTTTGAAGGGAGCAAAATGATCTTTTATTTTACTAAAGTCATAAAATAACTAAATTTTCTGTGGAGGGGGAGGGGTCTCTTGAACCCAATTATGCAGGAGATGCAGCAGAGCTGGTGAGAACTTATGCTGTTTGAGGCTGATCTTAATAGTGTGCTGGATGGGTCAGTAGTCATCATGTTTGTAATTTCAAAAGTCTGTGTTACCAAGTCTAAGGAAACTAGAATCAAAGTGAGTAGTTTGTAAATCAGAATGTCTGTTTTTTGTTTTGAACAAGAAATAAAACTAACAGTCACATTAGATATTTGTGTCACACATGAAATACCTCAGTTTCATTCAGAATGTGTTCTCAGATCACATGGGGGACAGATTACCTCTGGGAAGATGATCTTTGCAAGGACCCTTTATACTGTGACTTTTTTTTTTTCTTCTTAGAAGATGAGTCTCCATCTGTATAGAGCACTTCTTTTCTGCATTTTAACCTGGCCTCAATGATTCATCTGTCTGTAGAGCATTATTGCCTGTCCAGTGTCCACAGAGGTTTTTGTTTGTTTTTTAATGAATTTCTTAAACATGTGTACTTGGTTGTTTACTTCAGAGTCACCTTTCCCCCTTATTACTGCCTCAGTAGGGATGTGAAGGACCTGTTTTAACAGTTGTGTTAAATCCTATTCCTGTGAGCAGGTCATATTTGTTCAGCTCTCAGATCTAGACTCTTCTTTATAGTGTGCTACTTACGTCTTCTCTAATGCATGTTAGTTGGGAAACTGGAAGATCAAATTTATACTTTTATTTTAGGCTTGGGGCCAATAGTTTCTCACATCCTTTAGGTGGGCGACAGCCCCCTTTATTCTTTCTTTATTTATTTTTGTGATGCTAGGGATTGAACTTAGGGCTTCACACTTGCCAGGAAAGTGCTTTACATTGAGCTCTCTCATACCTAGGCCCCTGCTCCTTTATTATGTTACTTTGAGGGAAAGCCTTGCTAAGTTACCCAGGCTGGCCTTGAACTTTTTTTTTTTGGTAGATGAGCACAATACCTTTATTTATTTATTTGATTGCTTGTCTATTTATTTATTTTGTAGTTGTTGATAGACCTTTATTTATTTATATGTGGTGCTAAGAATTGAACCCAGTGCCTCACACATGCCAGGCAAGTGTGCTACCACTGAGCCATAACCCTAGCCCCCTTTATTTATTTTTATGTGGTGCTAAGGATCAAACCCAGTGCCTCACACATGCTAGGCAAGTACTCTACCATTGAGCTACAGCCTTAACCCTGGCCTTGAACTTTTGATCTTCTTGCTTCAGCCTTGGGAGAACACATTTTAAAGAACACAGAAGAGTAATTCAGCATCCTAACTTACTGCCTTTTCTCCTCAGTCTGTGTTCTTTTCCTCATTGATGTGAGCTGCGGTAGCTTTATCTGCCACCTATATGATGAGAAGACCTTGCTAGTTCCCATGTCTTCTCTCATCTGCGAAGCTACCTCACCTGCTAGACACCTTGGCATGTGGTTCCCCACATTGTAATGTGCCCACAGCTGTATTCTTTGTCTTTTTCCCTCAGAGCTGTTTTTGAGCTACTGCCTTACTTAGCAGGGACATGACTGAGGTATTCATTCAGGCCAGAAGATTCTTTCTCACTTAATACCTATAGTCACTTACCAGGTCTTGTCAGTTCTCTGTCTCAATCTGTTCCTTATTCCACTCCATCCATACAGTGCTTGGCTTCCTCCAGGCCTTTATATCTTTCCTGTTCCAGTTGGAATACTCAGCCTCCATCTTGGCAAACCTCCACATTGTCCTTTTGTTGATATTGCTAGCTTACTAAATAAAGTAAACCGATAGACCTTCTCTGCTGATAACTTTCCAGTGACGACTTCCTGTTGACCTGAGACTACAATCATGATTTGTTAGCACATAAGACTGGAGTACGGAGTTATCTGTCCCCCTCTAGTCTAGTGGTTTTTAACACAGGATGATTTTGCTCCCCAGAAGACATTTGGCAATATCTGGAGATGTTTTTGGTTGTCACAGTGCATGTGGGGTGATAAGGGAATTGTAGTGGTTAAGCCCATGGATGCTGCAAAATATTCTACAGAGCACAGGAAAGGCTCACCCTGCAACACAGGAAAGTGTTAATGCAGCTCAGAGTGTGAAAAGGGCAAGGCTGTGGAACCCTTGCTGTGGCCTGTGCTATAGTGACAGCCCCTCCTCCAGACCTGTGCTTTAGCCACACTTGTCACTCACAGTCCATCCTAGTTGCACACTGGTTTGTGCCCTTTTTGATTCTTTGGCTTTTGCAGTCTCTTGACTGACATTCTATAAGGTACCACAAACCCAAATGATTACTTGTGTCTTTTTATCATACTTAAAATCTTGGGATACAGGAGGCTCTCCCACATCTTTGCATTTCTGTTAATTTACATGCAATAATTGATGTTATATGCCGAAAGCCAAGTGCCAATGTCTCGGCTTGGCACAGAATCATGAGCCACCACACAGCTTTGTAGGTTCAAACAGCAATTCTTTATTCCCGATCTCACACCAGCCTCCACACACGTTCAGGGGCAATTCCCAATATCCGAATCCAAATCCTACTCCACGAGGCTTTTTTCAAATCCCATTTTAATCTCACAAGAACTCAACGGGAACAAGCAGCAGGAACACCCTAATCCCAGCATCAATAATCTTCAACCTCAACTTCCCTAAAACTCCTATTGTCACGCCCTAAACCCAAGGACGGAGATACTTCCTGCAGGAATATACCCTAATCCTGGATCCACCCTGGTGATTGAGCAGGGTCACCTTTCTCAAACACACAAGCAAGGTCGCAGCAAATTTCCAAGGCAAGTCCATTTAACATGGGGTACACTGGCAAGGATTACGATGCGTCATACCTACTTGGTAATGGCCCTCAGCAGTTATAGGCAGTGAGTAAAAGATGGCTTCAGTTGTTCTTTACACAATTTCATTTTTAAATGAGCAGACTCTCTAGTCTCTGATAATTTCTCATATTATCCTCATGAAGCTCAGGTAATGGAGTACAGCTACAGTGAAGCAGAAGAGACCTCTATGTGCCTTGAACTGGCTGCATGTTAAGTATTGTCTGTTTGACATTTAGTTTTTTAATTTTGGTATCTTGACACTTTCACTTTTCCTTCTGTCTCTAGATATCACACTTCAGTGGCTTATTCAACATTCAAAATCTAGAAGAAGCTGAAACATCTCCTGAAGTCTTCCAGTCCTTCTTGGCTATAATCCTAGAATTATTGTCCGTTCCTCTGAAGTACTTCCCAGAATACCAGAATACGGTCCTTCCTAAACCCAAGAAATTGCCTTTTTCAGAGTTTATTTCTCATGTGCACTGCTGAAGATGTGTATCCCTAATCCTTCATAAAGAATCAGCTAGAGTTGTCATGATAAAGTCGGCATACATGAAAAGGCTTCTCACACATAATTGTCTTAAACAGTGTGTAGAGCTTTTTAAACACACACACACACACACACACACACACACACACGACCATCTTAAATCAAGAAAATTGCATATTTCCCAGACTGGTCTTTCTGGGCCAGTATTTTATATTGGTTTTCAGTAAATATCTATAATATTTCATTATAGAGTCCAGTAGCTTAATATTGATATGGACTTGATACAGCATGAAATTACTAGTGCCACACACAGTATTTAGAAAACCTTTAAGCCTGACTCATGTGAGATATAAACATAATGTTTATCTTGTCTCACAAATGCATGTGAAATGTATAATTACACCTTAGGAATTAAAAAATGGTCTGCAAAGCAGAGGCACCAGATCAATGTTGGTTCTTTATACTGGAGACATCCTACCTGGTGAATTTTAAGAATGTTCTGCTTTCTGAGAATCTTATCAGCAGATGGCAGTGGGGACATGGGAAGAGATGAGCATGCTGTTTTGTATCTGTCCAGATCATTACTATTTTTTTTCCTTTGAACACACTTTTTTAAGGGGTTGGGAATTGAAGTTTTTCTCAAGCTTTCGTGAATTTAGAGCATTCCAGCCAATATAATAAAATCTGTTAAGAATGTCAGACTTGTTCAAACACCTGTTTGTTCTCCTGTCTCCAGTCATTGACTCAGTGCTGCTGTGTGACACTGTGACTCCTGACGTTTCATATCCAGTCACAACGTTGACTTTCAGCACAAGAGATGCTTATAAAAAAATAAAATTCCTATTTTTCTCTTACCAATATAAGGTTCGGCACTCTTTTGTCTGGTGCCATTAGACATCTTGATTATTGTGACAACTCTAGACCTGCCTGCTTTATCTAATGTAATCATGCGCAATGTCTACAGGTTGTTTAATAATCATACAGAACTGAGGAACTGAGGCTGTCTTTTGTTTGCTTCTAAGATACAGAAACGTATAAAAACTGAAAATGAACATGTTTTGTAGCTTAGTGATCTCCATATACATAAAGGGACATATTAATACTGGTTAACTTGTAAATCGTTACTCATTGATATTGTGTACTGGATAAAGCTCTGCACTACACCTGCTTCTGTGTTGCCTCACACCGTGTGTGACTTTTGTTTCTTCTGTTAAGCAGCACTTACATACACAGTGCATTTCCAGATGTGTTGAGCACGCAGAGTGTAGTCAATAGTCAGTTATTTAAGTGAATACAAGTTTTAATTTATAGACTGCCATGGCCTTAAGAAAATTCTGTACAAAATACTGCACTGTGTTGAATACACGCTATTTGTTTTTCTACATTCACATTTTAAAGGAGGAGAATTTGTGCTTTTAAAGTTCTCTTCTTATTCTTTGAGGCATGTGGCATACTTCCAAGACGGGATGGGTGGTTCTGTAAACAAAGGGACAAACTTGCTACTGTAGTTGGATATCATTAATGGTCACTGTGAACCATTTCAATGTGACAACTTGCTTGTGCCTAAAAGGAGGAATTGGAACTTGTGACTCCGCGGGAACTGCATAGGTTTGTTAATGGACCTATAGCTAACCCTTAATGTGTTTGTGTGTCTGTTCATTGCTTTTAGCATTTCAAGACATCGAAAGACTACTACCAACATTTTCCTGTGCGTAACCTCTGCATGTGAAAACTTAACAGTTACCGAACTTTGTAAATACAGAATTTTTTTATTTAGGTGGATGCATTTTTCTTGTCTGTTTACTCCTCTTCTCAGCTTTATTCAATAAATTTGCATTTTGAGGGTTGTATTGGCAATTTCACCATAAAATGTGCATCATGATGAAAGGTGCAGACAGTTTTGGAAGGAGGCGGAAAGAAAATGACCATCAAGAGGGTCCACGGACCATGTGCTAGAAAGAAATCAACTCAGCCCTCAAAAAGTTGGGTCTGTGGGCTAGTTAAAATAGAAATAAACTTTTAAAATATTCACAATGTTGATTTTGTGACTTTTTTGATGGGGGGATTTGTTACATCTTGTAAACTGTCATGACAGAGAAGATTTAGGACTTTTAAAAGGCAGGAGCTAGAAAAGCATTTTCTAACAGTTTAAAAAAAATCAAACCAAAATACTTATAAACTAAAATTGGTAAACATACTTATTTATCAAATTCTGTTGAGATTGAAGATATTTTAAATACCAAACTTGATTTTCCCACTAAGGCACCTTTTCAGAGTAAAACATTTGGCCCCTTTGCCAGTATATTATTGTCTGCAGTATAAAACAAAACAAGTTAATACTTCTCTCATGACAGTTATTGGAGAAATGAGAAGACATGTCCCCAAGGGTTGGGAGTTCTTAGAAAAGGGAACTTGACTCAGACCAGTACAGTTCTTGGCATACCTGGAGGAACAGAATTCCAGCTCCCGCCAAGACATAGACCTATGTTCATTTAGGAAAGTAGTTACATATTCTAGGAATAATGGTGGCAATATCAAGAAATGCCTTTGGAATAAAGTAATCAGAACCCCAAATGTGGACAGGCCATCTCCTGAGGGAGAGTCCGCAGCCTGTTGGTGTGGGGCACTATTTATAGAGGAAGCTTGCTAGGCTTGGACTAGATGTGGGGCCAGAATGGAGCTGCACAGTTTCACATCAAGTTTTCCCTGCTCTTACTCATTGTCCTCAGTTAAGAGAGTATGGGCCAAGGGTGCAGGGCTAAGGCCTTGCTGCTCAGGAGCTGGAATTGTTTATGGGTGTTCTTGTTACCGCTGTTGACCGGTGACGAGTCCTTGCTTCCCCAGTGTTGAAGAATAACACCAGAGAAGCACGCCGAGGCAAGGTCAGAGTAGAAATTAGAAGTTTATTAAAGGACAACAGAAAAGACTTCTCCTGGAGGAAGAAGGGGACCCAAGAGATAGAATCCGTGGAAGTGTGGTTGTTTCCCCTTTTTATAGTTCTTTCAATGATGGAATGCTGGTTGGAAGGCCTGAGGGGTGGGACACAGGTGGGCCAATGAAGTAATCTGGGCAGGAAGGACTTCATTAACATTTCTTTGGGTTGGGCTATCCTCAAATCTGCTGGGGCTGTTCATTAACATTTCTTTGGGATGGACTTTAGGCCTAGGGCTTTTCTTGGGACTTCATTAACATTTCAAGAGTTAATCAACTTTTCTGGAAATCCATTCTCAACATGGCCTCCATTTTAGATTTCACTTGATATTAGACCCGATTTACCTAACTACACTGACTGCCTAATTTTGAATCTGGCTTCATTCTCAGTGTTTCAGTGGTTTATGGGCGCATACTTTGATACTCGGTATTTCTCCCTTTATTCCCAGATTCCTATCTTAGTTTTATACTCAGTAAATGTCATGGTTTTCAGTTTTCATACTTGAATTTATAAAGCCATCCCTTACTGGCTAACTGGATGTGTGATTGAGCATTTCCATCCTTAGGAATTGGAATTGGTAGATCCATGTAGTCAGTTTCATTATTCTACTCAAGGAATAGTGTGAGTGGGGAGATGGCTTTTCTATGATAGCTATTTAGCGTCATTCTAAGTTTGTACCTACTTTCAAAAACAGACCTAAAAATATCTATAGTTAGTTTCCTGGATTCTGTCAAGTAAATTAGGTGTTCTGGCTACCTTACTGCACTTATTTTTTTTTTTTTTTTTAAGAGAGAGTGAGGAGAGAGAGAGAGAGAATTTTAACATTTTATTTCTTAGTTTTCGGCAAACACAACATCTTTGTTGGTATGTGGTGCTGAGGATCGAACCCGGGCCGCGTGCGTGCTAGACGGGCGCGCTACCGCTTGAGCCACATCCCCAGCCCCCACTTATTTATTTTTTAACTGAGAGACTAATTGCCTTGTCTGTTCTGTCTTTGTGGGATTCAGTTCCACTGGAATTGGTGGGTTTGATAATTCCAACCTCTCCGATGTGGCTGGCAGCGAGCTAGATTGGAAATTTAAATGCAGTTTAGCAGACCCCAGACTGTAACATCCCGCTGGGCAAATGCTTTACTCTGGAAGTGTACCACTGTGGGGAAACTCAGGGTGTTTAAGGCATTTCCATTTTATTACAAACTTTTGAGGTCATGCCCTCACAACGCATTTGACAGTAAAGAGACTTGAAAAGGAAGACTGTCAGGCAAATAGTGGCCTTACTTCCTGTACCTTTGCTGTTGTAGAAGTTTGCAGCTGACTGCAGGTGTTTCCTGTTGGTTGGTAAATATTTTCCTGTCACAATTTCTGCTTAAAATTTAGCTATTAGTAAAAAATAAAAAAAAAAAAAAATTAGCTATTAGTAAAAATGGATACTTTTGTCACTGTTGCCTCTCGGGTGTTCTTAGGGAAACAGATGCAGGTCACTGGCAGGCTAGATGGATTGCAATGGGTAGCTTCTTAATTTAAGCAAGTGCAGTAGTCATTCATTATTCCATCTCCTTAACAAGCCCTCTCTTTAGTAAGGTAATTCTATTTTAAAATCTCAAAAAGACAGCTGGCATTTAGATGTGCAAATTTCCCAGCAGGGATCAGGAGTGGGGAAAGATACCTTAGCCTCCTTTCTCTGGGAATTGCACGTCTTGCATTCATAAAAAGAAGGGCTGTGTTAGAATCATTTAAAATGCTAATGTAGTGTGGTCCTGTGGAGTGCTGGATTGTCACTTGGCAGAATGGGTTCTTTTCTTTGCCATTAAGGATGGTGTGACTGATGAAATGCTGAAACCCTAGTGGCACCTTAGTTTCAGATCTGTAAAATGAGAGGATTTCTGTAACAATTTCTCTCCATGACAGGCTATGATTGAAGCAGCCTACAGATCTCCATGGTGGTTAAAGAAAGCAGAGAAGAGAGAAAAAGGGCTGGGATTGTGGCTCAGTGGCAGAACACTTGCCTCCAATGTGTGAGGCACTGGGTTCGATCCTCAGCACCACATAAAAATAAATAAATAAATAAATAAATAAAGGTATTGTGTCCAACTACAACTAAAAAATATTAAAAAAAATAAAACAAATAAATGCCCATTGGTCCTACTGAATGTGTTATTTCATGATCCTTCTATTTGAAAAAAACTACAAAAATATATATTTTTTAAAAACTTTCAATTTTAATTTAGGAGCTGGGCATCACAGACATTTACAGAATGATATAATAATTTAGGTTTCATTTGAAGGAAATGCTGTAAACATGCAGGCTTATATTTTGAAAGGCACTTACATATTTTAACATTTTTTTCTTCAGGCCACAGAAAAAAATGTTAACTCTGGTATACACTGAGGAAAAATACCTACTACCAATTTGGGGGTAAATTGTTTAGAGCTAATGCTTAACAGTTTGTAACTGTTCTGTTGCTAGGTTCTGCTAGAATTTATTTAGAGCTTTGAAGAAACCTGGAACAGTTAGAACATTCTGGCTTTCAAAGTAAAAAAAGGGGGAAGGGAACCAACAAAACCACTGTGTTCCCTTTGAACATGGACAGAATTTTAACCAGTTGTTATCTAGTAACTCCTTCACCCAACCTTTTTATTTATTTTTGGTACCAGAGTTTGAACCCAGAGGCGCTTAAGCACTGAGCCAAATCCCCCACATTTCCACCCCCTTTTTATTTTTATTTTGAGGCATGGGTCTCACAAAGTTGTTTAGGGCCTAAGTTGCTATTTTTTTCTAAATTCTATTTAGAAGAACTTGGGATCCTCCTGCCTCAGCCTCTTGAGCTGCTGGGATTACAGTTGTGTAACACCACACCTGCTTCCACCTGGCTCTTCTACAACTTTGGCTTTTCCTCAGTGTGTTCTGTCTACACCAGGCAAAGTGCTATCTTGTTTTAAAAGTTTGACATTTCTTTTTTCTTTTTTGGTTCTGGGGTTTGGACCCTGGGCTTGGCCTATGGTAGGCCAAGAAGCATACAACCTCGTCAGTTACATCCCTAGACATTATTATTATTATTATTTTATTTTAAAGCAGGGTATCCCTAACATACCCAGATTGACTTCAAATTTGAGATTACTCTTCTTCAGCCTCCTGCCTGTGTCAGTGCCCCTACTGGTGAGAATCTGTCATTTCTTCTATTACCCAATGGGTTCATTTGGTAACTTTAAAAAACGTGTTATGTATTATTTTGTAGGGAAAATTCAATGTTATTTATCAAATCATTAGCTCATTTATGAAAGCATTAGCCCTCCTCACCATTAGCAGAAGTAGTAAGAGTTTATGTAATTTATTTTTTCTGTGAAGTATCAGTAATCTCCACAGCAGCTGGGGAGAGTCATATATATAATATATTATATTATATATATTTAGTTGTAGATGGACACGATATCTTAATTTTATTTATTTATCTTTATGTGGTGCTGAGGATTAAAACCACTGCCTCACATATGCTAGGCAAGCGCTCTGCCACTGAGCCACAACCCTAGCTCTGCAGTGTCATTTCTTGATGCATAGCTACTGCATCTGTTTAAGTGGGTTAGTAGTTGGAATAGGTGGAAAGGAAGCTCACTGCTATTTTTTTCTAAGTTCTATTTTTTAATATGTTAATGTATAATAGGTAATGCACATGATTGAGAAATTAAAAACTCACAAAAAGACATTGCCCTGATCCCACCCATGCCTTAAGACACCCCCCCCCCCCCGCGTCACGCCTGGCTTTTACAAGTAACATATCAGTTTCTTATTTATTTTTCTAGTAATTCCTTTTATATAAAATGCAAAAATCAAATAGAAATTTGGATCCTTTAAAATCTTTTTATTCATTTAACGTACATAGAGGGTAGTGTACTGATTTGGACATGGCTTTTTCTTCCTTTTTTTTTAGAGAGAATTTTTTTAAAAAAATTTTTTTATTTTTTATTTTTCAGCGGACACAACATCTTTGTTTGTATGTGGTGCTGAGGATTGAATCTGGGCCACACGCATGCCAGGCGAGCACGCTACCACTTGAGCCACATCTCCAGCCCTGGACATGGCATTTACTATGGCCTGGCTCTCTTAATACATAATAAATTCCTCATTCTCGTGCTGGGGATGTGGCTCAGTGGCAGAGTGCTTGCCTGGCATGTGTGAGGCACTGGGTTCGATTCTCAGCACCACATACAAATAAATAAAGGTACTGTGTCCATCTACAACTAAAAAAAAAAAAAAAAAAAGTTTCTCTTTTCCAGCGCCATGGTTGCCATTTAATTGTGTGGTTTTCTTTTCTTTTTTCTTTTGGTACCAGGGATTGAACTCAGGGGCACTCAACCACTGAGCCACACCCCCAGCCCTATTTTGTATTTTGTTTAGAGACAGGGTCTCACTGAGTTGCCTTGCTGTTGATGAAGCTGGCTTTGAACTCGTGATCCTCCTGCCTCAGCCTCCTGAGTGAAAAACCAGCCTCTACCACAGAGCAAAGCCTGTCCCAGGAAGGGACATGACCTTTGTCTTTGGAAAGACCCACAGAGCACTCCTAGGCAAATTCCCACCCTGCTAAGTTGTTTATCTACAAATAACAGGAGAGATCTGCTGCGCCAGGTGTCCCTGACTCAGTCAGGCTAGGTGGGGACCCATAGCAACCCCCTAGCAGCCACCAATCAGCATGAGACAGGGAAATACCTGGGATGCCAGATGACCTTCCCAGTACTTTATGGTGGTTTGTAGCTCAGCACGTACACCCCTCTTGGATTAAACCAATCAGTTCAAAGGAATCCCCCTCTTGTAGTAACCAATTACCCCAACCCAACTTGTTCCAGCCAGAGAATGTGCTAATCATGTTTTAGAGTTGTTATTTGATTTTCCAGCAGTGTGTGATGATATGCTAAGAGATGCTATGATGTATGTGGGGGTCCCTGCCTTTTCCAAAGAATGTATAAAACTGCTGCAAACCCTGGGCTCTGGGCCTCTCAGCGTCACCAGTTGCTGTGTGTTCGCGTGGAGGACCTAGCTAGCTCGAAATAAACACCTCTTTGCTGTTTACATCGATCTTGTTCTCTGGTGGTCTTTTGGGGGTCCGAATTTGAGCATAACAGGAGCACCCCACTAATTATGTGGTTTTCATTGTGTGAGGACTCCACAGCTTATCTAACTGGTCTCCTGTTGATAGACACTTGGGTTCATAACATTTGGCTTTTCTAAAAACTAGTGTAGTGAATCATTTTGTACATGTGTAGAAACTCAGAAATATCTGGGTCAACTGGTAAATGTGTTTATATATGCTAAGAATTGCCCTTCAGAGGGGATGTACTAGTTTTTATTTCTGCTAGTTTGTCCCCTGTGTCTTGCTAACAGTACATTTGCAAGCTAACATTTCTGTCCACCAAAGAAGTGGGAACTATAATTATATACTATTTAATTTTAAAATTTGTGAAATTTAGTTGTTCTTACAGGACTTTGAAAATAAAGTCAACTTTATTCTGGAGCGGATCTCCTGAATTACAGATAATCCTCTTTTTTTAAATTTTTTGCTTGATTTTTCCTTCTATACAGCATTATATATTGCTTCAGCATGAAACATCAATCAGTTTAAAGTTTTCATCATATCACCTGATTGTTTTAATATTATTGTTTTGGATAAGAAGTCATTTATTTTTATCTCCTTAGAGAAAAAAATTTTTCTTTTTTGATTTTTTTCCTACTTTTGATTATAAATGGCAGAATATCCTTATTTTATTTATTTATATTTATGTGGTGCCGAGGATTGAATCCAGTGCCTCACACATGGTAGGCAACTGCTCTATCACTGAGTTACAACCCCAGCCCTCCTTTTGATATTTTATCCTTAGTATTTAATATAGGAAGCTCTGGGACTATTATTTGAGGTCATTTATAGAGTCCTTTTTTGGCTTTACAGTTTTAGGAACCTAGTGCATTGATTCATGCACTCAGGACTCATAAGGCTGACTCTAAGAAATAGAATGTCAGCCTATTTATAATGGTATGAAAGGCACTGAAATATGTTAACCAGATCACTTCTTTCCGCTATAGAAGGAGATTGAACTTTGTTTCAGTCAGCTTTTTCACTGCTGTGACCCAAAGACCTGAGAACTATTTTAGAGGAGGAAAAGTTTATGTGGCGCTCAGATTTTCAGAGGTCTCAGTTCACAGAGCTGACTCCATCCATAGCTATGGACCAGAGGTTAAGCAGAACACAATGGCGGAAGTGTATAGCTGAAGAAAGTACTGAGACAAGGCCACCTGGAGGTAGAGAAAGAGCTCCCCTCAACAAGGACAAAAAGGTCATTAAGAGCATACCTGTCCTGACTAAAGGACAGGCATGCTCTTAATGACCTACCTCCTTTAGTCACATCCTACCTGTGAACAGTCAGCACCAGGTTAATCCATTCAAGTGCAGCATCTCACTGATTAGGTTAAGACACACATTACCTGATTTTTTTCACCTCTTAACTTTCTTGCATTGTCTCACGCATGAGCTTTTATGGGGACTTTTTCACCTCTTAATTTTCTTGCACTGTCTCACACATGAGCTTTTGCGGGGACACCATGTATCTAAGCTATAACAAATTGGATCACCTTGTGGGATGTAATCCCAAATCACAGCGATTGAGGATAGTCCTGTGTAGAAGCTGCCACTGGCTGACTTACTAGGACTCCAATTAGCTTGAGGAGCCAAGGCTTTTTCAGCTGTTCTTTGGTGTTGTAGCCCTTGTGATATTTGATTTCCTTAGCTATATTTTCTCCAAAGTTAAGTACTAAAATAGTACTTTGCATATAAGAGGGGCTTAGTTTTTCAATCCACTCAACAGATCTCTGATGTGTATGTACCAGATATTTTTTTTTTCTTTTTTCTTTCTTTCAGCTGGCCTTGAACTGGCCACCCTCCCACCTAAGCTTGGTATTATAGGTGTGTGCTACTGTGCCTGGCTGGTACCAGATATTTTTACTAGTTACTGGTCTAAAAAGGTTCACAGAGTATTAATAATAGGGCCTGACATATGTGTAGCAAATTGTAGGTATGCTTCATATGTGTAATAATTGAATCTTGCTGCATGGTAAGTACTGTTTTCATCACTTCCCCATCTTGTAGATAAGGCAACAGGACCAGAAAAGCAACTTCCCAAGGTCACTCAGAGAGCAGATCTATGACTTGAACACCTGCCAATCCCTGGCAGACTTCTGAGTCTGGCTTCTTAGCTGTCATCTTTTTGGTGTTTCCCACATTTTCATAACAAAAGTGCCTACTTTTTTGAGATTACATACCCAGAAATCATTCATGAATCAAGTTTTATTTCCTAGTGTTGTTTTGTTTGTTTGGTAGTGGGGAGCAAACTCAGGGGAACTCTACCACTGAGCCATATCCCCAGCTGTTTTTATGTTTTGAGACAAGGTTTCACTTAATTGCTCAGGCTGAACTTGTACTTTGATCCTCCTCCCTCAGACTCCCCAAGTTGTTGGAATTACAGGCAGATGCAGAGAGTTGATTTTTAAGGATGAAGTTTTCTGATTAGATATGGGTATTTTCTCAATTTTACCAGCTACATTTACTTTGAGGCATGTCCTAGTTTAAAGGGCTTGTCACAAGGTAATAGGTTCATTTCAATTTAATTTGAAAAGGAAACTTTTTTTTGTATCTGGCCCCTAAATTGATCCTGTGCCTTGCAGGGCAGTAATGTCATATTATCCATGGAGTAGCCTCAGAAGAGTCTTTCTTGGCCTGAAGGCCAGCAGTTTGTAATGTAAACTGTCCTGGGCTAAAGTGTGGGAGACCTGGGCAGTAGCTCTTTTTCTGCCTAGAGCCAATGAGCTCTGCGAATTGAGCTTGCTACCTGATTTCTTTTGTTATGGCCTGTGGAATCAACTTTATGTCGTTTTCTGTGACAATTAAATGGGGACACATGGTGTTCAAAAATGTTCTGAAAACATAAGACCTATACTATTGGCAGCTATAGTTTTATCATGAGAAACATCTTTCAGAAATCGGATGGTTTTCTATGGTTATTTTTGAGATTTATTTTTATTACAGGTTTTCTTCAGTGTGAGGACAGGAGCTGTCGCTAACGTGGTCTACAGTTGACTGTAGTACGAGACAGATTTAAGTTAAGATTTTCAAGAAAGTAGCTTACAGAGGAGACAGAAGGTACAACTTGGCAAGTTCTAGGGAGATAGAACTTGAAGATAGTGGATCCAAGCAAGGGGCTGGGCTTTCAGCAGGGTCCCTAGGCAGCCTTCATAGAGGGGAACATGCAAAATATGCAGCCAAAATACCCTGGCTTGAGGGTTTTTTTTGTTTTTGTTTTTTTTTTTTTTTTTTTTGGTGTGTGTGTTATGTGTGTGTTCTCTATATTGCTTGGGCCTACCTACCTCAACTCTGGAAGAGGAAAAAGATTCAGTCAACAAAACTGACCTTACTATGAGCCAGCTACCATGTGATGTAATCAAATGTTTCTTCTTAAGTCCCCATCACAACTCCTTAGTATTGCAGAAAGTCCCCTGACCTTGAATATGTGGTGAGAGTGTCATATGACAACTCACTATCCTCTTAATCACTCCCTTGGTCACTTGGCCAAGTCTGTGATTTGGAGGTCCAGTCAAGTCTTGCTTCCCAAATTTTAGGATCCCTGGTTTAAAGGTCACATGGTTTGAAACTTAGATTTAAAATAAGTATTTAGAATCCCTAAAGTGTTGAATCTTTACCTGAAAATCATATTGTTAAGAGCTGAAATTTGCATGCATTTTCTTGTTCTCTTTCCCTCTTCCTTTTTCTTTCTTTTTGCAGTACTGGGGATTAAACCTAAGTCCTTGCATATGCTAGGTATGCACTCTCACAGAGCCACATCTTCAGCGCGCTTTTATGTTTTTATTTTGAGTGTTGTCCAGGCTAGCCTGAACTTGAGATCCTCCTGCCTCAGACCACCCCCCACCCCCCAAACCCGCCCCTCAGTAGCTGGGCTACATAAGACTCCAGCTGCAACCTTCTTAACTATACGAAGTAGACAGAGGAGTATAGTGATTTAACCAGGAATCAATCCCGCCCCTCAAAGGTTTAAGTCATTTGCAGCCCTGCCCAGGACATATGGTGGGAGTTTAAGGGCAGGAGAGGACATTTAAATAGGTGTGGTAACAATAATTGGGTGGCGGTCCCATATCCCTCTCCTCCCTCTCCTTTAAAAAAAAAAAAATTTACTTCTGAGACAAGGGTAATATTACATAACTCATTATTTCCTGAAATTGCCAGGTCCTAAGAATTGCCAAAGAGGGCTGGGGCTGTAGCTCAGTGGCAGGGCACTTGCCTAGAATGTGTGAGGCACTCGGTTCCATCCTTAGCATCACATAAAAATAAACAAAAGACACTGGGAGAAAAAAAAAAAAGAATTGCCAAATAACACTTTTCGTCGTGCTGGGCATCGAACCCATGGCCTTGCACAAGAAGTCTACCACTGCACATGCCCAACCTCAAAGAACACTTTTTAAACACATTTCCTGGTCCCTCCGTAAGAACAGGCTTAAAATGGGGTCATGGTATATGTTTTAGAAGCACCACCAGAGATTCTTATAAGTTAGGGTGTTGCACTAAAGAGTAGAATTTGAGATATGGTTTTTGGCAGGTTGAAATAAAGTGTAGCATCCCACCCCCACCATCAATGGACACTCAAGTTACAAGTCCTGCCTTTGATATGCGAAGTATTCCTTTAATACTGAAATGTAAGCGGATATCAGTAATCCCAGCTACTCCAGAGGCTGAGGCAGGAGGATTCCAAGTTCCAGGATAGCCTGGGCAATTTAGCAAGACCCTCTCTCAGGCAAAAGAAAAAAATTACAAAAGGCTGGGGAGGTGGCTCAATGATAGAGAACCCCTGGGTTCAATCTTTTGGACTGCAAGGATATGGGGAATACCCCCCAAAACCCCCGAAGTCTTCCACTCCTTCCTCTTTTGCTTCACCACTTGTAACTCAGACCTGGAGTGGCTTTCTCCACTTCCAGCTTGGACAAACGTACAGTCAGAGTCTAGCTTTACCCTGGACCGAGCGGGTCATACGGCTACGTCTCCGTCCGGCATCCTACGGGCGCTCCCGTGCCGCGCTCCCATTGGCTAGAAGTTCCCACGCCCGGAGCCCGAGCGACCCCGGCTCGCCACGCCAGCCAGCCGGACTGTGGACCGCCCAGGGGGCGGGGCTTGAGGATGGGGCGGGGCCGGATCTCGGGGCGGGGCTTGCTGATGGGGCGGGGCCTCACGACTGCGGACGACCTGGCGGCCTATGGCGCAGGAAGGAGACCCGGGCCGCGCCCCGCGAGGCCGGGCCCGGGCCGGGCCAATCCCGGGCTACCGGGCGGGCGAACGCGAGGCCTGGTCGGCCAGGCCAGAGAAACTGAGGGTGGGGGACAATGGGCCAGTTCCTGGTGCGTCACGGGGGAGTTCCTTAAAGGGGAAGTGAGCGGGACTACAGGGCGGACGCAGGGTGCGGTGGTCGGCTGGGGAGGTCCCCAGCGCTTTAAAATAATGCCCGCGGCGGCCGCGCGACCATGCAATGGCGAGCGCTCGTCCTGGGGCTGGTGCTTCTCCGGCTCGGCCTCCATGGAGTGTTGTGGCTTGTCTTCGGGCTGGGGCCCAGCATGGGCTTCTACCAGCGCTTTCCGCTCAGCTTCGGCTTCCAGCGCTTGAGGGGCCCCGACGGCCTCTTGTCGCCCGCCTCTGGATCCGTGGGCCGGCCCGGGGTCCCCGGGGGTCCGCCAGGGCCGTCGTGGCTGCAGCCGCCTGCGGTCGGGGTGGCGGCGGGCCGGCCGGGGACCCCGCGGCGGCCCGCGCGGGGCGTGTGCGACCCGGCTCACTGGGGCTACTTGCTGGGCGGCCGGGGCTGCGGCCCGGACGAGTACGAGAAGCGCTACAGCGGCGCCTTCCCGCCGCAGCTGCGTGCCCAGATGCGCGACCTGGCGCGGGGCATGTTCGTCTTCGGCTACGACAACTACATGGCGCACGCCTTTCCTCAGGATGAGCTCAACCCCATCCACTGCCGCGGCCGGGGGCCCGACCGCGGGGACCCGTGAGTAGCCTGCGCCTGCCGGACGCCCGGGGCCGCGCGCTCCGGGGGCTTCCTTCGTCCTCGCGGCTGGGTGCAGCCCTCCGCGCTCCGGGCCCCCAGGGCTGCCATGGCCTTTAGGGTCCTGGGGGGACCCCTTCCAGGTTCCTGGGCTTGAGGGTGCGTGGGTGGACTGGCGGCTCTTCTCTTTCTTGGTTCTACGCGACTCTGCGAACTTAGGGACAGCGGTCCAACACTTTTACTGATGGTGATACTTAGGACCAGAGACCGGAAGGGACTGTGGCAGTGCCAAAAGCGGGTTTTGTAGGGGGCTTTGGATCTTCCTTCTCAGAAGGATACGTTATCTAATGAAATCTGTATGTTGCCCTTGTAAATGCAGCTTCAGAAGACCCTCCTCCCCACTTTTAATTAGATTGCCAGACTCAGGTCTTCTTTATATTAAAATGAAGAGTTGATTCCTGGAAAGGACTTCTTGAAAACCATCCGGTGAGCTGGAGGCAGTGGGATTCCAATGTTTCTCCCTCCAGGGGACTTCTTAGTCTGAGTTAGGTGGGAGGAGAGAAATTCTGGCCCAGATATGGGGTCTGGACACTCAAGACACTCTTAGACTCTGAACTGGCTGTCAACCCCACTGCCCTGTACCGCTCCACAAATGCCAGTCTGGTGGCCGTCGTGGCTGCAGCCGCCAGCGGCCTTCAGGGAAGGTCGCCCAGCCCTCCCCATTCACTAGCCTTGTTTGCTAAGGCAGACCTTAAGAGTCCAAGAGGGCAGCACACCCAGCTCCTCCTCCCTGGAGCAGAGAGGTGTGCAGTTCCTGGAGACCCTGTTAGGCAGGATAGGTGACTGCCTTCCTGTTTCCCTGGTCTTAGGTTGGAGCTGAGGAGTTGAATTGCCCAATGCCTGGACACCACATATGGGTTCCTTGGAACACGTGAGGCCTCTGTTTTCCTTGGAAAGCAGTGGAAGCCAATTTTTAGGTTCTAAGAAGGAAGCCTATACACTGAAGTGTTTTACAGATGGTTTTTATCTACACATCCACGTCTGAATTTGCGGTTTGATAGCATGACATTTAGTGTGGCAAGGAGGGCACATCCTGGGCCTTTCAAAAACTGTAGAAAACTGATGAGTAATTTTTCTCACTTAATCACATCAGTCTTTTTTACATATGATTGTATTTACTATATCAGTTTAAGAAAAAAATTATTAAATTTTGAAAAAATACTGGTAGAAGTTAATACTTGTAGGAATTAATGAGTTATTTGTCTTAACCAGAGGGGACTTTATTATTATAAATGTATTTTCTTTCAAGTTCAACTTTTTTCTTCATTTATTTTTGAGAGAATAGCTTCGTTAAATTTTTGCAAAAAATAAAATAAAACAATAAAGCCTAAAGTCCCTCCAGACAGTTTATATTTAATTTATCTTTTCTGCCAGTTGCTGCCCATATGCCTACACCTTTTTTTATATGGTTGCAGTTAAAGTGTGTGTACATATTTTGGATCTTAATGGCATTTTCTCACCAGTGCTCGTGGTATGACAAGAGGAGGAGAGCATTTTCAGGAAGTGCCTTATTCTCTCTCTCAGACTGTTTCTCAGTCCATTTTTAACACTTTATTTGGGAAACAGTTTAAAGGGGAATTGTGACAATATGTTCCACTGGGAATATGATGGTCTGGTTAGTGAGTTGATGTCATTTTAATATTTTTCTCAATGAACCTTCAGAACCTTCTGGAGCATTGGGAGCCCCTCTTCATCATAGCATGGTGGTGGTTGATTTGATGCTCTGGTCCCTGTGGCATGATGTGTGATGTAGGCCTTAATTTCAAGCAAAAGTCTTGGATGAGTGTTTGGTTGGACCATTCAGTGGTGACTTGTGTGAGTTGAGGTCAGTTTGCTTTTAGACAGGTGTGTTGTTGGAAAGATGTGTTGGCCGATGGTATTTGACCTTTTGATTGGTACACATTTGAGGAGGTGGAAGAATTCTGGGGTCATGTGGCCTCGAGTAGAGCCCCACACCACTGCAGTAGAATGAAAAGGCTTATTTTCTATGTTCCCCTTACTTTTAACTCCTCTTGGGCATTGGTGCTTTGCAGGAAAGTTTAGAACCCCAGCTTTATCATTCTGGCTCGAAACAGTAGGGCACATTCACATCCTCCACACAAATCTCATAAATCTTTCAGTTTTTTAATTTATAATTTATTTATCTGCTTTTAGTGATACTCAGGACACTACCACTGAGCAACATCCCCAGCACTTTTTATTTTTTCTTTTGAAACAGGTCTCACTATAGTTGCTGAGGCTGGCCTGGAACTTGTGATGCTCCTGCCTCAGCTTCCTGAGCTGCTGGGATTTACAGGTGTGCGCCAACATGCCCAGCTTGCACCCCCCCCCCTTTTTTTTTAATCAAATGTATTTTCATGATTTTTTCAAAAAAGTGGGATGAACTTGCCATTAGGATATTTTATAAAAAATACAGAAACAAAATGTGTGTGCCTAACGTGTATCTTTTTTGTCATTCTTTCAGGCTTGTCTTACCTTTCTTGCTTGACAGGGCAGGGTCCCATGGGGAGTTAACACAATGTAAATAAAACCTCAGTGCCTTACAGAGCAAAATTTTCTATTCAGTTATAGATCACTATGCAGAATTAGTTCTCACAGTCCGGATTTGTATTGGAGGGCCCAAATTCAAGAGTTTCTTTGAGTATGTTGGATGTTATTTTTGTAATCCTGTGAATGCTCACTGTAAATTTAGGCCCTGAGCACATGACTTTTCTGTCTCCTCAGTTATATTGCTATGAAAACAAAAAGCAAATAGCAAATGAACAAACCAAATTTTGGCCCCCAAATGACTAATTATTAGGTATCCCTAATTTAAGATGTTCTCTTCCTCTCTTTAAAAATCTATTCTCTTTCAGAGGCAGTCTAGTCTTCTTTGTGTATTGCCATTGAGCTGTGTGAAGCTCTGAGATGCTGGTCCTCATTTTAACATTGCCTGAGAAATCAGTTCTGTTTTGTATTCACGTCCAAGGCCCTTTGTCTTATCTCCCTAGATTTTTAGTTCCTGAAACACAGGGACTGTTTCTCATGTTCTCTCTGTACCCACACAGCACCAGGTACATTTCTGAACAGCTGTTATAGGTTTAATGTATGTGGGAATTTAAAAAAAAAACAAAAACCACTTTAGTTTGATTTTGTTAGTTCAATAATATATATATATATATATATATATATATATATATATTATTTTTTTTTTTTCTATCAGAGGCCACAGTTTTCTCCATCTTTTCTGTTTCAAGAGGATGTGTTTCAAAAGTTACCATGTGGGGTGAATGCTGTGGCCATTCACTCATGGAGAGTCTGGTTGTGGTTCAGCCATCTGTACTGGGAAGATGTGTGCTCTCACCTTGTGCTAGAAGGTTGAGTCCTTGGTTTGAGGCCCTTAAGAGCTGTCAGGTGAGACTAGACTTTAGCAAGAGTGTCTAAAGAACAAGTCCACAGTGTAAGCTGCTGGCAGATGGAATTATGAGAATTTCATGGTCTCACACTTTTTAAAGAGAATGTATATAGCAATTATTAGTTGGAAAAGAATTTTAAAAGTATTCTATTGAACATGGCAGATCTTTTTTTGTTTAGTTTAGTATTGGGGATTGAACCCAGGGTTGCTTTACCACTGAGCTACCTCCTCACCTCTTTTAATTTTTTTTTTATTTTGAGACAGTATCTCGCTGAGTTGCTGAGGCTGGGCTTGAATTTGTAATCCTCTTGTCTCAGCCTCCTGAGTTGCTGGCATTATGAGTGTGCTCCACCACATTTGGCCTAACATGCCAGATCTTTAAGTAGATTTGTCTAACTAGAGTGGAGAGAAGGAACCACTAGGGTTATTGCAAATACATTTTCCCCCACTGTGGAAAATTATTCCACTTATTCCCCTCAGTACTGGGGATGGAATCCAGCTAGTCCCACATATATGCTGGGAAAGTGCTCTACTGCTGAGATACACTCTCAGCCCCTTTTTTAATCTTGAGACTCTTAAGTTCCTTATGCTATCCTTAAACTTGCAATCATCGTGCCTCAGCCTCCCAAGTAGCTGGGATTACAGGTGTACACCTTCTTATCAATTATTAGTGGCTGGGCATTATAGCAAGAAGCTTTTATTTTATTTTTTAGATGTTGGGGTTTGAATTTGAACCCAGGGCCTGGTGCATAGTAGGTAAATGCTGTATCACTGAGTTATACCCACAGCCCTGTAGTTAGTTTCTTTCTTTTTTTTTTTTTTTAAATCCAGCATCAACAACTTTTTATTTTAGAGAGAGAGAGGAGAGAGAGTTTTTTAATATTTATTTATTTATTTATTTTTTTAGTTCTCGGCGGACACAACATCTTTGTTGGTATGTGGTGCTGAGGATCGAACCCGGGCCGCACGCATGCCAGGCGAGCGCGCTACTGCTTGAGCCACATCCCCAGCCCACTGTAGTTAGTTTCTTATTGTTGCAGAATGGAAAATTTGTATTGATTATGAAGATGAGAAGTTTAGCAGAAACCCCATCATATGACCTACTTATGATACTTAATTCAGAAATTACACATTCCAGTCCATTACAAACAAAAAGAATAAAATACCTTCAGCTACAGTATCAGTATTACTCATCTATCCTTTGGTCATGTGAAAAAATTGACTTCTTCATACTCTTTTTACCACTAACATCTCATCTACAGACTCCCCATTATTTCTGTTAATTTCGAGGGGATATCTTTTAGCATGAACCAAAGGAGGGTTTGGGGCTCTTCTCTGTTCTATTAATTCCTGATGATTGTGAATTTAGAGGATTTTGAAGTTGGACAGGATCAAAGAAATTTTGTGTGGTGAGCAAATTAACTCAGAGAGGGCAAAGGACCCTTGTTCAGTTTCCTTACTTCCTGTTGAGTTCTCTCTGCCCTAGGACTGTCCAAGGGAGTCTCCTAGTTCTGGGATTCCACTCTACTTACAGGCATTATAGAAACTCTTGCTCTTGAGATAAAAAATCTTTGTCCTACCAATCTATTCACAACTAGTGTCTGAATAAATAAGAATTGCTTGCAATTTTCATTTCTGATGGGTGTTTAGTTTTATGGTCTTTATTCAAATACCTTTGCTTAATTTTAATTTTACTTACTTTTCAGTTCAAATCTGAACATCAATGATGTCCTGGGGAACTATTCTTTGACTCTTGTCGATGCGTTGGATACACTTGCAGTAAGTATTCAGCCTCTTTTTTACTTGAGATAATTAAGATGTTTTGGAGTTAACTCCATATTCCCCCTAGGATTGAGAATTTCAGGGAACTTGATACTTAAAAGCTTTGATGGCTTCTATTTATTTTAGTGACCTGTATGGAAATAGCCAAAGGTTGAAGGGTTGAAGGTTAAATGACCAGGGAAGCATTGCTCATCTTAAACAATGAAGAAGAACTATATGATGGTTTTATAGAGAACCGGTTTCCCCCATTTCCCTGCTTTTTCTCTAAAGGAATTCATAGACAATGTCATTGATATATATACAGTTTCTGGAATCAGTAATTCAGGAGTAAAAGATCTCAGGGTGGACATGTTCCTGAAGTGTGTTTGTGCCCTGCTGCCAGCCCACATGTAAGGCCTGTCTGTCCTCACTCCTCTTGTTGGCTGGAGATTACCCATTCCAGTCCTGGACTGCTCTCGGGGTGTTTGTTTCACCCTTTCCTTTGGTTTCCCTCATTGACTCTGGAACTGGAAACCTGAACAGTTTTGTGACACAGGCGGCAGGCCACAAGCACTATGGGCATGTTGTCAGGTTATCTGTGTGCCTCAGCTGCCTCATGAGTAGTTTCCCAGGTACTAGTGCAGCCTAGCATTGTTATAAAATCTCCTTAGTGATGTTTTTAAAACATCTTTTCTAAGCCTGGTGTGGTGACTCATTCCTGTAATCCCAGAGGCTCTGGAGGCTGAGGCAGGAGGATTGTAAATTCAAGGCCAGCCTCAGCAATTTAGTGAGGTCCTAAGCAACTTAGCGAGACCCTGTCCAAAACAAAAAATATAAAAAGGGCTGGGGATGTGGCTTAGTGGTTAAGTGTTCCTGGGTTAAATCCCTGGTACCCAAAACAAACAAACAAACAAAAAACCCAACTCTTTTCTGTCATCCATCAAAACTTTACCATTAGAAAATTCCCATTACATTGTAGCTCAAATTCTATATTTAATAATTTATTTCTGGTTTCTTTTAACATACTTTAGAAAAGTTGAAAGCTTTCTGTTAGGAGTTAGAATTGGGTAATGCTAGCTATGTTTGCATTACAACTCTTCTGTATTTTGCTAGTAATAGAATTTCTAGAATTTGGAAAGAACTGTAGAGATCACTCTACATTTTCATTTTATTAGTAGCAGAAATAGGATTAGACCCTTGGTCTAATAGGAAGTCTGGGCTCCTGGATTTCCTTCTGCTAGGCTGTAGTTGCAAAGCAGTTTAGTTTCCCAGTATCTCCTGAAGTCATTGCTGCTCCCTTTGAGTCATCCACCGTCAGTGATCAAAATGTGCCCAGACAAGTAAGTGTGGCCTAATTAGAGCACATTGTTGAAGATACTGGAGGCTAACTCAGCCTAAGAATGTTGGTTTAAAAATGAATGCTCACTTGTCCCTGAACTTTTTTTTAATCCCTAATGAATCTTTTATCCCCATGATCAATACATACCTTATCTCTATCATTTGCAGAATTCTCCCCGACACTTGATAGTATCTGGTACACTGTAGAAGTGCAAAGTTTTGTTCAAAAATGAATTTCAACTAACCCAATATTTCCCAGCAAACATTCCAAGTATATATTCCCCCAAAGAAGAATTTTGTTCCTAAATGAACCAAAGAAATTCTGTGTCTGATTATTGAAGACCCATATTGCACATCAGTATTTCAAAAGGCTCTGAGAAGTCTTGCAGTAAAGAAACCTATTTAACTATCATCCAGTCCACCTTTCCTAAGTCATGAGTGAATGATTTTGTACACTGGTAGCTATCTGACTAAAGTGGCAAATTACAATATGGAATTCAGAGGCACTGGATTTCTTCACCATCCTCCGCTTGGGCTGAGATCATATCAGTACCACAGCTGCTCAAACATTGTTGCTGGGGAAAATCTGTAAGGAAACAGACCCATTTCTGTGGTTTTCATTCTAGAACATCCGGCCTTTAATGTGTTAGTGTTGTAGGCTGATTTTTTCAGGTGTTATAGGTTGAGGTTTTTTTCTTTTGCTAGCATTTTAAATAGGCTGTAACCGATGTATTTCATACTCAGTGTTGCAGGGGGTAGGGGGAAGCAGTCCCTGACTGTTGAATGCAACTCACCACATTGATTGCATAATCTTTTAAAACGAAAGAACTGAAAGCCAGAAAAGAAACCTCTGTACTTGCTTTGACATTACAGCAAATACAATGAGGAGAAAAAAATGTGTAACAAATCATTAGGGCTAAAAAGAGGACATACTCAAAGGCAGTCATGTCTGAAAGAATTATTTTTTTTTCTTGATTTTTCTTTTGTGATATATGTGTGTGCCCTTATGATGTCATTATAGTCTTAATATTGTCATAAAATTTTCAGCAGAATTCAGTTCAATTTTATTTCCATTTAGGTTAATGTATAAAGTTTTATGCCTAATTTGCACTAAATATAGGGGAGCGTAGCTGGGTCTGACATAACTATACACCCCAAACAGGAGTCATACTTGTAGATAACTTTGTAAAATGGATATAGAGGACTTTGGGTTTAGCTCAGTGGTTGAGTGCTTACCTAGCATGGATTCTGTCCTGGGTTCTGTCTCCAACACCCCTCCCCCTAAACAACAACAAACCCAACAACCAAAAACCAAAATCATGGACATACAGTTGATTATTTGTATGTTTTGTTTATTTCAAATGTCATTTGTTTTATGCTGTGCTTCAAAAAATATTCCCACTGGTTCTTAAAAGTGTTCAGACATCTGGACAGAAGCAACAGGTTCAATCAGTTTTCCAGATGCTTGGTCTCCTGGAAACTAAGCTCCCAAGCTGTGGATTTATTTGAGGAGCAAAGGGAAAGTCATATTTTTGTTTCTTTAATTTTCTGATTTATTTTTACTAATCCCGGAAGCTTTAGAAACTACATCTCTTGCATGTTAAATAGAATCAGACTGAAGCTGGAGAAAGAGAGGAGTGGGAAGAGGAGGAGTGCCAGAGATCCCAGGAGGAAGTGTTTTCACAGTTTTGCCATTTGGAGCTAGGACTGTTGAGTTGCAGGAAACGGGCTTGCCATCTGTCCCAGAATATTTGTGAAAATAACTGTGCTTTTCTCCCTTTTGTGTTTCCACTCCCACAGTGGCAAAACCACATACAGTACAGACATTTAGATGAAGTGGCCCAGATGCTGCCTCCGTTTCATTTCGAGCTGCTATAATGGTTTGTGTTCCTCTTTTTAAAGATAATGGGAAATTCATCCGAGTTCCAGAAAGCAGTCAAGTTAGTGATCAACACAGTTTCTTTTGACAAAGATTCCACCGTCCAAGTCTTTGAGGCCACAATAAGGTAATAAAATGCATTAAAGGCTTCTTTCTCTGTGTGTGTAAGGAGATAAATTCCCTTGAGAGTTTTCCAGCCCCAGTTTCCAAGTAGAGAGTCCATGTAGATGTTAGGGTGCAGTCTGTGTTTCTCATGTTCATTTTAGTGTTTATCAAAATCGGAGCAGTTGATTTTAAAGTAATCACATTGTAGACTGAATGGAAAAACAAACATGTTTTCATTGTTGTGTAAGATGAGTGTCCCTCTAGTGCAGACTCTCGTGGTGGTTTCCCTCTTGTCTGGTCTCATTTCCTTCCTTCACTTTGTCCTAGGAAAATACATTCATATTTCTAAAGGAAGCGAGAGCTTCTCATCTCCCCACCCGCAGAAAACCACTGTTGGTTTGCATTTTGGTTTATTTCCTTCTTGTGTGTTTCTTACTCATGTCTCTCTCTCTCTCTCTCTCTCTCTCTCTCTCTCTCTTAAATGTATTGGAATCCTGCTCTGTAGCCAGTTTTCTATCTTGCTTTCTTTAGTTTGAAATATCTTGACTTTTTTCTATTTTCCTATTTAACTTAGACTTTTTGAAAATTGTATTACTATGTGACATTTCTGGTTTCTAGATGTAATGTTTATTTAAGATTAAAGTTAAATCGTTTGTTCTAAAAAAAAGTCACAATCTATTGGAATGGGATACTTGAGGGTCTTTAGGGACATAGATCTAGGGTGGTGCCTCCTGTGTCTCAGTAGGTTATTTTCCTCTATGAAGTTCATCAGAGGTCAAACTATACAAGTTACCTGGTATTTGTTGTCTTACTTTTTTCTGTTTCTTATATGGCTAAATTTTCCCCCAAGTGAGTTAAATCAAGAATAATTCAAGGGGTTGGGGATGTGGCTCAAGCCGTAGTGCGCTTGCCTGTTATGCGTGCGGCCCAGGTTCAATCCTCAGCACCACATACAAACAAAGATGTTGTGTCCGCAGAGAACTAAAATAAATAAATAAATATTAAAAATTCTCTCTCTCTCTCTAAAAAAAAAAGAATGTGTATTTAAAAAAAAGAATAATTTAATAGTACTAATAGATAATATGTATTTTGAAAACAGTTAGCATACACCCAATTAGTACAGACATTTTCTTTCTTTTTTCTTTTTAAAAATCTTTACACCTTTATTTTATTCATTTATTTTTATGTGGTTCTGAGGATCAAACCCAATGCCTCACATGTGTTAGGCCAAGTGCCCTACCACTGAGCTACAGCCACAGTCCAGACCTTTTCTTTCTTTTTTTTTTTTAATATTTATTTTTTTTTAGTTATCGGCGGACACAACATCATTGTTTGTATGTGGTGCTGAGGATCGAACCCGGGCCGCACACATGCCAGACGAGCGCGCTACTGCTTGAGCCACATCCCCAGCCCCCCAGACCTTTTCTTAATGTGCTGTGGTATAGGTGACCAAATCTGATGAGTGACTTCCCTTTCTCCCTGTCAGTAATGCTGTGAACTTTGATTTTTAGGGCTGGGAAGGACTTCAGGAGGCCATTGAGTCAAGTCAGCTCAGTGTCCATAAGGAAATAGAGAATTCTTCTGTCATTTTGAATTGGATTGTTTGTACATATAAGAAACAGTATTTTATTTTATGTTTTGTTCTTCCTGCAATTAGGGTTCTGGGAAGCCTCCTTTCTGCCCATAGAATAATAACTGACTCCAAGCAGCCCTTTGGTGACATGGCAATCAAGGATTATGATAATGAATTGTTGCACATGGCCCATGACCTGGCTGTGCGGCTCCTTCCTGCCTTTGAAAACACCAAGACAGGGATCCCCTATCCTCGGGTAGGTAGACTGGTTTGGCCTTTTGTGGTTGACAACTGACCATTTTCCTGAATTAAAACTCTTTGATAGAAGGAATGGGGCTGAGGTAGGAGAGGTAAGTGGTGTCCTTGGGAGAATTTGGTTCTAAATACAATGTAAATGGGTTTTAAT
This sequence comes from Urocitellus parryii, assembly GCF_045843805.1. NCBI lineage: Eukaryota > Metazoa > Chordata > Mammalia > Rodentia > Sciuridae > Urocitellus > Urocitellus parryii. Next base: position 10,096,892 of record NC_135546.1, read on the forward strand.
TCATTTAGTTTTACTGAGTACCTACTGTGAGATGGGCACACAGTGACATGGTGACTTAATCCATCCCCTTAAGAAATTTATGTTCCCATGTTCAGTATTCACAAGTCCTTTTATACCTGTGACTTATATCCCCTGCTACCAAGTTGTATGGAAAATTTGTCTTCATTTCTGACTTGGATCTCTTTCTCCAAAGGTCCTCGTGTATATTGTAGGAGCTTACTGAATGTTCTTACATGGATCTTTCAAGTGAAGATTAGACAAAACAGCAAGTTAGCTGCTGATTTCAATGTAGAATGAGATTGTATCTTTGTCTCATTTGCCAAGCCAGAGCTCCTCTGGGAATTGAGTCAGCCTTTTGGGTAACCCGGGAGAACTGCCAGACCACAGAGCTTCCATGATGACACTGACTGTCATACTTTGGCTGAACCTCCCTTCTCTCCCAGTCTAGATTTGTTTGTTTGCTGAGCATTAGTGAGTTCATAGTAGCTCACTTAAAAGTTAGAAACGATTCTATAACTTGCCTTTTTCTCTATTCCCAGAGCCTGGTGCATTTGTAACTATGAAGAAAACCTGCCTGAAAGAGGTGGTTTAGTGAATAGTGTTGTAATCATCCCCTGAAGATTTGCTCTTATTAATGAGACAAGACTCCAGTGTTCTTACTGTCTTGATTGTATCTGTCAATCTGAACTCACATATTTATCTTGGGTATAACAGGCAGGTGGTGGGCTGACTCTCACCATTCAGGGTTTATCAGCTGAGTGTTGGGTCTATGACTTGGCCTGTCATCCCATGGGTTCTCGGATTTTGTTGTGAGACCTTTCACTCTTCCTGTCTCCAGGTGAATCTGAAGACAGGTGTTCCTCCTGACAGCAATAATGAAACATGTACGGCCGGAGCTGGCTCCCTCCTGGTGGAGTTTGGGATTCTGAGCAGACTATTAGGGGATTCCACATTTGAGTGGGTGGCCAGGCGAGCAGTGAAAGCTCTGTGGAACCTCCGGAGCAATGACACGGGATTATTAGGTGTGGTACCCCTTCTTCTGCCATTGGGTCTACATGACATCTGGTTCCATCTCCTTTTACCTTCTCTGCCTGGGGCTCTCCATCACTGTTGCTTCCTTGTACTAGTTAATTTGAAAACTGACAACTCAGAAAGAGTGGCCCTCATTGTCTCTATACCCAAATTCTTTATGTGACCTTTGGCTTAGAGTGAGGCTGTAGGGTGTGATGGAAAAGAATTATACTTATGTTATTGGAGAGCTCACTTCCATCTTGGATCCCTTCGCATATTCCATTTGAAATTGTTAATGGAAATGCTATAAAAAGAACAGCCTCGAGGCAGATTTTATTACTTTAATATAAGGTTCTAAATATAGGAATTTTAGAATTACTATGGGATAAATTCCTCTTAAAATATTGAGAAGTGTGATGGTAGATTGAAAGCCTAGATTAGATCCATATTAGGTGGGCTTTTCCCCTTGAGAATGTTTGGTTAATGTATTAATTAAAAATTACTATGGAGGGCTGGGGTTGGCTCAGTGGTAGAGCACTCACCTAGCACATGCAAGGCCCTGGGTTCAATCCTCAGCACCACATAAAAATAAATAAAATAAAGATATTGTGTCTAGCTACAACTAAAAAATAAATATTTAAGAAAAATTACTATGGAATATTTCAAACATTAATAGTAGAAAGAAAATATAATGAACAAATAACACCTACATATTCATCATTCATCTTTAATAATTATCAATTTTGCAAACTCACAATGGGTTTTTTTCCCTCATATACTTGTTTGGGACATGTTTTCTTTTGGTGTTGGGAAGTAATTTGGTGGATTGCTCTAGAACCATAGAATCATAGTGGGTTCAAGTTTTGATTTTTAAAAATGATTGTGGGGGCTGGGTGCGGTGGCGCACGCCTGTAATCCCAGTGGCTCAGGAGGCTGAGACAGGAGGATCACAGATTCAAAGCCAGCCTTAGCACTAAGGAGGCACTAAGCAACTCAGTGAGACCCAGTCTCTAAATAAAATACAAAATAGATCTGGGGATGTGGCTCAATAGTTAAGTGCCCCTGAGTTCAATCCCCAGTACAAAAAAATAAATAAATAAAAAAAAATGATTGTGGGGGCTGGGCACGTGGCTCAGTGGTGGAGCATCTGCCTGGTGTGCACCAGGCCTGGGTTCAGTCTCCAGTGCCACAAGCACACGCACAAGTGATTGCATATTTTTTTTTCTTATATTCTAATCTTTTTTTTTTTTTAAAGAGAGAGCGCGAGAGAGGGAGAGAGAGAGAGAAAAAGAATTTTAATATTTATTTTTTGGTTATCGGCGGACACAGCATCTTTGTATGTGGTGCTGAGGATCAAACCCGGGCCGCACGCATGCCAGGCAAGCACGCTACCGCTTGAGCCACATCCCAGACCTTATATTCTAAAATTTATATACAAATTTCTTATATTTAACAGCAATATTAGAAGAAAAGTCACTTAAATTGTCAATCCATCACCAAATGATTTACATGTATCACCATGAATTTTTAATTTTGTAGCCTAGGATGTGCAACTGTTATATATTTTGAATTATAGCATGTTAACAAACACAAAGATTTTTATTTTGCCTTACATTTGATAGTTCATTCCAGTGTTTGAGTTATCTTATTTTCATAGTCACCATGTTTAAAAGCTTACATAATTGTCTATTAACTCGTTCTCTGGTGTTAGACACTTGGATTATTTCTCTTTTTTTTTCCCACATTACAGATAATTTTCTGTTGAACAATATAATTTTTTCTTTTTGTACTGGAGATTAAACCTAGGGACACAGTATACTGAGCTATATTCCCAGCCTTTTTTAAAAATATATATGTTTTTAGTTGTAGTTGAATACAATACATTAATTTTTATTTTATTTTTTTACGTTTATGTGGTGCTAAGGATCAGGGCTTCACATGTGCTAGGCAAGCACTCTACTGCTGAGCCACAACCCAGCTCCCCCAGTCTTTTTTATTTTGATTTTGAGACACAATCTCCCTAAGTCAAACTTGACATCCTCCTGCCTCAGCCTCCCTACTAGCTGGCATGCACCACTGTGCCTGGCTACACTTTTTGTTTTAAAAACATCTTTTCAGAATACATTCCCAGGAGTGACAGTACTGAGTTAAGGGCTGTAAATATTCCTTTGGACTTTGAAACAGATTGCCAATCTGGAAAAGCAAAATGATAAAACCTATTTTTCTTTGCATTAAGTGTTTAGCCCCCTTTTTTATTGTATGCATGTACATGATGTAATAACAAATCCCATCATTATGTGTAACCACAGTGCACCAATAAAAAATGTGAAAAAGGGGGAAAAAGTAAAAAAACAAAATGTTTATCATCTCCTTTTTATGTCTGTGGTTCAGTCTATATATTCAGAAAGATCTTTAGGCTGTTCAAGATACTGATAGGACTGACAAAAATTTTAGGGCCAAGTATTCACTTCTTTGTTAGTGAGGATGAGGGCGCCATAAAGCAGTGAGGTTAAAGTAGGAGGACTGTCCTCCCCCCAAGATGACTGGGACTGAAGTCCTTGTTTGTTTTTGCAGGCAATGTTGTGAACATCCAGACAGGTGACTGGGTTGGAAAGCAGAGTGGCTTGGGTGCTGGGCTGGACTCCTTCTATGAATACCTCTTGAAGTCCTACATTCTCTTTGGAGAAAAAGAAGACCTAGAAATGTTTAATGCTGCATATCAGAGCATTCAAAACTACTTAAGAAGAGGGTATGTTTCCTTTTTGTCACTTGAAGAGTTTACATTTTGAAATATTCCCATTTTTATTAACATAAACTCCTATTCTGTGTCTGCCCTCACCTTACCATCTCTCCTACTTGTTTGTTAGTCATTTGGGGGGTGAAGGTCTGTATTAGTTATCTGTCACATGGCATAGTACTCCAAAATCTAGTGGCTTAACATTACAAACATTAGCTTGTGTAGTCTCTGAAGGACAGGGATCCGAAGCAGCTGAGCCCATGGATCTGGCCCAGGGTCTTCCTGGTTGCTCTTAAGCTGTTGGCCAGGGTCATGGCCATTCAAAACGTGAATGGGGCTGGAGGATCTCCTTTGAGGTTCACTAGTGTGTGTGGAGATGGGAGTGGCAGGCTTTAGTTTCTCATTGGCTATGGGTTAGAAGTCTCTGTTCTTTGCCAGAGGCCTTTCTGTAGGGAGTTCATGTCGGCAGGCTTCCCCAGAATGAGTGATCTGAGAGAGGACAGAGAGAGAGGATACAAAAGCGGGGGGGGGGGGGGCGGGAATAGTGCTTTCATGACTTCATCTGGAAATGATGTGCCAGCCCTTCTGCCAGACTGTCGGTCACCTAGTGCAACCCCTGATGCATAAGCGTATCCACCAGAAAGTAGAGGTCATTAGGAGCCATTGTGGACACTGGCTATTAGAAGGGATGACACATCCCTGTGTCTAACAGTGGCTGTAATTGTAGAGAGAGCTGTAATTCAAGGCAATCATTATTTTCATCCCTTTTCTTTCTGAAGAATTGCTAGGATTGGTCTTTATACCTGATGAAAGAAATGACAGTTACCACATTTTTACTCCCTCTGAGCTTGTTAAAACAGCATTATTTGCTGTTCTTGGTTGTACATTCCAAATAGCAGGAGAGAGAGAATGTGAAGGGAGAGCCATTCAGAGCTACAGTGGCTTTTACTCTGCTGTCACTCTTCTCCAGGTTTATTTTTGTATGCATTTATGTGTTCAGTGGCCAATGTGGGTTATGGCTACTGAGCTTCCTGCTTTGTAAGATTTTCTTGGACTCATTTCTACATTAGGTATTATGGGAAGCACTTGTGTGAGTGCTGTGTTTAAGGAAGAGGGTTTCTGGCTAGAATTAAGTCATTTTTGCTTTTCAAAATCCCAATCTAAACTGAGCAGTAATCTCCAAGGGTCCTGCCCTGATGTATTATTCCTTCAGGTCCATGAGAAGAAAGTCTTTGTACAGAAAGAACCAAGTTTCCTCATTCAAGTCAAATCCCACACAGAACCATGCATTGTATCAATTCTGTTACACAGCAGTATTCTTATATCTGAATGCCAAAGTGATTTTTGCAAAATATGTTTTATTCTGTAGTAGATGTTATCTTCTGCTACATTCTAGTATATTCAACTAGTGGCAATCTTATCTCCAAACGAGTTAAGAAAAATTAATGTTGATTCTGATTAAATAAAACTACCAGGGACTGCTAGAGCAACAGAGCTAGAGCTCTCAGTGAACTTTCTTTTTCTTTTCACCTTTGCATGTGCTGTTTGGATTTGCAGACGGGAAGCCTGTAATGAAGGAGAAGGAGACCCCCCTCTCTATGTCAATGTGAACATGTTCAGCGGGCAACTCATGAACACCTGGATTGACTCTCTTCAGGCCTTCTTCCCTGGACTGCAGGTATTTGCTAAGAATAATGAATCAATGGAAAGGGATTCCATCCTTGTTTCCCCCCATCTCAATCTTTCAATCTCTTGAGTGTTCTTTAGCTCCTCTGGATTTGCATAACATGTCTTGATTATTCTTTGTGAAATCAGACTCTAGAATATTAAACAGTCAACGTATGTAAGTACAGAACCAGACTTGCAAAGTAATTGCATGGGATGTTTGGATGATCCATCTCTGCTGTTTGTTTTTTGTTCATGAGTCATTTAAGCTCTGCCATGCCATTCACATCAGTGTGGCATATGATGGCCAGATACAGAGTGCATCTGTCTGGGCCACTGCTTTTGGGTTGGTTTTATCTCCAGCTATATGAGGACAGATTAGAACCAGGGGTCAGACAAAAGCCTCTGTGTCACTTCTTCTTGCTCTTGAGAAAGCATCTCAGCCTGGTGACCTGTGTCATCTTCTTCTTAGGTTTTGATAGGAGATGTGGAAGATGCCATCTGCCTCCATGCCTTTTACTATGCCATATGGAAACGATATGGGGCCCTCCCTGAAAGGTATAACTGGCAGCTGCAGGCCCCTGATGTTCTCTTCTACCCACTTAGACCAGAGTTGGTGGAATCCACATATCTCCTCTACCAGGTACTGGCATTCATTGAACAATTTGTTGTTTCACAGAGACTTGGCAGAGTTACTACCAATTTGTAATATTGTCAGGGTTCCACAGGGTGGAGAGAAAGTGAGCATCTGCAGCTGATTTTTTTTTTTTTCCCCCTGGTCTTTGGGATTGAACCCAGGGTACTTAGCACTGAGCTACTTACCCAGCCTTTTTAATTTTTTTGAGACAGGGTTTAAGTTACTCAGACTGGCCTCAAACTTGTGATCCTTCTGACTTAGCTTCCTAAGTTATCCTAAATATGATTTTTGTGTGTGTGTTGGGGGAGTATACCAGAGATTGAACTCAGGGGCACTCAACCACTGAGCTACATCCCCAGCCTTATTTTGTATTTTATTTAGAGACAAAGTCTCACTGAGTTGCTTAGTGCCTCGCTATTTCTGAGGCTGCCTTTGAACTCACAATCTTCCTGCCTTGGCCTCCCAACTAAATATATTTTTAACCTCACATTTTGCTAAGAATCATGTTTTTACTATAGGACTTATTTCACACCTCTTCTAATATTTGTGAGGAAAATTTTGTCCTTAATGTGTTTCAACTCTGACCAAAGTACCCTTTTCTGGGATGCAATTCAGTTCCAGTATACTGAGGAATCCTGGTCTTTATACTAATTATTCTGAAAAATAGACAGTCTGTTACTTATTTGTAGAGGAAGTCATCTGGGATTCTTCTGAATGCTGATTTTTGTCTAATACTTAAAAAAAAAAATGGGCTGAGAATATAGCTCAGTTGGTAGAATGCCTTGCATACACAAGGCCCTAGGTTCAATTTCCAGTACCATAAAACAAAACAAAACAAAACAAAAAAACACCCATGATGTTCACCTTTCATCCAGTTGCTTTAGTGCCAAAGGGAATGTCATTCTAACTGTAGAAAGTCTCCTCCCTGATATGTATGCTTCTGTGCACATCACACATGCATACTCATGGAGAGTAACTGAAGTTTCCAAGAAGCTGTCCCTCCCATGCAGCTCAGGAGGCCTCTGACAGATGCCTGTGTGGGCCAAGTAGAACCTGATTTGTTTTACACTCTAGTAGTAGTACTATGGTACTGCGGTTTGGATTTATTCAGTAATTTTGGGGCAGGGACACGGAGGCGGGTGCTGACGTTGTGGAACTCAGGCCTCGCTCATGTTGGGGAAGTGCTCTCTACTACTGAGTTGACAACCTCAGCCCCTCAAAAATTTTCTTATACTGAATCATTGCCATTTGCTTTTAGATGAAAAAAGGAGAAATCCTATGAAACTGGTAATAGTTCTCATGCCTAAAGTGAGACCTCAAGAGTTTTTCAGAACCTCTCAAAAACGGGAAGAGGTGATATCATACATGGCCTTTCTGACCCTGGCTGGAGTGTGGCCTCTCTGACCCTTGCTGGAGTGTGGCTGTGCATGCTGTGAGCACGGCATGCGTGCTTGAGTTCTCTTAAGCTTAGTTCTGTTGCCTATGGGCTTATACCTCTTTGTTTCTGTTGCTACCTCCTCTTTCCTATTTTTCTTTTTTGGAGGTACTAGAACCCAGAGGTGCTCTACTCTGAGTATATCTCAAGTCATTTTCACTTTATTTATTTATTTTGGTATTGAGGATTGAACTCAGGGGCACTTGACCACTGAGCCACATTCTCAGCCCTATTTTGTATTTTATTTAGAGACAGGGTCTCACTGAATGGCTTAGACCTCACCATTGCTGAGGCTGGCTTTGAACTTGGGATCCTCCTTTCTCAGTCTACCGAGCCACTGGGATTACAGGCGTGCACTACCACGCCCAGCTGTCTTATCTTTGAGACAGGGCTCATTAAGTTGCTAAGGCTAGCCTCAAACTTGTGATCCTCCTACTATAGCCTCCCAAGTTGCTGGTATTATAGGTGTGCACCAACCACCACACTCAGCTCCTCTCCTCCCCCCAAATCATCTAAGAGCATATGATAGAAGAGGCATTATGGAACTCAGGGCCTTCCTCATGCTGGGGAAGTGCTCTACTACTAAGTTGACAACCTCAGCCCCTCAAAAAAATTTTTTTTTTTTTTAATACTGAATCAATCTGAGAACTGATTGTAGAGGCCTTCCATAGACACTTTAAGGGGCTTATTCCCATTAGCCTCACCTTATGTTGCCATAATTGGGATGGGGCCAATGTCCTGTTTCCTGTGCGTGTATCTAAGGTTTCTAGGGAGTTTTGAGGCAAGGTAGAAACTAGGTTTGTTCTCAGATGTGGTACTGTCAGGGTGGGCATTGTTTCATTTCTGACCATGATGAGGATCAGGAGAGCCAAAGTAGAGTATTGTTCTACCCAAGACCAGATTTTCTGACCCTTGTTAAGGGTGTGCTGTGATGTGGACTGATAGGACATCTTGTCCTTTACATTCATGACCTTAAAGATGAAGTGAGCTGAACCCTGCTCAGCTGGTGACGCGTCTCCTTGGGGAACCCTACACTCATGACGGTTGTTGATAGCATGTCTTCCCAGCCCTTATAAAAGTCTCTTGTGTTCCCTGTAGGCAACCAAGAATCCCTTCTACCTCCATGTAGGAATGGACATTCTACAGAGTCTGGAAAAGTACACAAAAGTCAAGTCAGTTTTCTAAGTTCCTTCTTTTCTCTGTGATTTGAGTTATTGTGGGGAAATATCCTACTTTGTATTTTAATTTGTAGAACTTAGATCATTAGAGTTAATTTTGTGGGGAAATGGTTTACCTTTTGATGTAGTGGCATCTCAGTATAGTGGGAATTGATTTTTATGTTTCCTCTCTTTTTTTAAAACTAAGGTTTCAGCAGACTGTTTTTAAGTAACTCATTTTCCTTAGTTATGCAAATAACACAGAAACATTTAGGGAATAAAGGAAATACCAAGATTTAGAATATTCTTTTGTTGTGATCTTTACAGATAACTATAGTCAGCATTTAAGTATATAAAGTCTTTTAAAATATATTTGTATATATGATGTGTACATATATGTATGTATGCATAAAACCGTATTCTATATTTCAATTTTGTGACCTGCTGACTATGTTTTTCCTCCCTCCCTCCCTCCATACCTCCCTCCCTCCATATCTCCCTCCCTTCCTTCTTTCCTTCCATCTAGGACCACATACATGCTAGGCAAGTACTCTAGCATTGAGCTATATGCCCAGCCCTTTTATTTTTATTGATTATTGGTACCATTGATTGAACCCCAGGGGTGCTTAACCACTGAGCCATATCCTCAGCCCTTTTTGTATTTTATTTAGAGACAGGGTCTCACTAACTTGTTTAGAGCCTCACTAAGTTGCTGTGGCAGGCTATGAACTTGTGATCCTCCTGCCTCAGCCTTTTTATTTATTTTGAGACAGGGTCTCATTAAGTTACCCAGTTCATCGTCAAACTTGTGATCCTCCTGCCTTAGCCTCCCAAGTAACTGGGAGTATAGGCATGTTTTTCTGCACCCAGCTCAGCTTTTGTTTTTTATACATTAGTGTATCATAAGTATTTTCTTAGAAAATACTATTTTAGAATACCCACATAGTAAGTTCTCTAGGTACTGGTGCTAAAAATTTAAACCAATCTTTCTAAATTTGATGCCAGTCACTTTCTTGATCTCATACTGTATCTTTGGCAAATAGCTTGCACTGTCCTCCCTTCCCCAGTCTGGGGACTAACCTGGTAGTTTAGCAGCTGACACTTTTAAAATAAATTTACAAACTATCCATGCTAAAAAAACAAAATAATATAGGTTTGCAGTGATTTCCCCCTCCCCTTGGAGCTGGGGATCAGACCCAGGGCCTTGCCTTTGCTAGCCAAGCACCTCACCCCTGATCTATAATCCTAGCCCTATAGTTAATTCATCATATGGTATTATATAACTTGGTTGGTTATCAGGTTAATAAAATACTTCTCTTCTGACATCCATCAGCAGGGGGAAAGGAATAGAGGCTGGACTGACCAGACATCTGTTTTGCAGGTGTGGGTATGCCACATTGCACCACGTTATAGACAAGTCTAAAGAGGACCGGATGGAGAGCTTCTTTCTCAGTGAGACCTGTAAATACTTATACCTGGTATGTGTGCTGAAAGATCAACCAAGACTGTTTAGCATGGCTCAGAGCAGGCATTTTTGCAGCATTCTTGGCACTGTTGTGTGCTGGACATTGTACATACTCTGGAATGCCAGCACTTTCAGTACTATTGCTATTGCTGACTTCATGGTTGTAAACCTTGGGGAGGAGTTGTTTGCAGATAAACATAAATAAACTTTTGATTAGTAGCTGTGTGCAGCGTGGTTGGGAAGGCTTCTCTGAGGAGAAAAGCAGTGGTTTTTGTTAGCTTTTTTTTTTTGTTTTTCCTTTCTGTTTGTTTGTTTGCAATGTAGGCATGCACTCCAGCCCAGCCTGAGAGTGGCATTTATGACTCCTTTTCACTGCTCTCTCTGTACATGGTCTTGCCCAAGACCTGCAGTCCAGCTGTCTCTGTCCATAAAACACCCTCAGGCACACACTTGTGCATGTGTGGACAGGGAGAATTTCTGGACCTGGAAGGAACCTGTGGCATCACTTAGTTCATGTTTGTTCTTCCTTTGGAAAGCACAGCCTACACTGAGTTCAGGTGGCTTTCCTGAGGTCTTGGGGTGACTACGTGCAGAGCTGAGACTGGAATGGTGCTCCTCATTCCTGCCCTGAGCTCTTTCCACTTCTCTGCTCTGCCACATGGAGGGGTGGTGCATTTGTGTATGTAGCTGCTCTCCTTCCCTCTCTGCTACTTGACTTGGTATGGCCACGTACAGTGTCAGGAGCTCCTGCTTGGAGGATTCGGAGGTAGCAACAGTACTGATCCATTGTGTCACCCATTTCAGTGGTTCCAAGGTCTGGAGCTGGCTGGGTCAGAATCACTGTGGGGCCTTATTAAGTCAGAATTTTTTCAAGTTGACTTGGCAATTTAATTTTGACAAGTGTCTCCAGTGATTCTGTACAAAGCCAAGTTTTGGACTTACTGGTCTGATGGTTCCAGATCACTCTCTTGACTGGTTACTTTCTACAGAAGCCCAGAGAGGAGGTGGTGTGTCCACTGGCAGACCATGTAGTCTAGCCTGTGGGAGGACAGTAGCCTGTGGCTGTACCCTGGGTGTGCAGAGGTCTTGTTCTCATTGCAGCCTGGCTAAGCCTCTCCAGCCAGCAGCCATGGTGTCAGAAGGATGTTAACAGGACCGTTCTGGAGTAAAGGAAGGAGACCCCATAGCATGTGCAAGGGGAAAGATCCCAGTCTAGGAGGAAAAGAACCTTGGCTGTACCCCATTCTTTTCCCATGAGCTATGCCAAGTCTCACTTTTCATCTGTAAACTAGTTTAGGTCACCAATAACCTTTCTGTGTAATAGTTTCCCCTTATCTGTGGTTTTGCTGTCCATGGTTTTAGTTACCTGAGTTTAATTGTAGTCTGTAATTATTAAATACAAAATTCTAGAAATAAACAATTCACAAGTTTAAATTTTTTAATTACAGTATATTGTTATGCAATTATTCTACTTTATTATTAGTTATTATTGCTAGTTTCCTACTACATCTAATTGTATATAAAATTGTTTCATAGAATTTTCGGTAGGAATAAATAGTATAGAGTTTAGTACTGTCTGTGATTCTGGGAATCTGTGGAATGTCTTGAAACTCTCCCTCATGGATAAGGTGAGACTGCTGCTTTCCTTCATTCAGCATTTGTTGAACACCTGCCTTCTCCCCGACTCATCCCATAGTGGGTTAGTTTTTTTCCTGATGCCCCGTTGCACCTTTTCTTATTCCCTTCACATCTGCTGTTGCTGGAAAGGACTGCCTGTGAGCCACTGTGGCTGCAGAGCCCTACTCAAGACTGAGCTAAATGTTGACAGATGTATGGGGCTCTGGGCTGGGCCCTGGGGATACAGTGATGGGTAAAACATGCTCCTTGACTCTAGCATCTCAATTTTAGGGTCTAGGTGTGTGTGAGGTGGGGTTAGTTCTAGAATTTGAGCATGAGGACTCTTGGTGGGTATATGAGAATCATCCAGTCTACCACGCGGCCTGCGCAGTGGTTTCATTAATGAGGTTCTAGGCATAAAGTTAGTTAGACGAGATCGAAATAAAAACACAAGACTCAATTACCTTAATTCTATTGCTAGGTCCGAGACGGCTCCCCTCTCTGGTTCGCTCCTCTAGCCGCCCAGCAGGGCAGCAAGGATTACTCAGGGCTAGCAGGAGAGAGAGAGCGAGCACGCCGGGGAGTAGCCTTTTATTAGGGAACCAGAGATTCAGGGGAGAATTCCATCCAATGAAGGTTGAGGGGGGGCTGCACTCCAAGGTCAGGGTCAGCGATTGGGTCCCCGGGGTCAGTGGTCAGGCACACCCCCACACGGATGGGCTCTCTCATCAGGAGAGGGCCGGGAAAAACTTCGACTTATGCCAAAGTGCCTCAGACCCTCAACGGGAGGCACCCGATCACGTGTGAGAATGGCTTCCCACAATCCAGGGAACCTTTATAGACCATGTGTGCTTGGGTCCTAACCCAGGGGTTTCTCAGTCTCTGGGTGTGGGTAGGATATGGAAGTTGGAACAGGTCTAGGCATTTGAGTTTAAATAGGTGGATCCTGCCTTGAAACCAGTGTCCATTTGATGCCTTTTCTTGCAAGTCTGGTCTGAGTAGCTGGGACACTCTCCTATGAATTAGAAGTAAGTTTTTTTTTTTTTTTTAATATTTATTTTTAGTTATAGTTGGACACACTACCTTTATTTTGTTTATTTATTTTTTTTGTATGGTGCTGAGGATCAAACCCAGGGCCTCACATGTTTGTGCTAGGTAAGCGCTCTACCGCTGAGCCACAACCCCAGCCTCACAGTTAGTTGCCAGTTATGTCTTTTATTTATTTATTTATTTTGGTGTGGGGGGATGCTGGGGATTGAATCCTTGTCCTAATGCATGCTAGCTGAGCAATACTGTACCACTGAGCCATCTTTTTTTCTTTCTGTCCCTCTAGCTATTTGATGAGGAGAATCCAGTACACAAATCTGGATCCAAATACATGTTTACAACAGAGGGCCACATTGTATCCGTGGACAAACATCTTCGAGAATCACCTTGGAAGGAATTCTTCTCTGAAGATAGAGGAAAGGACCAAGAGGGAAAGTTTGTGCACAGGCCAAAACCTCATGAGTTAAAAGTCCTCAACTCCAGCTCTAATGTGAGTTGCATATCCAGGGGCAGTATGCATGTGGAGGAAGAGGAAAAAACCTAATTCCTTTAGCACTGAGAGTCCCTAACAAAGTGAATGGCACACTCAGTTTGCTGTTTCATAAAGGGACCATTGACTTAGATGTGTCATCAGGGTGTAAGGAAACCAGGAGCAGCAGCACAGTTACCTGGCTGCAAGGGCAGTGGAGACAGTGGCCACAGTATCTTGGAAGGAGAGTCTCATGTGTGAGGTGTGGCCATGGAACGGGCCACTGCTTGGATGTGGCTTTGTTCATGGTGTGGGCAATACCTGATCTTTCCTCCTCCTTCTGATCTCTTGCTGGAACTTCTCTTTGGTTGTGTCCATGAGAAGCCAGAAGGCAAAGGAGCCTGTTGATGCAATCCATTAGGTTGTCCTCCTGGGTGCCAGAGTGGGTGGAGAGTGGATCCGCAGGGGCAATGGAAGAGATCCAGCAAAGTCACCTGCCAGCAGGAGAGGGAAGAGCAGTCAGAGTTGTTACAGCTGATGATGCTTTTTTTTTTTTTTTTTTTTTAATGTTTAGTTTTTAGTTGTAGTTGGACACAATACCTTTATTCCATTCACTTATTTTTATGTGGTGCTGAGGATCAAACCCAGGGACCCCGTGCATGCTAGGCGAGCGCTCTACCGCAGAGCCACAATCCCAGCCCCTGATGATGCTTTTCAGAGTACACTGGGTTTCCAGTTTCATTTACAGTAATGCTGGACTCAGCACACCCAGGTTCTCCTGGTGGACATTGGGAAGATGTGGAAATGCAAGTTCCTGAGGCCTTCATGGAAGGCCCATAGGGTTGTGTTGGTTTGAATCACAAGAATGGTTTGAAAGTAAGGATCAGGAAATGGACCCTGGACCAGTTGAAATCTCAGATCTTATCCCACAGTGCACCGGATGCCACCTGTCTTCTCAGAAAAAGCCTCATTGTCAGGTCTGCCCCTTTCCCACACTGGTTGCCTGGTTGGGGGCACCCTTTCAGCACCTTTCCTTTTTTTTTTTTTTTTTTTTAAAGAGAGAGAGAGAGAGAGAGAAAGAGAGAGAATTTTTAATATTTACTTTTTAGTTCTCGGCAGACACAACATCTTTGTTGGTATGTGGTGCTGAGGATCGAACCCGGGTCCCACGCATGCAAGGCGAGCGCGCTACCGCTTGAGCCACATCCCCAGCCCAGCACCTTTCCTTTTGTGAAAGTTTTCCCATCATTCTGTGAACTAAATCAACACACCAGAGCACAGGTAGACCACCTCAGTTTCCACAGGGCCATGTAGTCTGATGAAGTGAACAGAGCAAAGTTGTGAAGGATAGGAAGAGAGAGGGATGTTAATGATCGGCAGCACACTGTGTGTCAGGCAGTGCTCTACATGCTTTCTGTATTTTTTACAACAACCCGCTTTTAGTAGATGAGTAAAGACACGGTGGCATCTGGGTCATTCATTCAGTGGAGCTGGGTTTAGACTCAGGCAGTTCCTTTTCTTTTAGAGAGAAGAGACCTCTGATCTGCCATACTCACTGATCCCATTGTGTCAAGTGCCAGGATACAGGCCCATCAGAGGGGTCCAGATTCTGGGCATGTGCATGGCCCAGTGGGGAGGCCAACTCCTCCCTAGGTGTATGTTATTTTTTTTTTTTTTTTTTTTCCGGAAGCTCACCCTGAGTTCTTTTTTTTTTAAAGAGAGAGAGAGAATTTTTTTATTATTTATTTTTTAGTTCTTGGCGGACACAACATCTTTGTTGGTATGTGGTGCTGAGGATCGAACCCGGGCCGCACGCATGCCAGGCGAGCGCGCTACCGCTTGAGCCACATCCCCAGCCCCCTAGGTGTATGTTAGTAGTGCTGGGGATACTGAGGGGCTGGGAGCAACTTATAAGAAAATCAGGGAGGATTCACTGAGCTGGCGCTTGAAGGATGAGGAGGAGCTTCCTGGAAGGGATATTCAGGCAGAAGAATTTGTGTCTACAAAAGTGTGAGGGAATGTGGGACCAACAGAAGGGCTGAGGTCCCGATCTTTTGGGGATGTGCACTACTCTGTGAGTTTTAGTGCAGAGCCCTGGGTAAATGCTTTGGGGAAGAACTATATAAGGAATGCATGTGGACAGCTGTTTCTAGGGATAATACATTTGGTTAAGTTGCAAGAACCACATCGTCCTTGAGTGTATGAAGGGAGTGCCTGTAATAAAAAGAAAATTGTACTCTTATGCTTTTAGATTGTATATGGACGAGAAGAACGTAACTCAGGAAAACACACCATTTTCAAAAAGCTGAAGTATTTTCTGAAATTCTGGATAGATTAAAGGACCCAAGGGATGCAGCTTTTATTCCTGGCTGCTAAGCACTTACTGTGAATGCCTTGGTCTCCTTGGATCTCCATTTCTTTACCCATAAAGTAAGGGTATTACATTTCATCAGTGATCCTCAATCAGAGAGTGATTTTGCTCCTCCAGGGACACTGGGCAATGACTGGACATACTTTGGGTTGTCACAATTGAGGGCTGGGAATTGTCACTGGTCTCTGGCAGGAAGCCAGGAATGCTGCTGACTGTCCTACAATACCCAGGACAGTTCCCCACAACAGAGTTATCTGTCCCCAAATGTCAGTAGTACCCGGGTTGAAGAACCCTGTGTTTATTCAGTGGAGCTGGGTTTAAACTCAGGCAGTGTCTTTTCTTTTAGAGAGAAGAGACCTCTGATCTGCCATACTCACTGATCCCATTGTGTCAAGTGCCAGGATACAGGCCCATCAGAGGGGTCCAGATTCTGGGCATGTGCATGGCCCGGTGGGGAGGCCAACTCCCAAGAGGTCATGCAACCACATCTCCCAAGAGGTCAACTCGTGGATTTTAATTTGGTATTCATTTTTGTCTTCCTAGTGCAATCGTGTTCCTGATGAGAGGAGGTACTCCCTGCCCCTGAAGAGCATCTACATGCGACAGATTGACCAAATGGTTGGCTTGATTTGATCTGCTCTCCTCTGTGTGACCTCATCTTAAACCAAATCTAAACACCTGAACCAGACCACGCCAGCATCCAGTCTGAAGGGGAAGGGGTGGAATCTGGCTGTCTGTGACAGTGTGGGAGTTCCTGTCCAACTCCTTACACACCTTGGGTTAATCCTTACACACTTCAGTGTTTCCCTTCTGTTCAATAAAATTCCCTGCTTTTTCTTAAAGTTATAATTTGAAATGAGAAGGTACACGGAAATTGGCTTCTGTTGATATGCTGATGTTAGTGAGCACAATAGGTGGGGCATCTTTGGATGGACCTTCTCAGCTTCATATTTGGGGTCCAAGTCTCCTGGCTTTGCCAGCACTTGCCCTACTACAGTATTGCCACCTCTTGGTTAGAGGATTGGGAATGGAATTTCTATGCAAAAGGGCCTGAAGATCCATTGGCATCCCTATATATTGCATTGAAAGTGTCATGCTTTCTCTCTCCTTTTGGACCACTAGGGCTCTCCCCCATATTTCAACTATGATTTTGGATCACGTAGGGGGAAACCATCCAGTTGTTCAATTATGCCCCCAGGTAATCTTCAGTGTTACAAAGTTCTTTGCTTAAGAATAATGGTCTAACTGGAATCCTAACAGTCTTTTGGTTGTTCTATTATGGTGTAAGGATTAGCTAACAGTGATATCTTGCATTTGTTTTGAACCTGGACCTATGTGAGATACTCCCTTGGTTCCAGAACCGGGGGTGCCTCTTAGGGGAAAAAAAAGAAAACAACAAAATCCCTAAGATTGTCTGAGCTTCATTCTTTCTCATATTTCCTGACCAAGGATTCAGAATTCTGACCAACTTTGGATTAAGAGTTTTGTTTCATTTTTGTGACCTGTGTCTAGTGCCAATTAGTTAATCAGGGAGAAAGAAGTGATCAGGTGACTTTCTGATAACCTTGAGCCATTTCTCTGTGTAGTACAGGCTTTAGATTAGTGCCTTATGGACTTTGGTTTGGGCTAGGGCTGTCACACCTAATGCTATGGTGTGGCAGGCTTGTTTTGTATTGAAGATTGATAGGGCCAGTAGTGTAAGGGGAATAGGGTGTGTGTTAGGAAGATTCTGGAAGTTCTTAATTCAGTGGACCTGTCAATCTATGATTTTAGCAAAGCATATGAGAGGAACTTGTGCTAAAACACCTTCTTTTCCTTTTTGTTATTTTCTTAGCCAGACAGAAGGTTCTCTCCTTGAAGTTAAACTGACTGTTCATACAAAGCAGAGCTGGACCCAACCGGTAGCCTGGCTTCTGTGCAGCATCACAGGTTGAAAGGGCAGGAAGTCTCTTAAAAATCGCCAGCCTCCTGTATCATGTTTCTCACCCATGAATGTTCATATACTTCACACAATTTTAGTCTTTTCAAAACTAGAAATAAGGGTGGGAGATGTAGCTCAGTGGTATATATAGACTGCTTACCTAGCATGCACCTGGTTCAGTCTGCAACACCACAAACAAAACAAACCTAGAAAGAAGAGCCATCTAAGCCATTTCATTTTTAGTCAAAAGGGAGAGAAAATTTATTTCTTAAAAATTTAAGTGTACTTGTTTTGAAAACGTATCATTCACTTCTGTGGGATTTTTAAAGAGGTGATTTTCAGCAGTAAGTGTAACATTTCTCATGCAATTTGTTTTAAAGAAAATGTCAAATACTTTTTTTTTTCATTTTAGAAGTATTGTTCTATTAAGTGTCTCATCTACTGAACACAATACTTTGAAAATACTACTTTAAATATTTTCATTAACTCCGTAAAATGTTAACTCACACATGTACACACTGTGTGTTCACACCTCTACTTTTTCTCCAAGCAAGTTGAGGTGGGACCACGAATGACACACCTGGGAGAAGAGGCCGGGAGACCAGGTATGTCAGGGAAGGAAGTGAGTGCTTTGGCATGGTTTTCTCTATGGCTACCCTCCCAGCCCTCTTTGTGGCTTCTGTGGCAATGGTTGTGTGCAAGCTCTCCAGTGTTCCCCCTTCTCACCTGGGCCCATTACCTGTCACTCTAGAGCAAGCTCAGGCATTTCTTCCTCCTTGTGCCCTTGGAATAGGCAACACCCTGGTGCCTTGAGTACAGCAGGCGGGTCTTGGGTACAGGCCAAGGTGAACCCTGTATTTACTCTTAAACCCTCCTGGCTTCTGCCTACTCGACTCACACCAGTTGGTGAGACTCTGGGTGAATCAGTTACTGTCACTTAATCCTGGTTATTTGAGCTTCCAGACTGTCCAGATTAAAGTGTGATGTGACATTGTCAATTATTTGTGTGGCTAGGTGCCAGAACACTGTTTGGTTTCAGTTATGAAAGTAGGTTCTCTGAGCCAAGTTCAAAGCTTGCTTGTTTTCTTTTCAAAAATCAGGATGTCAGCAGCAGTAACATATCTTGCAGGCCTTTTGTGTTCTCTTCCATATTCTGAAATACTGGGTAGGGAAGGGCCAAGGAGGAGAATGTCAGAGAAATCCCCTTGCTCCGTATTTTGTCCCAGGAACCCCTCCAATCTGAAGACTTCATCCTTTGGAACAGCTCTGAGGCTGAACCATCTCATGGTGCCACGAGTAGCTAGTTCTAGTGTCAGGCTTGGTCAGCAGGTTGAAGTCAGTTTTGCAAAGAACTGTTGTAGAAAACTACCATATGGTTTGAACTGATGGGATACAGTTATCCCATGCCAGAGTTTCAAATTGTTACAAAGCTGGCCTAGCTCCTGTAGACAATGTAACTGAAAGAGTATGTCACAAAGGAATGTTTGCTAGCTTTCTTGACTGTGCTGCCATCTAATCCTCCTTTCATTTTCTTCCTAGCTTCTTTTTCGGAGCTTGCTCTTTGTTATTGAACTTCCACTTTTGATAAAAAGTCCTGGGCTTTGCTTACCCTGGATTGTGGGCTATGCACAACACTTACTTTTTTATGTACTTAAACAAAATGTGTCAGGGTGGTGTCTGTGCAGGTAAATACCAGCCAAGAGTCCAGTTATCTGGTTTGGTAAATGCAGTTTTATAATCTGAGGGTCTCAGTGCCCTCCACACCTACGCACCTCTCCCCTGATCCCCCCACCCGGAAGAAAAATATCCCTCAGTGTTTCTCAGCTCAGTTTACTGAATAATTGCCAATTTAATTCTTCACTTTGGAGTTTGTAGACTCAATGTCAGACATTCCTTTCTTCTAGAGGGCTCTAGAACTCTTTTTCTT
Organism: Urocitellus parryii; assembly: GCF_045843805.1. Lineage (NCBI taxonomy): Eukaryota > Metazoa > Chordata > Mammalia > Rodentia > Sciuridae > Urocitellus > Urocitellus parryii. Next base: position 10,116,351 of record NC_135546.1, read on the forward strand.
TTGATAGTCTCAAATTTAGTGCTGGTAATAAGGTAGGGTCCAGCGGTAATGTTGGCCACGGAGTAGCTGAGCAGAGACCTTAGAAAAAAATTCTAATCTTTGCTTTTCCATTCCCAAGCCTCCAGCTCCTACTCTTCCCTGCAGGGCAGGGACCCCGTGTGAAAGCCAAGAGGTGCAGCGGCCTGGGCCATGGGTTCCCAGGGTCACAGGGCTCAGGGTTGTGCTGCACTTAAATTTGGATGTGAATCTGATTAAAACAAAACAAAACAAAACAAAACAGTCCTGTGGAACTCCCTGATTCACAACTCCCTTCCCTCTTTCTGAGAGGCAGAGGAATAATATTTTTAAAAAGGTATTTTGTTTTAATTTTAAATAGCAAAACACAAGCTGCATTTTTATTTATTATACATGAGAAAGGTAAATCTGTTTTACAAAAAAAATCTAGAGTTGGAAACTCTAGGAAAACTCACTGAAATACACAAATGCTTCTCTGTAATGTGCAATATGTTTTGCAACTATAGATATTTTATGTTTAATCTGTAAATAAGAAATGTATTTAAATTAAAAGGGAGCTTTTTGTAAAAGGACCAAATGTTCTTTTATAAATGTACTAAGGAATATCTTGCTCTTTGAAATTTATTAGGATTTTTATGAATAATTTTTATTAAAGAATTTTTTTGAGTTGTCATCGTGTTTCTCCTTTGTACACTCTATATACACATTACATGTGGGACAGGGGAAAATCATGAAGGGAAAATGAATAAAATCTTTTAAAATTTCTTGTTTACAGCCAGCCTTCCTTGTAGAATTCTACTGCATTTTTGTCTGTCACACCCTTGCATTTAAATATCCTTAGCCTAGCACAGTAGGTAAGGCCCTTTCATGTGGTGGGTCTCATCACCAACCTCCCCTTTCCATTCACCTCCTTTTTCCTGGGCTCTGACTTGTTCCTGAATCTGTTGCCAGTTACTTGAGTCTATTCTAAAATCAATTCTAGCTGAATACAAGGAGCACTGGCCTCCCTTCTGGCACTCCACCCAAGTCCCTGATGGGATCTTGAGGGAGAGAGCTGATCCCATCTCTGGTGTCTGATGCCTCTGTCCCAGTTTTGGGCCACAGGCAATTCTGATGGGTTTGTTTAGAGACTGTAAAGCACCATAGGTTGGAGGAGAGTCCTGAGATCGGAAGCATCTTGCTAATAAGAACAGAATCTACCATTGCCAGGCAGGTGGCAGCTGTGTTTGTGAAGTGCCACGAATTTGCAGCCATTTGACAAAGGTAGGCTGGCCCAGGTATACCGAGTGGACCCATAAGAGCCAGGGATGCCACCTTGGCACCTACCTGCCTTCTCCAAGATGCCTTGCCTCCGTAGTATGGATGTGTGTGGCCTCAGCCAGCCGTTGGTGAGTGGAATGGAGCAGCCTGTGAAGATGCAGGTAAGTGCCAGGGCTGAGAGCAGGAACAGCCCACGCTACGTGGGTACAGTCTTAGCTCTACACCGACTACCTGTGTGCCTTGGGCAAGTGACAGTTTTTATGGCCTCAGCTCTCCCATTCATCATGGGATGATTATAGCCCACACTCAGGGTGGTGTGAGGATTGAATTAGATTAATATGTGATGTAAGTAAAATAGCACCAGGTACAGAGTAGATTCTGTTTCCTAGGATGATGACCAAGGTGGGTTTGTTTCCCAGGATAAGTCTTAGTGGAGCTAGGGTTGTAGCTCAGTGGTAGAGCGCTTGCCTTGTATGCGTGAGGCCCTGGGTTCGATCCTCAGCACCACATAAAAACAAATAAAATACTAAATTCTTTTTTTTTTTTAAAGAGAGAGAGAATTTTAATATTTTATTTTTTAGTTATCACAGACACAACATCTTTGTATGTGGTGCTGAGGATCGAACCCGGGCCGCATGCATGCCAGGCGAGCGCGCTACCACTTGAGCCACATCCCCAGCCCACAAAGGTTAAATTCTTAAAAAAAAAAAAAAAAAAAAAAAAGCTTTAGTGTCTTTCAGTAGGGACCCTGAAGAAGGAATAAGAATGGGAAGTTGCCATAGATAGGCCTGGCTTTGTCCTTGTGCACGTGTGGCTTGGGTCAAGAGTCATACCTGCTTGCAGTTTCCTCATTTGTAAAGCCAGAGATAACAGTATCTTAACTCCAGGGGTTCATGTGAGGGCAAAGTGAAGCAGCAGCTATATTTTGTTAGAGCATATCAGGTGGCAGCAGCTAAAAGCTTTACCAATGTTACCTATGAAGTTTTAATCAGGGAAGAATGCAATTGTTCTCCCTATCTCAGACGCCCAGACTGTAAGGTCAGGGTGCTAGGTGTGATACCTGTGCCCCAGCACCACTGGTGGTTATAGTTGGGTACCTGGAATGGTCTGCTCATCTCTGGCACATGGAATGAACAGCCTCTGCCACCATGTGTGTGTGTGTGTGTGTGTGTGTGTGTGTGTGTGTGTGTGTGTGTGTGAAGTTTCACAGTCAAACCTCACTGAAGTCCTGGGAGGTCAGTTCTATTTCTGCAGCTGAGAGTACTAGAAGGCACACATCCTTGTCCCACTCACACTTGAACCAATGGCCTCGAACTCTTTTAGGTAATTAGTTGTACCTAAGAACAACTAAGAGGAGGAAAGACTTATTTTGGCTCACAGTTTCAGTAGATTCTGTCCGTGGTCTGCTGGCTCCAAGGCTGAAACGTGGTGGAAGGGTATGGCAGAGGAAAGCTGCTCAGTTCATGGTAGCTGGGAAGAAGTGGGAGAGAGAGGGTTCAGGGACAGATCTAGTCCCCTAGACCATGCCTCGCAGTGCCCTACTTCCTCCAACTAGGTCCCAATAGTCCATTCAGCTATCAATGGATTAACCCTTAAAAAGTGGATTAATCCATTGATGAGATCAGAGCCCTCGTGATCCAGTCATTGCTTAAAAGCCCCACCTCTGAATCTTGCTCCATTGGGGGCTATTCTTTCAACACATGAGTTTTGGGGTCTGGGCATTCTAGATCCAAGCCATAACAGGTACCATGGTGAATAATTTGTCTGCAGTCCCATATGGAGAGAAGGGATGTAAATCTATATTGCCTAAGGAATGTAGCTCAACCCTTGATCTGAAGTGATGCCTTCCCAGAGGGTTGGAAAGGGGTTGAGACTGGGCAGCATGCCTGCTTCTTTGTTTGCGACAGCAGCTCCCAGGTGCTGAGGCCCTGGAGCTTCAGAAAATGAAGACCCCAGAAGCCACAGTGAATGCCCCTTTCCTTACAAATTGGAATATTCTCTGTGCCTAAGTGAGGGTGTGTGAAGGAGGCTATTGCTATTCTGGGAGTTTGCATTACCTCCAGACAACAGAAAACCTCTTCTTAAAGAATATGGCCCTCCTAGGTCAACCTAGGTGCCCTTCAACAGATGAATGGATAAAGAGAATTTGGTACATATACACAGTGGAATACTAATGCCATCAAAAGAATGACTATGATTTTTCCAGTAAATGGATGGATCTGAAGACCATCATGCTAAGTAAAATAAGCCCATTCTAAAAAACCAAAGGCTGAATGTTCTCTCTGATATGTGGATATTCACACACAGCTAGTGTGGGGGGAGGGAAAGAATAGAAGTTCAGGGGATTACATAAAGGAGAAAGAAGGGAAGTGGGGGGATGGGAATAGGAAAGAGGGGAATGAATCAGACGTAACTTTTCTATGTTCATATATGAATTCACCATCCATGAAACTCCACGTCACATACAACCACAAGAATGGGTTACTAATTGGAATAAGCTATACTCCATGTATGCATAATATGTCAAAATATACTCTACTGTCATGTATATCTAAAAAGAACGAATTAAAAAAAAAAGAAAAAGTTTCCAAGGTAGAGTTTCTCTCCTCATGAGGTAAGCTCTGCTCTTAAGGACAAGGGCTCAGTGATCTTCAATAGTGAGCTAATCAGATTTTGAGAAAATAGCCTTATTATTTGGAAAGCTTAATGCTTGCTTAGTCAGAAAGCTCCAAAAAAGGAATGAAGAGCCAGTTTCCATTATTTGAAAACCCATCTGGACCATCTTAAGCTGATTTTTATGATAAAATACTAATATTTTAGCATAACACTGTAAAGGGCTATAGCTCAGTGATAAGAATGCTTGCCTATCATGTGCAATGCCCTGGGTTCAATCCCAAGCACCACCAAAAATAAATACATAAAAATAAATAAATAACACTGCAAGTTACTCTTTGTGATTATTTTTAGTTTCGGTGCTGAGGATTTGACCCAGAGCCTTGGGCATGTAAGCACATGCTCTACCACTGAGCCACATCCCCAGCTTCTTGGTGAAAATGTATATATTGATAACTTAAAACCATTGCAACTTTTTAGCCACCATCATCTGTTAAAGAGTATATATTTCAGTAAGTTCTTTGTTAGTTGGTATTTTTTTTCTACTTTAATTGGTATTTCCATTACTCTTTTGCCAAAAATGTGAACATGTGACAACTTTTAATATATTAATACATAACAATCTCAATGTCTATCTATCCATCTCTCTCTCTCTCTCTCTCTCTCTCTCTCTCTCACACACACACACACACACACACACACACACACCATCCATGAAACTTCACGTCACATACAACCACAAGAATGGGTTACTAATTGGGGATTGAACTCACGAGCATTCTACCTCTGAGCTACATCTCCAGCTCTTTTTGAGACAGAGTCTCACTAAGTTATCCAGACTAGTCTCCAAGTTGTGATCCTTCTGCTTTAGCTTCCTGAGTAGCTGGGATTACAGGCAGTACCACTGTGTCCAGCTCTGACAATCCTTTGAAGTCTTATTGTCTATACAATCATGCAGTGCCACGAAAATGTACATAGTTTTCACAAATCCATATACGGTTTAACAATTTTTCCATAATCATAAGGCTGTTAGTATTCGAAAGTCTTCAGGGTCCAGCTAACATTACAATTAGTATAGAAACAATGCACATAGATTTTGATAGTAACAAAAAGTAAAAGCTTTATTGGAAATGTTTTCTTTTATTAAATGATAGAATATCCCCCTCCAATTTAATTTTACATCTGTGAATAAATGCTTCTATAGTGCAAACTCAAACCATTTTGGGAGTTTGGCTTCACCCTGCAGAGTTGGTGTGTATGTGCTCCATGGCCCAGCAGCCAGGTTGTGCACTGTACCGCTCTGAGTTGTCCTGGTGGTTTCCCTCCTAAGGAAATTATCTAGAGCACGAACCAGCAGACTACAGCTGGTGACCTAAATCAGGCCACTACTTGTTTTTGTTTTGTTGAAGGCAGTTTTAATGGAGCACAGTCTTGCTCATTTGTTTACATATTGTCTATGGTTGCTTGTGTTAAAATGGTAGAGACTGTTTCCAAAGCCCTAGATATTTACTCTGTTCTACAGAAAAAAATATTTGCTGACCTTTGGTCTAGAGGATTCCTTGCAGGTGGGAACCAGGTGACACAAGGCTCTTCATAACGGCTTTTCTTGCCCAAACTCATTACCACCTTGTCTGACCCGGTGCCGTTGCCCATGGAAGCTTCCTGCACGTGGTTTCCTTGACGCCTCGTCTGACCTGCGGCAGGTGCGCACGCGCTCTACCCGCTCGCTCGTGGTCTCCTTGACGCCTTGCCAGGCCCGCTGCTGGTGCACATGCGCGCTCCCTGCTGTAGGCTTTCTGGACCCCTGGCCCACTCGCTGCTGGTGCGCATGCGTACCTTGCTGAGGGGGCGCCTCCTTGCTGCCTCGCCTGAGTCTATGCGCTCGCTCTCGGCGCGAGGCCTCAAGCCCTCCTCACCTCAGGACCTTCTCGCCTCTTACACCCTCCTTGCCCAGGACCTGAGGTAAAGCTCTTCTAGCTTTTTTTTTTTTTCCTGTGTGGTAAATTTGTGCCCCCCCAACCCCATGAAGAAATAGGAGCTGCCCCAGTTGGGGCTCCCAGGAGGTCTGACAGGAGTCCCAGAGTGAAAATAAGGAACCCCGGGTGAGGGACTCCTGGTCCTAGGCACGAGACATGGCCAGGTGGAAGTGTCCCGGGAATGGGCTGCCCTATGCAGCGCCCCTTCAGTTTCCCTCAGAGCGGGCTTGCTAGCATCCTAGTCCCAGAACCCCACTTTGGCCCTGGGCTCTCCATACAAGGGGTCTTCCCTGAGGTAGATGTGACTGGGGTTTTGGAAGGAAGGGACTAGTGACATTTTTTGCTTAGCCTGGGTGGCAGTTGCGTAGGTAGTCATTCGGTTTTGATTCTTATAGGGTGCATATGTTTTAGTTTGTGTCCCCCCCCTTCTCTGCGCATGCGCCAGAATTCACAAGGTGCAGTCTAACCCCCCCCCCCCCCCATATCATGATAACCAGGAGCAGGGCCTTTGGGAGAAAAGATTAGGCTGGGAGGGAAGAGTCCTCAAGAGTTGGAATTAGTGCCCTTCCAAGGAAGGGACTCTAGAGCTAGCTCACCTCTTCCTTCCACGTGAGGAATAAAAGAGAAATTGTCAGCATGCAATGGGGAACAAGGGCCCAGCTGGCACCATGATCTCGGATTCCTGCTTCTAGGATTGTGAGAAAACGAAGCTTGTTATTTAAGCCACACGGTGTCTAATAATCTGTAGTACAGCCTGAATTAAGTTATAGCCTGAATTTTACAAGTGAATTTTAATGTTGTTTGTGACATCAGTTTTCCAAGTACTCTCAGAACCAGATGATCTGAGGGTAACACAGGAAGAAAGGGAAGGAAGGAATTGGGAGAAATTCACCAAATATTTTGAGTCCCCTCCAACCTTCTTAGTTCTGTTATTCCCAAGCTAGCCTTACTCTTTACTTTCCATGGACCCAGATACATGAGCAGCTGTCAATAGGTTTCCAGGCCATTTTCAATTAATTAATTTCTCATTTTAATTAATAATTAATTAATTTTTTACCAGCCCGTTTTTAAATGGGTATCTGAGTGGAAAGTTTTTGAATATTGTGGCCCCTATTGAAAATAGTATTTAATGAAAACACAGTGTTGTGTAGCACACCACACCAGTGAGACTCCTTGGACTACTATATCTAAAAGAGTCTTTCCTGAACACTTGCCTTAGGCTTACCAGGGTGATTTGAGGAACTTAGAGCTAGAGGGTTGGGGTCCAGGAGAAAAAAAAACAAAAAACAAACTTTTTATGGTTCCAAGGAAAGGCTCCTAAATATGGCCTTATGTTTTAGGCACTGAACTTTGAAAAGTCACTCTAAAAATGGGTCGTTTTCCACCAGTGGGCCTGGAAAATATCCTGTGTTTCAGTATTAGGTTATAAAAACTGGGAAATACTGTTCACTTCCACAAGAGATCACTATTGCTTCACTGTTTCTAGTGATGTCTTTAAAAATACAGTTTGACCAACCCGGTGGTACAGACAGAAACAAAGAAACAAAAAACAGTGTTGCATGTTTTAAACAGTAGGCAAAATTGTAATACCATGGTCCTTTGGAATTGTGTATCAAACTGTTGGCATGTACTACCAGTGGAAACATGAGTAGCTGGGTGCACTTTACAGCAGCTTGGGAGGTGGACGCAGGAGGATTGCAAGTTCAAGGCCAACCTCTGCAACTTAGCAAGACCCTGCTCATAAATAAATAAATAAATAAATAAATAAATAAATTGCAAAGCACTGGTGGTGTGGTTCAGTGGTAAAGCACCCTGGGTTCAACTCTCAGTATCCAGATGGCAGAGGGGGAAGAAACATGAGTGATGATGATGACAGTAATGACATCGTGTGCCTCTGTAGGGTCTTAGTCTCAAGATCATAGCTCTTTATATGTGCTTCAGTTCTTACTCACAATACCATTGTGTCTTAATATTCTCATTTTCCAGAGAATAAAACTGAACTTCAGAGAACTGTCAAAAATTGCCTAATTAGGAGGTGATATTTCAGTACCAGGGACATAAAAATGGGCTGGAGGGGGCGGGGGATGTAGACCTGCTCTTTGAAAAGTGCGCCAGGCCTTCCTGTGTATTGGGGTGGGTGGTTTCTTTTCATCCCGTGAAGTTGCTTTCAGCTTGGTATGAAATAGGGTAGAAATATGGTTCTAGGTAAAGTCAGGAAGGGTGTCACTGTGGCAGAACCTTGCACAGATGGGGGTATCCCAAGACCACAGCTCCTGGAACCTCTCCTCCCTGCTGTCTTTTTTCCACTGGAAGCTTCTCTCACCTCCTGGGGCTTCCTGCTGGTCCTGCCTTGTATTCAGTTTCTGTGATACAATTTGGCAGATAGAAGGCAGAATTTAGAATCAGCATTGTGGATTCGAATCTGGACTCTTCTTATTAGCTGTGTAAGGGGACAGATAGAAGGGGATGGCGGGAATATGAGGTTAAGAGAATAATTCCATAAAATGAGCCCACTGTGCTGAACCCCCCACCCTCCATACTTTCTTTGCCAAAAAGCAATCTGCTTGAAGACCTGCCTACCCTGAGTGGACAGGATATGTCACATTCCTCAGCAAAAAGGAAGAGGCAAAGGTCAGGTAGTCAGTGTAGGATATGAATGTTGGGGGTCAAGAGAGGATGATGACTGGTTATCAATCAGAGAACAATGGATTGTTAACCTCTGTGATTGTGCTTCTGGGCACTCTGGGTTGTTAACAATGAACCTTGCTTCACTGCCCTTAGTAACATATGGGGGGTGGGAAGAAACAGAAAGCAATAATTAAGAGAGGGATTCTGAGGTCTATAAAAGAACAAGTTGCACCCCCTCTCACAAACACTTAGCTCTGGGGTCTCTTGAGAGAAGTCTATCTCTGTCCTTTTCTTAAATAAAACTTGTTTTTTATACTTGCATTTGCATTTCTTGGGTGTTTAATCTTCAACACTGGAACCGTAAACCTCTCTGAGTTTCAGTTCCTCATCTGTGAAATGGGGCTAAACAGGGTTTCCCAGGGGGAGTCAGACAATGGTATCTACCAGAGGCCTGGCACACAGTGCATGAATCTGCTCAACAAACCTTCCTTCCCTATCTTCCTCTGTTACCCTCAGAATTTGCTGCCTGTATTTCGCTATAGGTTCTGGTTCTGAGAGTGCCTCACAGAATGTTGTCACTGACCTCCTTAAGGTTCTGGTACACTCCAGTGGTTATCTAATTTCAATAAGAATCCATAATAGGATTGCCAAAAATTCCTGGATGGCACAGATCAGAATCTGCCTTTCCCCAGTTTTTCCAGGGGACTTTGCAGCAGGGTCAGAGGATCATGGTTTGATAACCACATTGATGCACCACATCCCACAGCTCCAGGCTTACTTTTAGGGACGGGTTTAATAATATTTGCAAATGTGGCTCCTCTAGGCAGTTCCCTGCTGTACCTTCTGATGGACTTTGCCTCTCAGCTGGCTGCTTCGTCTTTGGAATAACTATTAGAATTTGCTATCTTTGACAGCAGGAAAGTTGTTCTGAAAATGTTCCTGAAGTAAGAGCATCAATACCTAGGAATCTGTTAGCAGTGCAAATTCATGAGTCCTCTCTAAGGCTTACTGATTGGGAAACTCTGGAGGTGGGTCCCAGCAACCTGTGCTCTAAGGAGCCTGCCAGGTGATTCTGCAGTGGAGAGATGGCTGCCCTCCTGTGAGGACCCATGGGTCTTTCTCCTCACCATGTGGGACCATCCTGGAATCTGTTTACCAGAGTCCCCTTATCTATGGGGACCTTATCCATGGTTCCCTTTTCCTGGGTTCAGTGACCCTGTCTGTCACAGCCTGAAAATATTCAATGGAAATTCCAGAAATGAACAATTCATAAATCTTAAATAACTTTCAAGTATAGTATATTGTTATCATTATCATATTTTACTATTGTTAAGCTCTTACTGTGCCAAATGTATAAATTAAACTCTAGGAATGTATATAAAGGAAAAATATAGCCTGGGTTCAGTATTATCCAGTTTTTGGCATCCACTGGAGATTTTGGAGCATAGCCACTATACAAAATGGGAGACTACTGCCAGTTGCAGTGTGTATACCTGTAATCTCAGTGACTTGGGAGGCTGAGACAGGAGGATGGCAAGTTCAAGGCCAGCCTTGACAATGTAGCCAGACCTGTCTCAAAGAAACAAATATATATGTATATGGGGCAGGGGATTTAGCTCAGTGGTAAAGCACCCTTGGGTTAAATCCCTAGTATGCCTTCCTCCAAAATAAGGGAGTCTCTTTCAATCTTTTTTTAAATTATTTTTTTTAGTTGTTGGTAGACCTTTATTTTATTTACTTATATATGATGCTGAGAATCAAACTAAGAGCCTCATACATGCCAGGCAAGTGCGGTACTTCTGAGCCCCAGCCCCCCAATCTTAAGTGGATAGGTTGTGGGGGGGCATTCTCCACTCTCCTGTGTTTGTGGGCAGTGAGCATTTGTTAAGCACCTACTAGGTGCACTGATCAAAGATTATTTATTCTCTAACATGCCCTGTTATCTATGTCACATATTACTAACAGTTGAGAGACAAGTTGGACTCTGTGATTCATTTATTCTTTTATTCAGTGTCTAGTAACCACAAGTATGTGCCAGGTGCCCTTCTGGTTACTGGAGACATAGCGATGAGATTACACCTTTGTATAAATGGATATGTGCTCTGAGAGCTGAGGGCCCAGTAGGTTCAAGGACAGATGGTTGAATGGAGGGAGCAGTGGAAGGAAGGAAGCAGGTGCTGTATTTGCTTTTTCTGGGATAATGGAGATGATGCGTCTGTGTGTCTATATTTGCCCTTTAATGCTTATTCTGGAAAGAATGTTTTGATTTTCACCCCACCCCTCCCAGTTCAAAATGTTCCACCTTCCTTATACACAGTTTTACAGTTAGTCACATGGTCCAGTTCTGGCGAATCAAAGCATTCATCTCTCTTCCCCGCAAAGTGAAGACTTCAGGGTTGGGCACAAGCTGCCCAAAGGAGGATCAGACTGGGCTTTACTAGACTCTATGGGAAAGAGAAAGAAATGAAACAACAACAACCCTCTCTGAATATCTGCTGGAGTATTGGACTGTGAAGAATTAGACTTGGGGTTTCTGGGGACCACTGAGAGGGAAGAGACTTCTTGCACTAAGCACACTCAGAGAAAGCACAGCTCAGAGGAGAGAATCCTGATTATTTTGTTCCATGGCTAGTTACAGCCATGTCTGAAGCAAGCAGTTACTCCTTGACATTTTAGTTTGGCCAGCCCATAAGTTGCATTTTCTAAATTGCTGAAACTTATTTTTGTCTCTTAAAATTAATAGAGTCCTAGTATTAAACCCAGGGAACATGTATTCCACACCTGGCTCTGCCACTTGCGAGTCTGCTAGCTTCTCTGTAAGAAGAGCTGGTGAGGAGATTCAGCCAGAAGAGAGAACCCGTGAGGCAGTTATCATAGCCCTTATGTTCAGTAAGGGGTGACAGGATCCCAGAAAATAATAAGCCCTCAAGCTGATTTCTTTTACTTGAGTCTAATGGTATTCATGTTTTATGTTTAAGAGATGTGTGACTATGTTCCCAGTGATAGAATGAGTGACTGTTCTATTTTTTATTTGTGTTCTCATAGTCCAGATGGTACGGTGCACGAGTATGCTGGGGAGAGGCATTTTTCCTTTTCTCAATGAAATACGATTACACTGAATTCATGGCATTGATGGTATTCATTGTCACAAATTACTGTGTTTCCTGGCACTGGCTTGAGAGATCTATAATAAGATACTGATAAGGATTTTCTCTTTCTGACTCAAATTCTGTGCAGCTAGATGACACCTTCTTAGGGCAGCTCTGTCTCTCTTCTGGGCATTGCGGAAAAATCAGTTATTCTGAAGCTAATTTACATTGAATTTTTTTAAACACATCCATCAATTTCAAAACAGATTTCAGTGAGGTAAGAAGTAAAATTCTCTCAGCCCAGACATCCACATGATTTTATTTTAACAATATGCAAAATGAGGACAGAGGTGAGGGAGCAGGGCTGGCAGTTTGGGCTGTGCATAAACGAGATTTAGGCTGGGGAGAGGCAGGAAATGTTGTTTCCTCCATCTGAGAATAGTCCTGACCAGATTTGGATCCTGACAGTTTGGGAAGAGGGTGAGAATGGTGAAGACTGGATTCTGGAGGAGCAATACTGACCAGTACTTAGACTGGGAATCTGCCCAAGTGACAGAAATAGCTCATTTTTGTATTTCAGCTACTTATCACCACCGTGGCCAGAGTTAGCATCCAGCTTGGGTGATGTTTCTTGATCTTCTTTTCATTCCTCACCTCCAAGGAATTTGGGGGGTGGTACTGGGAATTAAACTCAGGGCACTCTGAGCACGCGCGTGCACGCACACACACACACATTTTTGCCTCCAAGCACCATGCCCAGCCCTATTTTGTATTTTATTTAGACACAGGGTCTCACTGAGTTGCCTAGCATCTCACTGTTGCTGAGGCTGACTTTGAACCCATGATCATCCTGCCTCAGCCTCCCAAGCCACTGGGATGACAGGCGTAAGCCATTTCACCGGGCTCCAAGGAACTTTTTAATATATTTTTTCTAGTCCCTTCCATGCTACATGCCTGTTTACATGCTGTATGCACATCACTGCTTTATGATCGGGTGCGCGCACACACACATGCACACATACACACAAAACACATTTTTGCCTTCAAGCACTGTTTGCCCCACTGCATCCTCCATTAAGTATTCATTGTATAGTGCTTCTTCTGAATGCACAGGCTTCTTTTCTTCTTTTTCTTTCTTTCTTTTTTTTTGGGGGGGAGGGGTACCAGAGAGTAAACCCAGGGACACTTAACCACTCAGACACGTGCCAGCCCTTTTTAGTTTTTTATTTGGAGACAGGTCTCATTAAGTTGCTAAGTGTCTTGCTATATTGCTGAGTCTGACTTTGAACTCATGATGCTCCTGCCTCAGCTTCCTGAGCCTCCAGGATTATAGGAGTGCACCACCATGCCTGGCTGCATAGGAACTCTTCTAAATATTTATATTAACTTATTTAATCCTCACAACCAACCTTTCAGATGTTCCCACTTTAAAGCTGGCACAGGAAGGTACAGAGAAGTGACTTGTCCAAGGTCAGGGAGCTTATTAAATGGTTGCCTACAGTCAGCCAAACTGCAAAGGCTGAGGGTTTCCACATAAAACAGTTTCTATAAAACACTTTACCCACATTCGGCAGGGAATACAAGAAGTTTGAGCCAATCACAAAGTTGGAGCAATACCTTCCCCAAACCATCCTTGGGTTTGATTGTATCTGTGAAGGACTCATAGAGATCAATGAAAGCCAGTATACTTGTACTACAGTTTACTCCAGGTCAAGGATTAAAATTAATTGGTTAAAAGAAGAGCTGCATGGGGCTGAGTCTGGAAGAGTCTGAAATGTGAAACTTCTATTGTTTTATTATCTTCCCCTCCTGGAACTGATGTGTGGCAGTCTGTATGCAGTATTGCTAACCACAGGGATGCTCTCCTAAGCTTTGGTATCCAGAGTTTTCATGGGAGCATAATTACATAGTCAGAATTAACTGATTTATTGATTGTCTTCAGGTCAACTGATACACCTTGATCTCAGTCACATAGTGGTCTTTCTGGTGTGGTCAGTCCCTGCCCCATAACTTTCAGGTATGGCTTGTCTCATCTTAAACAAAGACACTATTATCAGATATGACAGCCTACCTCCCCGAAGCCAAAGACAAAGGCCAGGGTTCTCTTCGGGCGAGACCAGAATCTGTACTGCTCAGCGGTGGAGCTAGGATTTGAAGACAGGCAGTGTGTCCCTGCAGGGGAAGGGAGAGGCCTGGCATTTGAGTGTTTTAGTCATTACAACACCTGAGAGGAGACAGGCACATAGAAATAAACTGTGTGTGGTAGGATGAATAATGGCTCCAAAGATATCTGGATTCCTGGGGCTTGTAAATGTAACTGTGTAAAGTAAAATGGACTTTGGAGGTAGGATTGAATTAAGGATTTGGGGATGAGGAAGTAGTCTGGATCCTCTGGGTAGTTCCTAAATGTCATCACAAGTGCTCTTATAAGAGGGAGGCAGAGGCAGAGGCGGACTTAACACAGAAGAGGAGAAGGTAATGTGAACCAAGTCCCAGGAGGAACTATCCCTGATAACAAGATGGACTTGGTCCAGTCTAATTGACTCTGGACTGCTGGCTTCCAAACCAGAGAATAACGTGTGCTCTAAAGCCGACAGGTTTGTGGTCATTTGTCACAGCAGCCATAGGAAATGAATACACAGAGACATAGGGGAGTTGAATATTTGCCCAAGGCTCCGAGTGCTAGGAACAAGCTGTTCTAGAATTTTAATATGGACCTCGTTGCCTCCACATCTCACATCTTCAGTCTGAGTCTAGTTGGTTCAAGGCATTCAGGCTTGGTGCTTCACCCTGGCATAGAGGTCAGTTGTTGCTAATTGATCCTGCTTCTTACTGATCTGAAAATAAGAATCAGAGTTCTTATCAAGGTGATGCTTCTGACAGACACTCGTAACCAGCCTAGGATGGCCTGGGATTAATATCTTTACCTACCAGCTGGAGATTCATAAGAACAGCTGTACCATTTTTGAGCAGCTGTCTTCCATTTAAAAAAAAATTCCTGAGTTTTTAATGCTAGTTCCCTTGAAAAACAATAAATATTCTTATAGGACCATTCCCTCTACTTCTCCTACATCAACCCCAGTGGTTGGATAGTTGGCCTTTTCTGACTGTAATCAATCAACTCTTATAGAACTAGGTGTACACACACCTATAGGACCTGCTCTTCCAACAATGCCTGACATCTGTCTTAGGTCAGTTCCCCCATAAGCAGAGCTTGAGAGACAGGAATTTGGATGCATGTGATTCTTTGTTTTGCAGTGCTGGGGATTGAACCCAGGGTCTCCTGTATGCTAGGAAAGCACTCTGAGCTATAACCCCAGCCTGGATGTATATGATTTCTTAAGGGTGTGAGAGAGGAGAAGGCTGTAAGAGAGTAGGGAAAGCAGGATATTTATGGGGAAGGAGTTGAGCAGGGAAGGATAGAGATTCAGGTGATCTAGCTTTGTACTAGTGGACTATATTTGTGTTGGGCTGTTCATACAGCTTTCTGGAACAGGTGGCTCTGGCCATCTGAGAGCAATTCTCTGGAGAAGGGGCCACTGTAATTCCATTAGTGACTGACACTCTCAATAGGCAGTGTGAGGATTCGGGGGGAAGGGTGGCCCTCCTAGGAAAGGCAGTGAATTGGGTACCGCAGAGACTCCTACTGTCATCTTGCCAAACATCTGTTTTTCTTCTTTTTCAGAATTCTGTGCAAAAATCCCTCTGGTCCTGACAGACGCTCTGGTTCTGGGGACTTTTAACCTCAAGTGAGGGATCTGAAATTTCCTCTGGGTGTTTAATTTGTGCTTCTCTAATGATTGTGATCTTCAGTCTTTGTGTTTACACGAAAGGATTTTCTAAATGTTTAATTCCTTTTTTCTCTGTTTGCATCTGCTGCTTCTGTATGCTCAGTGCTCATCGGCCTCTGGCTCAGTGAAAGCTGTCAGGTGCTTAAAATGTGCTTTGTTCTCTTAGCATTGCTGAAAGTCATGGGAAAGGCCAGGTGAGATCTGGGCAGGTGCCCTCTGGCTGACTGGAAGGTAAAGTAGGCTGTTTCTCCCGGGCATGTAATGATCCCATCTACTGGTATTCACAGGCTTATAGAATCCTCTTGTGTGGGCTTGATCTAGGGGTCTCTCTGGATCTAAGTAAAGTATATATAATCTGCTAGCATGGTTCCTGAGGCCAGCAGGCTAACCTGCAAGCACAGGAAAGAACTGTGACTTTGCCTTACAAGGACTTTAACCAGGTGAACATGTGTACAGTTGCTTTTAATGAATAAAACATGACAAAAGTGATGGGTTGTTCCTTTCAAGTTTGGACTATAAAAGCTTGTGACTTCTGCCCTGCTGACACTCTTTCTTGCCTCTTGCTTGCTCTGATGTGCAAGCTGCATGCTGTATGGTATGAACTGCCCTGTGGAGGGGTCCATATGAGGAGTGATGGAAGGAGACCTCTGGCCAACAGGCTGCGAGGCGCTGCGCC
Source organism: Urocitellus parryii (assembly GCF_045843805.1). Classification (NCBI taxonomy): domain Eukaryota; kingdom Metazoa; phylum Chordata; class Mammalia; order Rodentia; family Sciuridae; genus Urocitellus; species Urocitellus parryii. The sequence goes on from NC_135546.1 coordinate 10,132,399, forward strand.
CTCCAACAGCCATGAGAATGAGCTTGGAAGGTGACCCTCCCATAATTTAAGAATAAAGATGACATGACCAGCCAGGGATGGTGGTATGTGCCTGTAATCCCAGGGGTTTGGGAGGCTGAGGCAGGAGGAATGTGAAATCAAAGCCAGCCTCAGCAATTTAGTGAGGCACCAATCGAATTGGTGAGACCCTGTCTCCAAAACATAAAAAAGACTGGAGATATGGCTCAGTGGTTAAGTGCTGGGTTCAATTGCTGGCACCTATCCCCCTGCCCCCACCACCACAAAAAAGATAACTGTAGCCTATGAAAGAACATGAGCCAGGAGGCAGGAGACTCAGCTAAGCCACTCCTATATTGCATACACACACACACCTGTGATACAGTTAGTGGTATTGTGCTGAGCCTCTACGTTTGTGGGTCATTTGTTAGCTTGTAATCAATAACTAATACATTGTTCTGGGGATTGGAAACTGAGGCAGAGCCTATATTATGCTTCTATAAAATTTAATAGTATGTGGTAACCGTTTCCTCAGATCATTAAAAACTAGTCACAAGCATGATTTTTTATGAATGATTCATAATTTATTTAGCTATTCTCCTATTATTGGCTATTGTGACTTCCTTCATTATTTCCTGTGATGATTAATGCTACTGAGATTTATATGTAAACTTTGATCCACATCACTGTTCTTTTTTTGTTGTTCTTCTTTTTATTTGAATATGGGGAAGAACTCACAGTGGCATGGGATTTAGTGGGCTGTAAATGTAGTTATCTAAATAAAAGATCATTTTTGTAAAGATTATCAATAAAAATTTAGTGATTAAAAACAGAAGTGTCAAGCTTGTTCCAAGTCCCCTGGCTTCTATTGAATTAGAGTAGATTTTTTTTAATGTTCTCTTTTTTCCAAATGTACTTTCTTTTTTCTTTAATTTTTAAATTTGTTCCAATTGGTTGTACATGATAATAGAATGCATTTTGACACATGGTACACAAATGGAGCACAACTTCTCTTTCCTCTCGCTGTATGTGGTGCAGAGTCACACTGGTAGTATAATCATACATGTATATAGGGTAATAATGTCCATCTCATTTCACCATCCTTCCCACCCCTCCCCCCTCCCCTCCCCCACCTCCCCTCTGCCCAATCCAGAGTTCCTTCATTTTCCCTACCCTCCAGTTATGGATCGGCATCTGCTTGTCAGAGGAAATATTTGGCATTGGGGTTTTGGGGTTTGGCTTATTTCATTTAGCATGATATTCTCCAGCTCCATCCATTTACCTGCACATGCCATAATTTCATTCTTCTTTAAGGCTGAATAATATTCCATTGTGTATGTATACCACATTTTGTTTATCCATTCATCTGTTGAAGGGTATCTAGGTTGGTTTCATAGTTGGGCTATTGTGAATTGTGCTGCTATGAACATTGATGTGGCTGCATCACTATAATATGTTGATGTGGGAAGTCCTTTGGGTATAAACCGAGGAGTGGGATAGCTGGGTCAAATGGTGGTTCCATTTCAAGTTTTCCGAGCCTGGGAAGGGCTCTTCAAAATGTTTTTGGAGGGATTGAGTTGGCTATGAAATGACAGGGAATTTTCCTTCTGAGTCTGAAAATAGAAAGGATTCAGTGAGCCCGGAGATTGCCTGAGAATGAAGTCAACAAAGCTAAGGAGATGGAACAAGGCATTCTCCTTAGGATGAAGTTTTAGTTGTGTGTCTTGTCCTGCTGTGGACATCCTAGAAATGGTACCAACACATTGATCTTTGCTTCAGCTTGTTTGAGTGGGGTTTCCATCTTTTACAATAGGAAGATGCCTCATTGGGGATTCCTATGACCTGAATGTGGAGGATGCCACAATGCCCTACTTCTGGAAGTGTTTCTGTAAATTCATAGGAAATCTGCCAGAACCAGTCCTTGGAATGTATCTCTGCATGTGTCAGCAGAGATCTCTGTAGATGCCTGGAAGCATTGTCAACCCAGTTCTCTGCTTCAGGCTTGATCAAGAGGTACCTGTGCCCACAGAAGAGATTCAGTGCAGGTTTATGGAATCATTCTCAGCTTACCTGAAGCTGGGGAAAGAAGCATCCAGAGTTCTCTTTGTTAGTGGAATAGCCTTTGCTTCTTAACAAGAAACAAAGCCAGAGATGGAGACCTTGGTTTGCAGGGATGGATGAAATATGATTGATCTAAGGTTTTAATGGAGGAATGGGTAAGATGAGAAGAGGGTGGTAGGGGAGCCCAGGTTCCTGAGAAGAAATTGTAAAGATCAGAGATAGACAGCTGTGGATCTTGAAGACAGAAGGCAGAGCACCTCAGGGTCCTGAATGTATCTCTGTACCAGAAAACCTGCTGATTAGTCAAGTAGTGTGGTCTCTAATCTGCTTCCCTTGAATAACTAACTCTTCCTCCTCCCAGAAGTTTTCTCATGATTAACTTGTTCACTGATGCAAAATCTTGCTGCTCTCCTCCTTTTTTGTGTTTGTTTTTTTATTTGTTAATCAAACATTTGTTGCCAGACATAATGCTAAATTAAGTGTTGGGATACTATGGTAATTCAAGGAGCAGATAAGAGTCCTTTTCTCGTGGAGTTTGTAGCCTAGAAGGAGAGGGAGGGTTATGGTTTAGATATTCTGTGTCCCCCAAAAGCTCATGTGTGAGACAATGCAAGAAAGTTTAAAGATGAAATGATTGGGTTATGAAAGCCTTAACCCAATCAGTGTATTAATCCATCGACTTTGATTAACTGGGTGGTAACTGTAGGCAGGTATGGTGTGGCTGGAGGAGAGGGATCATGGGGGGGGTGCCTTTGGGGTTTATACTTTGTCTGTGGTGAGGACTGCTCTCTTTCTATCCTTCCTGATTGTTGTGCCCTAATTTGCTTTCCTTCTTCTCTCTCTTCTGCCACAATGTCTTGCCTCACTTTGGGCCAGACCAATGGAATCAGCTGTCTATGGACTGAGACCACTGAAACTCTGAGCCCCAAATAACCCTTTCTTCCTCTAAAATTATTTTATTCAGGTCTTTTGGTCACAGAAGCCAAACAGCTGATTAAAACAGGAATATATTAATGAAATAATTGCCTAAATTACAAATTCTCAGTTTTAGATGCTGAGAACTAGAGCCATCCACAAGCACTTAGGTTCTCTTGTCATTAGGCAGTAGTAAAGCTTTACTATTGAATGGCTGCATTACCATGGCTTATCATTCCAGAAAACTCTAAGCCTGGAGCCTGAGAATGCAAAGAACTGCATGGTTTGGGAAGACCCATTTATCATATTGGAAACTTCCCTACTAGCTCTCATTAGGATGAATATCCCTCTCTCAGGGCAATGGGTCACTTATATAGGATCATCAAATGAGTTCTCAAAACTGCTTCTAGACCCCTGACTCACAGTCCTAAATGATAATGTTATGAACTTTGCCCCGGCCCCACTATATTAAAAGACCTGCCATGAACCAGTTTCCTCAAATCTCCTACATATTACGATTTTACCTTCCCTCTCTCAGGTGCTGCTAACATTCCAATAAGGTTGTGTTCTCCCTTATTGTGATAAATAAGCTGGATGTTGGTAGATGACAGTGCTCTGAAGAGTGAACTGCAAACCCAAGAGACTTTGTAGCACAGGATGGAGACCCAATATGGAGGTTTTTTTTTTTGAGAAGTAATGTTTGAGCTGCGTTCCAGTAAATGTACAAGAGGAAATATGGCAAAGGGAGAGAGGGGGATGAAGGAGATCGAGGAATCAGAAAGGAAGATCATGGGACAGGAGGGAGTATGTCTTCAAGGGCCAGAGAAAGGCCAGAGTGGCTGGAGCTTAGAGGTTGAGGGCATCGTGGGGAGAGTTCAGACCAGGAGGGCCCAGAATGCCCACACAGGGCTCCATGAGCTGGCCATATTAATTATATGGCTTCCTGGGAGACCTTTGGGAAGTCAGTAACAGACTTGTGTAATTGCTCACCCTTTACAGTCAGCAAGGAGAATTATTTAGGAGGCCATTGTGGTTACCCAGGATAGAGATAACCTGAGTTGCTTAGATTGGGGGATTAGAGAGCTGGCAGAGAGATGGAAAGGAGTGCATGCTGTAAGTGTTTTCATCACCTTTATCATTGTCATTGTGACCAAAAGCCCTGACAAGAACAATTAGAGGAGGAAAGTTTATTTGGAGTTCATGGTTGGCTGACTCCATTGCTCTGAGCCCAAGATGAGACAGAAGATCATGGAGGAAGGGTATGGAGGAAGGTGGCTCAGGACATTGCCACCAGGAAGCAGAGACAAACCTAGTAGCTTACTGTCATCAGGACAAACTATAAACTCTGAAGACATTTTTGTCCCTGGGAACCCACCTCCTCCAGCTACACCCTCCCTGCCTACAGTTTCCGCCCAATTAATCCATACCAGGAGATTAATGAACTGACTAGGCTACAACTCTCACAACCCAATCATTTCACCTCTGAACTTCCTTGAATTGTCTCACACATGAGCTCTTGGGGGACACCTCATACCTGAACTATAACAGGAGGTCTGTAGAAAGAAAAACTGAGGGCTGGGAAAAAATAAGTAATGTTACCAAAGTCAGAGTGGTTATTTAAATTTTTATTAATTAACATGAGATAAAATGCAAAGTGTCCAGAACACTGCCTGTTGCCCAGCAGGCACCCAACCCAACAAGTGTTAACCACCATCATCATCATTAACATGTGGGGTTCTTTAGTACAAATGTCCATATGTTTACTCTTGCCTGAATTGTTTCTTATGTTGAATAAATTGGATAACTCTGAATTAAAAATTTAAAAAATTAGATAAAATTTTTATTTTCTCAATGGCATGAGCCACTTTGTGAGTGCTCAGTAGCTACATGTGACCACTATAGAGGACAGTTCCATTTATAGGATATTTCCATTGCCATAGAAAGTGCAGTTGGATGAGGCTGGTCTAGAACCCAGGTCTCCTGAAACTGCTTGCCTTATGTATGGCTGGATTTTCTGGTTGTGTTACCCTGTTTGGAGACTTTGAGCATTGGACAGCAGAAGGCATCAAGTCTAGACTGTGCTGGACCTGGGAGTGCTCTTCAACTCCAGGACAGACATCAGGGCCCAGAGCAGCTCCATTTCTGCCCTCTTCACTAAGATAGTGACTGAGCAGCTGGAAGCAGCCGCCACTAACATGCTCATGTGAATTTGATCATGGTGCCACCCAAGGTATACTTCACCCAGAGGAGCCAAGCATGGACACTAGCATTCAGGATTTGCAAAGCTTCTAAAAACGTTGGCATGCAGCATACACATTTCATGGCTGGAATGTCCATTTCTGAATTAGATAAAATATGTCAGAATAAGAATAAACTTCCTTTTGGTGAGCACATATTATCTGTAACAAAATAAAATGGGGATTGCAGCAGATACAACTCAATCTTTCATCTCAGAGGTTTATTAACTCTAATCCCACTAGAATCAGTAGCAGGATCTGGGAGTGTAATAAAATGGACTCATTTTTCACAATTTTTTTCCTCAAGGGCTGGTGGTATACAAAGAACAATATTAAAAACAAAAACAAAACACAAGAATCCACTTTAAAATTCCCAGGCTAATTTATGACTGATTTTTGTAATAGTCCTAGACTATGGTGGCTCCTATCTTAAACCTTAGTTGAGAGCCAGGAGTGCAAATCCATGGCACATGTCTATGCTCCCTGATCCCTTGCAGATATCATTAATCAATAATGGAAATCCTGACTGTGGATGTGGCCTCAGACTCCTTTCCTCCATAGTCCAAGAAGGGGATAGAATAGGTCTAGTTGCTATCTTTGGATTTATAACAGACTTTTTATCTGAGATAAATATTCATTTCTTGGGCTGGAGTTATGGCTTAGTGGTAGAGTGCTTGCCTACCATGTGTGAGGCACTGGGTTCGATTCTCAGCACCACATATAAACAAGTAAATAAAGTAAAGGTCCATCAACAACTAATAAAAAAATTTCAAAAAATTTTTCATTTCTCAGAGAATTGCAATAGAAAGATTTCTCAGAGTTGTTTACTTCTGGTAAGGAAGAGGGTGTTCTTATTCTTTGAGGGGCTATGAAGGAGGAATGGTTTACTCTGGTGAACAGGACCAAGGCTCGATGGTGCTGGGAGATTTGCAGAGAATAACAGAAACCATGGATATGATGATGAAGTTCTTTCTAGTGCTTCCATTAGGATCCCCCTGCTACCCTCCCCAAAATTCATTTATTAATTTTTTTTCATAACCAGAGGCTTAATGATGAGACCTGGGGCTGTCCCTCACCCAAATCCAGAAGAAAGAGTGTCTCATCTCAGATCTGGTTCTGACTCCATTCCTTTCAATCCACGTTGTGGGTGTCCTGCTCAAACAAGAAAACATACTGAGGCGGAATGAAAGGATTCTGGAATTTGGGGTGACTGAGGGAACAAGTGTTCATGAATGAGTAGATTACTGAGTGAACATGATCCAGCATTTCCAAAAGTGGGTTCCAGGAAACCATTCTGTAAGTGCTAATTGGAATTACTGGATTAGTTTGTGGTCAACCATGTTTTGGTAATTTAAATTTTTTTATTTTTAAAGTCAGCCATGTTTTGGAAATGCTGAGCTAAGCAAGGTGAACCAGCATCTTCACTACAAGACTTCTCAGAACTCAGCTTTGTTATGCTGAGCTAAGCAAGGTGAACCAGCATCTTCACTACAAGACTTCTCAGACTTCGGCTTTGTTATGCATGTTGTAGACCTTTTAAAGGGTGATTCAGTGTGTAGCATGTTCCCGATAATTTATTTGATCATGCTTTTTTCTTTTCTTTTTTAATTTATGAAAAGTCTTAGAAATAACATTCTAAGAAACACATTTTACACTGATCCAGATACCTCATTTACAGGTTTTGATATTGAGATTCCAAAGATGTTAACATGACTTTGTCAAGGTCTTGTAGGATACTGTACAGTCTGAGATTCAAATTTGCCTGAGGCTAGTTCCTGGGCCGCCATGTCATTTCACTTATTGGATTGGAGAGTTGTGAATGCCTTGAACATTGTCCATTTTTTTTTCTTTGTGATACTAGGGATGGAGCCCAGGGCTTTGCATGTTAAGTACATGCTCTACTACTGAGCTGCATCCCCAGTCTGCATCATTCATTTATCTGGGTTAATGCCATCCTTTTTAGATTGATTATTAGTTCTAGTTTGGATCTTTAATATCCCCCTGAAGGCCACATGTTGAAGGCTTGGTCACTAGACTATAGCACTATTGGGAGATGGTGGAGACTTTGGTGGGTGGTGGGGCTGGTGGAAGAAAGTTAGTCATTGTGGGAGCGTGCCCTTGAAGGGGTTATATTGGGACCCCCTTATTCTCTCTCTTTTTGCCTCCTGGCTGCCATGAGGTGGTAGCTTTGCTCCACACATGTTTCCTACCTTGGTGTTCTGTCCTGACAGAGGTCCAAAGTAGTAGGGCGCTGAAGCCATGACTGAAACCTCTGAATCCAGGAGACAAAATAAGCCTTTTGTCCTTATAGGTTGATTTTCTCAGGTATTTTGTCACAGTGATAGAAAGCTGACTTACAAGTTAGTATGATTTATAAGTAGGTCTGGCTAAATTGAAGCTTCAGAAACTTGTTACCAGGCCCACCAAGTTCATAGTTTGTTGCTATGAACAGGGCCTCCAAGTGGGAGTGTTTTGTTGGGCTTGCTGATTGTTAGTCAACTCCCTATCACTCTAACAAAATACCTGAGATAATGAAGTTATAAGTAGAAAAGGTTTATTTTTGGATCATGGTTTTTGAGGTCCAGTGCCGCAGGCGGCTCACCGGCCGCGGGTCGAGCGGGCTGGCTGAGCCCCGTTCCTGCCGCTGCTATCGCCGAGCACTGCCTGCCGCACCCCTGCTGAGCGCTTCCCTGCTGGGCTGTCAGTGCACGCGGGCTTGCAATCTTGCAACCCGGTTGGGCACGAAAAAACAAGCCAGTCAAACTGAGACAAAGTTTTATTTTGTGAGAGGCTGTGTGCGTCCCCTAACAAGTGGGTCCACCACGTGTGTCTTCTACCTGAGCCGGGGGGTCTCCACTTCCCCCGGAACACCCTCCTACCATCCTTTCCCAACCAATGGGAACTCTCCCATTACAAGAGTGACATGAGTAACCTGAGTCCTGAAACGGCCCAGGTAAACAGCATGAGTCCAATTACCATATGAATGTGAATTGCTGGTTGGCCATCACTAAACCCAAAGGTGCCTGTATCAATATTTTTGCTGTGGCTCCTAACATCTGCCCCCTTCTGTTTAATTAAACAACAGGCAAATGTGGCTAGGGACTATGCCTGTTAGGTATGTCCAATTCACATATGGTTCTTACCCGTCATGGGAAAACTGACCTTATTGCGTCAGTCTCCTGGCTTAGGTTGATACCACTGTAACCGAATCATACCCGTCACTGACTACCGGTCCAGTATATAGCCATACCTGTGGAATAGGCCTATGCACCAGTGGGGGGGGGTGAGGTTCTTGCCTCACCTCTGTTGGCCCCCAAATTTAACCTTGGTGCCAGTGGGGGGGTGAGGTTCTTGCCTCACCTCTGTTGGCCCCCAAATTTAGACCATCACTAGCAGAAGGGAGAAAGACGCAGAATTGCCACGACATCCAGCCAATTGACGGCTCCTTTGGAAACACTGGTGACACATCAGCTAAGATATTTAGCACTACCAGTTCGCTGTATCAACAAATAGAGCACAATGCATACAGGTGATACATAGTCCAGGCAAGTTGTGTAAGCAGTTCAAAGTGGAGGAGTCTATCAATATGTCCATTTCCTCCCAAAGTAAATTAAGTCCTTGATTGAGCAGTTCAAAGTGGAGGAGTCTATCAATATGTCCATTTCCTCCCAAAGTAAATTAAGTCCTTGATTGAGCAGTCTTATTGAGTTATTTTGATTGATGTATCAGTTTATACAGTTTATTGTGATAGCTATCATAAAAGTTGTAGTTTGGTCTTAGTCTTCACCGGCACTGGGATGGAGATGGGAATTATGGCCATGTTGCTAAAGAGACATTATCCTGAACAGAATTATGAAATATAATGAAAAGGAAAGGTGAAAGTAAACAAACAGATCTGTTAACCACCTTAAAAGCAAAATTTAATAACAGCTGTTTACCTAAAGTAAATTAAACCATATAAGTCACGTGACTAAATTTTTTTTTTTTGATATTTGTATCTATTTATACATGAGCGCTCCTTATAAATGAAATATGGACATACACACATACAGACATACAACACAAAACAGTGCATACGTAACATAGAACATATAAGACAATAGTAAATAAAGGCCTTGTAGCTATAGCTAGGTGAAATCTCCATTGCAATGTTTAAAAACTTTACAGTTAAAAAAAAAATAAAACACAGTCAAAAAATAAAACTGATCAGAAAAACATTAACCTAGGTTTGTATGAGCTTAAAAAATAAGGTAAAATAAAATAAAATAAAATAAAATAGAACTTTATGATGTGGGAAAAATGCAAATAATAAAATAGATATTGAAAAAGGCACCGTGGTAAATCACTGTCGCAGATGTAAGAATAGCCAGGCTGGAACTCTGGATATCAGCTGTTATGGATTTGAGTCAAATCATCTTCTTTTTCTGTAGAAATTGTTTTAGTTAATCTCTCTGGAATCCAAATTGGTTGCTGTTCCTCCTGTGGAAAAACACAGACGGAGCCCCGACTCCAGACTATTACTGGGTCCGGACCTTTCCATTGTCCTGTTAGAATATCTTTCCAAAGTACCTTAGGCTTATGTACATTTTTCAGATACATATGTCTTTCCGCAGCACTAAGTCCTGATGAATCCAAATTTAGAAAGTTTAGAGTAAAAAGGGTTATTTTAAGTTTATCTTTGGGGGATATATACCCCTTACTAATTCCCTCCTTTTGTTTTAATAAGTACATTTTTATAGTTTGATGAGCTCTTTCAATTATGCCTTGTCCCTGTGGGTTGTATGGGATTCCTGTTATATGAGTAATGCCAAATGATGAGCAAAATTGTTTAAAAGACTTGGAGGTGTAACCAGGACCGTTATCAGTTTTTAACTGTTTAGGAACACCCACAGTGGCAAAATTTTGTAAGCAATGAGCTATAACATCTTTAGTTTTTTCTCCGGGATGAAGGGAGCCCATCAAAAATCCAGAAGAAGTATCAACTGTAACATGTAAATATTTTAATTTTCCAAATTCTGGCAAGTGTGTGACGTCCATCTGCCAAATATGGTTAGGTATCAGTCCTCTAGGATTGACTCCAAGATTAACTTATGGCAAAAATGTCACACAATTTTGACATTGTTTTATTATATGTCTGGCTTGTTCTTTAGTTATTTTAAAACGTTTTTGTAAAGTATTAGCATTGACATGGAACCTTTTATGAAAATTTATAGCTTTTTCTATTGTGGAGAAAATATGTATGTCATGTGTAGATTTATCTGCTAGTTCATTACCCAAACTAAGGGCTCCAGGCAATCCTGTATGTGCTCTGATATGTCCTATAAAGAATGGATCCTTTCTATCCCAGATTAGACTTTGTATAGCAGAAAACAAAGAGAAAACAGTAGAGGAAGGAGAAATCCTACCTGCATCTTCAAGAGATACAATAGCATTAACTACATACTGACTATCAGAAAATAAATTAAATGTAGAATCTTTGAACATCATAAAAGCTTGCAATACTGCATTGAGCTCTACCTTTTGAGCTGATTGTTTGGGTACTAAAAATGTAAAAGTTTGATCAGGAGTAACTACTGCTGCTGTACCATTGTTTGACCCATCAGTGAATATATTTGGAGCATTTATGATAGGGGTTTTTCTTGTCATTTTTGGAAAAACTACAGGATGCTTAGACCAAAAAGACAACAAAGGATTAGATGGCAAGTGATTATCAAATGCAACACTAGATTTACACATGATTATTGCCCAAGTATTTAACTCATTAGCTAACTCATCAATTTGATCCACAGTATATGGAGTAATAATTTTATTGGGAGAAATCCCAAACACTCCTTTTGCTGCTTTTATTCCTTTGAGTATTAATTGCCCTACAGCCTCAGGATATCTAGTAAGAATAGTATTAGGAGAATAAGATAAATGTATCCATAATAATGGACCTTCTTGCCAAAATACTCCTGTAGGAATATTTTTTGTCGGTAGTACAATAAATAGTAAAGGCAAACTTATATCAATTCTATCCAAATGCATATTTTCCATATATGTTTCAATGATTTTTAATGCCTTTCTAGCTTCAGGCGTTAACATGCGGGGTGAATTTGGATCTGACGGACCTTTTAGAATATCAAATAAAGGTCCTAATTCTCCTGTTGGTATGCCTAGATAAGGCCTTATCCAATTTATATCTCCCAATAACTTTTGAAAGTCATTAAGTGATTTGAGTTGATCTACTCGTATTTGAATTTTTGGTGGACGGACCATGGTTGAGGATAATAGAACTCCTAAATAATTAATTGGAAGATTTAATTGTACTTTATCTATTGCTATCTCTAGATTATAATTTTTTAATAAGTTTGTAAGCGTGGCATAACATTCTAGCAATGTGTTTTTATCTTTATGTGCCATTAACACATCATCCATGTAGTGAAATATCTGTAGTTCAGGATTTTGATTTCTAAGTGGCTGGATTGCTTTATCAACATAAATTTGGCACAAAGTTGGGCTGTTAGCCATCCCTTGAGGGAGTACTTTCCATTCATATCTCTGATCAGGACCTTCATGATTCAGTGCAGGGATAGTATATGCAAAATGTGGACTATCCTCGGGATGAATTGGAATTGAGAAGAAACAATCTTTAATATCTATAGCTAGAACATGCCAGATTTTTGATAGAGCAGACAATTGGGGAATCCCTGATTGAGCAGGTCCCATAATAACCATCTCATTATTAATGGCTCTTAAATCTGGTAATAATCTCCATTTACCAGATTTCTTTTTAATAACAAAAATGGGAGTATTATGGGGAGATACGGAAGGTTGTATATGTCCTTCCGCTAATTGCTGTTTGACCAGATCATGGGCTACTTGTATCTTTTCTTTAGTTAGGGGCCACTGAGGAACTCACACTGGTCTTTCTGATTTCCAAGTAATTTTGATTGTCTCAGTGGCCCTTTTTGAAAACCCAATCCATGTTTATTTATCTCTTGATCTATTTGAATTGGTGCTTTTATATCTTGTTCTTGATCTCTTAATCTCTTTTCTTTTCTAAAGCCTTGTTTTGCCCTAGTAGTGGGCGCGTTAGGATTGACGTTATTTGTTAATGTCAATCCTAATTGATCTAGGACGTCTCGTCCCCATAAATTTATGGGGAGATGGTCCAATACATAGGGCTGTATAGTTCCTTCACATCCTTCAGGATCCTTCCAATCTAATACCATTGCACTTCTATGGGTATTAGTCGCCACTCCTAGGCCTCTAAGCGTTTGTGTGGCTTGCTGTAATGGCCAATGTTTAGGCCATTCCTGGCGAGATATGATGCTGAGGTCAGCGCCTGTGTCCAGCAGTCCATTAAAATCATGCCCTTGAATATTTAATTTTAGCATAGGGCGAGAATCTAAATTTAAAGATAGCATAGCCCAATCTACACCTGTGGAGCCTAATCCCTTGGAACCTCTTTCTACATTACAACTGGAAAATTTATCATGTAGGCTTGGTATTATTAATAACTGTGCTATTCTATCTCCTGATGAAATTACTGATATACCTCTTGGAGAACTAGCTATAATTTTTATTTCACCCTCATAATCGGGATCAATTACCCCAGGACTTATCATAAGTCCTTTAAGTGTAGAAGAACTTTGTCCTAATAATAAGCCTACTGTTCCCTGAGGAAGAGGTCCTTTTACTCCTGTGGGAATGATTTGAACTCCCATCTCTGGAGTTAATACTGCTCTGGCAGAGGCACAGATGTCCAACCCTGCGCTCCCTCTAGTCTGTCTGATGAGGGATCTAATGGATAATGCGTCCTGGGCACCACCTTGATGGTGCTGCTGGGTTCCTCCATTGCCCCGTATATTTGTGGTTTTGGGCCCCGGGGCATTGGGCCCTCCAATTCGTTTTTTGACAACGGGGCCTGATACCTTTCTCCACGATATCGTGGGTAGACACTTGGTCTTTGTCCATTTTTTGATAACGGAATACCCTCTATGGTGGTTTGAGAACGGCATTCATTAGCCCAATGTCTCCCTCTATGGCATCGTGGGCAAATACCCGGGATTCTACTCTTTTGATACCTAGCTTTGTTAAACCCTCCTCCTATGGGGCAATTTCTTTTAAAATGTCCTTCTTGATTGCAATTATAGCATGTTTTTGGCTTGGTACCTAAAGCCTGTTTTACTTTAGCTGCCATGACTTGTCCTTGTTCATTAATGTCTCTACATAATTTAATATATGTGTTTAAATCTTCCTGTTTCCATGGTCTAATGACCTCTTTGCAGCAACGATTTGCTTGATCGTAAGCCAGTTGTTTTATAAATGGCATTGCCTGTTCTGTATTTTCAAATGTCTCAGAGGCTGCTTCAATAAGTCTAGCTACAAAGTCAGCGTAGGGCTCATTAACTCCTTGTATTATCTTAGATAGTTGACCTTGTAAATCCCCTTGCCCCTTCAAAGTTTTCCATGCCTTAATTGCATTTATAGCGATCTGAGCGTATACGCCAGGATCATATCTGATCTGTTGCATTTGTCCTTCAAATTCTTCTTTCCCTAGTAACATTTTAAGATCTCTTTCAGGGTAACCTGCTTCTGCATTTCGCCTAGCTGTCTCCTTGCAAAATTCCTCATTGGCAATTTTCCATAATAAATATTGTCCTCCATTTAGCACAGAATTACACACGTTAGCCCAATCTGCTGGTGTTAAGTCCCAGCTGGTAATAGATTCGACCATACTGACTGTGAAGGGAGCGGCCGGGCCGTAGGTTGCTACAGCTTCCTTTAATTGCTTTACTATTTTGAAATCTAAGGCACGGTAAACTCGTTCTCTTTCTTCTCCCCGCTCAACTACAGGGCATGCTAATTTTTGGGGTCCTGCCTCAGGATTTCGTTCATCATCTATGGAGGCAGGTAAAGCTGTTGGTTGAATTACGCCCTCTGGTGGTGGAACGGAGTTAGTAGTAGCCTCCCTATCTGACGACCGTTTTTTCCCTGAGCTTGCCTTCTTCAAATTTTCTTCTATCTGACTAGCTTGAGAGACCTTTTGTTTTGCTTGACCTAATATGTTTTCTGCCATGGCCTGGACCTCTAACAATTTACTTAACAGTTTTTCGGTTTGTTTTTTACTAGATTCTAATCTACTATAAAGGTAACGTAACCCAATAAGATAGGATAGAAGAAAGCCAAAACAGAATGAAACAGAAACGGAGAGGAGGAAAATGATTATATCAATTTTCTCTCTCTCAGGGCCGAATAACTTCAAACCCTGAGCCAACCATTTTTCCTAATTCGCCTGAAAAAATTGTAAGGCTAGAGAGCCTGAGATAAAAGCAGAATAAATCAAAACAGGAATACCCATTCTGTCGCCTTTCCTTAGGGGCGAGCGATATTACTCACCTTTAAATTTTGGGCGTTCCCGGTACAGGGCCACCAAAATGCCGCAGGCGGCTCGCCAGCCGCGGGTCGAGCGGGCCCGTCCTGCCGCTGCTATCGCCGAGCACTGCCTGCCGCACCCCTGCTGAGCGCTTCCCTGCTGGGCTGTCAGTGCACGCGGGCTTGCAATCTTGCAACCCGGTTGGGCACGAAAAAACAAGCCAGTCAAACTGAGACAAAGTTTTATTTTGTGAGAGGCCGTGTGCATCCCCTAACAAGTGGGTCCACCACGTGTGTCTTCTACCTGAGCCGGGGGGTCTCCACTTCCCCCGGAACACCCTCCTACCATCCTTTCCCAACCAATGGGAACTCTCCCATTACAAGAGTGACATGAGTAACCTGAGTCCTGAAACGGCCCAGGTAAACAGCATGAGTCCAATTACCATATGAATGTGAATTGCTGGCTGGCCATCACTAAACCCAAAGGTGCCTATATCAATATTTTTGCTGTGGCTCCTAACAGTCCAGTTCATGATTGGGCAGATCCATCACTTTTAGGCCTGTGGCAAGACAGCACATTATAGTGAGAGCACGTGATAGAACAAAACTGCTCACCTCATGGCCAGGAAGTGAAAAGAGCAGGAGAAGGAGCCTGGGGAGCCACAGTTACTGCAGAGAGATTCTTCCAGTGACCTAAAACCCCTTACTAGGCCCCGCCTCTTAAAGGTCCCACCACCTCCCAGTAGCACCACCTTGGGGACCAAGACTTTAACACATGAACCCTGGGGGGACATTGGCATCCCAAGCACAACACTGATGTTGCTATGAAGAATGAGTTGTTGGTGTCGTTTCTGGAGAGCAGTACATGACCTCTTCAGTCCATCCAGAACTTCTTCATTGATCCTGGCTAGTCTGCTTCTTGGGGACAATTGAGTGTCTTAAACTGTGAGTCCCATGAAGGTATAGAGGTGATCTGGGGTGTGCTCCTGGACCTTACTAGAACCCATCAAGTGCTTATTTAACATCCATACAAATGTTGAGTGAGCCCCTTAGGAAGGCCCGCTCGTCTGGGTCTTGAGACCCCCTGACAACATTGTGAAACGACTTCTTCATTCCCTGAACAATTGATGGAATCAATGGGCTGTGGCCATTTTCCAACTGCCTTTTGTTGTTGTTGTTGTTGTTCTTTTTAGTTGTACATGACAGTAGAAGTTATTTTGGCAAATTACACATACATAGAGCATAGCTTATTCTATTTAGGATCCCACTCTTGTGGTTGTACGTGATGTGGAGTTACCCTGGTCATGTATCCAAATACAAGGCTAGGTAAGTTATGTCCAATTAATTCTACTGTCTTTCCTATTCCCCTCCCTACTCCCTTCCCTTTGTTTCCCTTTGTCTAATTCAACAGATTTCTATTAGTCCCCTCCCTGCCTCTCTTGTTTTGGGCTAGTATCCACATATCAGAGAACGTTCCGCCTTTGGTTTTTTGGGATTGGCTTATTTCACTTGGAATTAGTCTCCAATTCCATCCATTTACTAGAAAATGCCATTATTTCATTCTTCTTTATGGCTGAGTAATATTCCATTGTGTATATGTACCTCATTTTCCTTACCCATTCATCTGTTGAAGGACACCTACGTTGTTGCCATAGCTTTTTAGGAGTCTCTCAGGTTTCTGTTTCTCTTTCCAAAAAAAAAAAAAAAAAAAAAAAAAAAGGACTACAAACCTATCTACTTAAGGGAAGACTATGCATCATATGTGCAGAACCTCTGACGAACACTCCTTTATTTAGAAACCATACTTGTGTGTTATTCACAATCTTCTGCACATTAGGGAAAAGTTTACACTGTCTCCCAAATGTGGCTTAAGAGAATAGAGACTGACTAGCATCATGGTATCAAAATTTCTACCAAGGGAAAAGCATTAATAGGCATCACATTCCTTCTCTTGGGAGGTAGTAGGTCAGTGGTACCTGCAAGATTTTTTGACCTGCTTGTGCTGCTGAGTGGGCTATGCAAGTCCTGAGGCTCAGGAATGTTCAGACCATTGAAGAATCTCATCTTCCCTAGGGGGCAGCAGTAGTGCAGGAAGAATCTGATATAAGCTTACCATTGTTTCTGCCAGACAGAAATGAGATAGTAAGGCCGTCTTTGCTAGTCACTGATTATTCTGGGGGTAGTAGGGATTAAACCCAGGGGTGCCCTACCGCTGAGCTACAACCCCAGCCTTTTAAATTTTATTTTGAGACAGGGTTTTGCCAATTTTCCCAGGCTGTCCTTGAACTTGTGATCCTATTGCTTCAGCCTCTCAAGTAGCTGGAATTACAGGTGTGCACCACCCTGCCCTGCAAGTTGCTGATTCTTTATGTTCTGTATTTTCTGCCTTGGTTAAATCAAAGTACTGTTGAGGCCAGAGAGGGAAACTGCCCAAATTTTCTGGATTTCAGGACAAGATAGTGGACCTTGCTCATACCACTCAGTTCTGCAGGCTTAGCTAGAATTTGCTAGAATTTGTTGGGCTTTATCATGTCAGGTGTCATTTGGTCATCTTGTTCTGAGTGAACTGGTTGTGTATCAAGAGAACACTTGTGTTCATGGATCCTGTGGGTCAGGAAATGAGGCTGGTCCTGCCATTCTTTTGATGGCTTATCTCTGCTCAAGGGTATTGGGGTCTTCATTTGAAGGTTCATTCCTGCACATATTTCGTGCCTGCACTGGGGTGATTTATAATCTGCACCTGGTTCCTCTGTGTGGTTTAAATTCCTCACAGCGGTATGGCCTTGGGGTAGCTGGACGTACATTGTAGTTCTGTGTTCCAACCTCAAAGGGCCCAGGGAGCAAGGTGGAAGCTTCCCTCACCTGTTATGACCCGGCCCCCAAAGCCATCAACTGTGCTCTGCTCTCTAAGAGAGCAGAGCACAGTTGATGGCTTGCAACTATGCCTGGTTTCAAGGTTGGGGAATTAGACTCCACCTATGGAGGGAGAGTCATCTTGTAGAAGAACACGTTGCAGCCACAGTGGGAGAAAGCAGTCCTTTACCCGTCCTTTAGGAGTCCAGGATGAGAGGGTCCAGCCTGACCCTTGTCATTGTGCTAGATAGACAGGTTCCCAGGTTAACTTGCTGGCACTCTAAGTTTCCCAGAGCTGTATTCCTTCTGTAGTAGGGAACTTCCTACAAGGAGGTGTGAATCTTCAGTCAAATTAGCACGCTAGCTAACATGTAACAGTTAGTCCTAAATGCCAAGTAACCGAGGCAGTTGTTAGCATTTAGGCCCTATGGGGCCTTTCTAAAATTAGAAAAAGATGCCCTTTAAGCATGGTGGAGAGGGACCCTAGGACCCCCTGCCGCCCCCACCCCAGCAAGGCTCTAGCAGTGTATACGTAGCATAACCAAAACCTTGCAGTCTTAGTAACTTATTATTGTAATTGATTTCACCATTGGGGGAAAATAAAAAAAGCACTTAACAGTCTCCATGCCAGGGCCCCTGCTGCCTTCTCCAGCACCCATTCTCAGCTGCTCTTTTTGCTAGGCCTCTGTTCTTGCCCATTTCCCTTCCAGCTCCCACCCTAGTTCCCTCTAGGGCAGTTCACAAACTGGTAAGGAGAGGGAATGTTCCCAGGAATGCTGGGGGCTTAATGGACACTAGATATGCATTTAAAATATTTCCAAACGATTCTGCATTTCTAATTTCAGTGGTAGCACATGTAGGTTAAACATATTTACATAAACAATACAGAAAGACAAAAAAATAAAAGAACAGAGGAATGAATCTGACCTCACTTTCCTATGTACGTATGTGAATCTGTCACAGTGAATCTCACCATCATGTACATCCACAAGACACTAATTAAACAAACAAACAAAAAGCAACCTAAAAGTAAATAGCAGAAAGACCAGTAGAGGAAAGGGAATAGGGCGAGGAAGAAGGAGAGGGAAAAGGGAAGTACGGAGGACTGAATTAGAACAAATTCTATCCCATGCTTTTATAATTATGTCAAAATGAATCCTAATGTTATGTATGACTAAAAGAACACCCTCCCCCGAAAAAAGGTAGTGACCCTCAGAAATATCTTGGGATTTTGAGCAACTTAGTAAGTAGGCCAACGTAAAAGTTATATGGAGGTGTGCACGTGCATGAGGGTGTGTGTGTATGAAATGTGTATGAGGTTGCCAGGTAAAACAGGTTCCCCAGTTACCTAATAATTTTAGAAAAACAATGCATTTCTTTTTAGTGTCAGTGCATCCCAGATATGTTTATCTGAAATGCTAATTGAACTGGCTATTCTGTATGGTATTTGCTAAATCCAGCAATCCTGTCTGTACTGTATTTGGGGAGTGTGTGGGCCAGGGTATCTGTCTCTGTGCACATATGTGCATGTGATGTGGTGTGTGTGTGTGTGTGTGTGTGTGTGTGTGTGTGTGTGTATGGGTGTGTGTGGTGTGTTTGCTTAGGTGGGTGCATGTTTTGGCTGATGGATGAGAAGGTTGCTTATTAGAAGAAAAGAGGAGATAAAGGAAATCCAAAGGTGTTACCCAACTTGACCATGGAATATACAGAGCTTTTGGTCTTGTACTTATAGTACTTTATTGTAATTACTGGTTCACGTGTGCGCATCCCCACTAGACACGGGGCTAGGAGCTGAGCCTGTGCTGCAGCCCCTGTGTGAGTGAATGGTAAACGTTCATCTCCCATGCAGATGTGGATGTTCTCACTTCCAGACAGGCAGTGATTTGATCCCAGTGCCTCTGTCTCATTGACTGATAACCTGAAGCCACCTGCTGCTTGAGTGCAAACCCAGTCTTTTTTCAGTGTGCAAGGGCACAGTCTTGGTTCTCCAGTGTCATCCAGTATCAGGGCATTAGAGTCACCTGGAGAATTTGCTTCAAATGCAGATTCCTGGGGCCCCACCTCTCCAAGGTCTTCTAAAAGGAAAAAACAAAACAAAACTAGCAGAATCAGACATGTGGGCTGGGCTGTGTCACAGCAAACAGCCGAATGGGTGTGTGTCCTGCATGTGGAAATGAACCTTGGTGCACTGACATTTTATAAAGATTTTTCTTCTATTAATTTGTGTTTGTGTTACTCCTGATAAATCACTTGTCTTGAGCAAATGTGGAGTCATAGAGATCAGTCTGCAATGAGTGGTGCTCAGAAAAGTCTGTCAGAAACACAAGGGGAGGAAGGCTTTTGTACTCCAGCAACAGAGCTGCAACTGTACTTTCCAGAGTAACTTTAACATAGTTGGATTATGTCTGTGCTGACATTAGACAGAGTTTCAAAAGCACAAATTTACAAAGAAGGAAGCCTCAGGGTGGAAGAAAAGTTGTGGTTGATTCTTTGCATTCACTGTTCCTGAGGTTAAAAGTTCTTTTTGAATTTTCTGTAAGGCTTTTCATCCACACTAACCCAAAACAACAGAATTGTGTTTATTCTTAAAACAAAAACAAAAACAAAAACAAAAACTAACTACGAATATACTAAATCCCTTTGAGTTAATTGTGGACCTCAAAAGTGAACTTGTATGGAGGTGAACCATATCCCAATAGTTGTTATAAATACATTTTAAAAATGGGACCAAATTCTATAACCCAGCTTTCTATAAGAATCAGATTATTTTCACTGACAATTAAGAGACCGATGATAAAGCTTAGGGTGCTTCATCTTGTAAGTATGACCTTGTTTGCAGACATTTCCAGGAAGCTTTTAATAATAGAAGCACAGAAGAAAAATTTTAAAATGCAACAAGATGGATGGTAGCATTTAAAAATGATAATGAACAATCTGACATCCCCTTAGAGATGTCAGATTGTTCATTATCCATCCCCCCACTTTTTTTTTCGTTATGTACATGCAATTTCTTATCTGCTACCCATTTAGGCTTGTGGAGAGGGAGAAGGTGGCTGGGGATGAAAATACTGGCCAGTTGGTTGCTGTTAATTTTTTTTATAATTCTCATTTCCTGAAATCTATAATTTGAACCTGGCTGTTCTCTGAAATGCTCCAATTTCTGAGTTCAGTCAATTTTGTAATCGTGTCACCACTGCAGAGCCACGGAAAAACGGACAGAGGTTACAGAAAACTATGCGTGTTTTCTTCCACAGGGCACAAAATGTGGAATTTGATGCCTCCTTTACCAGAGCTCATCTAACAATAGTGAACATTGAGTGGCTTGGGGGAGGGAAAGAAATGTATTTTTAAATGAGAAAAAAGAAAATCAGAAACGATCATTGTTAGATGAACAACCACACACACACAAAAAAATCAGACTCTCAGCAGCCCGAGATGGAAGGCAAATTATACTGTTCACATTGATCGCTTTTTCTCCCTTTTTTCCAAGTGATTTATTATCCTTGGATGTTACCATCAGTTAGCTAGTTTGGTGCAGCATAAATATTTGATCCTGGTGTGACATTTTTCACAACTGCTTTTTGCTAGGGCCATACATCTTTGTTTTTTACCTCTAACTTTCCTTAATTAAGGGAAAGAGACCACTATGAGGTGTGCACAGGGGATGGGGAATAATCAACCTGCAGTTTATCAGAGTCAGAGAAAAGCTTTAGGGAATAAATAAAATATCACCAGAAGTGTTATGGTTTAGATAAGAGGTGTCCCCCAAAAGCTCACATGTGAGACAATGCATGGAAGTTTAGAGGTGAAATGATCCGGTTATGAGAGCCTTAACCTACTCGGTGCATTAATCCATTTGAATGGATTAACTGAGTGGTGACTGTGTGGGCAGGTAGAGTGTGGCTGGAGCAGGTGGATCACTTGAGGAGGGGTGTATATTTTGTCCCTGGTAAACTCAGCTTAATCTCTCTGTCTCTCTGCTTCCTGGTGGCTATATCCTGAGCTGCTTTCCTCCTCCACACACTTTTGCCATGATATCCTGCCTTACCTGGGGCCCCAAAGGATAGAGTTGGTCCCAATTCATTGTGCTAATTCTTTAGGGAGGGGGGCTGTGAAAAGTGGGCTACCAACCCCTAGAGAAATTGGGATTGAAAAACTGGGTCTAGGAAGGAGGGATCTCCAGATGCACCCACTGACTCAAGTTTTGTTTCCTGAGGTCACACAGAATAAATGTAGCGGGCTTTTGTAAAAGAGAATCCTCCAAATACCTAAAGACAGCGCCTTGTCTCCTCTGTCTTCTGAGCTCTTGTCTAGGTTAAATTTGGTTGAACCGGAGCTCATACATCATGGGTGAAAGTCTTGCGATCACCTCAGCATTTTCTTGGAATCAGTATTCCATGTGGCAAAACTGGCTCCTGCTTTGGCCTGTGTGTGATGTGTAGAGGGATAAGAGCGTGGGGAAGGAGGGCTGTACAGGCCTTCCTTCATCTACAAAGCAGGGATTATAGTGCCTACTTTTGGGGGTGCTGTGAGGAGGACATGGATGCTTGCATGTGAAGGGTAGGACATAGCGTCTGGCAGAGGCTGTCATTCAGAACACGGTTGCTATCACAGCAACTCTTTGAACAGTCGTTGAAATCAAGCATGGTGGTGCTGGCCTCTCCTCTGCCCTGAAAGCCTTGCTGCTCTCCTCCTCTTCCTCCTCCTCCTCTTCCTCCTCCTCCTCTTCCTCCTCCTCCTTTTTCTCCTCTTCCTCCTCCTCCTTTTCCTGTTCCTCCTCCTCCTCCTTTTCCTCTTCTTCTTCCTCCTCCTCCTCTTCTACCAGGGATTGAACCCAGAGGTAATTCCCCTCTGAGCCACAACACTAGCCATTTTTTATCTTTTATTTTCAGACAGGGTCTTGCTAAGTTGCTGAGGCTGGCTTTGAACTTGCAAGCCTCCTGAGCCCTGGGATTACAGGCGTGCACCACTGCACCCAGCTGGCTTTTCTTCATTTTAGTTCTAGTCCATTCCCTTGCTCTGACATTGGGTCATTTTGATACACAAGGCCAGATGCTGACGTGATTCAGGATTAGTTGGTGTTGCCACTCACCGTGGGCAATTTGCTTCAACTCTCTGAGCCTCTGTTACCTCCTGGAAAAAACGGTAGCTTCCTTGTGTAGTTGTGAGAGAGAACCTGTAAACGGGCTGATGTGGAGAGCTCAACATATGGTAGAGGATTAGTTATTTCCCCATCTTAGGTTTTTCTTCTGCCAAAGGAGGCCTTCTTTGCTTGCTTTGTTTATTCTCATTCCTCAGATCTTGGTTCAAATGTCACCTTTAGGAGGACTTCTTTGATCTTTTCCTGTTACTTGCACAACCATGTTGACTGTAATTACTTATTTCTATTATGCACATGTTTATTATCTGTCTTCTCCATCAGACTCTGAAGATGTGTGATGTCAGGGCCTTTCTCCAGCTTTCTGCAGCTCACCCGGTGCCTAGCACGTAGTCCACGTGCAGTATATATTTATGGAATGATTCGTAATTGTCACCACTATGACAGAAGACTAAAACGGGACTGAAATGAGTTTTCTACTACTGGAATGTTCAAACATAGCATACTCCACTGTATACAGCTTTGAGAACATTCCCAAGTGGCAGATTCTGTTCTCCTGGCTACAAGAATAACCTGATGCTCAGGCATTGGGCATCCAATGGCCAGGGCCTTTTGCATGTGGAAGAATTCTGAAATTCTATTCCCATACCCCTGTCTCCAGTTTATCCTTTTCCTTTCCTCACCCATCTGCTAGCTTTCCTATTACAAATGACTAACACTTGTCCAGCTCTTCCCAAGGGCAAACCACACTGCCCAGCCTTCCACATGTGCTCTCTTCTGATTCCTCGCAATCATCCTTTGAGATTGAATCGTATTTCCTTTTTCAGGGCTGCAATCGTGGATCTTGGGGAGGATAGGAACGGGGAGGGAGAGAGGGTGAAGCACCCAGGAGAATTGGCAATTTTGGTGTTGGAAGCTAGGAGAGGAGTTGAGTGTGAGAGCTGAGGTGTTCCCATAGATTGGCAGTTAGAATATAACTTGTTAAAACCAGTCAAATAAGCAGAAGTCCAAGAAGGTCAAATGACTGTAAAAGATAGTGCCTTGTCCCAGGGACCAGAATCAAGACATACCAAGGCAACTTCTCTAAGCCCATTCAGCATTGAGATCTTGGTGGCTTTTTGCTGGGGTCAGCATGGTATGTCCCATGGTTTGCAGGTGAGAAGGACGTGAGGGATGCCCATTAGGGAGGAGATAGGCTGAGCATATGAACAGAGGCTGCCAGGGAGCAGGATCCCCTGCCAGGGGAGGATGCAGCAGTAAGGGCATCTGCAGATACAGACCACATTTTCAGATACACCTTCACCATTTGAAAATGGGACAGAAACCTCTCAAATGTCAAGAGACAGGTTTTTTGCCAAGGCAACAGAATGCTCAGGACTACAAGCAAGGATTTCTTTACAGAAAGGTGCTAAATTCTGGAGTCGGGTTTAATTATACCTGAGGTATTTCTGACTTGGCGTGTGGGTGGGAGGTGCTGCCTCTTTCTCTATTGCTGTTATTATCTCTTGGTTAATTTTTCCCACCATGGGGCATCTTAGTCAACTTGCCAAACTCTCCGCTCCCTCCAGGAGGCCATTTCTGGTGAAGCACTGAGCCGCCGCCAACAAAAGTTGCCCGCCCCCAGCCTCCAACTATTAGCAATCAAATTCCTGGTCACGGCTAATCATCAGGTTTAATCATACGTGAATGTGAATCATTAGCCAGGATGATGTGGGGACCAGCTTCAGATATTCTCCAGGCTGAATCTGCAGAACATAGATATGTTCATTTGAGAAAAACGTCTACTGAAAATGCTCTTTGTATTGAAATGTGGGATTTGAAGAATGTGGGGAGAATGGTTTGCTCTTCAGGCTGCCTAATGGGACCCTCTGGATGGATTTGCTCTCCTTTCCAAACGCTAGTATTTCTTTAGTGTTGGATTTGATATGCCCAATCTCTCAACTTCTCTGGCTTTTCTCCATTTGTTTTGCCAGCTTCTTCTGAATATTTTATGAGCAAGTATTTACCAATGCCTCTGGAAGCCATCAGGCGCTCCACAAAGGCTGTTGCTTTCTCTGGGTTCTGTTCATCCAGCAGGGCTGAACTCTTCAGAGCAGATACAGGCCGTTTTCTCTGCACTCCCCTTCCATCTCATTCAGAGGCAAGTCCCATGGCCTTACGGTAGCAATGAAGCCCTGTGTGATCTGGCCTCTGGGTATCTCTTGTTCTGTCTATGTCTCTTGCTGACTCCACTCCTTGTATATTGCCCTCTCTGCTATTTGTGTTAGTTTTCTGGTGCTGCATAATAAATTATTACAAATGGAGTATCTCAGAAAAATGTCCACTAATTGCTGTCTATTTGACAGGTTGGAAATATGGGTGGGTGAGCCACGTTCTCTGTTGAGAGTCTCACAAGGCTATGAACATCTCTTCCCCTTCTGCTTCAGCCAGAAAAAAATGTTTTGCTTTCAAAAGATTCATGTGATTAGGCTAGGTTCCTCTGGTTACTCCTACCTGAAGTTTACCTGATAAGTAATCTTTTACATATGCAATATTTCTTTAGCCTATGTAATCATGGGAGTAACACCAGGAGCTGGAGCTCACAGGACCCCTCTTAGAATTCTGCCTCCCACACTGTGCTCCCAACATGCTGTCGTCAGCCCCACCTCAGGACCTTCACACGTGCTGTTCCCCATATAGTCACATGTCTTAGTCTCTGCTGAAGGTCATCTCAGCTTTCTGAGTCCACCACTTATAAAGAAGAACCCTGTACTCTCTCCTTATTCTGCTTTTTTTTGATACAACAACTGATGCAGCTAAAAAATTATGTATCTGCATTTTTTAAAAAAATTATCTTTCCTTGCTGGAGTAGCCTCCTAAATATGGATGCTTCAGCTGCCCTACCCATGTCTGTATCCTCAGCAACTGAAACGACTTCTGGCATACAGCAGGTGCTCTACACATACAAAGAAAGGAGTGCCAGAGTGAATCCTTAGCTGCTCGACCCCTCTCCTGTTCTCCCTTCTCTCTCTCACTAAGATGTCAGTGGATTTTATAATTCCCATAAAATTATAATTCCAAATGCTTTTTCCTTCACCAAATAGGTGCATGGTCAGGGGAAGCAACCAGAATCCTCTCTTAAGGAGATAGATGTATCTTTTTACTGGTCTTTCTTATATCTTAGACATTGGCGTTCTCGCCTTGTATGGACCTGATGCCCCAGTTCAGAGCTAGAAACCTTAAGGATGTTTGGTTGTAGCTTCAGATTTGATGAGGGATTCTCTTAAACTAGCACATCCTCCCCCTCCTTTCCAAGAATGATCCCCCTCTTTAAGGTCCAGTGTGGGTCCCATAGAGTTCTTTGTTGAGTATGGTTCCTGGGAAGATGGCTGTAGACTGAACCATGTTCCATTCCCATTCACATGCTGAAGCCCTAACCCCCAGAATGACTGTATGGAGAGACCGGGTCATTGGAAGTAATTCAGGTTAGATGAAGAAGTCATCAGGGTGCGTTCTGACCTCACCAAACTCATAAGAGACATCAGAAGGCACCACACTCCCCATGTGGAAAGGCCTTGTGACCACCATGAGATGGCAGCTGCCTGCAATCTAAGGAGAAACCCCGTACCAGGGGCTGGCCCTGCTGGCACCTTGATCCTGGGTTCCCCAAACAGAAAAAAATAGATATCTGCTTTGTAAGCCACCCAGTCTGTGGTGTTTTGGAAGCCCTAGTAGACTAAGGCAGAACTGTATTAATCTGTTAGTGTTGCCACCTCTTAAAAAGACCCCAGTCCTATTGGATTAGGAATCCATCTTTAGGACGTTCTTTAATGTGAATTAACTTTTTTTTAAAAATATTTTTTTTAGCTGTAGTTGGAAACAATACCTTTATTTTATTTATTTATTTTTATGTGGTGCTGAGGATAGAATCCAGAGCCTCTCATGTGCTAGGTGAGTGCTCTTCCGCTGAGCCACAACCCAGGTCGGTGAATTAATTTTTAAAATGCCCTATCTGCAGATACAGTCAAACCGGGGCTAGAGCTTGACTTTTGCATTTGGGAGCACACGGTTCTGTTTCTACCAGGGATCTTTCCTTTTTGAACTAATGGTACATCTGAACCATAGACGTTTGAGGCCCCAACACTGAGTTAGGTACACTGTGCTGTGTTTCTTGGTTCATGTGGTCATTTAAAAAAATTTTACTTAATGTAAAGGAAATTTCAGTTAAAAAAAAAAAAGCAAACAACCTGCAGTTCTCATTTCTCTTACACATGGAAACTCTGGCAGTGCTGCATTCTCAGGCCCATGTGGTGGCATTTGGGACTGGAGGCAGCTGCCTGTTACCTCAGTTTGCCACAGTTTGCCACAGTTTGCCACAGTCTGCACCTCTCCCCATTGTTTTCCTCCAAATGAGTTCTGAGTGTTGGTTGCTATTTATCTTTATCTCTCTCCTGTTTTTTTTTTTTAAGTAAAGAAATATTTCTGTGTATTCTTATTTTATCAAAAGTTGGAAAATGGTTTGTTTTCACCAAGATGGTGCTGAAAGCAAAGAAGGAAGCTCCTGGAGCTCCCGGAGCTGAGCTACAGCAAGGGCTTTGAAGGCCAAGAAAATAGCTTGAAGGGCACAAGAAGAAGACCTCAGGCCACCCACCCCTTGGCGGCCTAAGCCAACATGGCTCCAGAAGAAGTCCACATAGCCTCTGAAAAGCACCCCAGGCCAGGAGGAAAAAAGCTGGGCCACTAGGCCATCTTCAGGATCCCCCTGACCACTGGGTCAGCCATGAAGAAGGTGGTAGGCAATAGCATGCTGTGTTCATGGTGGACGTCACAGCCAACAAGCACCAGGTCAAGGCTGTGAAGTTGCTCTGTGACATGCAGGCCAAGGTCAGCACCCCAGTGAGGCTTGACTGAGAGAAGGTGGTGTACATTTGACCGGCTTCTGTGTGTGATGCTTTGGGTGTCGGCAACAAAATTGGAATAATTTGAACTGAGTCCGACTGGCTGATTCTAATTCTAAATATACATTTTTTAATGCTATTAAAAATACAGTTGGAAAATGAGTAATAGACCCACTCACCCTCCCTCATTAGTTTATATCTCCTGCTTGGCTTCTGTAGAGCTTTTGAGTTTTACAGTTTCTGTGTGATTTGCAGGGTCTACGAGACTAGAAATATGCCTGCCTTCCTTGTTGCTGTGTGAATGGCATCGCATTTTATAACGCAGGACTTCACTGTTGGCTTTGCATGAATATCCTTCTGCAGAATCTGCATATGTTGTCTCTTCAGTTAATTTCTTTAAATCTAGAGAACATATCTGTATTTGTTTTCTAGGGCTGATATAAAAAATTAACACAATCAGAGACTTAAGACAATGGAAATTTATTGTTTCAGTTTTGTAGGGTATGAAATCAAAATTTTGGTGGGGTCACGTTCTCTGAATACTTTAGGGAAGTGTTATAGTTGGGTTTTTTTTTTTTTAAGTGTTGAGAACCAGATTGCAGGACCCCATACATGCTTGGCAATTGCTCTACCACTGGACTACATCCCTAGCCCTGTTGTTTGGATCTTGAATGTCCTTCAAAGGCCCATGTATCAAAGGTTTAGTCCCCAGCTGGCCTCTATT
The DNA here is from genome assembly GCF_045843805.1 of Urocitellus parryii. NCBI lineage: Eukaryota > Metazoa > Chordata > Mammalia > Rodentia > Sciuridae > Urocitellus > Urocitellus parryii. Next base: position 10,160,521 of record NC_135546.1, read on the forward strand.
GGGAGGCAGTGGAATCTTCCAGATGCAAGGCCTAGTGGAGGTCTTCAGTTACTAGGCATGTGCCTTTGAAGGGCATGCGCCAAGTAGCTTTGCTGCACCATGATCTCTGTCATGTGCTGCCTTGTCATAGCCCCCAAAACAATAGCTCCAACTGACCATGGACCGAAATTTCTGAAACTGTGAGCCAAAAGTAAACCTTCTATCTTTATAAGTTGATTATATGAGGTATTTTCTTACAGTAATGAAAAGCTAACACAGGGAGTATGCTTCCTTCTTTTGTCCAGATTTTGTAATTCTTTAGCTTACAGCTTTCTTTGGCTTATTCTTGCCTCTATTTTCAGATAGGCTTTTATGGCCTTCTCCTGTTCTGTCTCTGTGTTCCCTTTCTGTCTTTTATTAATATACATTGGGTTAGGCCCCACCTCATTAATCAATGATGATCTCATTGTGAGATCACAAACTTAATCACATCTGCAGAGACCCTTTTTTTCCCCCAAATAAATATATTCATGGATTCCAGGTGAACATATTTTGGGGGACTCTAATAAATTCACTATAATATCACAATCTATTTTCTATTCCCTTATTTGAAAAACATCCATATTATGGTGTTTATATGATTCTGTGTTGAGGATAATATGGGGAGAGATACAAATCAAGCAAATAGGATCCTTACTTCTAGGAGAGATAATAAGAAGTATAGGCAGGTACATATAATATAATGACATTGATGAGGAGCTCTCTCAGTGCATCCAAAACACTATAGGATCCCGAAGGAGAAAGATGCACAGGGTGTCAGGGATGGTGTGGAAGGAGGTGGGCTTTGCTATTTCTTGAAAGAGGAGTTGAAGTTTGAAATATTGAGCAGAACATTTCTGGGAGGAAGAAATGTTTGAAAAGCCCAGAGGTGCACAGAATGCCACATAGAACAATGACATTCTATTGAAACATCCAACTACATGTCCCCAGGAGTGCCTTTTATGTGCAGTAGGTGCTCAGCAAACATTTTGTTACCCGGAGCACTCAATAACCCCCTGCCCATGGTGCCATGCTAGGGACTATACCAAATTGATATGTTTATTGAGTTTTCTGAAAAATTAGAATTCAAGATAGACAGGAAATGCAAACCACCATTGAGTCAGTGACATTGACATTATGCATTTGAAGGCAGTACTTGCTCTCAAAGCCTCAGAAGAGGCCTGCAGGTTGGCAATTTAGTCAGTACACAGCTCAGCCACAAGGCTCTCTGGTTTTCACTTTCTAAAATCTGATTGTGGGCTGCTAACCATGCACGGATCCATTTGTAGCCCACAGTTTCTTCATTGTTTCCAAATCTGATTGATGTCCCTGTCTTCACTTGCCCTCCTGGCACCAAGGTACAATGACACAAATTACACCCACCAGTGGGTTGCAGGTGGCAGAGGAAATTTCTTCCCTGACATCATGGAGCTCAAAGGAAATTTCCCAAGAAAACCACTGGATCACATCACAAAGGCAGTGCCACCTTGGAGCTGAGCAGAAGTGAGGGGAAGGTTATATTCCTTGGGCTTAGGAAGATAATGAGGTGCAGTGGGCAAGCTAGTCTTTTAACAGGAACCAAGGAGAATCCTAGGTGAAAAATAATATTTGCAGTAAATGCTCACTGCCTGTATTGAAAGTCATGATTTTTGACTGTCAGTGTATTTGTTAACATAATTTTAACTTGATTTAAATCTCAGGTTAATGTGACTTTATTACCCATTAGCAGACGTTTCATAATATAGTTACTTCAATAAGAGTTTGAATCTAGTAACTTTTTGTTGAATACCAACAATGAGCCTGTTTCACCGTATTTGGTGATATCAGCTCAGCTCACGGGAATTTGCACAGAGCCTGGGAGCTTCCAGAAGGTCATCTAAATGCAGCTAGTAGCTGACATCCTTGTCCTACTCCACTCACCTGTCTACATCACCTGGCCTGGCCGTTGACCAGCATCTATGTGAACACCCACTTTTTACCTGGGGAGGGGATCAATTATATAGAATAACATTTAAATTTATTTTTCTTTCATTTGATTATCAACAAAATAAATTTGAAATATTTAATTCATTCTTTAAACAAAAAGAATTAATATATGCACATTAATCTCTCCATATAAAAGGGCATTTAAAGAAATTTTGTTTTTCTTTTCAGCATAGTTCATGTATTATTTCCTGAAGTATTCTTGCCTGTGATTAGGGTGTGTCTACTCTGTCTCCCTCCCTTCATTTTTTCCTCCTTCCTTCCCCCCATCTTCACAAACGGGATCCTACAGTTTAGATGGCCTTGTACTTTGCTCTTTTGATAAAACAATGTCTCCCAGACCCGGGACTCACTGGACCCCTGGAGTTAAGCAGAGCCTGATCCAGGGATAGTACAGTTTTCCAGTGGAGGTAACAGGCGAGATGCATGCAGACAGCCTGGGTAAAGTTAAACTGCTAAATGCCAGAATGGAGGGGTATGTAAGATGCTCTCCACATTCTGAGAAGGAGGTTGGAAAGGCTGCTCCAAGGAGGTGAGGTTAGACTGAGGGATGAACTCACAGTGTTTTTGAAGCTGAGATTTAGGTCACAATAGATGGGTTAACAATTTGGATGTGAGAAGTCCCCCAGAAGCTCATCTATGAGACAGTACAAGAAGGTTTGGAGGTGACATGATCTGGTTATGACAGCCTTATCTCAATCAGTGAATGAATCCCTTGATACGGAATAACTGGGTGGTAACTGAAGGCAAGTGGGGTGTGGCCGTAGGAAGTGGGTCATTGGGAGCATGTCTTGGGGTGCATATTTGGTGAGCTGAACTTAGTCTCTCTCTGGTTGCTGGTCATCTTGTGAGCTGCTTTCTTCCTCCACACTTTTCTACCATGATGTCCTGTCTCATCTCAAGCCCCAAGGAGTAGAGCTGGCCATTTATGGACGAAGACCTCTGAAACCATGAGCCTCCCAATAAACTTTTTAAAAAATTGTTCTTGTCTGTTCTTTTAGTCACAGCAGTGAAAATAACTGACTAAAACAAGATATGACCAATTTATGGAGCAATACTTCCTCCAAACCCTATTTGAAAAATGAGCCGGAATAGGGGTGAACATTATTTTCCTTCTAAGTCTTTCTCATGCCATGGTTTATCATGGAATTTTGGATGAAGTTTTTGGACCCTGGGAAACAGATTTTTCCTTCCCTGTTTCTGCAGCAGGGGCGCCACATGCCCAGGGGCAGGGCCGGGTAGTCCACTCCCAGTCTTCTCTCCACTTCTCTCTCCCCCAGTCAGAAACAAAATCCCTTCTCTGAAAAGAATGTGACATCAGTATTGTGCACCAGTGTGACCACGTGGAGGAGGGCTCTTGATATTTCCTGGATGGACTCTAAGTCTCAGGGGCTAGTGATCCTGTAGAAAAAGATGTGATAAAAAGGGAGGAGAAGAGGGAGAAGGAAAGAGTTGAAGCAGTCAAGAGAAGAGAGAAAGCAGGAAGGAAGGAAGGAAGGAAGAAAACTGTAAACAAAGGGCAAGGAAAGTTAAGAAGACACAAGAAAGGGAAAAGAACAGAGCAAAGAAAAGAAGGAGCAAAGAGAAGGAAGGAGGAGCTTTTTTTTTTTTTTTCCTGCAGATAGACTTCAGTTAAGAAAAGCTGCTGAGTCCACAGTGGCTGCCCTTACTACCCTTTTTTGGGGGCGGGAGGGTTCCAGGGATTGAATTCAGGTGCACTCGTCCACTGAGCCTCCTCCCCATCCCTATTTTGTATTTTATTTAGAGACAGGGTCTCACTGAGTTGCTTAGGGCCTTGCTAAGTTGCTGAGGCTGGCTTTGAATTTGAGAGCCTCCTGCCTCAGCCTCCCAAGCCACTGGGATTATAGGTGTGTGCCACTGTGCCTGGTTCCTCGTTACTTTTGTTCAATGAACAAAATATTGTTTGTTGCTTGGTCTCCTCTGACATCAGTCAATAAGATTGTTTCTCTTACCAAGGCTCTGCACAGTGATAAGAGGCAGATGGTAGAATAAGAGTGAAGTAGAAGGACAACTGTTGTTTTTGAGCTTTAATGAGGCAACAAACAAGAAAGACAGTTAATTTCTGCCTAGTGAGCCAGATGCAGTCCTTGGAGTCAAGCTGAGGGGCCACACTGCTTTTATTGAATGAGGCTCTCAGTGTTGCCTGCCCACCTGCTTAGCAAAAAGTTACCAATTTGGGGGACTGGCTTATTTCACTTAGCATGATGTTCTCCAGTTCCATTCATTTACTGGCAAATGTCATAATTTTATTCTTCTTCACAGCTGAGTAATATTTCATCGTGTGTATATACCACATTTTCTTTATTCATTCATCTGTTGAAGCCAGTCCCCAAAGGCTGAATGTTTTCTCTCATACGTGGATGCTAACCCACAAGGGAGGGTGGGGAAGGGAAGAATAAAAGTCCATTGTATTGACAAAGGGAATGAAGGGAAGGGAGAAGGGAGGGGAATAGGAAGGATGGTAGAATTAACTGGACATAACTTTCATATCCTTGTATTTGAGTACATGACCAGAATAACTCTGCATCATGTACAACCACAAGAATAGGACCCTAATTTGAAGGAGTTATACTCTTTGTTTGTAAAATATGACAAAATACATTCTAATGTCATGTCATGTATATGTAAAAAGAACAAGTTAAAAAACAAAAGTCACCAATTTGATTCTAGGATAGTGGAAGGGCTTGGCTCTGTAGTCATTTTATGGGACTCAATTTCTAAACTATGGATGATAATAGGAAAGACCAGCTGTTTATTTATTTATTTTTATTGTTTCTTTTTAGTTCTGTGTAATGATAGGATTCATTTTGACAGAAAAGCTTGGAATATAATTTGTTCTAAAGAAAGATCAGTGGAATACGCAGCTATTTATTTTTAAAGAGAAATCCATTTGAGTGAAGCCAGTTTTATGGTGTTTGGATGTGAACCGTCAGTATGTCATCATGTTACAGGATTTGTATGTTGTCTGGAGAGAACCTAATTTGAATAAGTTGTACTCTATGTATGTATGTACTTCATGTATGTATGTACTCCATGTATGCATAATATGATAGATTACGTTTTCCCAACAGTAGCCCATTGTGGAAGGATAGCGATATTTACTGTAATTCTTTAATGCCATCAGTTATGCTGGGCATTAAAAGATACTTTTAAAATTGTCCTAATATATAAAACATACTGGGTACCTCTAGATGAACTGTTAAACGTTTGTACCTTTTGGAAGAGTGAAGCCATGATAGCACACAACCTGCCACCCCCCATCATGTAACAAAGCAGACATTGTTAATTGATTGCCGCACATACCACATCACGTCCAGATAGGACCTCACAGTTCTCCATAGGGCAGTCCAGGAAGACACTACTTGGGGATGGCAGAGTGAAGTTGTCATGTCAGAGGAAACCCTTTGCTATCCCTAATGTAGAGCATAAAAAACCCTATCTTTTTGTTTTCTCCTTGCTGCCTTCTTTCTTTCTTTTAACCTTATGGAAATGCTTAAGGATACTTTGTATTTCCAGCTGAATCACTCAATGGCTCATTGGTTGTTCCATCACTTTGAAAAGTGGGCCATTTTAGAAGTTCCTCTGGGAAATGCTGACAGAATTGCTAAGGCAAGACTTCATTTTTTTGTTGTTGTTGTTGTTGAGGTTTTTACACCATGGTAGACATCAGTAGGAGCCAACACCTGGAACAAATGGAAAACTATATATTTCAGCAGCGAAAACAAATGGTTTACACTGAGGGAGTTGGATTTCCTAAGGGGGAAAGTTTTCTCTGACTGCAGGTGAACACCAAGTGACCCCGAAGGTTCATGTCCATCTGCTGGACTTCTCTCATCTCTACCTCTTGAAGTTGCTGGAAAAGGCAGGCAAATGACCACCCAGAACAAAATAATGGGATAGGAAGGAAGATGCAGGCTGTAGTTTTCAAACTTGAGAAGTGAAATGGTTTCATTAAAGATGCATTATTCATAGAATGAAAAAATGTAGCCCTCATCTTTGGTTGACACATGATTATTAGATTCCTCAGGATTACTTAAATTTGTTTTTGCAACTGACATAACACAAACGGCATCAGAACTTTTTGAACCAAGGAAGCAATTTCAGAATTCGATATTGCAGGAAAAGGAAACAAATAGGCCTTGTCTGTTAGTATACAATGGCCCTAAAAATACACAACTGCAATTTCATGGGTGACCTGTACTGTAATTTACTCCTGGTGGTTCACTTACTGAAACTTTAATTCTTGGGTCTCTGCATTGGCCAAAAATGATTTGTATGTGGAAACCATTACATAACCTCTTTCAGTAAAGCAAAGGAAGACAGAATGATGGGCCTAACTTCAATTTCTATGATGTAACTGAGAAGAGCCAAGGAGGGATTGAATTCTTGCTGTGAAGCCTTGAGCAAGTTTTCCAAATTCTCTGATCCTTTGTTTCTTTATCTGTAACTTGTGTAATAATACATGTCTTGGGTTTCTGAGAAGGAAAGATGTGTTAGTCCATGTGAAGTGCCCACCACAGGGTCTGACACATTGAAAGGACTCAACAAATTTTGTTATTCAAAAATTTATTATATCTTAGCTTTCCATGGCAGTGGTCTAGATGGCATTTAGAAAAAATAATCTTGGTGCTGGGTGTGGTGGCACCCCATTGACTCAGGGGACTGAGGAAGGAGAATCACAAGTTTCAGGCCAGCCTTAGCAACTTAGCAAGGCCCTAAGCAACTCAGTAAAACCCTGTCTCTAAATAAAAGTAGGGTAGGGATGTGGCTCAGTGGTAAAGCACCCTGGGTTTAATGCTAGGTACCACCTCCAAACAAAAAAAAAAAAAAAGAAAAAAAATTGATCTTAGGACTGTGGAATAGAATGGCCTGTGTTTAGATTTTAATTTTAAGTTTCTGTGTATAGCGCTGTTTTCATATCTCTTAGGGTAGATGGCATGGCCCAGCTCTTTGGCCCTTCCCCTCTCCACACCTTTTGTCATATGAGTTAGAAGCTCCTTTCATTAAGAAAGGTCTTCATTTGCTTCCTCCTCGTTTTGGCATCCTCACATGACTCTCTTCTGTCTAAGAGATGTCAGAAGATGTGAGGCAAAGGAAAGCCTGAAAGCCCAGGAATGATTCTGCTAGGTCAGAGTCATGCACAGTGACATCCCCAACAATTCTTCACAGTCCTGATGGAATTCCCTCCAAGTAGAGCTCCTGCTGGGGGGAGTCTTCAGGAGCTTTTCACAGCAGTGAGTCCCTTCTCTCAACTCACTGCTTTCCATGTCTTCAGCCTGCTCCAATGTTCAAAGCCAAGGACCTCATCAGGAGAATTTCCAGGTGAATAGATGCAGATGGTATTGTAAAGCAAACCCTAAACCCTAAACCTAAGACAGATACAGTTCTGTTGGCCACAAAAATCACATGCATGTGATACTAAATCCTCCGGAAAACAATTTTGTCTTATCAGAAGAAAAGTAAAATTTCAACATTCTGCAGTAAAAGAAGAAAAAAATTATACATTTGCCATCACCATGAAAGCACCCAAGCTGATCTGATGGCAGATGAGACACACGTGCAGATGAGTCAGTCTTTCCAGCAGGGAACACCTCACCCCACAGCCGACTCCCAGAGAGGTGATCAGATCCAACTGAGGATGGCACTGCTTCTTGGCTGAGCACCCCAGATTCGTGAACGACAAGTGGTAATTACTGCACACCGCTGAGGTTTGCATTTTGTTATGCAGGCTTATTAAAGCAATCAATAATGGTTAAAATTCTATTACAGCTTTAATTCTCTTGTGTTGCAATTATGGCTTATCTATCCAGCTGTCCAGATGTATTGGGAATTCCTTAAGAGTAGGGATGAAATCTTACTTTTCCCAGGGCCTAACATCATACCCAGTGGGTCATAAAGATTGGCCACCTGAAGTTTTGGCTTTATTTGTTGATTATTTATCTTTGCTTCACTGGGCATCAAACCCAGGGCTTCACACATACTCTGTAGGACTTTCTTCTACTCATTGGCTGTTCTTTTCCTATATTTGTACTATCTTTGAGGCATGCCTGCTGTCAAAGTTTCAGATGTCAAGATGAAATTATTTTTGTCAGACACAGACAAAATTAGAGCTGAGAAATCATGAAGGGAAAGGGCCCCTGCCTGCCTGTCTGAGATACGTGCTGTCTCAAAGACTTTCTGGAGGCCCATAAGAAATGCCTTCTGCTTCTACACATACCCTTGCTTTGCACACCTCTCAAGTACACAGATCTCTTCAATTTATAATTTATGTGCCCATGCACGAGTACATGAAATGCATGGATTTCTTAAATTTATAATGCTCGAAGACTGCAGCAGTTCAGACAAGAAGCTCTTGATAGAACACCTGCCTAGCAATGGTGCCTCTCTTTTTATAAGCTGAGACCAGCTTCTGCCTCAGAGCTCCGAGACCCAGGAATTTTGTATCCAAGCCGGCTTATACAAATCTCTCCCTTTTTGCCTTTAAAAATCTCCTCTTGCCTCAATCTCTTTGAATATGCCTGAGCTTGACTATGCACACCTATTTCCACTGCAGTGCTCTGCTCTTCCTAAACAAATACCTTTATTCATTGGCGACTCTCTGGTTGTTGTTTAGGCTGACAATGCCATATGCCAGGCACTGTGCTGGGTGGTAGGAGTACAAACATGACCCAAACAGACATTTGAGAATTCCACAATTAGGAAACAGGACAGGCTGTGTGGTGCATGCTCATAATTCCCCAACCCAGGAGACTGAGGCAGGAGGATCGCAAGTTCAAAGCCAGCCTCAGAAACTTAGTGAGACCCCATCTAAAAATAAAAAAATAAAAAGGGGTGGGGAAGTGGTTCAGTGATTAAGTGCCCCTGAGTTCAATCCCTGTTATGGTTTGGATGTGAGGTGTCCCCTTGCCTGAAAGGTCACATGAGACAATGCAAAGTTAGGAGGAGAAATAATTGGGTTACAGCCTTAGCCTAACCAGTGAGTTAATCCCTGATGGGATTAGCTGAATTGGTAGGGTGTCTCTGGAGAAGGTGGGAATTAGGGCGTGGCTGTGGTGTATATACTTGTATCTGGAGAATAGAGATTCTCCCTCTGCTTCCTACTCACCATGATGTGAGCTGCTTCCCTCTGCCACCCTCTCCCACCTTGATGTTCCTCACCTCAAGCCCTGAGGAGGGGAGCCAGCCTTCTACAGACTAATACCTCTGAAACTCTGAAAGTAAACTTTTCCTCTTCTATAGTTGTTCTGGTCAGATCCATTAGTCACAGCTGGGGGAAAAGCTGACTAAAATAATCCCCAATACAAAAAAAAAAAAATTTGCAAGCAGTCTAGCAGATGACTAAAGTACTCACTTACTAGGTCCCTGCTGTGTGTCCGGCCTGGGGCTGTGAGGACACTTGAAGTGAGAAGAATGATGGGGGAGGTGATGGCAGGATAGGTGTAGTAGAGGGTAAGCAAAAGCTGATTTTTTTTTTAAAAGGAGGGTACTGAGAGGAAGTTTCAAAATATACTTGAAGGTAGCTTTGGATGACAGACCAAGGGTTTGGATTAGGATTGAAAGCTGGAATGTGGACACAGCCCAGGCATGTCATGTCGATGAAGGAAGAAGACCAAGTGGGATGAGAACCAGGGAGGGAGGACTCTATCCATCTGGCGAGCACATGCCCATCTGCAGCCTTGTCCAGTGTAGCTCACTGTGTCCTAAACCTTAATGTGCATGTGGCTGAGAGGGGCCTCTTGTCTTAGAACTTTTTGTCTTTAGCAAGGCCTAACATTCTGCATTTCTTACCATCTCTGGGGTGGTCTAGGGCTGCTGGTTCCCTGGTTCACACTTTGAGAGGTAATATAATTGATGTTACCATTGCAAGAACATGGGTTCAGTTTTGCCAGCTTATCAGACTTTTAAAGAAGACCCATATATCTCGCTTTTATGTAAAATACTTCTATTTTTAATGGTGGTCACAAATGTTTGCAAAAATACGTGTTGGGATGCCCCTCTTTGACCGCTTCATGGAATCATGGACACGAGCTGTTTGGATTCTAAGCACTTGGATGTGTTCTTTACTGATTTCACCCTGCTTTGGATTTTGTATTTCAGGGGCTTTGCCCTTGGAATTGTATGTTTTATACTCCTCTAAGTAGATTTTAAGGTTTTTAGGGACATCGATGGGACTTTCTTGGTATTTTTCCATCTGCTAGAATGTGTGGCAGAATGTTTCATACTCGGTGGGAGGTCCATAGATAGTAAGAAACTTACTAATGGAGATGAATGGTGTATTTCATAAAGCTGGGTTGGATTTCCATATATTATCAGTAAGAGTTTTATTTTGGAGCAGGCAACCAGAAAGAGTCTCTTAATTTTATTAATCACCCTCATTTGAAAGAAAACATTAATAGCTTCAGGAAGTCTTGGTCTGCATGGAAAAAAGTTTACTATTCTTAGGTGGTTATGATGGGAATGGTACCACTTTATGTAAGCAGACAAGCAGTTAACAATGGCAACAGAAAGTCAAAAGTCAGGAAAAGGACAGCATGCTTGATGATTCATGGGCCACTTGTGAAAGGGCAACTTTTCTCATAAACTCTGATGGCATTGAAGATGACCTAGGGGACCGGAATTCCTGGAGGTGGGTGAACATCCCTTCAGGATGCTGAGTGTCTTTGGAGTGTCAACCTTGGGCAGATGCCATTAGAATTTTGCTGACCCTGAGCGATTTTCCTCTGAAAACTCTCAACCTTTGCTTGTCCACTGCACCCCTTTATGTATATGTGGCATTTAAGAGCTTACTCACAGCCTCATTAGCTGAATTGACCCTCATCATGGTTCTGGTAGTTCAGCATGGAACATGTCAACAAAAATTATCCAACTTGAAAAAAGGCAAAATAAATGATGGTTTTCTTTCTCCTTTATACAAAATATTTTGGAGCAGATCTTCCAGGATTTATCCAACTCTATAGGGATACAGGGTATTAATTAACTGGTCCAGGGGTGAGAAAACTGTGTTGGTAAAGCATCAGATGGTAAATATTTTAGGGTGTGCAAGATATATTATATATATTGAATATTCTTTTCCTTTTTTTTCTTTTTTACATCTCTCTAAAAATGTTAAAGCCATTCTTTGTGGACTGTACAAAAATAGATTATGGGATAGATTTGACCCATGGGCAGTAGTTAGTCTCTGCTGTCTCCCAGCCAATGTGCTTTATTACTCTGTAGGGGTAGAACTAAACTTGTAAAAACTAATAGCATTGCAAATGATTCTTGTCTGAAAGGAATGTAAATAATTCCTCTCTATAAGGACGTAAGTAAATTTTGTTCAGTAGAGGTGCATTTGATTTCTAGCAGTATAAAAAGAGAACCCCAGATATTATAGTTTGTTGTTTTGTAGGAAATTAGCCAGTTTTGTATTTATTAGAGAATTTATGTTGGCATTCCTTAACTCTGTTCTTCATATTCTCCTTTGAAACAGTCACAAAACTTATTGGAAGGATTCAGCTTTTTTTTTTTTTTTTAATGAGAGCCTTATAGTTATACATAGCAGTTGGGTTCATTTTGACAAAAATGATACATGCAGTGGATAAAAAAATGTGGTATATTTACTGAATGAATAAAGAAAATGTGGTATATATACTCAATGGAAAATTACTTAGCTTTAAAGAAGAGTAAACTTATGGCATTTGTCAGTGAATGGTTGTAGTTGGATAATATCATACTAAGCAAGATAAGCCAATCCCATAAAACTAAAGGTGCAGATGTTAATTCATAATAAGACAGTGGGGGCGGGGCACTAGGGAAGAATAGCATAGTCTTAGATAGGTAGAGGGGGGTGAAGGGAGGGAAGGGGAGAGGATGTGGGGATAGGAAAGATAATAGAATAAAACAGATATTATTATTGTTTGTATATATGTGATTACATGACCAGTACACTCAGAAAAATGATAAATTATATCCCATCTATGTATGATATATCAAAGTGCATAAATGCATTCTACTATCATGTATAACTAATTAAAACAAATTAAAAAATTTAAAAAATCATACATGCAAGGAATTTAATTTTAATGCCCACTCCCCTAAGTTTTCTTCCCTATTTTCCCCCTATTCTCCTTCCTCTGCTCTACTCATCTTCCTTTCATGCCTTTATTTATTTTTGATTGGTGCTCTCTACATGTACATAAAAGTGAAATTCCCTTTGGTAACATTTGTACATGCATATAACACGATTTTACCCAAGAACTAAGATCAGCATAGTATAGCAGTACATTTGCTTCAATGTCTACAGCAGCACAATTCACAATAGCCAAGCTATGGAACCAGTTCAGATGCCATCAACAAGATGAATGGATTAAGAAGATGTGGTATATTATATACAATGGAATATTACTTAGCATTAAGGAAGAATGAAATTATGTCATTTGCTGGTAAATGGATGGAACTGGAGAACAGCATGCTAAGTGAAATAAGCCAGACTCAAAGTCAAGAGTTGAATGTTTTCTCTCATATGTGGAACCTAGAACAAAATAATGCAAAGAAGGAAGGGAAAAATGGAAATTGCAAAGATATAGGGAAGACCAGTGGGTAAGAAGGTAGGAAATGAGACAGGGTGGGGAGGAGAGATGGGAAAGGGGAGGAAACATGGAATGGTTTAACACGATCATGTTATACGCAATGATTCAGATTTCTTGTGGCAGTTGGACTGAGGGTCTCCTTTCCTTGCTGGCTGTTTATTATTGGCTCTCCTCATTCCCTTGCTACAGCATGGCAGTCTACTTCACTAAAGCTTCTCAGCTGAGAAGGCCATAGTGTGTTAGCAAGATCAAAGTTATAATATTATATAACATATCCATGGAAGTGACATCATGTCATCTTTGCTTCATTCTCTTGGCTGGAAGCAAGTCACAGGCCTGTCTACACTCAGGGGAGCATGTGATACAGGTGTGAACACCAGGAGATGGGCATAATTGAGGCTGTTTTAGAGTCTGTGCACCACATGTGATTTGTTGTTCCAGAGCTGTAGTAGAGTGGGGTTGGATGGCTCTGTTTCCTGTTGAAGCTTATAGGTTTTGATCTTGGAGGATGCAAGCATGTTCTCCTAATGGTGTAGAGGTGTTCTAATGGTGTAGAGATGTGGAAGAACAAGCTGAGCTATACTTGTGCATTTTCAATCTCTAATTGCATCAAATTTTCTAATATACTATTGTCCCAAGCAAGGCTCATGGGTAAGCCCTAAGTCAAAGGACAGAGAAATGCACCTCCTGCTTTAGTGGAAGGTATACAAAACATGCATATATCTTCAATAATTAAATCTCCAGAAGTGTGAAAACATAAAGAGGCAGTATCGTAGTTGATTCTTCATTTTTGTAGGTTCTGCATCTGCAGATCCTATTAACTTTGGATCAGAATTATTTGAAAAAAATTACATCTGTACTGAACATGTAAACACCTTTTTATTATTCCCTTAACAATAAAATATGACTACTTACATAATGTTAGATATTATAAATTCTGAAATGATTTAAAGTACACAGGAGGTTGTGTTTAGGTTATATGCAAATACAAATACTGTATCATTTAGATAAGGGAATTAAGCATCCTTAGGTTTTGGTACCCACAGGGTTTGTTTTAATCAGCCTTTTCACTGCTGTGACCAAAACACCTGACAAAAACAATTTTAGAGAAGGAAACATTTATTTATCTTTCATGGTTTCAGAGGTTCAGTCCATGGTTGGTTGACTCCATTGTTCTGGGCCTGAGGTGAGGCAGAACGTTATTTCAGAAAGGTGTGGAAGAGAAAAGCAGCTCAGGATTCGGCAACCAGGAAGGAGGGAGAGGGAGAGAGAGAGAAAGAAAGAGAGGGATATTCCACTTGGTAGGAACAAAATATATACCTCAAAGGCAAGCCTCAGTGACCTACCTTCTGCAACCACCACCCTACGTGCCTTCAGTTACCACCAGTTAATCCACATTGGGGATTAATGCACTGATTATGTTAAGGCTCTCATAACCCAATCATTTCACTCTGAACTTTCTTACATGAGCTTGTGGGTGGCAGCTCATATCTAAACCTTAACATTCTGCCCCTGGTCCCCCAAAGCTCATGCCCATCTCAAAATGAAAAATATATTTAGTTCATTTCTAAGAGTCTTCATAGTCTTATGAGTTCCAGGATTGCCCAAAAGTTCAAGTTCAAAGTCTCCTCTGAGACTCAGGGAAAACTCTCAGTGTGAACCTCTATAAAAATCAAAAACAAGTATCAAGTATATAAAGGAACAGATAAAACATGTCCATCCAAAAAGGGAAAAATTGGGGTAGAGGAAAGAAGTGATGGGACTAAAGCAAGACTGAAACCAGCTGGGCAAACAAGTCCTGTAGCTCCTCATCCTGCTTCTGGAGCACATGATGTTTTCTTCAAAGGGCTAGTAGCTCTGCTCTTGTGGCCTTGCTGGTTGCATTCCACATGACCTCTCTATTGACATATCTCTGCTCAATTCCTGCAGATTTCCTCAGCTGATGGTTCATGGTACTGGCATTTCCTAATCTTGGGGGTCTCCACTGCAGTTTCAACTTCCTTCTCATCTGTCCATGCATTGCCTTCTCAGGGGCTGCCCACAGGAACTCCAATCCTGTTGCACTTTGCCTGGCCTCCCAGGCCTTCCTTTGAAATCTCAGTAAACATTTCCAAGACCCTCTAACTGCAGCATTCTGCATTCTACAGAATCAGCACCATGTGTATGACCCAAGGTCTGCCACTGTCTTGAGCAGTAGCCAATCCTCTAGGAACCTGGGTGGCTAAGAAGCATGGTGAAACAACTTTGTATATCCTTGGGTGCAAATAGAGTGCCTCATGGTCTTTTCTCAAAAGAATTTTTACTTTTGCACCCTTGAACTTGAGATGGGTGTGGTCTTGCCAATTTCTGAGATGCCCTCAAGCCATCCTTCCTATTGTTTCTGGGTAAAGTACTTACCAGTATCTCCATTGTGACTGTATTCTTTTTAATGATCATGACTTCCTTAGCCCTAGTTACATTTGCAGATTTCTGGACAAACTTGAATTTTTTCAAATCTTTCTGCTTTGCTTTCTGATTCTAAATTTCACAACAAACTTGGCTAAAAGCTGCCAGCAATACCCATGCTACTGCCTGTCTTGCATACTGCTGCCTTGAAAGTTCCTCATCCAGATTAGTCTGTCACCTTGAAATTGAGCCTCATAAAAAGTTTCAGGACATGGGAAAAATGTAGACAACTTCTTAGCCAGACTGTAACACTAAGGGCCTTTAGGCCAGTTTCCAATAGAGTCCTCTTTTTTTTTTGTGAAACCTCGTGAACCCAGTCTTTACTGTCCATGAACCTATTGGCATTCCGCTCTTCTGAACTCCTACCAGAATTGCCCATTAATATACACTTAAACATTCTAAAGCTTTTCTAGCTCACGTTGCTACACTTTTCAAAATTCCTTCCACAAATTCCAAAAAACTCCAAAAGCTTTTGAACCACATGATCATGTTAGTCATAGCAATGACCCCACTTGTCACTACCAATTTCTGTTTTAGTCAGCCTTTTCACTGATTCGTGATCAAAAGACCTGACAAGAATAACTTTAGAAGAGGAAAAGTTTGTTGCTCACAGTTTTAGGGGTCTTAGTCCATAGACAGCCAACTCCATTGCTTTGGGCCAGAGGTGAGGCAAAAAACATCAAGGTGGAAGTGTATGGCAGAAGAAAGCAATTCAGGACAAATCACCAGGAAGGGGAAGGCGGAAGAGAGACAGAGAGACACAGAGACAGAGACAGAGACAGAAACACACTCTCTCTTGCCAGAGACAAAATATGTACTCCAAAGTCATGCCCCCAATGATTTATCTTTCCCAGCCATACCCTATCTTCTTTCAAATTCTTTCAATTAATCCCTATTAGGGGATTGAAACACTTTCTTACATTGTCTCACACATGCACTTGGGGGACAGCTCATCTCTAAAACATAACAAGGGTTTTTTTTAACCAAACCTTTTGGATACTGAGGGCTGAGTGTATTTTGGGGGAAGGAGACTTGTGACTCAGTTCCTACTTTGCAAGTGAAATTGGTATGATTACATGCATTTTTTTGAGATGGAATTATTTATTTGAATGTCTATTTATTTGAGTATGTCCATGCTTTTCTTGGGAAATGGGTTTGGGTACTAGTGTACCACTTACCATGCTGGCATATACTACTAACTTAGGGATCAACACAATGTGGATGGAATCTGGTCCCTTTTTGCTTCTGTGGAGCTTGCAAGCTAAGCATTTTTGTGCTTTTAAATGGTTAGAAAACAATCAAAGAAATACTATTTGATGACACGTGAAAATTTTATGAAATTCAGATTTCTGTCTGTAATTAAGGTTTTATTTGGACTCAGCCATGCTCATGTATTTACATATTGTCTGTGGCTGTTTTCACATCACAGCTGCTGTATTGAGGAGTTGTGATGGAGATTGTATGATCTGAAAAATTTCAAATTTAGGGCACTTGTGTGTGTGTGTGTGTGTGTGTGTGTGTGTGTGTTGTGGTGGTGGGACTGAATCCAGGGCCTCATGCTAGCCAAGTGCTTTACCAATGAGCTACATCCCCAACCCAATATTGTGGTTCTGTACAGCAAAACAACTTTTTTGGGGCTGGGGTTGTGGCTCAGTGGTAGAGCGCTTACCTTGCACGTGAGAAACCCTCAGTTCGATCTTTAGCACCACATAAAAATTAATAAACAAAATAAAGATGTCCATGTATAACTAAAAAATATTAAAAAAAACAACTTATTGACTCCTATACAGATCATTTTCTAAGAATTACTCTTATTTTAGAGATGCAGAAACAAAAGCCCAAATAACTATAGTAACTTCCTGATGTCATTCATTACATTAGTTGCAAAAGTAATAAAAGAACATATATTCCCTATTTTGAAAGTTTTTCATCTGTAATATACTGTCATCTAACATTTTTTCTAATGTCCACTTAGAAAAAAGGAGTTTTAAATGATATTGGCTAATGGGTCATACCTACCGTGTCGCCTACATTTATTGCTCCATTTTTTTTCCCTTTAATATTGTGATCTTTTCTGAGCAATGTAGTGAATGCTCCTCACAAGGCTGAGAAACACATCAATTATGGGTTAATTAATGTTGATGTTTAAACTCAGAATGGACTGCTGTTAATCAAATGCATGTATTTGATGGGGTTTAATTAGATTCTGAAAGCCTCTTCTGATAAACTCCACTCTATGCTAATGAACCCCATGGATCCCCTTATTAAGCTCTAACTGTTCCTACCTTTCCCCTTTGCACTATTAAACCATGTTTAATTTGTTCACATGATTCCCAGAGTTGTAATAAGGGCCTTATTTTTACACCATGTAATCAGAGGTAGAAATATTCATTCTAATTCTGTACAGTACCTGCATAATGCATGTCACAAAAGATGCTTAGCTAGATGGTTGTTAAGCTTTAAAAGGAAAAAAAAATCATGTTGGCATCAATGGAATGTGGGACTAGTGTAATGCTAAAAATGGTATTTGCAAAAAGAGCAAACAAAGCTTTAAGTTTAAAATATTTGCTTTAAAGTAGCAGAGGGACAGCAGTCATGAAGTTTAAGGGGCACTTGTTCCTCTGCATCTTTTTATCAGTTGGTTAATAAATCTTTACAGGGTTTAATTTACATACAACAAGTTCATAGATTTGGAGTATACAGTTTGGATAATGTCTGAAAAGTGCTGTACCCAGGCAACCATGGTTCTAGTCATGACAGAGAATATTTCCAGTGCTGCAGAAGATTTGCTCATATCTCTTTCCAAACAGCTCCTCTGCTTGGGGGCAACCATTTTCTTATTTTTATCAACAGAGGTGAGTCTGTCCTGTTCTTGAACTCATATAGACAAAACAGTGCAGAATGCACTCCATTTCGTCTGTCTTCCTTGACTCAACATGCTTAACATGCTTTGAGATTCATGCATGATCTTTTATTGTAGCTGGCTTTTTTCTTTCTCAGTAGTCTTCTGTTTTATGAATATGCCACAATTTACTTGTCTATTTTTCTATTGATGGTTTTAAAATCCCCTCTGGGATTTTGGCTTTGGTGAATAAATTTGTTGTGAGCATTTTTTATAAATTTTCTTGTGGGTGTATATATCTAGGATGAAATTGCTCGGTTACAGGATAAGTATATAATTAACATTATAAGAAATTGCCCAGTAATTTCCCAGAGTAATCATATAACCATCTATCTTAAATGTTAACTGTTCAGTTGTGCCTGCAATGATATCTCATAGTGTTTTTTTAAAAACTTTTTTTAGTTGTCAGTGGACCTTTATTTTAATTATTTATATGTGGTGTTGAGAATGGAACCCAGTGCCTCACACATGCCAGGTAAGCACTTTACCACTAGAGCTACAACCCTAATCCTCATGATGTTTTAAATTTGCCCTTTTCTGAGAAGTAAGGATGTTGAACCATTTTTTATGTGCTTATTGGCCATTTGCACATCTTGTTTTGTAAATGTGTTTAATTCTCTTCCTTCTCCTTTTTTTTTTTTTTACATTGGGCTATCGTTCTTTCAATATTTTAACTATGATGGGTTTTTTTAATCAACTACATATATTGCTAATATTTTCTCTCATTCAGTGGTTGGTTAACTTTTCCATGGTTTTAATGTTCTCTTTTGATGGACAAAATTTTTCATTTTGATGAGGTAGAGTTTATCAGTATTTTTCTTTTAGAGTACACAATTTTTTTGCCCTAAGAAATTGTCCCATGGTTATACAAATATTTTCCTATACTTTTCTACAGAAGTTTTACACTCTTAATTTTGTATTAAGGATTACTATATTTATATTCAAGCATCAGTTCAATTTAGTGTATGCCATGAGGTGGATGTTGAGATTCAATTTCTTTCGTAGATATATCCAATTATTTGAATATCATTTGTTGAAAAGATCTTTCATTCCATATTGAACTGCATTTGGTGCCTTTGTGGAAAATGAATTGTGTATGTAAGTGTGGCTCTACTTGCTGTTCTCTATTCCATTCTATTCATCTATTTGGTTAGTTAGAGCTAGTACCATATGGTTTTGATTATTGTAGATTTATGTTCTTGAAATTGGACAGTTCTTGAAATCTTCTAAGATTTTTTTCTTCTTTTTCATTATTGTTTTGATTATTCTAGGTCCTGCATATACACTTTAGATTTGTTGGAATTTTTATAAGATTTAAGTAAATCTGTAGATAAATTTGGGGAGAATTGACACAAATTTTGAGTTTTCTGATTCATGAACATAGTATATCTTTCCATTAACTCAGGTCTTCTTTAATTTCTCTCAGCATTTTTTTTTTACAGTTTTTGATATAAAAGTCTTACCTTTTTTGAATACATTCGTTTTATGTGTGTAGTACTATTTGTGTCAGTTAGCAAATGTGTCAGGCAGCAAATTTTTTTCAAATATCACATGTATAGATTTGAGTTACTTCACTTAGGATCCTTAAATAATGGAGGATTTGTGATTACCTGGCTTAGGTAATGTTTTCACTCATTTTCTTTTTCAGAAATTGGCTAGAAATCCTGACCGTTCATCTTCATAAGACATATTCAGAAGTGGGTGGGAGAATGTAAAATTCTTGGGGTCCAAAAGAGTCTTTGTTACCCAGAGAATGGGGAGCTTATTTTTGGAGGCAAACACAATAAATGTTTACTACCAATTACAGAGCTCAAAACCACGCATTGTCTCATTTAATCCTTTCAATCTATGTATGTGGTGTGACCTGTTTTCATTTTACTAATACAGGCACATGATTTTTGTGGAGTTATAAACTTTGTCTAAGACTTCTTCAAGTGTGCTACTCAGAATCATTTGTATATAAGCAGTTAATAATGCCCACTATAAATGATTCTTGTTTTCTGTGGCCACTATAACATATTACTACAAATTTGATGGTTTAAAGTAATAAAATATATTCTTTCAAACTTCTGGAGACCAGGAGTCTTAAATGAAGGTGTTGGAAAGATGAAAGTCCCTTCAAATCTCTAGAGAATAATTCTTCCTTGCTTCTTCCAGTTCTGATCCATGTAGGTATTCCTTAACTGGATGCATAATTCCAGTCTCTGTCTTTGCCTTCACATGATAGGCTCCTCTTTGGATTTTTATAAAGATACTTGTTATTGGATTTAGGGCCTATCCAGCTAATCCAGGATGATTTCATCATAGTATTCTTAACCTAATTGCATCTACAAATATTATTATCACTTTTTTCAAATATCTCATGTATAGAGCCCAGGGGTTAGGATATGGAATGTCTTTGAGGACTACTATTTAACTTACTACGGGTAGAAATCATATTATTGTTTCTGCTATGGATGCATATTCCACAGTTACAGAAACATGAGCAGATAGTTCATGCCTTAGGACCAGGAGAAAGCTAAATGGATTGGACAGAGATAAAATCAGTGCCATTGGCATTGTTCTTTGCACTTCAGAGAAAATTATACATTGTAAGGAGAAATTTTGTCAAAGAAAAGTGTGTTCAGTTTCTCCTTACAATGTTCCTTGACAGGAATTCAGGTGGGCTTGAGATATGAGATCTAGTTGCATTCCTCTGTGTTTCTTGGTAAAAGTTGGTTTGATTTCAGTTTAAGAGCCCAGTTCCAGGAACAATAGTGTTTCAATCAGCTTTTTTTTTAACTGCTGTGACAAAAAGACCTCACCAGAACAATTTTAGAGGAGGAACAGTTTATTTGGTGCTCTCAGTTTCAGAGGTCTCACTCCATAGGTAGCTAACTCCATTGCTCTGGATCCAAGGTGAGGCAGAACATCATGGTGGAAGAGTGCAGTGGAGGAAAGCAGCTCAGACATGGCCACCAGGAAGCAGAGAGAGCTCTGTTCACCAGGGACAAAATATAAACCCTGAAGTCACACCCCTAGTGACCCACTTCTTCTAGCTACATCCTGCCTAGTTACCACTTAGTCAATTGATTACCACTTAGTCAGTTCCTATCAGTAGGTTAATGAACTGATGAGGCCACGTTTCTCATAATCTAATCACTTTACCTAATCATTGATCCATTTCTCACACATGAGTTTTGAGGGGATACCTCATATCTAAACCATAACAAATGACTTTGGATTTTTCCTGGTTAGTCAGAGGATCAGTTTATAATTGTATCATTGCTGGTTATTTTCTCAGGAGATAAAAAGGATAGTGAGTTAGTATTCAGACTTGCTCAGACAAACAGTGGATCTTTCTCTGCTGGAGGAAGGCATCATTTGAATCCATTTTCTCCAGACTGCATCAAAGGAAATCAGATTATAGACTCCTTGTACGCACTTATATCAGTGTGCTGGAAATTACAAAGTGGCTCCTCATCCAGCCTTAGAGTTAGCAAAGCAGCAGAGAGTTGGTTTATCACCTTCATTATTAAAAAAAATGATTATCCACCTTCATAGAAGCTCATTTGCTGTTATTCATCAAGCATATCTTAGTTCCATACTTATGTGTGATTCTGTGATTTCATTTTTTTCCAGGGTATAGTATAATGTGATTCTCTCTCATTCTCAATTTTATGAAATAATGAGGTGGAAGAAGATGTATCAAGGTTATTAAGTCCTTTCCCAGTTTTGAGATAGACTTAAAACTTACTCTTCTTAACACATCAAGATGATTTATCTGTGATTACATAGGCAATTCAGGCAAAATACCTGTTCTCTTGCTCTCACTATCTAGACTTGCCCGTGATTGCCTATTTAATGAAAGGCAGTAATTTTAACAATTGTGTTAAATTTAACATCCTATAAAACACACAAGTCATTGGCAGCATCAATGCTGCTTGAGTATTTAATAACAGGAACTAATGCTTTATGGCACTTCACGGCTTACAGAGCACTTTCTACTTATTATACTATTTAGGCTTTGTGAGATGGATTGTATCATATCTATTTTAAAAACAAGGCAAGTGAGGATCAGAGTAATTAAATTTTTAATAGATGCAAACATTGACATTGACAAAGCTGGTTAAAGCTAGAATCAGAATTTGGACATATGTCCTCTTTTATACAGTATGAATTCTTCTAATTTAGGCACAATTGTTCAAACAGTTGAAAGCAAGGACATAGGTAAATGATCAGTACCAACTGTGGCATTTAAGATGGTTGGGATTTTAAGGGTCATCTATTCATATTTTTATTTACACAATTGAGGTTGGAGATACTCTCACAATTGTTGAAAACCTCTAGACTTAGAGAGGGCTGAGCTTACAGTGACAAGTGCTTCAGCCTCTTTTATAGGTAGTCCATGAGGTTGGGATTCAGCGAAGGCATTGAGCTTCCCCAGGGTCACGAAGCTTATGGCAGAGTAGGGAGTTTGGTTCCATATCTCATATCATCCAGTCCTCTACTCAAATAGCATCTGAGCATTTAGAAAAATTTCATGTACTGGTTTATTTTAGGTTTCAGATAGGTTTTCTTATAAAACAATTTTTAAAAATGCTCATTAAAAGCAAAGGTAGTTTGTAGATTCCTACATAAGCCATGGAATACTCTCAAGAAACATAAAGTTGTATCAACTGTGATTCTCTCTGAACTGATCAAGTACTACAGAGAGGTGTATAAACATTGGCCATCATATCTAGCCACACAGAGACTTTTGTCAAAATTGCCAATATAGAAATGAAATGACCTGTGTATTTTCTGTCAAACACATAAGTAATCATTAAATAGAAACACAAATAGGTAATGAGAAACTTTATCAATTGTAAATTATAAATATCTTTATTAGAAAATTCCTGGGTCAAAGAGAAAAGTCAAAATCACATTTACTGAACACTTAGAAAATATAGATGCTTCTAAGAAGTATCTATATTAGTAGCCACTTCTAAGAAGGAATAAGATGCAACTGAAGTGGTACTGAGTGGGAAATTTATAATCTTAAATATTTATATTAGTATAAGAGAAAGAAAAAATGAATTAATAATATTAGTAAAAATTCCTTAACATGGTAAATTTATGTTGTGTGTATATTGTCACAATTAAAATTGAAAGTTAAGAAAGGAAAAAACATTAAGCATTCATTATAGGAATTTAAATAAGTCTAATACAACTCAGTAAAAGAATAAATTATAATGTTATACATAATCATTACTTATTGTTAATTAATTATATAATCAATTAAGAGAAAGAGAAAGAAGGAGTGACATCACCAAGATGACAGAGTAGGAGGTCTCCAGCTCCTAACCTCCCAGTAACAATAATTTGGCAACCATTAATGGACTTAGTGCTTTTGTGGGAACTTTGGGTTTCAGGCAGGAGGTGTTTGAAACTCTGATGTAGTCTAAACCAAGAAGGACTGTTTTTGAGAAGGTAGGCCTGTACCCAGGTGGACGGCTTGCTGACCATGGTCTTAGCCTTTGACCTGGAAATGGCTTTGTTTGCCTGTGTATTTGGCTCCAACACTGTTTGGTCTTATTTTCACACCAGATTTGGGAAGTTTGGGTTGTTTTTTTTTAAAAAATAATCTTTCTGTCTTTCTTTCTTCTTCCTCTAAAAGTTCTATAATGCATACAGTTGTTTGCTTGATAATATCCCATTAATCCCCCTAGGCTTTCTTGATTTTTTTTTTCCATTTTTTTTTCCTCCTCTGATTGAATAATTTCAAATGGCTGGTCTTTGAGTTTGCCGATTCTCCCACTTGATTGAGTTTGCTGTTGAAACTCTTGATTGCATTTTTAATTTTAGTCATTGTATTATTCAGCTGCAGAATTCTTTTCAGTTCTTTTTCATGTTGTCTCTGTTCAACTTCTCATTTTGTTCTTGTGTCATTTTCCTGATTTCATTAAATTATCTACCTGTGTTATCTGGTAGTTCACGGATGTTTAGAGCAATCATTTCAGATTCTCTGTCAGGCAGTTTGTGGCACTCCATTTCTTTGGGGGTGGTTACTGCCAGTGATTATGGTCTTTTGGTGGTATCATATTTCACTGATTTTTTAAAATATACCTTGCATTGTTGTACTGGGTCTTTACATTTGAAGAAGTTGTCAGCAATTCCACACTTAATGGACTGGCTTCTATAAGATCTAGTGGCTTGGGGCTCCAAGTTGTGTGGGTGTGGAATAGCTCCTGGAGGATGTGTTAGCTCAGATGTCTTGAGTCCATAATATTGGCTACTGCATAGTTCTTGGCAGAAAAAAACTGCAAGGGGTCTATGATGGTTTCAGGGGATACTGGAATTGTGAGTCCTCAGCTGCTCCTCTTGGTCTTCCAGAAGTACTCCTTGGGTGGATTGGGATCAGGGCCAGTGGTATTTACACACATGGAAGTGGGCACTGGCAACAGGGGTTAAGATTGGTCACACATGTGTACACGGCTCCAGGGGTAAGGACTGGTGGTGTGCATATGGAGAGGGGGCCTGTTGCCACTGGTGAGGGCCAGGACCAGTTATAGGTGTTTAGTGGCTCCAGGGGGTCCTGGAACCAGGGTATGTTGGCTGGGGTAGTTCTAGTGGGAGAAGATGGTGGGTAGAGATGGTAACCCGGGTGGACAAAATGTTCCAGGAAGACAACAGTTGTGAGACCCACAGTGGCAAAAGATGCACATGGTCTGTAGCAGCTTTGCTGGCTGTTGGTTTCCTCAACAGAAAAAGCTTGCTAGAGTCTGCTTTGGTTACATAATGGTGATCATAGCAGGGTCCTTGGTGGTGAAAGCTGGGGAGGGGTTTCTGTTATTTGCAAGGGCTGTTGACTTCCTCAGTGGTAAAGGCTATTGGGTCCTCCAAAGAGCAGGCCACTGGGAGCTGCTGGATCACCTGATGGATGGCTGATATCAAGAGCCCCCAGTAGCCTCTTTGCCCCTGGCCATCTTCAGACATCTCAGCTATGCTGTCTCTGTAGCCATCTGAATGGGGTGAAACCAAAGTTGGTTCTCTGAGAAGTACTCTGAAGGGTTAGGGAAGACAGACAGTTATCATGTTCTCCTTCTCCTCCACAAGGGGACTTCTTGGGCCGAGGAGATCCCTCTCCGCACTGAGCTGTGCCAGCCCTGAATTTTTCCTCTACTGTATTGCTGCAGCATCTTGACTGGACTCCTGAGATCTCAGAACTATTTTTGTCCGTGGATAGCTATCTTATTGTTTTTTTTTTTATGAGTGGAGAACAAAGGCTGGGGGGCTGCTGCTTTCTTCACCTTTGACCAGAATCAGCCTTTTTATTCTGGAAGGCAAAAACCCACTATTGCCTGAGAGGAGATATTTTAAATCTGAGAGCCAGCAGAGCAGATGCCTTGAAACCGTATGCTTGTGCAAAAGTCAATACTATGGATTTCATTAATGAGATCATTTTCCAAAGTGAGAAGCCAGTTTCCTTTGTGAGAACAAAGGATTTATTTTGCTTCTGTGGCAATATAGGATCTCCTATAACCTTAGTAAAGGAAAGCAATTCTGGGAAAATGGGGCATGATGTTCGAAGATTGTTGGAAATGGAAAAGTGCTTACAGAGATATTTAAGTGGTAGATTAAACCTACAAGTACAGTAACTGAGAAGAGGTATTTCTCAAGGAGGTCCTTCCTTTTAGACAGTCTAGATTTGATATTGTCAACTTGGGGAGGGAATTTATTTAGTATGCATTTTTTCCTGCTGCCACATTACCTACTGCTGTATATAGGTCATACAGTAATGCACGTTATGAATTAAGTCAGTATTTACTGAACACAAATACTATGGTGATCACTTGGGATGAAGCAGAGAACATTTTTGTCATGGTAAACATACTACATATGAATTTACTGATACTCCAAGTACTACAGGCAAGAGTTACCTGGTAACAAAAGCTTCTACTCTATTCATGGAGGTCATGAAGTGTTTGATAAAGAGGTGATTTTTGAGTTGAAATTTGAATAAGAGCCACACAGTTGGCAAGGAAAGGGAAAGGTATTCATGATAGAGGGAAAGGTTAAGTTCAAAGGCCATGTGGTGGGAGGGAGCTAGGGGAAGAAATGGGATGGAAAAACCTGATGTGGCTGGAATGCAGAACATGGGGGAAGGTAAGAAGTATGAGATGAGGTTTTGTGAAGAGGTAGAAGTTAATGCCTTTCATCTGTCCATCGAAGAATCTTAAACCCAATCACTATCTTTAGATAAAAGAGAAAACTATGGGTTGACAGTATCAGATTTGTGCTTTGAAATGTTTCCCTGTTTGCTATTATGGAGAGCCAGTACAAGAAAATTAAGATAGTGTGGGTCAACTAGTTATTTTCCTCTGAATGCATAAGGATCCCCAAAAGCACCATGTGGGCAGGGCTAGGATTTCTACCTTTATTAAAACTTTGGATTAGATAGTAAATTAAACCTTTAAAGTTCACTATTAGTATTGTTTTGTAGTGGACCCATCCTTTGAACAAAACATTCAGCTTCATAAAAAGTGATACGTAGTAAGCTTCTCTGGCCCAGGTAATGACAGGTTTGGTGGAAAGACTCTATCTGTGATGACTAAATTTAATGTAGCCACTTGAATGAGTCATGGCACCCAGATATTTGATCAGCTTTTTTTCTGGATATTTCTATGAGGGTGTTTTGGGTGAGACTTTGAGGAAAGAAGATTGCCCTTCATAAAGAATGTGGGCCTCATCCATTCAGTTGAAGGCCTGAATGGAAAAACAAGAGCAACCTCCCTGAGCAAGAAGGAAGATGTGGTAGGCGGCCTTTGAACTTGTACAAGTCAGCTCCTCTCTGGGTATGAAGCTTGCTGGCCCACCAGCAGATTTTGGACTGCCAGCTTCTGTGTTATATAGTGTGTCCAAAAAGCTCATGTCTGAGACAATACAAGAATGTTCAGAGGTGAAATGATCAGATTATGAGAACCTTAACCTGATTCACTGGGTGGAAACTGTAAGCAGGTAGAGTGTGACTGGAGGAGGTGGGTCACTGGGGGTGTGCCTTTGGATTAGATGGTAACCCTCATAACTTACTACTATTTTCAGTTTTAGTCTAATCATGTTACTGTATAACACAGCTCAGCTGCAGATGAATTGAGGAAATTGACTTCTTTGGTATGCTTATAAAATTTACCACATTTCTGACCTGCAAAAAATAGCAATTACCTCATCACTTATATTAGCAATGTTTCATTTCTGACCTGCAATAAATAAGAGCAATTACCTCATCACTTACATTAGCAGTGTTTCTTAACTATTTGGGTCTTGGGGTATCTATGATAATTTGATGAGCCAGGTGCAGTGGTGCACACCTGTAATCCCAGTGACTTAGGAGGCTGAGGCAGGAGGATTGTAAATTTGAGGCCAGCCTCAGCAACTTAGTGAGGCCCTAATCAATTTAAACTCTTTCTCAAAATAAAAAATAAATTCTGGGGATGTGACTCAGTGGTTAAGTGCCCCTGGGTCCAACTCTAAGTACCCCTTCCAAAAAAATCTGATGAGTATTGAAGCTATGGGCCCTCTTCTTCCTAAATGGCCTGAGCTTCCACATACTTGTGAATGCCATCTTAAAAAACTCCTGTTTTAGGGAATATTATTTATTAATGCAAATTTTATTGGTGGTGGTTATGATAGAATAGAAAGCATTCTGTTCATGGATCCTGAAGACCTGGTTCTTGTCCTAGTTTTGCCACAAACTACTTGACATATTTTAAGCGAATGAATTCTTTTTTTTTTTTTTTTTTTTGGTACTAGGGATTGAACTCCAGGCAGTTGACCACTGAATGACATCTTCATACCTATTTTCTATTTTATTTAGAGACAGGGTCTCACTGAGTTACTTAGTGCCTTGTGTTTGCTAAGGCTGGCTTTGAACCTGCTATCCTCCTGCCTCAGCCTCCAGAGCTGCTGGGATTACAGGCCTGTGCTTCCATGCCCAGCCATGAATTCACCTTAATATAGTTTTAATTTCAGGCTGGGGCTGTAACTCAGTGGCAGAGCGCTTGCCTTGCACATGTGAGGCACTGGGTTCGATCCTCAGCACCACGTAAAAATAAACAAGTAAGATAAAGGCATGCTGTCCATCTACAACTAAAAAAAAATATTAAAAGAAAAGTTTGAATTTCTGAAGCTGTGAAATGGGGATGACAGTGGTGCTGAAGGCCATTATCACTATTAACTTAGATCATACATGTGCAGAACTTTGCAGGCTCTAAAGGTCAATCTGCATGTAAGATGAGGGTGTCTGTTCATTAGGCAATCTTGTTGGTTGCTTTGGAAGACCTTGCTTAAAGGCATGGGGCACAGGAGAGATGGATTTTGTAAAGGGAAAGTGTAAGTCCTTGCAGTCTTTGCTGCTGCAGGCAGTGCCCAGGAAATTATAGACATGGGAACAGATAGTAGGCAAAAGAGAAAACACCAAGGTACTGACAGACAAGAGGATAGAGCCATGT
Organism: Urocitellus parryii; assembly: GCF_045843805.1. Classification (NCBI taxonomy): domain Eukaryota; kingdom Metazoa; phylum Chordata; class Mammalia; order Rodentia; family Sciuridae; genus Urocitellus; species Urocitellus parryii. Next base: position 10,188,927 of record NC_135546.1, read on the forward strand.
TAAAAGATAACTTCTTTTTCCTATTTATCATACAACTGGCCATAGTTCAGCTACTTGTGAGAGGTGACCTAGAACTGGGAGCCTGGGTGGGGTCAGAATTCTACTATGATTACTTCACCAGTGAGAGATCTAAGGTCCAGATAGGCTGGCCTGTTTACAGTCACATGCTAGCTCACTAGAGGTGTCCCACTGACTCCTCATCTTGTGGCTTTTATATTGTGCTGAGATGCAGGCATGAGAGGTTATATGGTGTAGTGCTGAGAGCACAGACTTCAGCAATGGGCTTGTCAAATTCCATCACCCTGAACTTGGAAGACGTTGCTGTCTCCTATAGCAGTCATGTCAGCCAACCATGGTCAACTCTGCTGGGTTCTTCAGTGTCACCATCGATGGTGAGCCCATGGGCCATGTCTCCTTGGAGCTGTTTGCAGACAGAATTCTAAAGACAGCAGAAAACTTCATGCTTTGTGCACTGGAAGGAAAGGAATTGGCTATAAGGGTTCCTGCCTCCACATAATTATTGCAGTGTTTATGTACCAGGGTGCTGACATGTCATAATGGCCCTGACAGCAAGTAGTTCATTTACAGGGAGAAATTTGGCGCCAGTGGGAACTTTACCCTGAAATATGCATGTTCTGGCATCTTGTCGATGGCCAAATGCTGGACCAGTTACAAATGATTTTCAGTTTTTCATCTACACTGCCAAGATTGAGTGGTTGGAGTCTTGGAGAAGGTGAAAGAGGTCACCAACATCATGGAAGCCTCAGAGGGCTGTGGGTCCAGCAAAGGCAAGAGCAGCAGGATGGTTACCATGGCCAGGCTTGGATATTCTAATGCCTTTGGCTGTTTTTTTTTTTTTTTGGTATTGGGGATTGAACTCAGGGACACTTGACCACTGAGCCACATCCCCAGACCTATTTTGCAATTTATTTTGAGATAGGGTCTCACTGAGTTGCTTAGCACCTTGCTTTTTTGAGGCTGGCTTTGAACTCGAGATCCTCCTGCCTCAGCCTCCAGAGCCACTGGGAATGCACCAAACATGCTAGGCATGTACCATTGTGCCTGGCCTTGACTGGTGTTTATCTTGACCACAGAAGACCATTCCTTCTGTGGTTCAGGAGAGAATCCCTCCACCCCATGTGCTCACAATATCCTGTAGTCTTTGCACTCTCACTGAAATTCTTTGAGATTTTTTGTTTTCCTTATTCTCTTCCAAGTGTAACTGGATTACAGAGTTAAATTCATAATTATGAATAAAAAGTATATAAAAATCTTAAAAATCCCAGTGCTCCCATTTACTAGATATCTGATTATAGACAAGTCACTTTGACTAAAGGTGCTTCAATTTCCTTTTTTATAAAGTGCAGATAATAAACCATACATACCTCAGAGTTATCATGGGGTTTAAAGTGTATATGTCAAGTGTTTAGAAACTGTGCCTGACTTATAAGTACCATTTAGCTAAAGTTAAAAGAGTGCATGTTAGTTTGAGAAATTGCGATTGTAGAGGACCTTCTGGTGAGAAGTTGTGAGAGTAGAAATTGAGTATGGTAGGAGCTTGGTAAGCATAATGGACCCCTCATTTACCCTTAATAGAAATGGTGATCATGGCTTATCTCATGTGCTTAACCTCACCCTTCAGATCTCAACTCAAATGTCACCTCTTCTATGAGGTCATCCCTCCTTGTTGATGGCTTTCCTTCACTACCTGCCACTAACATTTTGTCCTGTGATCCTGAGTCTTCCCCTTGTAACAGCACAATCTGGAATTCTCTTTATTTACTCATCTACTCATTCTTTGGATGCCTTCCTCACCAGAGTGTGAGGACAGGGACCTTCTCTGTCTTCTTCATTTCTGACATCATCATGCCTTGCACAATTCCGGATGTGCAGAAGATGTCTAGTTCCTGTTCTGGCGTGTGTGTCATGCACAGCAGGAGACTTCTGGGTTATCTAGAAGTTCATATGATAGGGAGCATGATTAGATTTGAACTTTAAAATTTAGGCATTCATTGCTATTGGCCCTCTCTCTGTGACATTTTTCCCCCTGCATGGGGAGATTTTTATTAGCAGAGAACTTACTTGCCTTCAAGCCTATGTGTTATGATTTAGATGAGAAGTATCTCTCAAAAGTTCATGTGTGAGACAATGCAAGAAAGTTTGGAGGTAAAAATTATTGGATTGTGAGAGCCTTACCTATTAATGCCCTTGAATGGGTTAATTGCTTGGTAACTGTAGACAGGTAGGTTGTGGCTGGAGCAGGTGGGTCACTGGGAGTATGTGTTTGGGGTTTATAATTTGTCCCTGATGAGAGAAGTACCCTCTCTGCTTCCTGGTTGCCCTGTCCTGAGCTGCTGTCCTCCTCCACACACTTCCTCCATGATCTTCTGCCTCACTTCGGGCCCAGAGAAATGGAGGTGACCATTTGTGGGCAGAGACCTCTGAAACTGTGAGCACAAAATAAACTTTTCCTTCTCTAAAATTGTTCTTGTAAGATTTTTTGGTTACAGCAGTGAAAAAAAGTTGAGTAAAACACTGATTAATTATTCCTATGTATTCTGCATTACATAGCAATAGCTAGCATCTACCTCTCAACTCACCATCTGAAAAGAATCATTCTCTCTCTGCCACAGGCATGGATTATTTTAGTGCTTTATTTAATTAATTTATTTGTTTTCTTGATAGATGAAAGGTACCAATGCAGAAAATTTCAGACAGAGCTATTTATGGCTGGCTTGTCCCTCACTTCAAGCTGTTTGTAAACACTGCATTATTTTCGCCTTCTAATTATAAACTGATTAACGTAGAGCACATAAACATGATAGAGAGGGCACAGCAGATCACCAAAATGTGAGCTTGTTTAGCTAAAGAGAGACTGCACTGGCTTTTATGATACAGAAAGAACAGGCATAATAAATTGCAGTACTACCTTGAAATTAAAAATTTCATTCACAAATCAGTGGCCCTGAGAAAAACGCTCTGACAAGTAATTACGAGGTAATAAAATTTGAGGACATTTAATCCATTTTGGAGGTTGGACTCATTTTGCCATTTTAATTCAGATTTTGGGCCTCTCAGAATGCGCTGTATGTATCTTAGGCTTTGATGAAGGAGTTCTTGTAGCTGTGCTGGCTGGCTGCAGGTCTCTTGGCCTTCACTTTTCTGGTATGTTGTAGAAGGTTTGCCTGATGAAATCGAATTACTTCTGCTTCAGAGGAAAGAGCAAGGCATCAGCTTCGACCAGGGCTAGAAAAAATGATTTTGTCTGGGACTTTAACAGGAATATCATATATAGCTCCAAGGGGTTAGAGAAGTTTTTAAAAGGAAGTTAGATGGCATTAGAGCCTGAGGGAGGATGGAATAGTAGTGAAAATGGGCTGCCATAGCAATCAGGATACCTAGGGTGCAACCTCAACTGTTTCTTACCAGGTTTGTTACCTCGAGCCAGTTCTATTCCTGGTATAGGACTGAATGATTTCTAAATTTCTTCCTAGATATTTCTTTCTAAGACCAAGTATATAGTCAAGTGTTCTGTTCAGTGCTCATATGGAAGAGTCCTTGTTCAAAAACTAACCATGCTTAAACTTTAGTGATATTTGAATGCAAATATAGGGGAGACAAAACCACAAACCAACAATCAGGACCCAAATAGGAGTAGCTGGGGGTGGGGCAGGGCTCAGATCCTACCCATGGACATCCACTCCTACAGCAAAAACAGAATTAACAGAAAGACTGTGGACACTACATCTATGAAGGATCTCAATGTAGATTGTTTCCACATCATTTTAGAATATACAGTTTTTTTTAGTCATAGATAGATGCAATACTTTTATTTATTTTTATGTGATGCTGAGGATAGAACCCAGTGCCTCACATGTGCGAGGCAAATGCTCTACCATTGAGCCACAACCCCAGCTCCAGTGTTGTTAAGTGAAGAAGAGCAATCACAGGGGGTGTACATCACATACCCTGCTGTATATAACACAATTGCTGACTATAAGAAGGACCCCACTCTTGTGAGACCTACAGGGAAAGTGGGATCCTGAAACTCTGACACAAAATACAGTGTATCAAAATACATTAATCATGGCCATAGAACTACCAGGGAAACTATACTACAAAACCCACTTGAAAATACATTGAAGAATTCACAACAACCCTATATGCTAGAATACTTTGTTAAGATGAGGCTATGCCTTAAAAATGCCAACACGTGAGTGTAAGAAAAATCTACCCTAACAGATTCATAAAACCCAACACGCAAATGCAAAAAATACGAAAAAACAAGGTAACAAGGCTTCTGAAGTTTGTAATCCATTAGCAATAGACTCCAAAGACATGGAAGTGGATGAAACACCTGATAAATAATTTGAATCAATGATTACAAAAATATTCGATGAATTCCAAGAGAACACAGAAAAACAATCGAATGAATTAAGGAAGTCAGTACAGGATATGAATGAGAAATTGAAAAAGAACCAATCAGAAATTTGGAAAATGAAAGGTACAATAAATCAAATAAAATGCTTAATTGAAAGTCTGTCTCATAGAGTAGACCACGCAGAACACAGAATCTCAAAGCTAGAAGACAAAATGGCCAGCATTGCATATTCAGAATGTATTAAAGAAAATAAGTAACCATGAACGGAATATACAACAACTCTGGGACAACATTAAGAGATCAAATTTAAGAATCATTAGAATAAAAAGTATTGTGAAACACAGGCTTATGTCATGAATAACCACTTCATGGAAATAATAACAGAAAAGTTTCTAATCCTTTGGAATGAGATGGACATGAAGATACAGGAGGCATTTAGAACCCCAAATAAGACCAAAAAAGAACCTTGCTCTCTGCTTCCTGTCCATGATAAACTGGGATTCTTTCCTTTGTTGCACCCTTGAGACCAAAGACAATGAAGAACAACAGTTTGGAGATAGGCAGTTTGGAAAATGAACTGCAGTTGGTAGGATAAGGAGAGAGAAAGTTTTACATATGCTAAATAGGATCAGAAACAAGTAATGATTGGATGGTTTGGGAAAACACTAGATTCAACATTTTTAAGATTGATAGGACTTGATGACTACCCTAAGTGGAATGAAGGGAAGTATAGAATATCAAATATGGTTTCAGGATTTTACTTTGGAAGAAAAATTAAGAGAATTGAAGATGAAAGAAATGATAATTTCACACACTTGGATATAATGTTTTTTAAAATATATTTTTTAGTTGTAGGTGGACACAATACCTTTATTTTATTCATATATTTTTATGTAGTGCTGAGGATCAAACCCAGTGCCTCACACATGCTAGGGAAGCACTCTACTACTGAGCCATGACTCCAGCCCGGATATAATATTTTAAAATATATTCTGAGTGGTGCTGGCTTGTGAAGAGCAGAATATAGAATAGTTTTAAAGGAAAGTATATTTTGGAATGAAAGTTGAAAAAGAATAGAAAGCAATAAATGTAAGTATTTTCTCAAGTGAAGTGGTTAAGGGAAGTAAGAAACAGTAACAGAGAAAGGTTTTTTTGTTGTTTTGATGCAATCTGGGTTTTATGCAAGTCAGTTCTAAGATGGCCCCTAATGAGTCTTAACCTTGTGTAATTCCTTCCTGTTTACATATGAATACAACCTGTCAATACAACAATATGTCACCCTCATCATTATGGTACATGGAACTTTATGGTAAAAAGGTGATTACACTGGATGTGTCTGACTTAACCCCATAAGAAGTCCCCTAAACCATAGTTCCTTCATCTGGATTCAAAAGAGAAAATCAAGAGAGACGAGTTCTTACTGGCCTCGGAGAAATCAAACATCCATGCTGTGAATTCCTATGGAAAAGTCACATGGCCAGGAACTGGAGGCAGCCTCTAGGAACAGCCCCTATTTTCAACTAGCAAGAAAACTGGTATCTTTGTCCTGCAACCTTGAAGAACTAAATGTTGCCAGCATCCTGTATAAGCTTGGAAGAGCAGCCTGAACATCAGATGAGATGGCAGTTCTGGCTAATAATTTTATTTCAGTCACGTAAAAAGCTGAGCAGAGAACACAACCGAGTGGTATGAGTGTTCTGACCAACACCAGTGTTCACATGTCCTAATGTTTTCTGAAAATGCACATGCAGTACCCATTAGCTATAATGGAACTTGCATGCATCAAGAAGAGATCAGAACTCACTGTCTAGTATTGGTCTTGTGTGGGACTGAGAACCCCTGGTCTACTTTGTGACAAGTTCCTTAACAAGTTATTTGTGTACCTTGTTTATCATCAGGGAAGACCATTCACACCTTGGACATAGAGAAGCCAACCCTTTCCAGATGGCCACCTGTCTTGCACATGGCCCAAAACATGGGACTTTGCTTTCTCATGTAGACAAATGTTTTTACAAGCATTGTTGATTGTGCTTTGTGGAAGAATTTCAATACAGATAAAAAAGCAATTACAGTACAATGAAAACAAAAACAAACCTTTCCATGACACAGTATGATTAAAATGTCTATCATATAGAGCAAGGATAGAATTTTAAAAGCCTCAAGAGAAAAATGTCAAGCCACATTTAGAACCAAGGTAATTAGAATTAATTCTGATTTCTTGGCATAAACCCCAAAACCCAGGAGGGTTTGTAATGATGTGTTCTAAGCCCTGAAAGAAAAAAAAAAACTGTCAATGAACACTGCTGTTATCCAGTAAGCAATTATTGAGAATCAATGAAGAAACAAAATCTTTCCAAGATAAGTAGAAATTAGAAGAATGCATGACTAGTAATCTGGTACTGCAGAAAATACTTAAAGAAATATTACACACACAGGAAAATAAAAAAAAAACAAACTCCAGAGCTTGTAAATGGACAAATCTTATTTGAAGAGTGGCTAGATAAATGACAAATGGGACCAAATTAAAGATTAGGAATAAAGGAAAACAGCAGGGATTAACAAAAATATCTCTATAATATTACTGAATGTAAATGGTCTTAACTTGCCAGTTAAGACATACGTTGGCAGAATGGATTAAAAAACAAGACCCAACTATATATTCCACAGAGATTCATCTTATAGGCAAAGATAGCCACAGACTGAAAGTAAAAGGATGGAAATTGATAAACCATGGAAATGAAGGCTGAAAATAAGCAGCAGAAGCAACTCTCATAGCCAGCAAAGCAGTGCTTCAAGCCAAAATTAATCAGAATAAACAAAGGTCATTTCATACTGCTAATGTAAACAATCCAACAAGAAGATAAAACAGTAGTAAATACTTATATCCCAAATGTTGCTGCACATAATTACATAAAACACATTACTTAAAGACTTAGACTCAAGTACAATAATGTTTAATGATTTCAACATACTTCTCTCACCAATAGGTAGGTCATCTAGACATCAACTCAATAAAGACTATTCAGACCTAAAAACATTATAAATCAAGTAGACTTAACAGATATCTGCAAAATATTTTATACAGCAACAGCCAGATATATAAATACTTGGAGATTGAAAAATACAATTTTGAATGTTGAATGGGTGATAGAAAAAAATCAGAGAAGATTTTAAAAGTTCTTAAAATCCAACAAGAGAAATGATACAACATAACAGAACCTATAGGACACAATGAAAGCTTCATTTTACCCAATCTTTAAAGATGAACTAATACCAGTGCTCCTCAAATCATTCTATGAAATAGAAAGGGAAGGATCACTTCCAAACTCTATGCATATAAACTGGATAAGGACATGAAGGAAAGACAATTACAGACCAATATCCTTGATGATCATATATGTAAAAATTGTATACAACAATTGCAAACTGAGTTCAATAGCACATTAAAATATCATACACCATGATCACATTGGTTTCATTCCAAGGATTCAAGGATGGCTCGACATATGCAAATCAATAAGTGTAATATACAAATAGAATCAAGGACAAAAATGACATGATAATTTTGGTGAATGAATAAAAAGTCTTTGGATGAATTCATTTAAAAAACCTTGAAGAACCTAGGCATATAAGGAACTTACATTGATATCATAAAGGCAAATGCATGACAAACCCAAAGCCAGCATCACACTGGGGAAAAACTGAAAGAATTTCCTCTATAATCAGAAACAAGACAAGGATATCCACTCTCACCACTTGTATTCAATATATTACTAGCAAGTTGGCCAAAACAATTAGGCAAGAAAAATAAAAGTGATAAAAATAGGAAAGAATTAAGTCAAATTATCACTGTTTGCAGATGATATGATTCTATTCTTAGAAGACCTTTAATGCTCCACTAGAAAATTTCTAGATCTGATAAAAAATTTTCAGAAAAGTAGTAGGAGATAAAATCAACAGATAACCCTAACCCTAACCCTAACCCCACAAAAATTTGTAGCTTTTTATGCACTAATGGTGAACCCCAGTCAGAATGGAAATCATCAAAAATACAAATAACAATTAATGCTGGTGAGCATGTGGGAGAAAAGGAACTCTTATATAATGTTGGTACAGTGTAAATTAGTGAATCCATTATGGAAATAAATATGATATTCCTCAAAAAAATAAAAATAGAACTACTATGTGATCTAGCTGTATAACTACTTGTTGTTTATCCAGAAGAATTAAAGTCAGCATACTTAAGAGATACCATACATACACATATTTATCATAGCACAGTTCATAGTAGCCAACTTATAGAATCAGCCTACATGTCTATCAGTAGATGAATGGATAAGGAAAATGTGGTATACAAACATAATGGAATGTTTCATCAGCCCTAAAGAATGAAATTATGTCATTTTTGGATGGAACTGGACATCATCATGTTAAGAGAAATAAGCTAGACTCAGAAAGACAAGTATTTTCTCATACATGGGAGTCAGAGGAGGGAAAATCATGAATGTAGAAAGGAGACCATTAGTATAAAGGAAGGAGGTCAGCAGGAGGGGAAAGGGGTGGGTAAGTGGAGGTATTAGAAGTGAAACTGATCAAATCATATTATATGCATGTATGAATATTCCACAGTGTAACCCAGTATGCTGTATAATTAGTATGAATCAATAAAAATAAAAGAATTAAATACAATGTCCAGCTGGGTTACAGAGATTTTTGATAATTTATTATTGAATAAGCAATTACACAGAAAAGTGGGTATAATATTATCAAGTTTCATAAAACAAATGTAGATTTAAAAAAAAGCACAGACTGGGTATGGGGCACACCTGTAATCCCAGCGGCTTGGGAGGCAAAGACAGGAGGATGGCAAGTTCAAAGCCAACCTCAGAAACAGCAAGGTGCTAAGCAACTCAGTGAGACCCTGTCTCTAAATAAAATATGAAAAAGGACTAGAAATGTGGCTCAATGGTTGAGTGCCCCTGAGTTCAATCCCGAGCACCCCCAGCACCCCCTAAATAAAAGAATAGGGGATGATTTGGGAGGAACAGAGGTCAGTTCCTCAGTTTTGGCCCTGAGTGAATATTTAAGCAATGGTGACTGTTTATTTTACTACATATTTTTGTGGCATTTATTTAGCATACTCTTAGTAGACTAACTATTGGCCTCAAAATTTAAACTCATCTGCTGTGATTTGATCTTCAAGACTAGTCTACTACTTTAAGACTAGTCAACTTTAAGACTAGTCAACTTTCTGTGTGGTGCAATTAAAATTGCTCTCAGAGTCACCCCTAATTGGATTGTGTTAGTCAGCTTTCTATTACTGTTAGAAAATATCACAGAAAATAAGTTATAAGGAGGAAAGGTTTATTTCAGAGGTTTCAGTCCATGGTTACTTGGCCTTGTTCTCTTTGGGCTTTTGTGAGGGAGCACATCATGGTGGGGAACGTGTCGCAGAGAAAACTGCTCTCCTTATGGCAGGAAGCAAAAGGAAGTTTTCCAATAGCTCCTTAAAAGGTACATGAACAATGACCTAACTTCCTCCCTCTAGGTCGCACCTCTACAATTTCTCTGTCTACACCACAAGCTGGAGACAGAGTTTTTAACACATCACCTTTGTAGTTAGGAGGAGGGGAAGTTTGCATGAACTGGGTAATGAGGAACTTTTATTCTTTTTTTTTTTAAAGTATGTTCATGCCAATTTATGCCATTATACATGTACTTTTTTTTATACCTTTATTTATTTATTTTTATGTGGTGCTGAGGATCAAACCCAGGGCCTTTCATGTGCTAGGCGAGCACTCTACCGCTGAGCCACAACCCCAGCCCATACAATTTTTAATACACATATATACAACAATTTTTCATATCTCTGTTTGTATATAAGGTAGGTTGACACCCAATTCAAGTCTTCATACATGTACTTTGTGTAGTGATGACCATCACATTCCACCATCCTTGCTAATCCCCTTCCCTTTCCCTTTCCTCCCACCCATCTTCCCTATCTAGAATTAATCTAATCCTCCCATGCTCTCCCTCCCTACCCCACTATGAGTCATCCCCCTTCAAAAAAACAAATGCTGAATGTTTTCTCTCATGTAAGGGGGGTGAATTTTTATTCTTTTATGTGACATTGCAAATTATCATTCATTTAAAAATATGAAAATTTTCTTGATAGACCTTATGCAAAAAACACATTGAGGCTCTCCCTCATAAATCAGTGAGATAGATGAAGTAGGTATTTTCCCTGTTTTATAGGAAATTGGACCACAAAGCCATAACTGATCGCCTAATTAACAAATTAACTGTGTTTAACTAGCATAACTTCTCCAAAACAGGACCCTTTAAGATGTATTAAGAACTATGTAATGTTTTGAACGACCAACAATAAAAAAAAAAAAAAGAGTAGAAGAAGATGCTTTAAATAGTTATTCCCAGACAACAGATGTTTAGGTGGACTGTCCCTGGCAAATGGAGATGTATGCTGAGTCTAGATTTATTTGCATCTTTGTGATTGATGCTTCGAAGGGGCAAAACTGGAACCCCAGGGGTTCTTTTCCAAAGCCATTTCCTTTTATCCAAAGTAACGATGTGTTAGACACAGTATAGAACTGCAGTAATAATTGTAGATACCAGATTTTTTGTGCTTAATAGTTTTTATGTGTGTTACTTGGTATTTGCATTCCATCTTCATTTAGGTTACATACTTCAAAGCAATACTATCTTCCTTATTTTATAGATAGTGAACCCAAGGCTGAGAGATGAGAGGTGACTTGTTCAGGTCACAGAACTAGCAAGGCACATCTGCTTGGTATTCAAGTCCAACTTTTTGTAGTTCATAGTTTAAGTTCAATAAGTTTATTCAGTAGACATATTTTTGTTAAAATGTTTGATTCTTCTCGAGGGGATTCATTAAGCACTAATTTTGTGTTTGTGGTGGAGTTTAAGTTAAACCAATGATGGATTTGTGCAATGTAACCCCATTCTAAGTTGAAGAACACCTGAATCACGTTGAGATCTAATCACTTGAGACATTTTTGGTTAGCATGTATTCCTCATATACATTAGAGGGACTTAGTGTGATATTTCAGTTTGTGCTTGCAGCACACACTGATCAAATCCAGCCTCCCTTTGTGCACCATCCCTTCACCCATTTCAACCTCTTGTATTCATTTTCCTACATTCAGGCTGACTTTTTTTAATTTAAATTTCCACATAGGAGAGAGGATTTGCAGTACTTGTTTTTCTAGCTTATTTCCCTTCACACGATGTTCTGCAGTTCCATCCATTTTGCTACAAATGACAGGATTTTATTCTTATTTATGGCTTAATAATATTCTTGTGTGTGTGTGTGTGTGTGTACTCTTTATCCGTTCTTCTGTTGATGTGTATGTAGCCTGATTTCATGTCTTAGCTATTGTGCATAGTACCACAATAAACATGAGCATGCAGGTGTCTCTTTTTTATACTGCTTTTATTTCCTTTGGATGTGCTGAGAATTAGGATACCTGGATCACACAGTAGTCCTATATTTAGGTTTTTGAGGAAATTCCATACTGTTCTCCATAGTGTACTAATTACCTTTACTCCTTGCTAGCATTTGTTATCCTTTTTGTAATTGACATTCTTACTAGAGTAAGATGATAGCTCCTTGTAATTTTGTCTGGAATTTCCCTGATGGCTAATGAAACTGAGCAATTTTTTTTTCTTTTAAGAAATGTCTTTTTGGGCTGGGGATGTGGCTTAAGTGATAACGCACTCACCTGGCATGCTCAGGGCGCTGAGTTCAATCCTCAGCACCACATTAAAAAAAAGGATATTGTGTTCACTGAAAACTGAAAAATAAATATTAAAAAATTCTCTCTCTCTCTCTCTCTTAAGAAAAAAGAAATGTCTTTTCATATCATTTTTTGGGGGGCTCAGTATACCAGGGGTTGAACCCAGGGGCACTCAGCCACTGAGCCACATCCCCAGACCTATTTTGTATTTTATTTAGAGATAGGGTCTCCCTGAGTTACTTAGCACCTCACCATTGCTGAGGCTAGCTTTGAACTCCCAATCCTCCTGTCTCAGCCTCCTGAGCTGCTGGGATTACAGGCATGCACCACCATGCCTGGGTTCATATCATTTTTGAGGAAGGATATAGGGGAAGATATTGAGAGTGGAATTTGGGTGCATTCCAGCAAAATAGCAAGATGGGAACATCTTGTTTGATTTGTATAGAGGTCTGGAGTAAAGAGAAACTATTTTGTTTATTTTTTCTGCTCTAGAGGAAAACGCCAGGTAGAATATGTTATAGGAGAAAGCTGGACAGGGTGGCTATCCCCACTTGTGGGTGTTCTCAGGTATGCACTGGAACTGCAAAGTAAGAATTTCCCTTTGATGAACTCAGACTGCTTAGAAAGAATTCACCTGTGGGGGCTGGAGTTGTGGCTCAGTGGTAAAGCACTTGCCTCCAATGTGTGAGGCCCTGGATTGATTCTCAGCATTGCATATAAATAAATGAATAAAATAAAGGTCTATTAACATCTAAAAATATATTTTTTAAAAAATAATTCACCTGTGGATGAGACTTGGCAGAACTTGCAGAGCAGAGAAGGGAGCTCTGGAGTTCTTAATGCCAAGCTTCATCCAAGTTACATGCAATATGCAGGGCTGGGACTTCCTGCCCAGGCTGTGGATCAGGGTCAGTTGAAAGAAACATTTCAAAGAACAAGAGCATGAAGAAAAGTTGCCAACTTACTCTTTAGAGTTGCTTAACTTTAGAGTTGCTTTACAATTAATGATTTAATATGTTTCATCAAAATTTGATGCATGGGGGCTGTGATGGTAGCTCAGTGGTAGAGCATTTGCCTAGCATGTGTGAAGCACTGGGTTCGATCCTTGGCACCACATAAAAATAAATAAATAAAATAAAGGTATAAAAATGTTAAAAGATTTTGATGCATGTATGAAATATATGTTTGAATATACATTTGAATGCATGTGGTATATAGATGTGTGTGTATATACACATATATGCAAATATATGTGTACATAGATATATTTAAAAAGATTGTATTGTCAGAGTAGATGGACTTAATGGAGAGAGCTATCATTGTAATCACATGTCCCAAATAAGAATTGAGCTTTGATGTCATGCCTGTGGTAGATCATCACTACCTGGCAACAGAATGCCTAATTATAGTATTACTTGCAAAGACAAAGAAAATCTAATTTCAGCACTAAACCTGAACACTCAAAGGAAGAGATTTAAAGTTTGGGTAGTGAGGATCCATTTGGGAAATGAAATGATCACTGTCCTCTTGCGGTTTAGAACCCAGTGGTCCTTCAGATCCTTTGAATCACACACATGCCTATGGAAGATCACCGTTTTGCCAACATTGCATCTCTATTCTGTCTTTCTTTCCTTGTTATTCCTTTTCTCCTGTTATTTTCTACTGCATTTTTCACAGCACAGAATAAAGATAGAATTTTCACAATTTTTGGGTTTGGTACTAGCTAAAGAAGCTGTTTTTTTTTTTTTAATCCCCATGGATGACTGAAAATTCTGATGTAACACAGACCAAGGTCTCAGATCATTACCGGTTCTCAATTTCCAGCAATTCTGATTGCCTGCTAACTCCCAAAATTTTGTTTTAGAAACTGCAGCATTCTAGAATAGGATGTTTTAATTCCAAATATATTCCCTGCTCCATAAAAGCCAGCAACAACAGTGTAAGTCCTCAAGCTAAAATGTGAGAGCAATAACCTCACCACATCAATAATTGAACGCCAGCATGGCTATAGCTGCTTGTGTTCCTGACAACTTAGTTTGTTTTTTCTGTGTTTCTATTGGTTTTGCCATCTTTGTTTTTTGCTTCCAAATTTACTGAAATGCTTATGTAATGTAGCAGCAGTGTGAGAAGCATAATCAGAGTGAACTAATGGGGCCGGTCAGGGGGAGGATCAGAGCAGTATCCAGGAAGACTGAGGTGCTGTGGGAAAATCAGGGTGTCAGGGTAGAAACTTGGTTTTGGGGTAAGGCTGGAACATCAGGTTGGAGCAGGATTAGAAGCAAGATGAGTTTTCTGTCACATCTTATGATGGGGTTCAGGCAGACATTTAAAAACTCCCCTGGTCAGTGAGGGAATGGGCTTTGTATCTCGGCAGCAGTTTGAGCCTTCTGGTGATGAACAAGTGATGCCATCTGTGGGAAGGTCTGCCTTGCTAGCATAGGAACCAGGTAGAAGTTGACCAGGCCATAGAGGAGAATGTGGAGTCATAGAGGGTATCACCAGCAAAATTTCAGGTTCAGAGCTGTCAGTGAATTGGGGGATTTTAGGATAAGGTCACTATGTCAAGAGTCCCCCCAAGATCAGCCCCATGTTTGTTGATTTGCAAGGAGGACTCACAGGACTCACCATTACTAATACTCACAACTAAGATTCATTGCAGTGAAAGGGTGCAGAGAAAAACCAGTGATAGGAAAAGGTACCTGGGGCAGGGTCTGGAGGAGACCATGCACAAGCTTCCCAGAGTCCTATCTCAGTGGCCACATGGGACCAGGTGTGAACTCTGACAGCACGTGTGATGTGTCCTCTGTGAGGGAAGCCCATTAGAGACTTGGTGCCCATAGTTTTTACTGGGAGCTGGTCATGGATGGCCTGGAACATACCAGAACTCCAGGCTCTCCAAAGGCCAGGTGGGTCCAGCATAACCCACATTGTTAGTGTAATAGTTTATGTTTAAGCACACTGAGTCAGGCTTGTCAAGTAGGGAGTGGTAGAAAATCCTCAATTCCCAGCAAGGGCCAGCTTTGCAAGCGGATCTTTCTGAGGAAGACAGTCTCAGAACTGCTGTATTAAACTCTTTCTGCATAGTCATCTAAGCCATACTTCTGTCAAAAACCGAGATGTCTGCTCCTTGTGTAAAGGGTGAGTCTTAGAAAGATGGGAGGTTCTCATTTTGGGTGACTGCAGAGAATGCACTGAGATTATCTCTGCTCCAGGTTCTCTGGTGGGTGAGAACTCTAGGAATTCTAGGACTGGTGAGTCCAGATTACATGTCTTCCTAGAATACAAGGTGATAGTGTTCTTTTTAATAGTCATTGATTAACCTCAAGAAGACTGCCACTAATCATGTTCTCGTGGGGGTGTAGAGGGGAGTGTTTCGCTATCTTTGGAGTGAATCCCATTGATCCCTACCATCATTTTTACTCCCATCTTTGCTTTAAAATACTTAAAGACAGGATCTTTATCAGACTCATCTTGAAACTGATAGGAGACAGACAGATCTAAGTGGTGGGAACACAAGGTTATGAGAAGGATTTTATAAAATGGGCCTGTTGTGCTGATCCTCACATGCTTTCTGTTTTTTTTTTAATTTTTAATTTTTTAAATTTGTTTTAATTAGTTGAATACGACAGTAGAATGCATTTAGACACATTGTGCACAAATAGAGCACAAATTTTTCCTCTGGCTGAACATGGTGCTTTCCTTTCTAAGAAGCAGTTCACCTGTAGCCCTGCCTGGCTTAAGTCAACAGGATATCACATTCCTCAGCATCTACCTGTTATCTTCAGAAGAAATGCAGGCTCCAAATAATGTCAATAAGAGGAATCCATGTTACCCAGAAGGGGAGATTTTGTGACCCTTTTTGAAGACCAGATGCCGAAATTCAAGGAGATAAGGATAGCTCCTCATAAGCATAAAATCTGTAAGAATTTATGGTTAAGAATCCAATTAGAACTGGTCAGCACGGGCCAAGGTGACCTAGAGTTGCTGTGGCAGTGGGGACTTGAAAGTCTGATGTCATCCTGCTGTCAGTCCAAAGTCAAGAGGTGACCCTGGGCTGGACTGACTAGGATCCCCAATAAAACTGGTGGGTAGGAGAGGCATATTGTCCTTCTCCTGAGAGTGTCCTCTTGCCCTTTTCCTATCCCTTCAATAAACTCATTCCTGTTGCTCTGTGTGCTATGTCTGAAATGTTTCTGACTGGATTGCAAGAATTGGGGTTTGAAGAAGGGGCAGTCTATTTTCCGGAAGGCCCCATCTCTGTAACAAAACCTCTAAGAATTCTAGAACAGGAACTTCCACATAGTGAATAGTTATTGTCCAATAAATGTTCACTATGTCACATACAGGCATGTCACATGTCAACCACGGGGTCTTCCTTAAGGATATTGGTTTATGCCAAAGACCTGGTTCTCCTTACCAATGTAAAACCTTGAAGAGGGGAAAACTCCCAGCTGAGGCTGACATGAAAACAAGAGCATGAGAAGCTATAAATACACAGCAGTGTGGGATTCCTCAATTCAGACAGGCTGTGACAGCGCCAAGTGTCATGCAGCTATGAGTGGTGAGGAAGAGGAATAAATTTAGAAGGTTTTAATGAGGGGGGATTCTATATCTGCTCGAAAAGCCTAAGCAACCAAATGGAATGAAATTTTCCTAGACAGGAGCATGATATTCCCTCCCTCCACCCTATAAGTCCCTGAGCGAAGTGGCATACTTTCTCCTGCCTGAGTCTAATCAGGTCATCCATCCCTAAGAGTATAACCCAGTGAGCAGGAAGCACAGGCTCTGACCGTAAACCCAGAGTGGCTGCTGGGAATGCCTCATCCTAGGGACTCCTTTGTTTTTTTCCAGACAGAGTCTTCATTGTGTGATATAAATAATGGAATCAGACTTTGAGTCATTACTGGCTTTAAAAACCTTTTAGCTTCAGAAAACTTGCAAAATTTGTATGCAGAACTACAAGACATAGTGGGGCTGGGGTTGTAGCTCAGGGGTAGAGCACTTGCCAAGCTTGTGTGGGGCACTGGGTTTGATCCTCAGCATAAAAATAAACAAATAAAATAAAGGTCTATTAAAAAAAAAGAAGTGCAAGATATAGTCAGAAAAAGCAGAACTTTTGTGATGGAAGGTAAGGAAGCCTGTTGGTCTCCCCACCTCCAATGGCCATAGCTTGTTGCCCTGGGACCCTGGGGGCTCCTGGGAAGCAGGACTTCTGTGTGTGGTGATGCAGGTTCTGCACAGACAGTGGGAACACTTACCTCAGAGCAGGTTGAAAAAATTGAAAAAAATCTAGTATTTTCATTTATGGATAAGAATATCGAGGCCTAAGATGAAGTGACTTGTACATTGTCAAGATGTTAGTAACAGACATGGGAGCTGGGAGTAGTGCCTCCCAATTTATTGCAATTTTAGAAACGTCCTGGTTTCTAGGGTCTTGCTACCCCACCCCCACCATAAACAGCCTTAGAGAAGGAACTATGAGTCAGAGTGCACAATCTGCATCAGAAGAAAAAGAGGAAATATCCTGGTAGTTTAGATGTGCGTTCAGAACTGTCAGCCTCTTTGCACAGCTAATCTTTAATCCTTGTGTTGAGCATTGATAGAGGAAGAAAAGCTGAGAAACTCTCACTACCAGAGCAGTGGCTTTCCAGTGGATACTAGGAATAAAAAAGACTATGATCATGACTTCAGCTATGGCTTTGACTGCAACTACAATTTGTCCATGTATCTGCTTATGGCTGCTACCACTACCAGCTACCAAGTTCAGTAAGTTCCAACAAAGTTGAGCTTGCCTCCAAATTTATATGTTGAAGATTTACCTCCCACTGCCTCAGTGACTATCTTTGGAAACTGAGCCTCTAAAGAGGCAGTTAGGGTAGGTAAAGTGAGTCATATTGGTGGACTCTAGCCCAGTGTTACTGGTGTTCTCATAAGAAGAGAATGTTGTGACACAGACAGGTTCAGAGGGAAGACCATGTAAAGTCATAAAAGAGGCAAAGCTAGGGGAGAGACTGCAGAAGAAACCAACCCTGCTGACACCTGTTCTGGCACTTCTAGTCTCCAGAATTGTGAGAACATAAATTACTGTTATTTTAGCTACCAGGTTTGGGATGTTCATTGATAGCAGCCCTAGGAAATTAGTACAGGGATTAAATAAAGAATCCATAGCTAAGTGTGATGTGTCTGAGTTTGCAGCTCTAACTACTGTTTGAAATTTTATGTGCTCATAAAAGGAAAGATGAGGAATAAAGACCTATTCATTCAAATGATCATGAATAATTATAATTCAAGCTTACCTTTAATAAGACAGAACTTATTCTGTTTTGCAGCACAAATTATGAACTGGCTATAATCCATAATCACTTCCTCTTGCCCAGCTCCCAAACATTTGTTGTTCAATTGTTTGAAATTTTCTTGTTGCCCATATTTTAAATTTCACAAAGCAGTTGAAGAAGTGAGAAGTTCAGGTATTGACAAAACTATAAAACCAATTAACACTTTAGATCATAACTAGGAAAGGCTGACAGAATGCCTCTCTTCATAAACTCTGTGGAGAGTGAGGATTTTGCTTGCTGTCATTATTTTCTTGCAAGAAGCAGGTGCTTCCTTCTGTATCCAACTCCCCAAAGTAAAAAGTAACCTTAATGTATTCATCATAAATTACAAAACCAGAATTAAATAGAAGATGACCATCTTGGGGTAGTCTTGATGATAAGGCACAGTGGCATGGCTTGTTCCTAGTAGGCATTTTGCTAGAACTCTTGAGCCTGCTTTTAAGGCTGAAGGAGGAAGAGAGGGGGGAAAGAGACAGGAATGGGGCAGGGCACAGGCAGTAAAAACTTGTCATAAAACATAGAGTTACAGAGCATCTAAACTTCAGATGTCACCAGTCTCCTGATACTAGAGGCTTCTCTAAAATGTGTCACACATATAGCTCTGGCCTCAAGGAAATCTGCCTGTCTGACTTAGGGTAGGTCACTCAATCTTTCTAAGCATCAATTTTATCATCTGGAAAGTGAGTATAATAACCGTAACACCTCACAAGGGTTTTTTTAAAATATATATATTTAGTTGTTGATAGATCTTTATTTTATTTATTTATTTAAATGCAGTGCTGAGAATCGAACCCAGTGCCTCGCAGGTGCTCTACCACTGAGCCACAACCCTAGCCCCCCTCACAAGGGTTTTATGAGAAATAAAAAATAATTAGTATACTAAGTTCAGAACTTAATCTGGGTGCAGTTGTGCATGCCGGTAATCCCAGCAATTTGGGAGGCTGAGGCAGGATTGCAAGTTCAAGGACAGCCTCAGAAACTTAGCAAGACCTTGTCTTAAAATTAAAAAAACAAAAAAGACTGAGGATGTGGCTCAGAGGTAAAGCACCCCTGGGGGTTCAATCCCCAGTACCAACCAACCAATCAACCAACCAAAAAGCCTTAAGAAAAGCTAGTGGTTTAATGAAGGTGGGACTGTTAAATTGACTTCAGTCAATGCTCAGATATTTCCAGGCAGAGAGAATTCACTAGCTCCACCTTCTTGGCTCAGAAAAAAATCCCAGGAAACTGGGAATGAGATGACTTTGACTCTCAGATTTGTTATTTTCCAGTCTCCTTTGACAAGTCTCAGTTCTTTAAAAAACAAACAACAAACAAACAAGGTTGCTGGTCAGCATACATCACAGGATAGCTGTGAGGATGAAATGAGAGAATATACAAGGGGTGCATTGTAAACTGTGAAGTGCGGTACCAATTATTGCTATCACTGTCACACCCTGGGGCTGTGAGAAAAGAAACCTTATAATAACCTTCAGTTATAGTCAAGTCTGTTCAAATTTGGAGCTAGAAAAACTGTGTTTGTTAATATCCTGTGAATGTTAATGATCCCCAAGTGTGTTCAATGAAAACTAGTGTCCTGTGACAGATGAAGGCGTTCCTGGGGGAAAAAGGGTTTTTGTCAAATGAGTTGGGCAAGCACATCGTACTTGTTACCCCATTAGAGATTGACAGGGCCTAAAGTACAGCCATCCCTTGTTATCTATCAATGGGTGTTGGCCCCAGGATTCCCTGCTAATGCCAAACCTGCATGTGCTCAGATCCCTTATATAAAATGGCATAGTATCTGTACAAAACCTGTGCTCGCCTTCCTGCTATTGTGAACCCTTTCTAGAGGACTTATAAAATGCAAGACCAGTGCTATGTAAAAGTTGTTAAGGTATTGTTATTCTAGGGAGTAATGATAAAAAAAAAAAACTCTCTGGGTTCAGTTCAGATGTAGTTATTTTCCCTACATATTTTTGACCTGCAGTTGCTTGAATCAGTGGATGTGGAACATGTGGATATGGAAGGTGGGACTGTGCATGTGAAGTCCTAAGAGGTCCTCCACTCAAGAAATCTGTTGGATTTTGTTTTATCCACGTTCCTCAGATGTATTTGGTTTTAGGACCCACTTCACAGAATGTACCTTAACATCTTGCAGGACACCATTTTGGACATTCTTTGAAGAGACTCTGCAGTGTTTGGTCTTCCATTCTGTCTAAATCCATTCTTATATCTCTGCAGTTCTGAGTCTTTTTTCACCATCTTGGCCATTCTTTTTTGCATACCCCACATTTGCCTTTATCTGATTATTATTTGAGCACCTAATTTTAGGAGTGGCTTGACAGACTGGGCAAGAGAGTTAGATTCAGCACTGGGTGTTTTGAAGGATGAGGGGCGAGGTTACATAGGCCGTAAGTGGTCCTTCTTTCTCAACATAACAAATCTCCCACAAATCTTATGGGCCGTGCTTCTCTGAGCACGGGGTGCGGGCATTGGTTGGACCTCAAAAGCATTCATGGGGCAGGGGAGCAGTCTACTATTCCTCTGTCAGGAAACGAACGGCCCCTAGGGGGCAGTGTGGTCACAGGAAAGGAAGCTTCCCTTCCCAGGATTTTCTGGCTGTTAAACCTATCCAGATGCTATTATGAGGAAGCACTGCACTCTTTCAGTCTATTTTTATTTTTATGCCTTAGGAAATAGCCAAAATGTCAACTGGAGCTTAAAAGGCAAACACTAAGGACAGGTGGGAGTCCCAAAGGAAAGACTCAGCTATGGCCTCAGAGAGGCTGGAGGCCTTAAGCCAGTCTGAGCCCTGGTGGTGGCAGTTTGTCTGCACATTGCTGTCTTTGTGTTTCTGATTCAGGGTTTTGGTCATTAGAAACGTTATTCCTGTTTACCTTGACTGGAGCAAACTTCTAAAGGCTGACACATACACTTAAAGTCCCTGGCTTCTGGGTATTAGAATTTGATCAAAATTGGAATGAAAAGGGAAAGTTGACCTTTTATTTTAATAAGTAATGAACTGTTGCATATCATGATACAATCAATAGATACAGTCATCCTTGTGGTTAAGAGAGCAAAAGTTTAT